>NC_138505.1:26746723-27346723 GCF_964252035.2 Podarcis erhardii | reverse complement strand
ACTGGAGCACTCACCTCTCCCTTTTGGACTGTCATGGATTGTCTCCTGGGTGTGATCTCCTCATTGATACTAGACAGGAAGTTCTGGGAGATGCGGAGGGCATCCTGGAGAAGAGGGTAGTCAGGGTGGCTTGAAGGAGTATGCTTCAGTAGATCCTGCACCGCCAAGAGGAAGAGAAAAAGTTCAGAGAATGGCAGCTGGAAATACAAAGAGCTTCATATCAACAGGCCTTCCTTGGCCCCGGCAGGAGAGACACACAGGCTCACCTTAGCGGCAGCAGTTTTATCTTCCAGCCACCACTTTATCTTTCATCACCCCCATTACAGTCCTGTTACTGCAGATGGATCTTTACCAATCAACATAAGCAAAAGAAGGCAGGGCCCGTTCCAAGGAGGCAACAACTCAACATTTATCAGGAAGGAAGGAAGAAAAAGGGTAGGCTGTTTCAGGACTAAGCGGCAGCAAAGGTTAGGGTCACCTAGGGGGAGCAAGAGACCTTTGAAAGGAGGCTGGGGATGGTGGAACTGAAGGAACACAACTCATGGGAGTGTATGGGGCACTGGAGAGACTGAGGCAGCAGGTGGGTAGGAAGGTCACAGAGGGCTGTGAGGAGCAAGCTGTGAGAGGAGATATGGTAGCCATCTTCAAATATCTAAAGGGCCATCGCATGGAGGGGATCAAGCTTGTTTTCTCCTGCTCCAGAGGTTGGGAGCCGAATCAACAGATTGAAGTTATGAGAAAGGAGATTCCCACAATACATCAGGAAGAACTTCCTGGTGGTAAATGCTGTTCGACAGTGGAATGGGAACATGGTGGACTCTCCTTCGTTGGAGGTTTTTAAGCAGAGGTTGGATGGCCACCTGTCATGGATGCTTTTGTTGAGATTCCTGCATTGCAGGTGGTTGGGCCAGATGATCCTCAGGGTCCCTTCCAACTCTACAATTCTATGATCCGCAGAGGAATGTGAGGAGCAAGCGGCTTGTGGCAGATGTGGAAGAGGAGAAGCTTTCATGGGGGCTGAGTACCTTCCTTCCCGGCAGAACCTGACAAAATCCAGGGACTTTTCAGAAAAGCAACAAAGACCTCCCAGTTTTGTCTGGCTTCCAGGTTTATGTAGGCATGGGGTAATTTTAAGCTGCTTGAGTATTATAATCCAGTAGTGTACTGTGTTACATTTGCTCTGAATGTTTGTTTGAATCAAGAAACCAAGCCAAGCCCTTAGGGCAGCCAATTTCTACCCTAAATACACACCCATACCCCCTTTGTATTTTTAATGGCAAACAAAGGGGTTTGGGGGGGGTCTAAGCTGTAAGCAAGAGCACAGCTGGGAACCTGAGCTGATAACATGCCAAACCCAGATATGAATGAGCAGCTGAAAGTTCCCCACCCCAGTTCTGAAGCTGGGGCACAGCAAAGGAATTTTCCAGGGTACTTCAAGCAACTCTTTTCCAAGGGAATTTATCTTTATAAAGCTTCCCGATATTCAATGGCCAGCAAAGCACCATCTTCTCCTGAAGTTTGTCTTGGGAACAAATTGCACCATGGTACAGGATACCCAGCGTCAAATATCACAATGTTGTTCCTTTCAATCAAATGTGGTTTTGCGCAAGCAGCAACAGTGTTGTGAAATGGAGACAAGGGTTAAAGAAAAACCACTTCCTCCATGACTGCCTGTGGAAATGCTGGGAGACTGGATCATGGCCCTCCTGCACTACATGGAGGGTCTGAGCAAAAGCAGTAGCCCTGCACAAAGACCACTCTGAAAACAGACACCCCCAAAGAGGATTCGAAAAGGAAGATTTACCTTTACCTTTTTAAAAAAACCACAATGTCACTCAACACATTGGGAAAGGGGGGGGGAGCACAATGACATCTTTGCCTGTGGTATGGCTGTTTGGCTACATATTTTTGCAACTATTATGAGTCCTGTTGTATATAAACCTCAAGGCTTCCCCATCTGCTCATTCCCAGCTTGCTCACTGCAATAGCGACGGCAGCATCAACGTTCCAAGCAACTTACGTGGAGCACAAGGGTGCTGCGTGTGACTCGGTCCACGGGCTTGTAAAGGAGAGCTGTGGAGAAAGGAAGATGACAGGTCCCACATGAGCTGCACTGCTTGGTAGACCCATATAACCCACACAACTGCAGGGCTGAAAGCCCAGCTCAAGAGAAAGGAAAGTATTCTGCCAACCTAGTCGGTAGGTGCACTACTTACTTTCTAAGGAGTTTTTTGTCGTCTGCTCTTTTGAATCCTTGGTGCTTCTAGCCTTGAGATTCTATGAAAGGGGAGAAAGAAAACATCCACCGTGTTAAGTTTTCTTCAGAGGGCAGCAGGGAACTGCCAGCTGTCCTCTACTTAGCTTAATCAAGCCCTCTATTGACACGAAGTAAGCAGCCAAGCATTTGCCATGCAAAGGCAGCTCTAGTCCAGTGGTCAACTCCATCCTTGCACAGTGCTTTTTGCTACCTTCCGCAGCTGTGTCTATGGTTTCTCTGAAGACATGGCAAGCCCCGCCCCTCTTCTGCCCTTCTGCCACACTTGATTTGCAGTACCTGGTTTGGGGTGTCCTGGCACAGTTTGGACATGATCTTGAAAACAAGGATATCACCCACCTAAGCTGTGATTTCCTTTCAGCAGTACCAGGCTAGGCTCGACTGCCAGGCAGGAGTGACCCAACTTGCAAGAACCTTCAAGAAGCTACTGCACCCTACTCCCAAAGGACACCCAGCAGCATTGTAATTCCACTTGAGAAACCCTCAACCTTTCTAGTGCCACTCCACGTCACTCCACCTGAGGCTAACGAAGGCCTACCATTTCCCAGACAGAGGGTGATGCTCGCCACTCAAGTGGGCTTGTTCACCTCTCTTTTGCTAATGATAATTTCACTGCAGGAGTTCAGACCCTCCCATCCTGTCCCTTGCATGGCACGGAGGTGGTGCCTGAGCAGCTCAAAGCCACTCCAGCAGAGTGTGCAAGGTGGATCACCTAATTAGACTTTGTATCACTGCAAAGGTCAATTGGGGTGGCCTCAAGACAAGAACCTTGAGAGGTCTTGGGTCGCATTAAGGGCCGCAGCACGTGAGATGGGCAGAACTGACAAGACTGGAAGCTTCTCCTGTGCAAGCCGCCCACTGAAATGATCAGGAGCTGAGAGAGAGAGAGGAAGAGAGCGCACCACCTTTGAAGGGCAAGTGCTGCAGGGACATCCCAAGGGCTCCATCTGAGCGCATTAGTCAGAACGAGTCGCTGCACGTGTCTGAACATCATAACGTTACCTCGGAGATTTCTGCGAACTGAGCGTTGGCCTGACAACACTTCTCTGCCGTCTCCATGGCAACCTCATAGTTATCCACGAAGGCCCGGTACACTCCCAGCTGGCTGGCCTGCAGAAAGCAAATGCAAAATGAAACAAACACCGGTGGGGTGGGGGGAAGGGGGGCTGCGGGAGAAGAGGGCCGCTGGCTGCACTGGATTCCAAAGGAACAGAAGATGGTGAGCTGTCACAAAGCACAGAGGCGCCTCCCTCCCACATCAGCTACCAGAGAGGACTGGGAGGGGGTGCAGGGGGGTGGGGTGGTCAGCTGCCTACCCACATCTGGATTAACCCAGTGACCCACCCCTGCTGTGGCCACTTTCTCCGCTGCATTCTGGCCAGTGGGTTAAACACTGTAGGGCTGTGTCAGCCCCTCTGCCAGTCAGAGACGATTCAGCTGTAGGGCAGTACAAACAAGACACACACCTATAGCAGAGATATCCCTGCCTCTCACTGCACAGTTACTGCAGATGTTCACACTGCCCCAAAACCAGCCGCATGCAGAGGCCCCCTTTTTAGCATAGAGAAATTGCAAGAGGGATGAATGCAAGAGCAAAGCACTGAACACAGAGCCTGGATCAGTTTTTAAGTTGCCCTTCCTCCTGTATTTGGAGAAGCCCAGCTGGTGAGAGAAAGTGCCCTGGACAAAATTCTTGGGGAGCTGCTTTTTGTCTTAATGGCTTGTTTTTGTTTCCTTCTCATCCCAAGCTCAGTGGAGAAATAGATGTGGACAAGTTAAAATAATTTTCAGTTCAAAAAATATATTCTACTTTATATCCTGCCCAGGGAGTTGAGGATGTTGTACGTGGTCGCTCCATTCACAACCCTCTTCATTTTATCATCTCAACAGCCCTGCAAGGAAACTCAGGCTCCCAAGTCACCCAGGGAAAACTTTATGGTTGACAGTTGAGGCAGGAGGATGGCAAAAAAAGATGGCTGAAAAAGATGGTGGTGTGTGTGAGAGAGACAGAGAGAGAGAGAGAGAGACTGGGAAGAATTTCTCCATCAGTTTGGTGGTGCTGCAATAGCAGCAGACCCAGAAGCCTTGGAATAAGCCCCTCTTAATCACTGGGACTTAGCACTGATCTCATTTGCTGACTTGTAAATAGCAGCCATAGTTCATGCCTGCTCAGGAAAAGGCTGGGCGAATCCCAAGCATGTCTGAACTCTCAAGTAAATGTAAACTCTGCGCTTGCTGCCCATTGCTCGGTGTGGAGAATTCACAGTGCAAAGAGCAAGCACCAATGGAGAAGGCACAGGAAAGCAAAGTGACTAATGTCATTTGTGCTCCACTGAGGGAGAAGGAGCTCTTCTTCCAGCTTTTCATCCAGGGTACCGCCAAGCATCCTTTTCATTGGGCGTTCATAGCATCATAGAGTTGGAAGGGACCACAAGGATCATCTAATCCAACCACTTGTGAAACAGGAATCTTTTTGCCCAATGTGGGGCTCAAACCAACTACCCTGAGATCGAGTGTCTCGTGCTCTAACAACTGAGCTAGCAAGCACTGATTGTTTGTGCCCATGAAGGTATTGGGGTAGTTATAAGCAATCCCGCTTTCAATACTGCTTGCACCTCTGCAATGGTTCTAGGCAGACATATTGCTTCATTTCCAAACAGTGCATGTTCAGCAACTTCAATCCAAAATCCTGCAGCTTTTTATGCCACAAATGTTCTAGTTTATTTTTCATTCCACTTTTATTGCGCTATCGTACACCCCTCCGGACGACAATAGTTCAGGAACACAGGCGGAATACATCCTCCACAAATGCGCTGCTATTGTGTCAATGGCATGTTGCAAAAAATAAACCCAGCCTGGAGCAGCTCTCACTCCACAAATTCAAGTCCTCAGCTTCTGTTCTGGACCAGGGAGAAAATGAACGTTCACTTTGGTTTTTGGTGTTCAGCTCCCTGATTGTATTTGGGGATTGTAATTCATGTTAAAGACACACACAGTGAGAAGACAATGATGGCTCATCTTCTCTTCCACTGTCCTATGGGTAGCAATGTTCATGAATGTAGACAGCTCTAAAGGGAGATTAGATGAATTCACGAAGGATTAGACTAACAATTGCTACTTATCAGGATGGGTGTAGACGACCCTCCAGTCTCAGGGGCAGTACACCTCTGAAAACCAGTTGCTGAGCAGCACAAGTGTTGCTGCTGCACTGCTTGCAAGGCATCTGGGTTGGCCTCTGTGAGAACAGAACATTGATGAGTCTTTGGCCTTATCTAACTGCAGAGCTCTTCTGATATCCTTATGTTTTGCACACTAGTTGTGGCACACAAAGCCTTGCTCTTCCTGCCTGGTCCCTGTTTCTTGGAGTGGCTGGCAGTGCAAGCCAGGCCCAGTCTCCCATTCCCCATGCAGACGACTGGTGTGCCGACACATGGTAGTACTTGGATGACCCTACTGACCATTTCTACGCACCGCAGAATTTCTCCTCTGGTCTGAAGAACCAGAGGCACCTCAAGAATGCGACATTTCCTTTCTTTAAAAGAGAACAAACTGGAAGAGGGGGCCCAAGTGCTCTCTTCCAGAGCCAGAGAAGAGGTGTGACAGCAACAAAGCAGGCAGCCCTGGGGCTTACTGGCTGGGGGAAAGAGCTCTTCCACAGTGCTGCCCCCCAAGAGGTATTTGGCCAAGGTCAGGGTACAAGGAACGCTCAGGATATCCAAGGGGAAAATATGTCTACCCCACAGTCTGCGGCTGAGGAGGCAGAACAGCAAGGCTAGATCAAAGCCGGAAGGAGGAGTGCAGATGGAGAGAGAAAGAGAGCTGGGGGAGGGGGAGGGAAGCAGGGGGAGGGGTGGGGGAAGAACCTGGCAGCTCCCAGGGAAAGGAGAGACAGACAGTGCCCTTGCTTCCCTTTGCAAACATCTGAACCTTGTTTCTCCCTCTCCTCGCACTTCAAAGTGGGCTTGGCAACTCCCCAAGGCAGGGCTGCAAAGGCTTTGGGTCCAGCAGGATCAAAAACAAAAGCTGGTCCTGGGGAGGGAGGGAAGTGGGGAGGGTCCCTGCTGTGTGCCTCTCCCTTCGTCAATTGACCACAGCCCAAATTATATGCAGGCAACATGGAAAAGACAGTCCAGCTGCTGGGAGATGGTGCAGGGAAGCTCACTATGCCCAAGGCACAAGGATGTGGCGACGGCAAGACGGACACAATGCTGATATCTGAACGCTCAGCATTTGCTCCCAGTTCCAGTCAACAAAATGGCAGAGCTACAACAGGCCAATGGGGGAACCATTTCACCTTTGTCCCATGCAGATACAGCAAGAAAAATGCATTCCTGTGGGTTTCTCAGGGGCTATTGTAAAACCCAAGAAGGGACCCTACATCATATTCCACAGGAAACTGACAGTGGGAAGTACATGGGCTCCCAATTCCCATGAGCCTCAGCATCATACAACTGTGTTGGCTGGGGCTGATGAGAACAGGACGTTGCCATACAGAATGAGACCACTGATCCATCTGGTAAGGTGTGGTCCACACTGACCAGCATGGGCTCTCTAGGCTTTCAGGCAGTGAGCCTTTCCCCAGCTTCACCAGGAGATGCTATTCAACATTGAACCTGGGACCTTCTATATGCTAAGCACATGCTCTTGTCATTGAACTGCAGTCCTCCCCATTTGGAGTTCAGTTTACTTGAAGGACACCAGGCTAAGGAAAGCTGCTTTTATCTCTGGCCTAAACACTTAATTGTTAGGTTGAAAAATGAACCAGAAAGCTCAAGGTGTGCAAACACATGCACACAAACATGCTCCAGGCCATGATGAAGGTCACAAAGGCATTTGCCAGGAGTTGCTGGAGTCCTGACAAAGCAAAACCAAGTCCAGCCAGAGGGCTATGCAACTCCTAACTTGCCAGCCTACAGACCTTCCATCCCACACAGCTGCTTCTCACTCATGGTTGCTCCTATTTGCCACCTTAGACACCATCTTTCCCCAATGTGCGCAAACAGCTGGAGGGGAAAGCAGAGAGGCAACACCTGGGAGAGAGCAGGGACTCCACAGGTCACGAGAGCATCAGCAAAGCATCTACGAGAGAAGCCCAGGCTTTGGCTCACCAGCTTCTGGAAGAGGTCCCCCACCCTCTGTTGGTGGCTCCACTGCTGCACCCGTGGGAAGAGCCCGTCATAGAAGTCCTTGTGGATCTCGTAGAGCTCAGGCACTTTGAAGAAGATGGTTTCGATCTGCTGACTGGTCAGCACAGGCTGTGAGGTGGTGGCAGCAGCTTTCAGAGGCTTCATGGGCTGGAAAACAGAGACCACCCTTCATGCAGGTGAAAAAACAAAGGCATCCACCAGCCGGAATGGCTGGGCTTCCTGTCTGATTGCGCCGGAATGTCCCCATTTGGACATGCTCCAAATCAGCCTTGCTCAACCTGGTCTCCTCCAAATATTTTGGACTACAACACAGCCATGCTGGTTGGAAGTGAGGGGTGCTAAAATCCAAAACATCTCCAGGTTGAGGAAGGCTGTTCCAGATCTTTGTGAAAAAGTCCAATCCTATTCCGTTCTCCTGCCAACCTAGCAGTTCGAAAGCACACCAGTGCAAGTAGATAAATAGGTACCGCTCCGGCGGGAAGGTAAACAGCATTTCCTTAGTCATGCTGGCCACATGACCTGGAAGCTGTACGCCGGCTCCCTCGGCCGATAAAGCGAGATGAGCGCCGCAACCCCAGAGTCGGTCACGACTGGATCTAATGGTCAGGGGTCCCTTTACCTTTACCTATTCCGTTCTCCCATGAAGCGTAAGACACGGTGGCCACTTCAGGAACCCTCTGCTCACAACCACCAAGCACAGTCTACTGGGGAATTCTCCTGCTGAAGTCCCATTGAAATGAATAGAAATAGCTTACAAAAGCCTGAGAATGCTCTGGCACAGCTTCCATTACTTTTAATGAAGGGGGGACTGAACTGGAAAGCTTCCCAGTCAGTTAGGACAAGGGAAATCCCTTTTGGCTATTCCACTGCAAGTTCACAGTGTCTTCAGCCAGTTCTGGAAATAAAACCCACGCCTCCCCGTCCACATGTTCCTGGGTGTTCTTACCAGCAACAGAGCTTCAAGGTGGCCTAAGTAGGTTTCCTCACTAGCCAGGATTCCAGACAGGACCCATTTCCTCATCTCCAAGCCCTTCTCCAAGTCTGGCTCACTCTAGAGAAGGAAAGACGCAAGAAAAACAATGGTAAGGCAGTGCAGAAGGCAGCTCTCTAAGCTGGATGTGGAATTGGGGATTAAGGGAGAATTTTTGTTAAGTCTGCATTTTAAGTGAAATGACTCAATTCCCACCTCCAATACCAAGGCGCATACCAGAACACGTCCTTATCCCTTTGCATTTCACATTTCCCGGTTCAAATGACATATTAAAATGCACGCAGTGTTTAGAAATGCATGCACAGAGGTGAAATACATTGTGACAAAATATGCATTTAGCTACACATTTTCACACCTCCTTTTAAATGCAGAAAATAGCAGGGACTTATGAACGAGCCTCAGCGAAATTAACTCGGAATGAAAATAGGCAGATCCACCCAACCCTAGCTGTGATGCCTCAAAGACTCATAAATCTCAATCTGACAGGGGTGCTGCGAGGAAACTTGCCTGGACTAAATCGGTGGCATGCAGGCAAAAAAAGGTCAGTTTGCTAGGCAGGGAGCACCAAGCACACCCCAAAACAGGAGATACATAAAGTGTGAAGGGGAGGTGGTGAAAGGAAGCAGGCTTTCACACCTTGATTTTGAGTTAGCAGACTCCAGTGCTGCATACCTGGAGTACAGTTCTGAGACAGACAGACCCACCATCACTCAGATGTTGTGAAAAAATCAGAAATTGGGGGTGGGAATGGGGAAGAAGTATGAGATACAAACCAGCAGCATAAAAGGTTTATTCGCTAGCAGCTTAGCCATTCTACAGCTCTTTGGTGCTTGTTTCCCATTTGCAAGGAACAGCACCATATCCCCACTGGGCACTGCTGCTGTGCAAAGAGCACTCAAGTTCTCCAGCTGACAGGCACATCCTAGGATCTCTAAAGCAGGCCCCAAACATCTCGGAGGCCTGGATGCTCTTTGTACCAGCACACTCAACCCTTGGGGTTCAAGGAGCAATTTGTTCTCAGTTTTGCACAAAGGTGGTCATCAGCTCAACATCAACAGCGCAGTCCACACATTACAGGCAGTTGCTTGGTTCTTTCACGTGCTTGGAGTGAAGTCACAGATGCAAATCTATCAGCAGTTTTACGGAAGCTGCTAAACTGGCACTGCAGTGGGCGCCAGTTGCTCACATGCTCTCTTTTGTGCAGCTCCACCCCTTTTCTCACTGCTCTTTCCTTTGCCCCCACCTTCCCTCTCATGATTACTAATCTCCAGGGTTAGCCCCTTCGTACCAATCCCTGCAGACACACTCCTTAGCAGAGGCAGGAGTCGTCCAGCCTAAAACTTCAAGCCAGTGTGCTTGCTTATTTTTCACTTCCCAAAAAATGCTGTGCTGCCCTTCAGCATAAATATCAGGGCTGTCTATACAACAGATCTCACAAGATAATAACAACAAATTACAAAGCAAGACAGCAGTTTTGAAAATGCTAGCTGAACTGCATCTCCCAGCACTGTTGACCGACTGGGGTTCTCATGGTAAACGTCTCACACTTTGAACTGTGGTTGGAATCAGAGCAGGGAAGACATTTTAGAAATAGGTGGGAGCTGTTCCTCCGACAAAGTTATTAAATTTGTAAATCATCTGAGTGGTTAAAGAAGCCTGGGTGTCAAGGGTTTGTAAATGCCGGTGGCCCAAGTTTTTCTGCTTGTCTACCAAAATACCATATTTTTTGCTCTATAAGACTCACTTTTCCCCTCCTAAAAAGTAAGGGGAAATGTGTGTGCATCTTATGGAGCGAATGCGGGCTGCACAGCTATCCCAGAAGCCAGAACAGCAAGAGGGCTCACTGCTTTCGCTGCGCAGTGATCCCTCTTGTTGTTCTGGCTTCTGAGATTCAGAATATTTTTTTTCTTGTTTTCCTCCTCCAAAAACTAGGTGCATCTTGTGGTCTGGTGTGTCTTATAGAGCGAAAAATACGGTACTTTTGCAAGGAAGCCAGCAGTGTTGTAGTGAAGTTTCAAGTGCAGGAGCCCCTCATGACAGCCCCCTCCCAAGCACCCCTGAAAGAAGATTCATAGAGTAATAGATGCATGCATGCAAAAATTTAATTGGATCAACTGAAAGTCATTGATGAATGAACTGGCAAAGTGCGGTGATTATAGTTAACAAGCTGGAATTTGACTGGGGAGGCCTAGCTATGCATCAGCCATGACTACAATCCTCTGCATAGTTTCTGGGGAGTGATCTCTGTGGGCCTCCCCTACACTCTAGGTTCAGCTGGCAAAACACAGAGATTTTAACAAGTGTTCTTCAGCCAGCTGAAACGTGGCTTCTAAAAATGCAAGGAACTAGAATGTAAGAACGTAAGACAAGCCTGGTAGATCAGGCCAATGGCTCATCTAGTCCAACATCCTTGTTCTCACAGTGGCCAACTTTATGCCTGCAGGAAGCCTGCAAGCTGTAAATGAGCGCCACAACTGTTATCATTTAGGCTGCTGGCACAAGGGAGAGAAACATCCAGCCTCTATCTAGCTGATTATTGTCCTCATTCTCTGAAAGTCTCATCATCAATTCCTTCACTTTGAAAGAACAAGGAGGTTCCATCAGTTACCCAGAAGGTGATGTAATTGCTCCTGATCTGGAAAGTCCAGGCATTGTGCTCTCCCCGCCCCCCAGTTCCTGCCCCACTCTGCCACAGGGAAGAAACCAGGATGCTGCTGCAGAGTGTATTCAGTTGTGACAGGCTGTGGATTCCGTGAAACGCAAAGATCAGAGAGGGTCAGCTCCATCCTGGAACCTGTTTTGAAATGGCTTGAGGCCCTTTCCCTGTTTCGCTTCAATTAATAACAATGCGAGAGTAAGGAATTAAGGTCTGGAAACACAATGAATGAGCAATGCTGCACAGCGGGCCCCACTGGCACCTGCCTCCAGCAAGGGAAATGTTGTTTTCCAGTGGGTGTGTTAAAGAAGGAGCTGTAAAGAACAAGTATCTTCCCATGACTTTGTGGGAAGCAGCACAATGAACATTTTCAGAGCAGAGACTTCCAGTAGAAAAAGGAAGAGGGGGTGGGGGAGACACAGAGAGGCCAACGGGGGATGAAGAGCGGAGAGAGACAGAGAGATATTAATTAGGATCCTTATAACGTACATTATCTTCCGGGGCTTCTGTTTAATAAGCGGCTGGAGAAGGTTTCACTGCTTGAGTGGTGCTGAACAGGGAATGTTTTCTGCAGAACCAGCCGGCTGTGCTTCATATGGAGAGAGGTGGAGGAGCAGGGAGAGAAGCCAACATTTATTTATAACCACCCAATGGTGTTCATGCCAACCTCTGCTCAGGAAGGGCTTGTACATTCAGGCAAAGCCATTAAAACAGCAGAGAACAAGCAGGAGGAAGAGGAGGAGGAGGAGAGGGAGAGCAAGAGGGAGAGCCTCAAGCAGGTGATCCTGGGAGTCAAGCAAAGGCAAGGTGGGGGATGCCAAGGACAACGCCAAGGACCTTGGGCATTGCTTGACGAAGCACTGTCTGGGCACTCCCTGCCCCCTCCCAGGCCAGGCACCACAGGAGCCAAGACCCTGATCTGGAGCAGAAAGGAGCCTGGAAGGAGGAGATGTAACCAGAGCTGGCCTCTGGAGGCTTGCCGTGGACCCAGCCTACCCATTGCCCACCCCCCAAAAAAAAATTATTTCCCTTTCCTTCTGGCCATTACTGGGAGGACTCCTTGCAAGGGACGAGGCATGGCAGGAGCATCCTCATCCCAAGAAACAGCTGACTCCAA
Source organism: Podarcis erhardii (assembly GCF_964252035.2). Classification (NCBI taxonomy): domain Eukaryota; kingdom Metazoa; phylum Chordata; class Lepidosauria; order Squamata; family Lacertidae; genus Podarcis; species Podarcis erhardii. The sequence continues at coordinate 27,334,537 of NC_138505.1, read as the reverse complement.
GGGACCAGGCAAGCCCACTGAATCAGAGAGGCTGCAGAACAATGCAGGGGTTCTCACCGTGGCAGGCCTAAACCAGGCCAGAGAGCTGCCCCAGAGGGCACAAAAGACTCTGCTTTCATAGCTGCCTTGCCATTACTTGTATATTGTCATGGTACGGATAGCCAGCATCATGGTGGTGGTGTCCTCCAGATATTGGACTCCCAGCAGTCCTATGAGTTCAATAACATCGAATGCCTAGACAGCTCATTGGTTAGAGCATGGTGCTGATAATGCCAAGGTTGCAAGCTCTTATGGGATGGCTGCATATTCCTTAATTGCAGGGGGTTAATTGATCCTCAGGGTTCCTTCCAACTCTACAATTCTATGATCTGGAGGGCACCATGTTGATCACTCCTGCCCTATGGTACTTTACGCTGCCTTGAGCATTTTGAAAGAGACATCACATCTAATAGATAAATTGAGCTTTTCTTAATAAAATGGGATTCCTGAGGAGTAGCCAGGCTGGGCCACAAATGCCTCCAATACTTCTCTCCATTGATGATGATGGTGATGATGATGATACATAATTACGCAGATTTATACACTACTTTCTAGCCAGGAGCTACAAGGAGAGCAAAAAATGATAAAACTACAAAGACAGACTGAAAAACCCCCACACAAAAACAAAAACTCAATTCCTACAGCTTTGCAGTTATCATGCCATAAATTGACTGGGTCACACTTCAGGGGAAAGACTTCTTAAAAGAAACAAGTTGGGGTCAAAACAACATCACCAGATGGGTGCAGTATTTCCCTCCCCTATCAGCAAAGAGTTAAAGCTTTTTGGGGAAGTGCCACAGGCACTCTCTGCTCCTCAGTGCCAAATTGCCCAAGGCCAGAAGAGAAAGTATTTCTCAAACCAGTTTGGCCACCCTTTGATCCTACCCCAGATGGGATGTACCAACCAGCTGCTAACTAGGCAAGGCCACCTTTCTGATGTCTACCAGCCAGGATATTCTGTCAGAGCTGCTCATAAAAGCTCCTCGGCCACCGCCACCACGGAAGAGCAAAGAGCTTCTCACACAGCCGCTGGGCAGGAGGAAGGGCCAGCTCCCAGCACAACTTTGATTCTAGGAATCAGCTCCGGTGGCACAATCAGAAGCTACAACCACTGCCTCAGTGCAGAGGCATGTGACTTTAGAGCAGCCTTCCCTAAGCTGATGCCCTCCAAACACTTTGGGCTACATCTCCCATCAGCCCTAGCCAGCAAGGCCCATTGGATGCTGGTGCTAGCCCAAAATATCTGGAGGGCACCAGGCTGGGGAAAACAGACATTGATGCTAACAACCAGGCACGCTGCATTCTCCCCTCGCCCCCTCCTGCGGAAGCAGACTCTGGGGAAATTAAAAGGCCTTGCTTCTTGCTCCAGCTGCTACGGCTGAGGAATCGTAAAAGGAACCACAAAAAAAGATGAGTGACAGCGGGTGGTTCTGGGAATTAAAAGCACGCGCAAAAGATGCCAAAAGCTCTCTGCAGTGGGAAAAAAGCGGCGGGGGGGGGGGGGGAGGGAGACTGTTGACGTCCTTGTACAGTATTGCCTTGCTCCTTCCCCACAATCTTATGGCGAATACAAACCCTTTATTTACCGTATTTTTTGCTCTATAAGACTCACTTTTTCCCTCCTAAAAAGTAAGGGGAAATGTGTGTGCGTCTTATGGAGCGAATGCAGGCTGCGCAGCTATCACAGAAGCCAGAACAGCAAGAGGGATTGCTGCTTTCACTGTGCAGCGATCCCTCTTGCTGTTCCGGCTTCTGAGAGTCAGAATATGTTTTTCTTGTTTTCCTCCTCCAAAAACTAGGCGCGTCTTGTGGTCTGGTGCGTCTTATAGAGCGAAAAATACAGTATTTAGAGTGCAAACTCTTGAAAGGGAAGGCAAGGCAGTGCACACCCCAGGGACAACAGTGTTATTTTATACATTAGGAATGGTGATCCTGTGGCCCTTCAGATCTGGCCCTGATCACTGGCCAGGCTGGCTGAGGCTGCTGGGAGTTGTAGTCCAGCAATGCCTGCACAGCCCAGGTTCACCACCCATTATATATAAAATGAGAAAGCTTCTGTCACACTGGATGATTCATGTACTGACGATTGATGTACACACAGCAGGATCCCTGAACTACCAAGGAGTTAATTTCAGCTTAGTTTAACCCCTCCACTGGAAAGATGATCATAACTGGCAGCTTGGCAGGCAAAGGGCAGAGTTGGCTTCTGGGGAGGTCAGAGCATGTACATGTAGACTTGCAGGCTGACCCAGAAGAGGCCAAGAGCTGAGCATCACGGGTCAGATCTCAGGGGGCAGGAAGAAAGAAGGCAGCCAGACCTGCCTGGATGTGATAATCCACACGTGGCAAATCGGTGGAGCAAAGGACTCACCCTTCCTGACAACTGCAGCTTTCATCTGGGAACTTAAGCAAGCCACAATCCCTTCCTTATCTCTATGACAATGAACCTGAACACAACGTCTGCGGAGATCTCTCATTGGCCAGAGAGGGCAACTGAAGTTGGGGTCCAGTAAACCACAGAGCCTAGGACTTAAACAACAGAGCCTAGGACTTGCCGATCTGAAGGTCGGCGGTTCGAATCCCAGTGACAGGGTGAGCTCCTGTTGTTTGGTCTCAGCTCCTGCCAACCTAGCAGTTCGAAAGCACACCAGTTCAAGTAGACAAATAGGTACTGCTCCAGCGGGAAGGTAAACGGCGTTTCCGTGCACTGCTCTGGTTTGCCAGAAGCGGCTTAGTTATGCTGGCCACACGACCTGGAAGCTGTACGCCAGCTCCCTCGTCCAATAAAGCAAGATGAGCACCGCAACCCTAGAGTCGGCCACGACTGGACCTAATGGTCAGGGGTCCCTTTACCTTTACTTTGGCCAGGTGGTGTGCAGACACATACTTCCAACTGACAAAACAATAGTTTGTACGAAATAAGGGAGAATACCACTAGTACATAAATTGGGCAAATGAGAGAACCTGAATGGGTTTGTTCCTACAGTCTGCTCCAAGAGTCAAAAGGAGGCTTACTGATTTTGTGGATTCCAGAGACCCCGAGGAAATGGTGTCACGGCTGCCTCGGCTCTTGGAGCTGAGATGGGGAGAGGAGGAGGGCGAGTCGTCGATGTAGGGCATCATGTCATGGTGACGACGCTGCTCTTCGGCCCTGTCCACGTCATAGGCGTAGCCGGGCGGCATCCCGCTAAAAGACAAGTCTGCGAAGAAAAGCAAATAGTTATTATGAGTAGTGTCATTCATTCGGCATACTAGTTACTTGCCACATAAGCTGCCTAAATAAATACATCATAAAGATGGAATGAAGCTGCAGAAGGAAAACAGGAAAGGAATATTTTGCTCAGTGTAGGGCAGATGCCCTGGAAAAATGAGAGAACGGAAGTATGGCCAGTGTAGAAGCAGCCTCATCCTTCAAAGCTGCTTTGCACTCAGGCTGCAATGTCCCAGGTTCCTGCCCTTCCTGATTTTCCTGCAGTCATGTCTGCTGCAAGACTATCCTGGGTCCTCCCTAACTAGCACCGAAGTGCGTTCAGAAAATTATCACAATCTTTCCAGCAAGTGTCCGTTTGTTTGGGACTGCAGCTTTATTTCAGAGGATCCCTGACTCAGAAGACAAGAGATAATGAACTATGCAGAGCTGTGGAGTAGGGAAGAGATAAGGTTTCTCCCCAAGACCCTGGGAAGCCACTTGAGGGACTTTGGTCTAGTCCAAAGTAGCCCACCGGAATAGAATGCCTTTATCTCTCATGGTGCTGCCTGGGTGTGGGTGACCTTTTGGTCCTTTCCAAACATCCAGAAAGGACAGAGGCTCTGTGGAAATGCCCTTCTTTTGCCTTCTGTGCAGATGGACAACAGAGAAGACAACCTGGGAGGCTGGCAGCTCCCCTCCTAACCTGCCAGCCCCAAACCATTTCATGTGCCACCCATTGCTGGTGCTGCCTTCAGATGTGAACACACCTGAAGTTTTCTTACAGCATGTCATGAGGAGATATGGCCATTAGACCTGGGACATTGGCCACCACTGAAAACAGCTAAGAGGCAGAAGCCATATGGAAGGAGATGCAGCAGTGCCAGACAGAGGTCTAGCAGAGAAGGAGGAGAAAGCCTCAGCTGGTTCTCTTGCTCCCTCTCATAAAGGTATTGCCATTTTATGTACACTGCATTACAAAAGAATTTACAATTTGGAAAAAGGGAATTTGAATGATCAAAGGGATGGAGCAACTCCATTTTTAATTAATTTTTTATTTTTATTAAGTACAAATTAGAAAGCATACATATTTACAACAAAAGAAAATACAAAAGAAATGAAAATACATATAACCAAAGGGAAAAAATTAGAGAATACTTTGTCTCTTTTCATATTTACAGTTATTTATACCTCTATAAAATGCTATTCACAATAAAGGAGTGAAATGAAAGATATCAGAAAAAAGAAAAAGAGAACAAAGAAAAAATAGAGAAGTAAAAGAAAAAGATCATAGGTGGAAATTTTAAAAAGTAGATAAGTATTCACTATACATAGCCGTTTCCCATCTATAATTATATTCAATTGTATAATTTCATCTTGTCCTTATCTACCTTAAATAAAGTGTTGTTGTTGTTTTTTTAAAAAAAAGACTTCCACCATTTGCCTCACGCGTTTTTAATAATCCGTTCGTCAGATCCTCTGTTCTATATATTGAGATGGAGCAACTCCCTTATGAGGAAGAGTCACAGAGTTTGGGACTTCTTAGTTTGGAGACGAGGTGAGGAAGAGGTGACATGGGAGAAGTTTATAAAATGATGCATGTCATGGAGAAAGCAAACAGAGAAATGTTGTTCTCCCTCTTTCATAACACTAGAACTCATAGATTTATCAAGTTGGAAGGGACAACGAGAGCCATCTCGTCCTATTCCCTACAATGCAGGAATCTTTTTGCCCAACATGGGGTTCAAGCCCGCAACCCTGAGATTTAGAATCTCATGCTCTACCAACTGATCTAAAGCTCTACACGAATGCTGGAAGATTCAGGATGGATAAAAGAATGGACTTTCCCCACACGGCACATAGTTAGACTATGGCACTCGCTCCCATAAAAGGCAGTGATGGCCACCAATTTGGAGGGTTTTAAAAGAGGGTTAGACAAATTCATGTGGAAGAATTAGGCTATCAGTGGCTTACTAGCCATAATGGCGGCTAGGCTGTACCTCCATAGTTGGAGGCTGTGTGTCTGTGAACATCTTGCTAGAAACCGAAGGGAAGTGCTCTTCTGCTTGAATCCTGCTTGCAGGTTTTCCCCACAGGTAGTTGGCCACTGTGAGAACAGGATACTGGACTAGAAGGGCCATTGCCCTGCTCCAGTAGGCGCTCATTATGTTCATATGCAGTGCTCAATCAGAAAATGCAAATTTTGCATCTTCCTTTCCCCCCACCTCAAGACAAAAAGCAGCAAATGGTACCTTTAAAAAATAACATGTTAGGAGAATGAGAAGCCCCCAAGATCCTATGCCCTTCTCGTTTTGTTTCTTGGCGCCTCTTTCGTGCCTGGAGCTTAGCCAAATGCAGACCCTCACAAAAGACACGTTTGCTGAAGTCATTCCAACCACGGCTGGCTGTCAAAGACAACAGTTCTTGCGAGAGGAAATAAACAACCAACGCAACTATGTGAATCAGCCTTGAGGCTGGAATTCTGGAGTTCCTGGTCATGGTTACAGGAGACAACAGTGTATCACTGCTCTGAGTGGGGCATCTCTCTCCTTCTCTCTGCATCTGTAGGGAGGAGGGCTGCAAGATAAGTCACATTGTGGTATGGGAATTGGCTCTCAAGGTTGTAAGGAACTGCAGTTTGGCTGAGCCTTAAGGCCTCCCAAGTTTAATCTTTTTGTTCCTGTTAAACCTTGGCGTTTGCACATAAGGAGTGTGAGTTCTGACCTTGAATCATCTGCTCCGAGGAGGAGGTTGGGGACCAGCCACTGGCTGGGTTTATTGGGTCCACCTCCCCCCTGCTTCCTCATCCCAAGGAGTGGATTTGCAAATCAATTCCGTAATGGGAAGGTTTCCGATAAAGGAATTATGTTTCTTCAAAGGATTTGTCACCAAGTCACTGAAGCAAACACATTCCCCCTTCTGCATTGGGTGCATGATCCTGGCTCTAGGGAGAGATTTTGCTGAGTGAGAATTCTAACTGCGAGGAGGGGAGAGGAAAACTCCCAGTAGCTCTTCCCCCTCAACCTTCCACCCCTCTGAAAGTAGGCTGATGGGATCCTGCCGATTAACTACTTTTTGTCATAAATTCTTATTGATATGCATACAATTTAACAAATTCAGTTCAGTTTCCATGCAATATTCCCTTAGCCTTTTGACTTCCCAAGTTCCCTTCCTTACTTCCATGATGTTTCTGTTCAAATCCTGCTTTCTACTACCTTAAAAATAATACTTATTTCTACAACTTATATGTCACATTACATTCCTTTATCCTTCTCATTCCTTTGCCTATATTTCCAGACCTGCCTGTGATTTCATTTGATTGTAATACTTTCTCACATAATCCGAAAGGGATCTTAACACTTCCACAAACAATTTCGTCCTTTTGGTCTCTTATTTTTGCCGTTAATTTTGCCATCTCTATATAGTCCAATATATTAACCCGTATTTTGTATTTATGCTAGCAGCAATATGGTTTGTGTCAGTTCCATGCTACAGCTGCAATCGAAATTATTCAACCCCCATTGCAAATCAGGTGAAATTCAGCTGAAAAAGCAACTTATACTGGCTTCTCCAGTCTCACTGAGTTGCATTTTCAGCTGAATTTGGGGAAACTGCTTGAAGTATCTCTTGTGTGGAGTTATTTCCATTGCTTTTGTGTAATTTGCTCATTGCAAACAGCTGAAAGACTGAAAATTTGGATAATAAACCTGTTTTGCAATGGGGGTTGAATAATTCCGATTGCAACTGTATGTGGTGCCTGAGACAGGATATCCGAACTGCACTGCTGGTCACACTGAAAAACTCTCCTGCCTCATTGCAAAGTGTCCTAATGCAGCTCCCATTCATTTCAATGGGACTAAGTGCCGTTTCAAACAGTTGCTCAGCCTATGCTACCAAGGACACATGTTTGTGTGCTTCTCCCTCAATGGGACTGTCTCTGGACTGAGACACCTCCATCTCCCTGCCCTGCCATGCTGGAAAGCAGCAGCTTCACAGCACCAAGTCCTAGGATGGCTTTCGGGCCTCAGCACCTACAAAAGGGAAATTCCTCTGCTTCAGCCAGAACAAGGCTCTTCCCTCTGCTTAAGTGTTCTGGAACAGCCCTCTTACCCTCTTCCGGCTGATGAGATAGATGTAATCACTTTGAAGGAAGGAGAAGATGAATAAATGGAATGCAAGAGGAGGTGGCCCTTCAGATATCCTGGCCCAAGGCCAGTTGGGAATCAGAGAGAAGCAGCCCCCTTAAGGCCCCCACCCCCCATCCAGCTGTGGATGCATCTGCAGAGGCTAGATTGGGGCATTACATTTTAATTTGCACAAACTGAAGCGCAACTATTACTTCCTCTGACATGGAAATGTGGTCTTTTAATGAAGCCTGAAACAGCACTGTCTAAACCACGGAGCCTAGGGCTTGCTGGTCAGAAGGTCGGCGGTTCGAATCCCTGCGACGGGGTGAGCTCCCGTTGCTCGGTCCCTGCTCCTGTCAACCTAGCAGTTCGAAAGCACGTCAAAATGCAAGTAGATAAATAGGTACCACTCTGGCGGGAAGGTAAACGGTGTTTCCGTGCACTGCTCTGGTTTGCCAGAAGCGGCTTAGTCATGCTGGCCACATGACCTGGAAGCTGTACACTGGCTCCCTCGGCCAATAAAGTGAGATGAGCGACTGGACCTAACAGTCAGGGATCCCTTTACCTTTACCTAAAACCTCATTAGCCTCTGGTTTTTTTGCAGTGGCATCACACTGCCAGCTCATACACAACTTGTGACTGACAGCAATCCCAAGATTCTCAAGCCAGGCATCCCCCATCCTTGTGCAGATCTGAGCCCCCCACCTCAGAGCAGAAGTTTGCATTTATCTCTGTTGATGCGTTTTGTTGGTTTCAGCCCAGCTTTTCCATTCCAACAAGGTCGGTTTGCATTGTGTTCCCATCTTCTTAGAGGTTAGTTACCCCTCTCAGTTTTGGGTCACACAAATCCCATAAAGATTCCCTCTACCCATTCATCTAACACAATGATAGAGTACTGAACATAAGGAGGGTCTGTTATGGGGGTTCTGTCCAGCTCAGTATCCTGTTCTCACAGTAGCTAACCAAGTGTCCCCATGGGAAGTGCACAAGCAGTTCCTGACTCAAGACAGAGCCCAGCACCTGTCCCCACCCAACCATCCTAACCTCCCTCTGGTTGGGTGTGGAACCACTAATGAGCACTCCCAGAGGCCTATTTCCCATCCATCCAGAGCCGGCCCAGCCATTAGGCAGCATGAGGCTGCTGCTTCAGGTGGAAGAAGCCCCCCATGCAACACACCCATGGGTTCTCCACTTCCTCCACCAACGGTGGAGAAGCACTGCCACCATCAGTGCCAATACTGGGCAAGGTCGCATCCGTTTGGGGAGAGATCTCACCCCAAATCAGTGTAATCTTTTCAAAATTGGTGCTGATGGCGGTGGTGCTTCTCCACCACCAGTGGATGCAGCAGGGCGCAGGGCAGCGGCAGGACCAGGAAGGTAGGTGGTGGTGGTGGGAACTGCAAGACAAAGAGGCACATCCTGTTTCACCTCAAGCGACAAAACAGAACACAACACCCCTGCATCCAGCTGCAAATCCACTTGGCAATCTAGTATCATTTGGCCAATTTGCTAACCAATATATCATGGGAGACTTTGTCAAATTCTTGGCTGAAGTCAAGATAACTTAGGTTCACAACATTCCCACAATCCACTAAACTAGTACAGTGGTACTTCAGGTTACATACGCTTCAGGTTACATACGCTTCAGGTTACAGACTCTGCTAACCCAGAAATATTACCTCAGGTTAAGTACTTTGCTTCAGGATGAGAACAGAAATTGTGCTCCGGCGGCACGGCAGCAGCAGGAGGCCCCATTAGCTAAAGTGGCGCTTCAGGTTAAGAACAGTTTCAGGTTAAGTACGGACCTCCGGAACGAATTAAGTACTTAACCTGAGGTACCACTGTAAATTGATTTCTTTTAAAAGAAAAGTTTGTGAGAGAAAGAGATTATTAGTCTGACACATTTATCTCTCCCTAATCTCTGTATTGCTAATCAAGAGGACACCTTTATAAGCTGTTCTGCCTCCCCCTCCCTCCATTACTGAAGTCAGATTGACCAGTTTCTCAGCTCATCCTTTCTGAAGACAACACTTGCTGGTCTTCAGTCCATGCTTTTCAGAAAGGACCCAGAGATCCTCAAGAGTACACCAGCAGTTTCTTTAATACCATAGGATGCCGTTCACCTAGCCCTGAAGACCAGTGTTCATTCAAAGGCGTTGCCTGACAGACTCATCATCAGTCTAGAATAGCAATTCTGGCCCTAAACCGGTTGGGCAACTTACTGGAGGAAGACTGCTCCCCTCTGCTTGTTCATCCATTAACATTTCCTCCTCCTTCCTGAACAGGGGGGCTCACCACGGCCTTCCGGTGGCTTTGAATAGTCTTGCAAAGGACTTTTTGCTGCTCTAAACATCTCAATTCTGACCTTTTGCTGTTGCCCCTACTGCCACCATTTTTCTTTCTCACTGAAATGGTTTGCAGCTGCACTTTTCCTTAACTCCATCTTCAACAATTCTGCACCGTAGGACCCTACATGGCATTTGTCTGAGCTTATTAAAAGCAGCTTTCCTGAAAAGCAAAGGGGCAGTTTAGGCTTCACTCACCTTTGACTTTATGAAAGGTCACAAATTCTAACACCACACCATCACTTCCCCCCAAAGTCCCTGCTACTGTCATCTCAACAACACCAGACATGTAGCATCACCCACCAGTCTCACAAAAGTATTATCTCTTCGCCCAGGCTTTCCCTGATCCCCAAGACCGGGCCCTGCCATAACAAAACCCTTGTGTTGCTGTTTTTTATAATACTACTTTACTGGATTTTACTTTACTGTTTTTATTACACTGTTCTATTGTTTACATGTCATATTTTTTGCATACCGCTTAGAGGGCTTTAAATAGTAAGCAGTCTAGAAATGTTTTCAAATGGGTCAGTGTGCCAGCTCTCAAATTCCTCAGAATTCTCCATCAGGCTAATTATTAAAAACAAGAAAACCAAAGGGGATGGGAGCAGAGACAGAAGAAAAAACCTGTTAGTTCAGACATCTTAAACACTTATCTGACATAGACCTGGATAAACAGCCTGGCTTACACCAACAGTCTTCCCCACCCCCAACTCCCTTCATAGTTTTTATCATCCAGCCTGAGGGAGAGTCGTGGGGAACACTGTTTTATGATGCTTTGGCATTGCCCTCATCTGGACTTTGGCATGCTCCAACCTGGTTATCGCAAGTTACATGAGTAACAAGGCAGGGTTCCAACTACCTGAGGAGTGAAAGTCTAGAAGAATTGCAAGAAGATTACCTCAGAGGTGGGGCTGAAGGCTGGCCCTCCACCACTGCCCACATGGCCATGCGCTACACAAACACAACTGTAACACATGAATAGGTACTCACTTATCTAACAGCTCTCACTGGTAGTCAGCGTTAGAAACTCAGGTATATAATGTGATTCCCAAATGACACCTTAAACCTAGGCTGCGGCTGCCACAATAGAATGTCTAGGAACCATCCCCCCCCCATGGAATTTATTCTTATTTTTACTGTTACAGTCATACCCCACTTCATGTTACGTTCCTTCGGGTTACTTCCGGGTTTCGCCACTCGCGCATGCGCAGAAGTGCAAAATGGCATCATGCGCAGAAGTGGCGAATTGCAACCCGTGCATGCGCAGACGCGCCACTGTGGGTTGCGTTCTTTTCATGTTGCGAACGGGCCTCCCGTTCGCAACCAGAGGTAACACTGTATTCATTCATTTCATTTCATTTCTATATCAATTTATATTTTAAAGAACAAATCTCCAAGCAGCTTACGACACGTTAAAACGTCAAATAAAGCAATCCAGAATAAAATTAACTCAGGGGAAATATCTCAGGTCCTTCTCTAAGTGACATTTTGCTTTCTCCAGTCACCAGTCTGGCACCCAGAGATCTCCATGTGGTCACAACTGGACTCGCACCAGTCGCAAAAATGCGCCTGGCACCTGGCTAATTTCGAACACTGCTGGTAGCGCTTCCTCACGGTGCGTAGCAAAACTGTGGAAATCGCTCCCACGGGAGGAAGCAATGGCCACCAACTTGGACGGTTTTAAAGGAGGATTTGACAAATTCGTAGGGGAGAGGGCTATCAATAGATACTAGCCATGGTGACTCTACTCTGTCTCCACAGTTGGAGGCAGCAATGCTTCTGAATCCCAGTCACTGAAAACTCCGGGGCGGGAGAGTGGTCTCGTGCTTGAATCCTGCTTGCAGGTTTCCCAGAAGTTGCATCTGGTTGGCCACTGTGAGAACAGGATGTTGGACTGGATGGGCCCCATTGGCCTGGCCCAGCAAGCTCTTCTTGTGTTCTTAACGTAGACCACAAAGAAGGGGCCTCCGATGCTCCTCTTAAAAGTTTGGCGACGGCACATGTTTGATGACTGCATGCGAAATCAGATGGTGAAAACAAATTATTCACAGGCCCCAGTGAAATGCTTCTGACCATGCAAACTGACTCCCCAACTGATGGTGGGTGTTTAGCCCTCACAAAAAGGCTGTTGTTTTCCTCAGCACAACAGGGCCTCTGATGGTCTCACTCGGGGCTGTTAGCCTCCGTCAAGCTGTTATTTATCTATGAGGGAGGCAGCATGAGGCAGCGGGCAGGTGGATCGGGGTTAGTGGCAGGATCAGGTGGGGACACATCAACAGCAATGCTTATCCTGTATGTAAGGGCTGGCAACGCCACGCTTGAAGCCCCATAGCAAGGAAGGAACCCAACTGAGTCATATTGTTTGTCCCTATTTGAGTGCCAGGTACTTACAAAAGGATAAGCAGAGGCTAGTGTTTGTCCAAAGTGGCTCACAGTCCTGAAATCTGGAAGGATATGAAGATCTCAGATAGCTCAGTTGGTGGAGCACAAGACTCTTATTCTCAGAGTCATGGGTTTGAGCCCTGCTTTGGGCAAAGGTTTCCTGGGGTTGGACCAGATGACCCTCATGTTCCCTTCCAACGCTACGATTCTATGGTTAACTCATGCTAGCACAGGAGCCAGCAAGACAAAGGGAGAGTTCGCCCACACAGTCCCCACCCAGGGACAAGACTGGCATGTGATGATTTGCATGGGCTGTCCTCAGACTATACAGAAAGAGCATGACATGAGGAGCATCACAGAAATGTAGAGTTGGGAGAAACCCAATGGATCATCTAGTACAGTGTTTCTCAACCTTGGGTCCCTAGATGTTGTTGGACTACAACTCTCATCATCCCTAAGCTCTGGCCTTGCTTGCTAGGGATGATGGGAGTTGTAGTTCAACAACATCTGGGGACCCAAGGTTGAGAAAGGCTGATCTAGTCCAACCTAGTCCAAAGGCTGATCTAGTCCAGCACAGGACTCAAATACAGGAATCAATGCATCAGAACAGCTCATCGTCTTTCCCTGCCGAAGCATGCTTAAGTAAGTCTTTGGGATGGGCCACCTTGGAATGATCTCCCCTCTCTCCCTCTGGAATTAGCCCAGCGCCCCCCAAAACACACCCACAAGAGATTGCATAAGGCATCTACAGGATGCCTCATGGACAGCTGGCTGCACCCACGCTCCAGGAACTGATTTGGCTGCCTTCGTCCAACAACTAGAGAGAGACACGGTTCTCATCTCCGGATGACTCTCTCCCTGAGGAAAGAGCAGAGCTCCTCTCCACCAACCTGTCAGCACAAACAGCAGCAAAATGAAATGCACCAAATCAGCACCTCAGGTACCTCTTGCAGAAGGGCACAGTGTGACCCACCCGGCTGAGCTGCTCCAGTCTTCCACCTGGTCCAGATTTTGGGTGGTTCCTTTGCACCTCTCACTCTAAGCATTTTCAGTTTTCCCTTCCCCCTCCTCCCCATCACCACGAATCCCTCAGGGTCGATTCCCTTCTGCCTTTGACCCACAACAGCTCCAAATGTGTTTTTTGTCAGCCTGAGATGAACTACACCACGCAATGAACCTGGCACAGCCTGGCATTTGGCACGCAACCCACAACAGGCACTTTTAGGAGCCCTGAGTGCAAGAAACCGGTCAAGGCTTAGCTCAAAATGCAAGCAGTCACCTTCGCTTGACTGGCTCATCCCATGGCACTGTAGGCAAACATCAACAAGGGACCGAACTTGCTGCAAGCCCGCAGTCATCAGTCTGGGGCTGTCCAGCTGTTTTGGACTACGACTCCCATCAGCCCCCACAAAGACCCATAGAATTGTAGAGTTGGAAGGGAACCCTGACGGTCATCTAGTCCAACATCTTGCAATGCAGGAATCTCAACACATGACCCTCCATCATATTGGACCCTGTCTAGCTTTGCAAGTGTGCTAGCAGTTTTACTGCTGCACCACTAGAAGGATGTCATATGGCTGTGCTGGCAGGGGGTGATGGGAGCTGTACTGTAGTCCAAAGCAGCTGGATGGCACCAGTTTGGGGGTGGCTGAGCTAGACCTACTGAGAGACCTCCAGCACCCTGCTCCTCCTCCATGGATCTCTTAAACCTCCTTTTAAAGCCATCCCAGTCTGTGGTCATTGGTACATCCTGTTTGATGTTGCTGATAGGAACATACCCATGATATTAATCCATTGGCAGAGGAGGGAATAATGCAGACATCACCCTAGCAGAAAGCCAACCATCCTGACAATGTATTCAAAATTCATCTGCCAACAAATTCTTATTTATGGTGGGTTGTATACAGAGATAGTAAGTATAGACCTGCTGAAATTAATGGGTGTGAATAATTTAGGTCCATTGATTTCAATGGGTCTACTTTGAGTATCAGTGGAATACTGTTGTTTTCATGGCTTGTTTTGTCGACCCCCCCCCCCCAATGTTTGGCTGGACAGTTTAGATTTTTTTCCCAAATAAGTAATAAATGACATTATTAAGACATCCGTTAAAAATCTGATTAATACAGGGTCACAAACTCTTGCACGTACCTCAGATCTAAACTTTTAACGCTGTGTTTAGCAGGTTTAATTGAGTTTCGGTCAATTCTTTTTTCAAAAGTCAAGCAGCACTAACTAAAATCTTGCACCTTAATTTGCGTTCCTCTTACAGGCTTGTTTAGCCTACGCACGGCCTCTGGGAGATGACATGGCCATGAACTGGAGGTAGTAAAGGACAAACTGAAGGTAGTAAAGCGATTGTACAGAGAGGAAAAACCTTCCTCCTGCAGGTGACAAGCTCTGAATTTAATAGGGCGGCTGGGCAGAGGAGGCAGCCTGAATAAATAATGTACAAAGCTGCTTCCAGCTGGCCATCGTAATGCAACGCCCCCCCCCCCACCTGCTGGCCCAGCACAGATCCGGTCGCTGGCAGACATGGTGTGGTCGAAGTCTTCCCCTTTTAGTAGCCCTTCCTGCTTCTATCAGCATTCAAGAGGTGGCAGAGGTCCTCCTCTGCAGCTGAAAGGCCCATTCTGCCCTGGCGCTCAGGTGGCAGAAGCAGAAAGCGACCACTCCAGCAGAAAGGAAGCCTAGGGTTTGGAATGGAGCTCTGCAGAGGGGGAAGGGATGACTGGTTGCTCCTGCAGGGGAAACAGCTCTAGGGAGTGGAAGCAGGGGGAGAGCAATAGCCTGGGAGATGCCAGCCCTGCTGTGGCTGCAGCCCCAGGCAGGGAAGGCCAGGACAGGCTAATCCTGAGCTCTGCTCCACTTTGCCCCCAAACCTCTGGTCAAATGCCTGGCAGCCAGCCGTGGGCGAGGGGAGGCTGGCTCTCGCCTCTCAGCTCCGCAGCCAGGGCGGAGGCAGTGCTGCGTGGAGCAGGAAACTGCAGAACCCTGGTATTTATTTACGCCCAGATTTCCAAGGCTTTAAAAAGCTTGCACAAAGCAGTTTCCTACAAAGCCGACATGGTGCGAGTACAGTTTCAAAACAAGAGAGCTCTTAACGCCGTGAGAGCAACAGCAGCTTGAAAACGGGCGTCTGAGAAAAACACCACAATCCATTATCAAAAAAGCCTTCCAAAACAGGAAGGTTTTCAGAACACGCTTGGAAAACAGGAAGGGAGGGGGCTTGGCTAATCTCCCCAGAGAGCGAGTGCCACAATCAGGGGGCCACCATGGAAAAGGGTCTGCTGCTGCCTGGTACTGGTAGAACCAAGAGCAGCAGGAGTTGGATAGGCTCATGAGGGCATGTTGATGGTACCTGAGATGATGACTTAGGATCTGCATGGCTTAGGACCAGCACTTGAAATTGAGCCCAGAAGTGATTTGTTAGCAAAATAGGTGTGCTATGGACACCTCACTACTGCAAACACTCTGGCAGCCACCTTCAGAACAGGCTGTACATCTCCATCGAGAGTAGCAGGAAACGCTACTGCAGTACCTCCACCTCATCTAGATTAATTTCCAGTTGGTTCACCCCCCCCATTCAAATCAAACCTGGTTCAAGATTTCTGCTGCCTCCCTGGCGGTGGCTGATGAAAACAAGGAGGCAGAGCTGAGCCGCGACCATTTCAGAACAAACCTCCCCCACTGGTGTCTTCGTGGAAATGTTTTAAAAAGGATGGAGGATAAGGTGAGCCAGCAAGATCCCATAATCCACTATCTCAAGAGCCACTGAGACATCCAGGGTTGCACTTTCGCTGCTTGTGACTCATTCATTTCCCAAAACCAGGGAGTAAACTAGATTCCTCCAAAATCATTTTGAGCTGAGAAACCCCCATATGTTCCAAGACCAAGAATGGTAAAATTGTCACTGGACAATTTTTATAGGTTGTATGTCTTTGTTTCTCAACTTGATCATTTTACAAGGTTTTGTATGTATTGTGGT
Source organism: Podarcis erhardii (assembly GCF_964252035.2). Taxonomy (NCBI): domain Eukaryota; kingdom Metazoa; phylum Chordata; class Lepidosauria; order Squamata; family Lacertidae; genus Podarcis; species Podarcis erhardii. The sequence continues at coordinate 27,318,472 of NC_138505.1, read as the reverse complement.
ATTTTATGCATTTGTATGTATTGTGGTATTTTATGCATTTGTTTTTATCGATCATCGTTTAGTAATTATTGTAATTGTTAAGCATGAGTTTGTGTTTAATCATTAATAATTTTGAGAGTTGGTTTTGTTGTGTACTATTTTATTATAATATATTATTGAATATTACTTTGATATAAGTCATTTCATTTACAGGAATGTTTTATTATGACTTTTTGTACTGGATTAGATTATTATAATAAGGTGTGTGTTCTCTGTTGTATATTTTGTTGCTGCAAACCGCCTTGCATATAGGAATACAGAAAGGCACTATACAACTTAAAAGTGAAGTGAAATGAAATGAAAAATTAGGGTCTGTGGTTGGTTTCTCTAGAGTCTAGGGCTAGGCAGAGGTGCACCGCTGCCTCCAATCAAGAGACTCAGTTGCCCTGGCTCTCTTCTAAGACAGGAAAGGAAAGAGCCAAGGGATCTAGAGACAACCTCCAAGCAGTCTCCCCCGATCCCCAGGCTTGACAAGCTTAAAGGTCTCCATTAAAAACCTTTGCAGTGGCTGTATCCACCTCCCGTTGGAGCAGAAATTATCTGCAAAATGCACTGACAATTTGCCACAGCAGGCTACAGAGGGCTCAGCAGAAGCTCCTGGGATGCAACAGACCTCTCACCACTGGGAAAAGGGCAGACACAATGTTGACAGAGGAAAAGGCTTTGTCTGCCATCACCTGGAGGGCCCTAATACGGACTCCCCACCCCCTACTTTCACTTGCATTAACCCTGAGTCTTCTGCCATTTATAATCCTCGCCACCTAGTCAGCCACTTCATTGCCTTTGGCTTCTCAGTCCAAGCGAGGAGCCATGTGCCCTCTACAATTCTAGGGAGGGCATTTAGGAGTGATGCTATTGAGAATTCAGGTTGTTTCAGAGAGAAGCCGTGGCCAGATGTGTCAGCAAAAAACTGTCCCAAAAGGGACCGGCAACCCCCTGCATCTGTCAGCCAGCAAGACAGACTATTCTAAGAGCGTCTGTGAAACCCCTGCAGAGGGATAAGACTAAATGCATGGAAAATGGGAATGCTATCAATGGCTACCATGATGGTTATGGGAATCGCAAGGTCCTGCTTCTGGGCTTCCCTTTGGGGTACCTTGTTGTCCACTGGACTATATGGGCTCCCTTTGGCCTGAGCCAGCTGCTGTAGGTCTCTTCTGATGCTTCAGTGACTTCTACAGTAGTAAAACATACAATAGTAGTGTTGGAAGGGACCACCAGGGTAAATCTAGTCATCCACCCCGTGGTAAAGCAGGAATCTTTTGCCCAACGCGGGGCTTGAACTCACGGCTCTAAGAGCCTCATGCTTTACCGACTGAGCTAGCCCAAGTATTTTTCATTCTGGATCTGTGCTTGTGGAATTCTCCACAGCGCCATAAATGTCAGGTGTATCTCCCTGGTCTTTTAGGAGGGTTGAAAAAAACCTTTAGAATGGGATTCTGGTGTATACAAAAGTTAAGAAGGAATACAGGGAGGTATCTTATACAGAGTCAGACCAATTGTTTCAGCTGACTGGCTATACAGTGGTACCTCCGGTTAAGTACTTAATTCGTTCCGGAGGTCTGTTCTTAACCTGAAGTACCACTTTAGCTAATGGGACCTCCTGCTGCCACCGGAGAACGATTTCTGTTCTCATCCTGAAGCAAAGTTCTTAACCCGAGGTACTATTTCTGGGTTAGCGGAGTCTGTAACCTGAAGTGTATATAACCCGAGGTACCACTGTACTGACTGGGGGCATACAACTCAACCCTGGGGGTGCTGGGAGCTGAATCTGGGGTGTTATGAATGCAAAGCTAAGAGCCAAGAGCCCTCTCCATGTTGCGAGAGTGGGACACATTTACAATTCCACCCTCCTTACCGCACAGAAAGTCCTTTAACTCTCTTAAGGTTTTCTTTTCTTTTTGCACGCACAGCGCATTGTTGTTTTATCCTGCTTGGGGAATTGAAAAGTAAAATTAAGTTACAAAAAGGGTTCTTGCACCCAACCAAGGTCATTTTGCTAACAATCCAGCCTTTCCTGTTCTGCACAGCCCCATTGTAGAAGTCGCCAATCAGCAGCTGATCCATTCAATGGGCCCAACTCCCCCGAAGGCCACGGAAAAACACCACAGTCTGCCAGCATCAGGCTAACAGGAAAAGCTTCCCCAACCTGGTGCCCTCCGGGTGCTTTGGACTACAGGTCCCATCTGCACTAGGCAGCACTGCTAAAGCTGATGGGAGTTATAGTCTAAAATGAATGTGCTCATTCACAGACTGGGCAAAGCAACATCCTCAGGCACTCCGGAACATAGCTGTCAACTTTTCCCTTTTCTTACGAGGAATCCTATTCGGAATAAGGGAATGTCCCTTAAAAAAAAGTTGACAGCTATGCTCAGGAAGCTGCAAATAAAAGTGGCAGAGAAGGTTTCTGAATGCAGTGAACCTTTAATGCTCTGAAATAAGGGGTGTTGATCATGTTCATATACGAAAGAACCCCTATCCTTTAACCAGAAGGGGCTGTTCTTTCTAGCCTAGCATCATGGCTAGACCAGGAGCCAACCTGTGACCCACATGCAGCCCTTTGCCATTCCCCTGGTGGCCCCCCTTTTGCCTCTCCCCACTGCCCTGCTAATCGGACACCAGCTGGGCAGCAGGGAAGCGTCCCAAGAGGGCAGCAATCAAGGACAGATCAAGGGCACCAGGGAGGAGGTTCTCCCTCCCCCCCCCATGGTCCAGATCCAATGAAGACCGCTGTCCCTCCTCCCCAAGTGATCATCTGCACTTTAATGAGGAAATAGGGAGGCTGGGATGACAGCTGCTTGGCAGGCTAGTGGCAGAGGGACATAATTTTATTGGAAAGCTCAAGGAATGAGGCCACCCCTGCACATCTGTCTATCCATGAGTGTTGCTGTTAATGCATGTCTGGGAATAGGGACGTAGGAAGCTGCTTTCTAACAAGTCAGAGCCCTGGGGCCTATATAGCTCAGTATTGTCCACACTGGCTGGCAGCAGCTCTCCAGGGTTTCAAGGAAGCGGTCTCTCTCTGTTTTAATCTGGAGATGCTGCCAGGAAATTAATTTGGGGCCTTCTGTATGCAGGGCACATGCTCTACCATTGAGCAATGGTCCTTCCCTGAAGAACCTCTGTGTGTGTGTGTGTGTGTGTGTGTGAGAGAGAGAGAGAGAGAGAGAGAGAGAGAGAGAGAGAGAGAGAATGTGGCTGGCTCTGACTAAGAGTGGCGCTGTGGTCTAAACCTCTTGGACTTGCTGATCGGAACGTCGGCTGTTTGAATCCCCGCAATGGGGTGAGCTCCCGTTGCTCTGTCCCAGCTCCTGCCAACTTAGCAGTTCGAAAGCACACCAGTACAAGTAGATAAATAGGTGCCGCTGTGGCGAGTAGGTAAACAGTGTTTCCGTCACAGTGTTCCATTGCGCCAGAAGCGGTTTAGTCCTGCTGGCCACATGACCCGGAAAGCTGTCTGTGGACAAACGCCGGCTCCTTCAGCCTGAAAAGCAAGATGAGTGCCATACTCCATAGCTGCCTTTGACTGGATTTAACCATCCAGGGGTCCTTTACCTTACCATTTATCTTCCTCTGGCACATGGCCTTGGGCCCCTAAATGTGGGATATTTATGATGCAGACAAACCAACAATGCATGTTTGCTAGATAGGCACATTATAGGCGCTGAAGCTCACAAGTTTTCCTGTAGGTTTGCTAGAGAGAACTCTGAGAGCCACTCCCCCTGTACCCTGACTTCTCACTTGGCTGGACACTTCCTCTTTGCTCTTTGGCTTCTCTTCGCTCTTACTCTTCATCTGATCTCCAAGCCAGAAATGTGAGAACATCTGCATGTCTGAGCTCCATTGCTCAGACACCATCTTAAGCTAGACTTCAGCATGCCTTTCTAACTGAATTACCATGTTAAGCCTGCCTGAACAAAGCTGCTGTATCTGTTACTCCTCAACAAGTATTCTGAGTGAATAAATGTTATTTTTTTATAAGCCTGTTTGTGTGATTGTTGTTTTAAGGGGAGAAAAGGGGGAAATACCAGGAGAATCCAGTCTGCCTTAAAGCATCCTGGATTACTTAAACTTAAAGGCTAAGACTAGCCTATCTAGGCTTCCCTTTTAAGCTGCAAAGGGATGCACTCTGTTGAATTCACAAATGTGAGGAAGGAAGGATAATATCTAATCTAATAAATATAACCTCTCCTGGCATCTATACACATCCCTACATTAATGTATTTTTAATCTTTGTTGGAAGCCGCCCAGAGTGGCTGGGGAAACCCAGCCAGATGGGCGTGGTACAAATAATAAATTACTATTACTATTACCAAAGATTGCCTATCCCCAGGCAGACTATGAAATCAGGGAAGATCATTACAAAGTTTGCACAAAAGAAGCAGCACTCTCACTCTCTCCCAGCCTCAAACCCATCACTATGAAGAGGATAATACTGGCCTACCTCAAAGGACTGTTGTAAGAATTACTCTCCAAAAAAATGCATCTGAAGTGCTTTGGACTCTCTTATGAACTACATAGCATTGTTACTTTGCATTTAGAAAGCAGTACCCCTTTTGATCCAGACCAGATGTTAACTCTAGTTAAAACCACAGGCAATGAGGTTTGTGCAGAGAACACCTTGTTTGCCACTGTGAATTGCAGTCCAAAGCTCCAGCCAGGAGGAAGGAGATGGAACAGGCTGTGCTCAGCCTCACACAAACTGCAGTCTGAGCAAAGCCACTTCCTGGACTGGCTTCTTTAAAAGACACGTTGGAAGAAGCTGGGACGGTGCCAGAACACTCTGTAATGCCCAGATGCAGGGTGGATGTTGCCCAGCTGTGGAAAGGCCTCCAAACACAGAGCCACAAATGGCACCAGCTGCTCCTTGGCATCCACACACACATTTCAGGGGGGCAAAGGGACCCCAGAAGTGGTTGCAAGACTCTTGCGCAAGGCACCACTGATCTTGGGATTCAGAACCACTGCAGCATCCTAAACTCATCAGTCAATTCTTTTGGATTCCCTCTGACAGCCAAACGAGGATGGTTAGATGAGGAACATTTCATCTAACCACTTAAGCCTCTGCCCATCTTTAAGCCAAGTGAAAGCAGAACAAGCCGAGAAGCTGGTGAACAAGCGAGGCCGGAAAAATATAAAAGGCCACTTGTGCAGCAGGGCTAAATTTAGACCTTGTTTTTGCTGAGGCTTTTGCAGAAAGTTGCCAGGCAGGCTCTGCCAAATGCTCAGCACAGTCTTTGCTAATTCAGATCTGAAAGTTTTCCTTCCCTTTAACACTTGCCCGAAATACACCATCCGGCCTGCTGCACTGGAAAGCAGCAGCACAGAACCAACAAAACTCTCTGGGTGGCATGGTGGGTTTTATGAGACGGGGGGAGATAGGAAGGTGATGCCAACGTAGATAAGGCAAAAATGCATCCCCATCCCAGGTTGGTCCTCCTGTGGCACGAACACCTGCCTCTTTGCAGCCAATTCGCTTTGCCACTCTCATTGCAAGCAAAACTCTAACCAAGAATCCGTCCTTTAAAAAGAAAGAAAAACAGAATATTGGGGTTCCCTCCAGAGCCTGCAGCTCTCAAAGTCTGAGCCTCCATGGCCAGACCTCTTCAGGGAGAGGCGAAGATGGAGGGGGGGGACTAGTGCCCAGTCCCCCAGGGAAGCACCTGCGAACAACCTATCCACAGGAATGGGCCGCAATATGATATCAAGTTTGCAAGGTGGCAGAGAGCTGCCAAAGCATCTAAGGTATTAAATCAGCAATTGGATGCCCCAGCAGTGCAGCTTTGCAGATGGGACTTGTAGTCCAAAGCACCCAGAGAGTGCCAGGTTAGGGGAGCCCAGGCTACAGGAAACAGAGCTGGATGATTTGCTGTTCAGAGGCCTTCAACCTCAGCCAAGGAGGGATCATTAAAACACCCAAGAAGAGCCTTTTGGTCACTGGATCAGACCAAACAGGGCTCCATCTTGCCAAGCTCCCTGTTCTTGCAATGGCCAACTAAATGCCATTGAGCTCATCAAGCTTCTGGACTCATGGTTCTGAATCAAATGAGATAATATGAAAACAAGAGGAAGATAGCAGGATGTGGAACAGTTCTTAGGAACCTTTGGGGCAATAAAGCTCTTCCAGGCTGTACCTAGGCCCAGACAGAGGTGGGGCCATATGGGCCACTTGGCCTGGGCCTCCGATTCCAAAGGGGGCCTCGGTCAGCATTATTTATATACATATTATTTATATATACTACTTTTTTATAAGACTTCAGTTATCCCCAGGGTGAAAGGGGGGGCACATTATCTACCTGGCCTGGGCCTCTGCCTGGCCCTGCAAGGCCCTGGCTGTACCACATGGGGGGAGATCATTCCAGGGCAGGAAGAAAGCTTGGCTGCTGACCTCTTTTCCTTGACAAGCTAGTTTTCTACCTGTAGGGAGCCTCCAGATCTGTAGCAGAGAAGCCCCAAACACTCTTCTTGCTCGAATCCATTCCCCCTGGAAACTGGGGTGCCTGTGGGTCTTGTGCAGGACAGCCTCCCTGTGCATCAACTTTATCCCCCACTTTCCCCCAACCCAAACTCCATCCTCTTGCCTGGACTGCTTTGGAGAGCTGCAGAGCTGGCTTCTACTCACAGAGCTCTTTTCAGGGGCCAAAAGCTCACAGGAGCTCGTGATTCAATTGCATGGAAAGGGATTTCTACCTGACCTTGAAAGCCCATCTTGTGGCTCAGGCAGAAAAGGACCTTGCACATATTCTCCACGAATTTGGCCAATGAAAGACGGGCATGTATCCAGGGGCATCTTGGCTTCTCTTGTAACCAGGATTCCACCCATGTGGTCAAGGGATATTTTAAGTCTTTCAGCACTGACTGTGGTTAACCAGTGCTTGGATGAGCAAAGGGAGGCAGCTGCCGCCAGCTTGGGTTAAGATGCCTTCCCCTTCCCATCTGTTCTAGAGGCTGGAAAAGGGGCACCAATTAATTTCTACTGTGCAACACCAAAAATTAGCATAACCTCTCGTCACTGTGCTTTATGGCACAGAGTTTCATTGGGGGAGGGGGCTCGCTGTTCAAGGCACTCCCTGGTGCCCTGCAACGAAATTCTCTCTCTCTGCACACTGGTCCCCAGAATTAAAATAAGTGACTGCTACCACCTGCCAGGAATCAAGATCCACTCACAAGCATCCCTCAAGTCTGTCCAGTGGAGTCCCCCCCCCCCCAGGGTCCAACTTCAACTGGGGTCTGCAGTGACCTTGGGGGAGCTCCATGTAACTTACTTAAGAATAATAATAATAATAATAATAATAATAATAATAATAATAATTTATTATTTATACCCCGCCCATCTGGCTGGGCCTCCCCAGCCACTCTGGGCGGCTTCCATAAAAACCAAAAATACAGTAAAATATCACACGTTAAAAACTTCCCTGAACAGGGCTGCCTTAAGATGTCTTCTGAATGTCAGGTAGTTGTTTATCGCTTTGACATCTGCTGGAAGGGCATTCCACAGGGCAGGCGCCACTACCGAGAAGGCCCTCTGCCTGGTTCCCTGTAGCTTTGCTTCTCGCAATGAGGGAACTGCCAGAAGGCCCTCGGCGCTGGACCTCAGCGTCCGGGCAGAATGATGGGGGTGGAGACGCTCCTTCAGGTATACTGGACCGAGGCCGTTTAGGGCTTTAAAGGTCAGCACCAACACTTTGAATTGTGCTCGGAAACATACTGGGAGCCAATGTAGGTCTTTCAAGACCGGTGTTATATGGTCTCGGCGGCCGCTCCCAGTCACTTAACTGTTCCATCAGCCTTGACTTGGGAAGCAACCCCATCTAGAAACAGACCTCTCTGTTTGAAAGAGAAGCTTGAACAGAAGAATGTTGTTGGCACCTTCCAACGTGTCTCTTGGACAGATGGGGCATTTGTCCCCAGAGGCTCTGAGCAGCCCCAAGCCATGAGGCATTTGGCAATGCTCAGAGGTGGTTATTCCCACATGCTTCTTTCGACCCAGGGAGCTCCTTTCTCATGAGATCTGGAGACTTTAAACACAGCTTCAGAAACTGAAGAAACCACCGAGCGTTAGACCAGAGGAGCGTGATCCCTCGTAGTAATTCCAGAAGACCACAGAGAACAGCTAGTGGAATCCTTAGAGGAGGGAGGTGGCAACCGAGAGGGGGGGGGTCACAGGGTGGGGGGCTAACACTACCTTCATTAATGCCTCTCTCCTGCTCCCTGGTGTAGCAGAGAGCTGGTGGGTCTGCCTGGGCACCATATGGGATGTGCTGGATTGATCCCCTTAGGGACCAGCTGCAAATTGATTTAGCAGAGACACTCTCCCCTGGCCTAAGTAAACTGATGCATGCCTGGGTGACAGATAATAAATGGCCCCCGTTAACACAGTAAACAGTTGGCCACAAAAATCTGCCTCTGTAGGCGCACCAAATATGTAAAAGGAAATAATAACCTGCTGCTAGATCAAAACCCTGGTTGGTTAAAACGTGCTAGCTTTTCGACTGCACGGGACTCCCTAGTATAGGATTCCAGAGCAGAATAACCACACCGGATTGTGTTCCTGTTAGATTAGCCCCGGGTTGCGCTTCCAAGCTTATTCATTTTATTTTGAAGTTTAAAAATTACAACGTGCTTGGGATCTAAAAACCACAAAGCTTCTGCAAAACAATAAAACACAAGAACATGAAAATTGCAGTTTTAAAACCCCCTGGTCTGGGAATGCTCAGGGATTTATTTATTTTTTTTAACAGGCAGCAGAAACCATTGGTGCATGCCAGATGGCCGGGGTGGGGGTGAGGAGGGCGGCATTCTGTTCAACCAGGTGGCCACTGCCACCACAAATGCCCCCTCTAGTTCTGCAGGTTGCAGGAGTGCCAGCAGAGCCCCCTCCAAAAGTCACAGTGATCTAACAGGGCAGGAAGGAAAGCGTTCCTTCAGGTAACCTGGTCCTGAGGTGTTTAGTGCTTTCTGCGTTAATGATAACACCTTAAACTGAGCTCAGTGGCAAGCTGGCAGCTGGTTCAGTTCAATCAGTGCAGGTCGGGTAAATGTACGGTCAAGTCTCTCCCCACCCTCTGCAGTCAATCTCTTCTGGACAACTGTCTGGGGGCCACATGCCACTGGTGGGAGGGGCCAAAGGCAAAAAAACAGAGACATCACCTTGCCAACAAAGGCCTGTATAGTTAAAGCTATGGTTTTCCCAGTAGTGATGTATGGAAGTGAGAGCTGGACCATAAAGAAGGCTGATTGCCAAAGAATGGATGCTTTTGAATTATGGTGCTGGAGGAGACTCTTGAGAGTCCCATGGACTGCAAGAAGATCAAACCTATCCATTCTTAAGGAAATCAGCCCTGAGTGCTCACTGGAAGGACAGATCCTGAAGCTGAGGCTCCAATACTTTGGCCACCTCATGAGAAGAGAAGACTCCCTCGAAAAGACCCTGATGTTGGGAAAGATGGAGGGCACAAGCAGAAGGGGACGACAGAGGATGAGATGGCTGGACAGTGTTCTCAAGGCTACCAGCATGAGTTTCACCAAACTGCGGGAGGCGGTGGAAGACAGGAGTGCCTGGCGTGCTCTGGTCCAGGGGGTCACGAAGAGTCAGACACGACTAAACGACTAAACAACAACACCTTTGTACGGTAGAATCGTTTCTACAGAGACTAAGGCCATGGCACTCAAGGAGGGTGTGAAGCAAGGCCAGCAAGGGGTGTGGCCTAGGAAGAGGGGGTGTGGCCTGGGAAGAGTCCCAAGGTACAGACAGAGAGGTCCAGAGGGCTGCAATTGGCCCTCAGGCCCGAGGTTACCCACCCCATGCTTGCCTTGCTGCACCCTGTAATTTCATTATTGGAAGCAAGAAATGAGGACCTCCACTCCTTCCTGGCTCCTTATTCCAGCAGCCTCTGGGCAGGACTGAGAGCTAGCTCATTGCTGCAATGGAAAGCAAATTTGCCCTTCCACAAAACTGGATCCCATGTCTCTTCACTGAGACAAGGTGGACAGACGCCTCCCCAAACACAGACAGAGACACAGACAGACACAGACACACACACACACACACAGAGCAATGTCCATTAAAGTCATGATCGTATCAAACCCTCCAAGGCGTTTCTAAAAAGGAGGAGGGAAAGCCAAGCAAGTGCCTCTCCCAATATTCTCCACACCAGGATTGCTTTAAAATTCATTAGTTTCTCTCCCCCACCCCATAAAACACATTCAGAACCACTTTCCATCTCCAAAACGTAGCTCTGAGCTGCAACCCCTCAGACAACCTCCTGTTTAAATGAAAGAGGAGGGGTCTTTTGGCTGAAGAAAAAGGGATGCTTGCTGAAATGAGCAGCTTGCTCCAAGGATGCCCCAGATCAGTCCAGCCCCCATCGTGCATATTAAACATTACGGGGAGGGGGGATTTGAGATGCCAGTGTGCAGGAAGGGGGCATTGTTTTCAACTGCCAACTGTTCTCTGGTGCCCAATCCTGTTTTGATTTATTCCCTGTTGTCCGGGCGATGAGAGGAGATTCTCTTCTTCCATCCCAGCTTCCTCTGGGGCACATGGAAAGGAGAGATAAGCCCCTCCTATCAGTCAGTGTTGGGAGAGATAACAGGAATAGCTCTTGAAAATTATTTTCTCACCCACCCCCTAAACACACACACAGAGACATTTTCTCCTTACAATCCGTTTCACACCTTTTGATGCTGTTGCTTAAATTGTACTCTGCTAAATTTTTTTTAGCACAGTTGCAGGTCTATTTTAATTGGAATTTTTTAATTTTTTTCTGTATGCAGCTAGTAGAAACATAGGAAGCCATTTTACACTGGATCAGATCACTGGTCCATTAGCTCATTATTGTCTACTACACTGACTGGCAGCGGCAGCTCTCTGGGATTTCAGACAGGAGACTCTCTAGGGCAGATTTTCTCAACCAACCCTGTGTCCCCAGATGCTCTTGAACTACAACTCCCATCATCCCTGACCACTGGCCATGCTGGCTAGGAATGATGGGAGTTGTAGTCCAATAACACCTGGGGACCGAACGTTGAGAAAGGCCTTACCTGGAGATTGAACCTGGGGACTTCCTGCAAGATGCTATCACTTCCAACGAGTGGTGCGCTATATATATATATATATATATTCATTTTCCATATACATATTCATTTTCCAAATTTACAACACATCAATGCCAAATTAAAACTATTTTAATACGATTTTTCCAAAAACTGGCTTCCTACTTTCTTTCTCAGATATTTCCATTTTTTTACTATTACATGCTGCTCGCATTACAAATTTATCTCCAATTAGCATCCATTTTTAAAAACAAATACCCTTTCCCCTCAGCTGTCCGTTTGCATTTAATAAATAAATGTGATGATGATGATGGAAAAGGGGGACAGCGTTTAACACCCCCCCCAACCTTCCTTGCCCAAAGAAAAGCACTGTGTGTCCTTAGTAGACAATGGAAGAGTGCAATCTTTGGATGGCTAATCCTGCTTCCCAGGCCCATCACAGAAACCTGAAGAGTAGAATAGTCTACTCAATTTTGCTGAAGTTAGCCAAGAGTTGGAAGGGTCCCTGAAAGCCACACAATCCAACTCTTGCTTGATGTAAAGAATCCAAAACTGGAGGGATTCCCCCAAGCGATGCAGCCTTTGCATGAAGGGCTTCCACCTCCATCAAGGGAAGCTACTGACCATTAGACTATGTTCTGCCTCCACAACTGGAAGGCAGCAGTGCTTCTGGATTCTAGTTGCTGGAAACTGAAGGGGGAGAGAGGGCTCTTGTGCTGGGATCCTGCCTGGGAGGGTTTCCCATTGGGGGCATCCTGGTTGGCCACTCTGAGAATGGGATGCCCAATACAGCTATGTGATGCTGGGGCTGATGGGAGTTGTGGTCCAAACCACCTAGAAGGCACCAGAGTGAGGAAGACTGGGCTCAAGCTCAGTCTAAACTCATCTACCCAATGGGGGCAAAGGAAAGCTACTTCTCCCCCACTACTGCATCTGCTCAGAGGGCAATTGGCCCAGAAGACACCCCCCACACACACACACCTGATGTGGTTAAGAGCAAATGAAAAGCCAGAGACATCTCCTGCTGGACCAGCCAGGCCCCATTCCGTCACCAGCCACTATTACAGCCCATCACAGCAAGAGTCATAAAAGAAGAGTTATCTGCCAGACTGGAATTGCAGTAGCCCCAGGGGGGAGCAAAGTGGTTTTCCTTACTAGGCAGAGCAGCCGCCCATAGGCAGCAGCTGGGTTACAAAGCCCTCCCCTTTATGGCAAGGGATTGGGGTGTAGAGAGAGAGATTTGAGCTCCTTGGTCCAACGAAGGCAAACCAGAGCTGCCTGCTCAAATAGCCGGACTGATGGCAGCCAACATGTCAGTGGGAGGCAAACACCATTTCAGAAAGGATCCTGGCTCAGTGGCCAAGCAAAGAGGCCAGCAGCTTCCTGAACTGAATCAGTTTCTCCCACAATTTCACACACAAAATGGCGGCCAAGGAGGCTCACCTGCGCCTGGGCTGGAGCACTTCAGGGGCCTCGGGTGGTATCTCACAGCAGGCAATTTGCTTCTCTGCATAAAATAAAACATTTTGTATGCAGTGTTTGAAATTAGCCAGGTGCATTTTGCACCTGGCTTTTGACCACTTGGAACCAGGCGACTTTTCTTCTGAAGTTCTCAAAGCTCTTAACCTGTCATCTGAACTAGCCAGAGGTCTAACTGGGAATCAACCACAGTCAGTCCTTTGAAAAATAAAGACTTTAGTCTTGCCCAAAAATGACAACTAGACATTCTGTTTTGGCGACTGCAACCTTGGTTTAAGGAGCCATTTGGCGCCTAGCTTATATATCTGAGTTTCTAATGTTGCTCATATGTAGAAGGTGTCATGTCGAGCTGGAGGCTCAGCTAAACCCCTTCTCTCCCAACAAGATACAGCCTCAAGGGAAGTTTTGGTCTGATTCTGCAGAGCTCTGGGGATATACCTCGGGTTACAGACGCTTCAGGTTACAGACTCATTAACTCAGAAATAGTACCTTGGGTTAAGAACTTTGCTTCAGGATGAGAACAGAAATCGCGCGGTGGTGGCGCGGCGGCAGCAGCGGGAGACCCCATTAGCTAAAGTGGTGCTTCAGGTTAAGAACAGTTTCAGGTTATGAACGGACCTCTGGAACGAATTAAGTTCTTAACCCAAGGTACCACTGTATATGCTGAGATTGATCATGGCCTTTCTCCTAACTTTCCCCCACTGACTTTTAGGACTAAAAGAGGAAGGAGGAAAGCAGATCCCAAAAGTTTCCTCTTCTGTGCTGCTTAGTGAAACCAGATCCCAGAACCCAGAGCTGGCCACCAGATGACAAGGAAGCCAGCAGGAGGAAGAGGCAGCCACACTTTCCAAAAGGCGACACCATCCGCCAGTCTCCGCTCTCCCCCCAGACCACCAGCCGCTCGCTCGCCTGGTCTGTACTGGGTTCTGAGGAAGCTGAAGGGGCAGCCAGTGGGAAAGAAGCAAACTGAAAGCAGAGAAGGGTCAGGAGGGGGAAAGGCAAGGCAGTCGGAGAAGAGGCAGAATGAACAGTTCCATCAGGAGCAAGGCAGGCCCTGGCATGGAAAGCCCCTTTTGGCTGGGGCTTATGAGGTCCAGTTTCCAATCCAGCAGCTGCCTGGCTCCTGCCAAACTGGGAGGAGCAAAAGAAACTTGATTGCAGAGCCAGCCCAGGTGAAAGGGAAGAGGGAGCAGAGCCATGCCAGAGAATGCCGGCCACACCTGTCCAGGGGATGCAAATGCAGACACCCAATCCCAGAAATGCAGGATTTGGATGCAGCTACCCTGGGGTGAGGGACGTGGCTGGAGCTGTGGGTTAAACCACAGAGCCTAGGACTTGCTGATCAGAAGGTCGGCGGTTTGAATCTCCGCGATGGGGTGAACTCCCGTTGCTCAGTCCCTGCTCCTGCCAACCTAGCAGTTCAAAAGCATGTCAAAGTGCAAGTAGATAAATAGGTACCGCTCCTGTGGGAAGGTAAACGGCGTTTCCGTGCGCTGCTCTGGTTCGCCAGAAGCGGCTTAGTCATGCTGGCCACATGACCCAGAAGCTGTACGCCGGCTCTCTCGGCCATTACAGCGAGATGAGCGCCACAACCCCAGAGTCAGTCACGACTGGACCTAATGGTCAGGGGTCCCTTCACCTTTACCTTTACCCTGGGGTGACCTAAACGCCCTCACCAGGTGCTCAGAATCATGCACCCACGTTTCTTCACAGTACTCCAAGACTAAGCCTCAATATTCAAGACGGCATCTGTGGCATTACAGGTGTCCAGCTTTTGCATCGCATGGAGAAGCAGCAGAAAGGTGGACTACATACCACAAGCCCTCTGTTTGCTTTGCTTCTATACTTAAAAAGTGTCCCCCATCAAAGCTCAGGTGTAAACTTTCCTTCTTTCTTTTTTTAAAAGAGAGAGCACACATGTGTGCAAATCACTAGCTTTAATGGCCAAGGAGCTTAACAAGACTCCCAGCAATCGGGAGAGGCATATGAGTGCTTTGGCTAGCAAAACCAGGACTACAGGCAAACTGAGAAATCACTGAAAGTGTCATAGAACCATAGAACTGGAAGGGACCCCAAGGGTCATCTAGCCCAACCCCCTGAAATTCAAAATTCAAAACCAATCATTTGTCCAAGTCAGCCCTCCCTGAGAGAAAGAGCCCAGCCCTGGCAGCAGAGAGAAAGGAGGGGGGGGCCTCCAGGGGCTCCACAAATGCCAGCGGATGATGAGAACAGCCTCCACATTTCAGCCTGAGGGCAGGGATTGCCCTGACTCCTCCTGAGACTCGCAAGCTGCCCTGGGAGCTTTGTTTTGGCTAAAGGGCAGAGTAAAAATGCATTAAATAAACAATTGTGAAGACTATGCAGCATTCCACATTCGCACACACTCATTCTTACATCAGGTTATCTGCAAAACACAGCTTCCCCTCCCCCCAAAAAGAGGCCTCCCCCCGTTCTTGACCTCTCTCTGTGCAGGACTGGCTTTTCTGAATAGACTGGACAAACAGCCAGCCAGGCCACTGACAGCTGCCTCTTGCCCCAGTGATGGCTGCCCATCCTGGAACAGAGCAAGCCACAGTTTGGGTCTCACCCAGTGAAGTCTGTGGCCACCAGCCAGCTGCAAGACCAAGCGAGCAAGCCATCTTCAAATACCTGAAGGGTTGCCACATGATGGAGGAAGCTTGCGTTTTCTGCTGCTCTGGAACCAATGGATTCAAATGACAAGAAAGGAGATCCTGACTAAATGTCAGAAAGAACTTTCTGAGGGCCAGAGCTGTTCAACAGCGGAACGGACGACCTCAGAAGGTGGCAGGCTGTCCTTCGCTGGAGGTTTCTGAACAGTGGTCAGGTGGCCAGCTGCTTTATTCCTGCATCGCAGGGGGTTGGACTGGATGACCCTCGGAGTCCCTCCCAACTCTACAATTCTGTTATTCTAATGGCGCACTGAAGAGGTGTGGGGGACACATGAAAAAGGAGCAAAGCCGGATGGACTGGAAATCTACCCACCCGGCAGCCCGAAAAATTGGTGTGAATTCCAGCCTGTTTGTCATCAAGGGGAAACTGGTTTGGCTTCTTCAGAAAGTAAAGAAGGGGGTTGGAGGGTGGGGGTGGAAGAGGCAAGACGCCCCAATGGGACCTTCGACACACAAGGCAAAGCCGTGCACGCTACTGGGCCATGGCCCAAATAAATTAATAATAATAATAATAATAATAATAATAATAATAATAATTTATACCCCACCCATCTGGCTGGGTCTCCCTGCTCCCTCCCTTTCTCCCTTTGCCTCTCCAAAGAGCGTTCCTCTTTCAAACAATGGCTTCATCCATTTGCCGATGGGTGCAGATTTAACCAGCTAATAAACCAATTACAACTGATACAATTAGTTAATCAACTAAGCCGCACCAGAAACTGCCCCCCTATAAGTGCTGCTTCAGTCCACTTTCTCCCCCCCATCTGTGGAGAAGCGCAGGGAGGAGGAAACATCACAGCCTTCAATCACAGCATGTGGAGAAGCACAAAACTGTAAACTTGGGGGTCACCTAGTCTGACCCCCCTGCAATGCAGGAACCACAGCTAAAGAATCCCTGACAGATGGCCACTCAACCTCGGTTCCACCGTCAAAAAGCTCTTACGGTCAGAAAGTTCTTTATAGCGTTTAGCCGGAATCTCATTTCTCATTATCTGAATCCACTGGTTCTGGTCCTGCCCTCTGGAGCAGCAGGAAATAAGCTTGCTTCATCTGACATTACAGGTATTTAAAGGCGGCTAGCGTATCACCTCTCAGTCTCCTTGCTAAACACACCAAACTCCCTCAACCGTTCCTCATATGGCTTGGTTTCCAGCACCTCGGTCACCCTCCTCTGCACATGTTCCAGCTTTCAATATCCTTCCTTAAACTGTGGCGGCCCTCTACTGCCTGATATGCAAGTGGTTGCAAAGCGATCCCGACCATGACCACCTGCCGTAGCACTTTAAAGTGTGAAAAATTGCTCAGGCATGCTTTGCGACTGGTGCAAGTCCAACTGCGACCACGTGGAGATTGGGCGACTGGCATCTCCACCTGGCTGGCCCCTCCAGCTTCCCTAAGTAGGGAAGTAGAAGAGCTTGTTTATTGCATTCACCGTATTTTTCGCTCTATAAGACGCACCAGACCATAAGATGCACCTAGTTTTTGGAGGAGGAAAACAAGGAAAAAAATATTCTGAATCCCAGAAGCCAGAACAGCAAGAGGGATCACTGTGCAGTGAAAGCAGCAATCCCTCTTGCTGTTCTGGCTTCTGTGATAGCTGCGCAGCCTGCATTCGCTCCATAAGACGCACACACATGTCCCCTTAATTTTGGAGAGAAAAAGTGAGTCTTATAGAGCAAAAAATACGGTATATCCCACCTTTTTCCTCCAAGGAATACACAGCTCCCTCCTCCGTTCATCCCTACAATGACCCTGTGAGGTAGATTAAGAGGCTGTGACTTGCCCAAAGCATAGCTGTCAACGTTTCCCATTTTTTTAAGGGAAATTCCCTTATTCCGAATAGGATTCCTCGCAAGAAAAGGGAAAAGTTGACAGCTATGGCCCAAAGTCACCCAGTGAGTGGGGATTTGAACCCTGATCTCCCAGGTCCTAGTCCAACACTAACCACAACATCACACTGGCTTCCTTGAGTTCTTCTGCTATAGGGCAGCTCTATAAATTAAGTAGGTAAATAAATATGGGGAGAGCCAAATGTCATTTAAGAGAAGGATGTGAAATATTTTCTGTGAAGTTATGCTACTCCATATTCTTTGCAGAAATAATGGAGGGGAAAGAGGAAAGCTGGAGGAGGGGAGCTTTGCTACCAACCCCCATTATAACAAAATCCGCAGTCAGAACACCTAACACTGCCCCCAGCTTGGCATCTGAAATGCTGTAACACAAAATAAAGTGGGAGAACATTGCAGATTCAGAGGCCCCAGCCAAATGCAGAGACGAGCTTTGATCTGGAGGGATTTGCATTCTGAATACCTTGAAGCCGCTGCCCCTGCAAGCACACAACAGCTTTAAAAATACAATGAGAAAAATAACACTGCCCCCCTCCAGTTCTCCCCAAAGGTTTATCATCAAAGCTTGTGGGAGGGGGGCTGGCTCCCCCTTTTCAACCATTCAAGGGGTGGGGCATCCCCTGCCCACAAACAGCCAAGCCCAAGAGCTCAGAAAAGGAAATCACAACCAGTGGGATGGCAGTGGAGACCCTTCAAAGCAGTGACGAACCAAGCCCAAGGAGGGAGAACCAAGCACATGGACAGGGGCTTTCAAACAAATGACTCCCCACCCTGTGCATCCTAAGGTGGCAGACTAGTACCTGGGAGAACTGGGTTCGAATCACCGCTCAGCCATGAAGCTCATTGGGTGAGCCAGTCACTGCCTCTCAGCCTAACCTACTTCACAGGGCTGTTGTGGGGATTGAGAGTGGGGGGAGAACCATGTATGCCACCTTGGGCTCCTTGGAAGAAATGGTGGGATATTAATGTAATAAATAGACAAATAGTAATGTACCATGTAGCTTACCCCCAACTAGCAGTTATGGGGAGTCCCCTACAACTCTGCCACAGGAGTAGATTCTCACTGTTAGGTGGAATAGGATTATTGCCCCTACAGGGTCAAATTGAAGACCAATTAAGAAGGTTCCTAGGGAGCAGGTGGTGCTATGGTCTAAACCATTGAGCCTCTTGGGCTTGCTGATCGGAAGGTTGGTTCGAATCCCCACGATGGGGTGAATTCCCATCTCCCAGCTCCTGCCAACCTTGAACTGCTGTTCAAAAGCCTGCGAGTGCAAGTAGATAAATAGGTACTGCTGCAGCGGCTCTGGTGGCTATTGTCACGGTCCTCCGTGTGCCAGCAGCAGGTTAGTCCTGCTGGCTACATGACCTGGAAAGCTGTCTGCGGCAAACACCGGCTCCCTCAGCTTATAAGTGGAGATGAGCGCCGCACCCCATCGTCACCTTAACCGTCCAGGGGTCCTTTACCTTTTTTATGAAGGCTCCCATAAAGAGACTGGTGGATGCCTACCACTTCCCATTGGGCCTTGGGGACTGTCCGACTTTCTGCATGGGCAGCTGACAAAATGGCCCTCAAGTGACCCACTCAGCAAAACCAAACAGGCTCCCTGGAGATCTTGAGAATATGAATAGGGAGCCATGAGGGCAGAAAAGTATTGAGGGAACACAGAAAAGATACCCTTTCAGAGATTATTCCAGGGGGTGCGGAGGATCATGCTTCTCTGCCACCACTGCAGAGGGACAGAGTTGTCCAGAAGAGCTTTTTCCAGGGCCTCTGACATCTCTTGCAAGACGATACTGAAGAACCCTCACGGTGACCAGTTTACGAGGCATTCTGCAGATAAAACGGTTTGCACCCTTGCAGCAGGTCACTTTGGCACCTGCTCATCCAGCTCTGAAGGATGTTTGTGCAATCTGAAGGTGTGAACGGGAATCTTGGAACCTAGCCATGTATGCACTTAACCCTTCCTGGCTTACAAAAGTTGCCTTGAGAGGGCCAGACTGAGTGGGGAAGGTGGGGTGGCAAATGCCACTCTAAAACAGAGCATTGGTTCACTGAACCCAAAAGAGTTGGTGGGAAAGCTTTTGTTTTTTTAGAAAATACCTCCTTGAATACCTCCCCCCCATTGGTGTATAGGCATTTTCGGGCAGCGCACTTGAGCACGTGCTTGCATCTCAACTCCAGGTTTCCCTGAAGATGCTGAGACTTCACCTTCCATCCAAAATGGCGCCAGGAGAACGCACAAATTGAAACTTAATCCAGACATGTCAAAGGTGTTCCTGGCCAATAGGGAAGACAGTTCAATCTGCATTGGATGTGGGTTGTGCTGTGCTTGAAGACCCAAGTTCATTTTCTGGGGGTTCATTTTCTGAGCCTAAATACCCAGATTTCATCAGTGCCAAGGAACACCTTTGCACAAATGAGGCTAATGCACCCGCTACACCCATTCCCAGAGATGTCCAATCAGGCTGCGGGAATGTGGGCCTTATTCACATGTCGCCTGGACTACTGCAATGCACTCAAGGTGGGGCTGCCTCTGAAGGAGTTTGGTTCAGCCAGGCTCTTGATCACAGTCAGATGTGGAGAGTATGCAACTCACTCCTGCTTTACCGCAGCTTCAATTCTGGGCACAATTTAGAGCGCTGGTTGTAACCCTATAAAAGTCCTAAACGTACTGGGGTCCAGAATACTGCCTTCCATGTCAGCTGGTCCTGCTGTTACTTTAGGGATCCAGGGAAAGTGGGGCCTTCTCAGTAGCAGACCCAGCTTTGAGATCTTCCCTTACAGAACTTCATTTTGCCCCCTCACAACCAGCTGCCTTCTACCTTCAAGCAAAGGAAGGTCAAAACAAACCCCAGAGGCAGGTTTGCCTCTTTTCCTGCTCAGGTTATTTTGGAAGTCCACCCACTTTGTTCTTCATAGTTCTGGCTTCTCTTCCCTTTTACATTTACGCTGCCATGCACCTTAATTGTTTCAAAGGTGTCTTTCCCCTGTATCATTAACCACCGGGAGCAGCGCATGTTTTTTATTACCTGAATTTTAATAGATTGGTTTTTAACGTTGCCTTAATTCTAAATTCTCCTTAATCATTATCTTTTTTACCCTTTTTACCTTTTTTTTTTTTTGTATTTCATCTCTCTTGTTGTAATTTGTGTAAGCTGAATTTAGCAGCCCAGGTCTGCTAAAAAGGTAGGATATAACAATAACAACAACAACAACAACATCGTGGAAGCATAGACAAAATAAAACAGTGGATGTGGTTAATGCCATGATGGAAAGGGGCCCTTTCTTCCTGCATCAGGCTTACTCTTCAAGGTACTGCGCTGCTGTTTCTGTGGGATGGAGAGACATGACCCTTTTTTGCAGGCACACACACAAATTCTGGGCTTGCTGGGGAACCAGGTCTGGTGCCTCACAGTTTCAGGGTTTCATCTGCTAGAAGAGCAAAAGCTTTGTGTGTGTGGAGGAGGGAATACCCATTTAAAGGGCACCTGCCTCTCTGCAAGGACAGCCCAGGCAGCTGAAAGAGAAGAGAGAGCCCTGAGGCATTGGCCTGGGCACCCTCCCCTCCCTCCCCTCCTATTGTTCCTGCCCAGGAAACTGCAAGCCTGAGGAGAGGCTTCACAGACATCTAAAGAGCATCATCACAGGACAGATGGCTGCAGTTCAGATTAGACCAGTGGTTGAGCCTCCTCCCTCTCCCATCCCCGCCCCCATTGCTTCTCGCACAAGATCCACAAGTCTTGAGAAGAAAAGAAATTGAGGGCTCTCTAATCTGGGAGGGAGGGAGGGAGGGGAGAGGTCACTTTGAGGATAAGGAGCCTTCGCCTTCCATGTGCCAAAGCCAGCTCAGAGCCCAAACAATCCCCCCCTAATATATTGTGGGGTGGTGGGGAGAGAAATTCTCAGGAAATAAAGGAGAGGCAGGAAAAGGAGACTCAGACACTCTACCTGCATTTAAATATTAACAAATGCCAAACTAGGAGGACGAAGGATCCCAACTCTCCTTGAGAGCTTCGAAACCTCTCTACTCTGAGAGCCTCTTGAAGCCCAGCCAAGCAAGCAAGAATTTAGCTGTTTGCAAATGTCAGACGCTGTTCCTTATTACAATATTGACTCTGGGAATGACAAAGGTGAAGGATCTATATATAGAGCAATCTGGACCCTCACTCCAGAGGCCACAACTTCTTCCAGTTCAGCACCTCCAGCATCCATCAATATTAAAAAGAAATGCCTATCATTTTAGAATGATTGTCAGCATGCAATGTTTCGCCCCCCCCCCACTTTCATGTCCTTTGCTGTCCCCATTACCCATGTACTTGTTAAGATTTCGAATGTAGATTTTTAATTGGTATTGGGCTGAATTTGTGGGGCCGTAGGCTACCTGAAGGGCACTTCCTGGAAGCATGAGGAGATTATAACTCAATAATAAATTATTATCCAAGGCCTTTGCTAGACCTGTTCTACAGAATCAACTACTGCTTTGCTAAACCTGCTCTGCTCTTTAAGCAGAGGTCCAGTGGCAATGCCTGGCAAGCTGCAGGGGCAAGTTCCAGTAGAGACAACCACTGTCCATCATCTCAGAACTGGACAAGGGAAGCCAGTGTCTGTTAGAAAGGTACACGCAGCTCCTAAGCAGCCTTGCTCTCATCAAGTCCAGCGTCTGCCTGGACACACAATACACACCTGGCCAGTGTTTACGCCAGGAAGACACACTCCTTAAAAGTAAGACACTTAAACAAGGAGGAGCATAGTGGTCTCAGGCCCAAGAAAGTGGCATGTCCAGCCTAGCATCCCACTGAAAGGTCACCCAGGTAGGTTCCTAAATGAAAGCACAAGGGGCTAGGATCAGCCTTCCCCAACTGGGTGCCCTGCAGCTACAATTCCCCTCAATGGCCATGGCGGCCTGGAACCGTAGTCCAAAACAGCTGCAGGGCACTAGGTTGGGGAAAGGCTGAGCCAGATGACTTCCAGGTGCATCCACACACCCGGGCCCATCACGCGATGACTGCACATCTACCATGTGATGAGTGCAGGTGAAGATGAATCACAGGTAGAATCTGGTCCTTGACTCAAAACACAACATGCCTGTTAACACTGGGGGAAGGGAGCAGCTCAGCAGCAGAGTGCAGGTGACCCATGGATCACACAAGCCAAGCCACACTCCGTAACATCTCAAAGGCAGCCCATTAAAGCCGGGGGTTAGTCCATGAAGTCTTTCAAAATCAGGAGGCAAAAGGATGGAGGGGGCTCAGGTGCTTTCCTGTCATTCTGAGCAAGACAGCAGAACCCCCCCAACCAGGCTAAAGAGGCAGGATCCACTGGTCCAAGGGCCACTTGAGTTAGACAACCTCCTCCTCCACTGCCGCCACCCTAACATCTGCATTCTAGAGCCAAGGATCCGTTGGGCACCCCAACTTCCTGGCACCTCCCTCCCACCAAGAGATGAAGGACCACGTGAAGCCCCCAGATGGAGTTTTCCCAGCTTCCATAGAAGGAGAAGGAGCCTCAGGATGGCACCACCTGACCCAACCAAGGGCAGGCAGCAGAGGAGAAGGTCCAACCTGAGGACCTCACCTGAGTGGGCCAGACCAGGCACCACAAAGCTGTCCAAAGTGGGAGGTCAGAAACTCCCCCAACCCAGCCAGGCACAGAGGCAAGATATGGCTAAATCATATCCCCCCCCCCCCTTCTAAAGGGACCATCAGAAAACAAAAGGGACTCCCCACATACACCATTATCAGGAATTTCAACACTGCTGCATGCTATAGAAAAGGGAGACACCCCTTCCCTCTTGAAGAACAAGGACACAAAAGGAGATTCCCACCCACCTGCCTCTCCGAGGTGGTAGCAGCTGTCCAGAGAGGCTCTGCCGGCCGGCAGGTCGCCGTCGCTGGGCCAGATCTGCCCGCTCTTGCGGACGCCCACGATGGTGGCCTCGGAGACCACGACCTGCTGCTGCTGCCGGTGCCGCTTCTGGGACTGGGGCGTCGGGGGGCTGCTGCTGCTGTCGAAGGACTGCTGGGAGTTCTGGGAGGGCGAGCGGCTCTTGTCGCGGCCGTAGAGGCGGCAGGCGGTGGGGCTGGGCGAGACGTGGCTGGACTGGCCCGACGAGAAGTCCTCCTCGCTCGACGTGAGGTTCTCGTTGGAGCTGCAGTCGGGCGTGTAGCCGCCGCCGATGTCGTCGAAGCTGCGCGGCGAGTAGGAGCGGCGCGGCCAGGTCAGCGGCTTCTCCGGCTCGACGGCGGCGCCCGAGTGGCCGCGCAGCAGCGGCGTCGGCGGGGCGCCTTTGCCCCCGGGCTCCCCGCCGCCTTCGCCCCCCGCCGCCGCCGCCATCATCATCATCATCATGCCCCCGACGTAGACGCTCTGGTAGGGCTGGAAGTCCGAGGGGGCGGCCTGCCAGGCGGAGGACGAGCGGGCAGCGCCGTTGCCGTCCAGCAGGTTGTCCTTGAGGAAGCGGGCGTTGAGCTCCGCGTCGTCGTAGTCGCCGTCGCCGAAGCAGGCCTCGGTCGAGCGGCCGCGCAGCCCCGGCAAGAGCTTCTTCCGTGCCTCCAGCTGCATAGCTTGGCTGCCCAGCGAGCTGATCCGGTCCGAGACCTCCTTGTCGTTCACCTTCACCAGGCCCTTCTCGTGGTGGTACTCCAGGTTCACGTAGAAGGGCTTGTCCGACGAGCAGGGCGGCGCGGACAACGGCTCCTTCCCATCCGCCGCTGCCGTCGTCAACGACTTCTTCAGCCCCCGCTCGAAGTTACAGCGCAGCGCCGCCACGTTGCTGGCCGCGCCGCCCCCTCCGCGCTCCCGGCTGCCCACCGGCTCGAAGGCGCCCGCCTCCTTCTCCGAGGAGACGCTCAGAAGGCGCTGGCGGCGGCTACTGCTGCTGTTCCCGCCGCTGGGAGCCGCCCGGGCCCTGGCCGGGGAGCCCCCTTCCGCCGCCGCCTCGCCGTTGCCGTCGGGCTGCTGCTGCGTCGGGCTGTCCGCCTCGGAGCCGTCGCTGTGCGCCGCCGAGAGCTTGCGGAGGGCAGGCGGGCGCGGCCGGTGGTGGTGGTGGGGTTTGCCGCTCGGCGGCTGCGGCGGCCTGGCCTGGCCGCTGGTTTGAGCCCCGACGTCTCCGTCGTCGGCCGCGGCCGTCCCCTCGTCTTCGTCTTCGTCGTCGTCGTCGTCGAGGCCGGCGCGGGCGGGTCTGGAGAAGCCCCAGCGCTGCCGGTCGTAGCTCTTCTTCTCCTTGGCCAGCAGCGTCTGCAGGTAGATCATGCGGAAGCGCTCCTTGTTCACCTCCAGCTCCAGGCGGCGGATGGACGCCTTGCAGCGCTCCAGCTCCGCCTCGATGTCGCCCACCGAGCGCAGCGCCATCTGGGGAGGCTCCGAGTCGGCGAACTGCGCGCGCCACGCCTCGGCGAAGCCCACCGGGTCCACCATCGCGGCGGCCCGAGGGCCGGTCAGGGCGGCAGCGGCGCGCCCGGGCGGCGGAGCAGGAGGAGGCGGCGGCGGGGGGCGCTCATCCCCCGGCGGAGGAGGCAGGGTGTCCGCGGAGGCAGCAGCGGCGCTTCAGCCCCGGGCGCCGCGGCCGCGCTGCCCATGAGGAGCCGTGGCCGCCGCCGCCCCCTCGGCGAGGGCGGGCGGGCGGGCGGGCAAGAACAAAGGCGCGAGCCGAGGCGGAGGCGAGCGCGGCCGGCAGCCTGCCTCTCGCGCCCGGGCGGCGGGCTCCTCGCCTCTCCTCTCCGCCTGCCTGCCTGCTGGCTTCCTCCTTGGCCTCGGCAGGGCCCGAGCCTTAGCCCATCCTGCGGCGGCGGCGGCGGCGGCTACTGATCCAGGCAGGCTCAGGCGGGGTCGGGCTGCAGCTCTCCGGGCGGCTCCGCGTCGCGGCTGCCCATCGCCGGCTGGCCCAGCTCGCGCTCGGGATGGCAGCCGCAGGGACGGCGAGGGCGGGGCGGGAGGCCAGGCGGGGCGGCGCGAGGGGGCGGGATTGGAGGGGGGCGCGGCGAGGGAGGGGGCGGGCGGGACGGGCTGGGTCTCGTCGCCCCGCCCACAGCCCCGAGCACGTGCAGAGCGCCTCGCCACCGCCGCCTGCCGTGGATCCGGCTGGCTGGGCCAGACCTGCCAAAAGGATCAGAGCCCAGCTTAGGGTAGGAGAGAGGACGCTTCCCTTTCCGGTAATGCTGTTGGGGCAGAGGAGCCAACTGCAAGGGGTCGAGGGGCTTTCAGTCGCCCAATAAAATATTTGGGGGGGCTGCACTCCTCACCCCCAAGTTGATGATTGCCATTCAAATAGTGCCAGTGCGCCGTGTCATGTGGTCGATAATGCTGGATTGGGTTTACGTGCCCCCACCCCATTTAAAAAAAAAATCAAGTTGGCACCCCTGCTGGGTAGGGGGCTCCCTGTTGTGAGAATGGAGCAGCGGAAGAGCCTTGGTGCTGGCCTGCCTAGGGCAGCATCCTTTTCTCACAGCCAAATGCAGGATCCGAGCACAAGAACCCTCGCGCCCTTAGGAGCCAACTCCTAGGGGTCGAGGTCCCTTCGCCGCCAAGCCCCAATAAAATATTGGAGGGGGACAGCTCCCCCTCCAGTTGATGGGCATTGCCATTCAGATTGGGTGTGTGATTGATTATGCATCTTGTGATTGATTATGCGGGGCAGGGCTTACCTGGCCTCCCCCAATATTTTACTCAAGTTGGTACCCCTGCCCCATAGGAGCCAACTGCTCCAGCCGAGGTCGCTTCAGCCCCTCCAATAAAATATTTGAGGGGGCCATCCTTTCCCAAGTTGAGGGGGATTCCCATTCAAATGTTGTGTGTGCGCGCATCACATTATGTGATTGATTATGTGGGACAGGGTTTATTTTAACTGCCCCCCAATATTTTATTCAAGTTTGCACCCCCAGTAGCCTTCCCTCTCTCCATAAATTTGCCTAATCCTCTTTTTAAGCCATCCAAGTTGGTGGTCATCACTGCCTCCTGCAGTTACATAGTTTTAGCTGTTCGCTGTGGGAAGAAATACTTTAACTGTCCTGATTGGCGAAGAGGGCCTTGGGTCTGATGAAGATCTAGGCCTCTGCTTATGTGCTTAGAAGCTTGTCAGAGTCCCTCTCCCGCCATCATACGGACTTGGAGATCTTTTTGGCTGTGGCTGTTCCAAAGGATGGGACGCGGGGTGCGCTGTGGGTTAAACCACGCGGTTTGAATCCCCACGACAGGGTGAGCTCCCGTTGCTCCGTCCCTGCTCCTGCCAACCTAGCAGTTCGAAAGCACGTCAAAATGCAAGTAGATAAATAGGTACCGCTTTGGCGGGAAAGTAAACGGTGTTTCCGTGTGCTGCTCTGGTTTGCCAGAAGCGGCTTAGTCATGCTAGCCACATGACCCAGAAGCTGTACGCCGGCTCCCTCGGCCAATAAAGCGAGATGAGCGCCGCAACCTCAGAGTCGGTCATGACTGGACCTAATGGTCAGGGGTCCCTTTACCTTTATTCCAAAGGATAGGATGACTCTGCTTATTAATGTGTTCTCAACCCAGAACCTTTCTCTTCTTCTTTCCTGACACCTAGGCAAAGGGTGGAGCAGAGCCCCACCCCCTTCCCCGTGGCATCACCTGGGCAGCCTACCTTGAGCCATTCCATCGTCTGCAGAGAGCAGGGTGCCTTTCATGTGCTCAGCCCCAGCCATGTGGCCCTCCTTTCCCAGAAACCCAGAGAGGCTTCCTGACTAAAATAAACAGGCTTCAAATGAAAGCGAGTTGTTATTATTATGTCCATCTGTGTGGGAGGTTGGTCTATAGGAGCTGCCAGGCAATTAACTGGTGTTTGGGAAGGGCTTTGGGACCCATAGATGGAGGGTGTCGCTGCTGCTCACGCCAAAGCATTAAGCCTGCTCCATTTTTAATGCTGCTCAATAATCCATCAAACCTCTTAACCACTTTTGCTTCTAGCATATCAGGACAAATTATGACAACTTCCCTCCGCCTCCTCTTGGGAAAATGGTTTGCTAGCATTCAGATTATTCCTCCACTTAACATAGAATAATCCCTGCCACACAAGATGGTTCAAAGCGGGGGTTCTCAGGCAAACTTCCAAATAAACACAATATAGGATTGCAACTTGATTTGAGAATGCATTTGTCTTGCCATCTTTGGACTGGATAATAAATTTATCTTCCCCCTACCTCCCATTGCCTCGTTGTTTTAGCTGCACCAGACCAGCACAACTACCCCTTTGGAAATGCTTTAGGACATTTTTTGTGACGGTTGCTTTTTGATGCTATTATGGATTTAACTGTTTATTTGTTTTTGTTAATATTTATATATATATCACAGTCTTGAAGCACTTAAAATTTAAAATACATATAGGGCAAGTTCAGCCACATGGGTGGGTTATAAACAATTTTATTTATTTATTTATTATTATTATTATTATTATTATTATTATTATTATTATTATTATTATTACAGAAAACAATCAAGCAACAACCTAGTATCGCCCATTTAAATGTACACCCAATTAAAATGGTGGGGAGATGTAGGATTCCCTTTTTTCCTCAAGGAGCTTTCCGAAAGGAGCTCAGCACCGCAGATCACCCTCGAGTCAACAAATGAGCTGGGAGGGGATTCGGCATTAAGGCCTCTTATATGCCCTGTAGACCGGGCATATAAGCCACACTCTGCATTAATCTACCCTGGAGCATATGCTGCAGAAGTTAATGCTGGGTTTATCCACTTCTTTCCCCCTTGAAGCAGCCAGGCTCAGGATTCCTGATAGGTGGAGGTCAGCCGTGACAGGTGGGCTTCACTTGAGGCACCATTAAGGCTACGTATTCATGCTGGCTGCGGGGCAGATGGAGAGTAAGTGGCCCCATGGAGCCCAGTGGCTCTTGCTTCTTCCTCAAGATGCACAGAGTGGGAGATTTGCGCTCCTTCAGATCTGTCTCCCATGATTGGGCAGTTCTCCTGAGCAAGTGCCCTTGAAACACACGGATGCTATCTCACATTGGTCTCTTTCATTTCAAAGGGGCTGCCTTTCCACTGAGATCTGTCCGCCTCCCAGTCTGCTCTTCCCATTACTGGGCTTCTTAATGGCGCTGGCTCAGGAGAACTTTCTCCCACGTGTTAATGAGCAGAGAATACCAAATGTCTTGGCGTGACCATAAGCATGTAAGAGTCAGCATTCTGCACAGATCCCATGCCCCTTTCCTATATCCTTTATAATGAGCATCACTTATCAGTGTTTTCTGACAAAGCAGCCTATATATTATTTTTTCTAAATAAAATGGTCCTTCGAAAGAACTCGGACCACTTCGCTGAGGTCATCCGAGGTTCGAGACCCAAATTGGACAAAAGATTCCTGCATTGCAGGGGGTTGGACTAGATGACCCCCCAAAGTCCTGTCCAATTCTATTATTCTAAAGTCTCTGCAGGCAGGCTTGTCTTCAAGAGCTCCCAAGCAAGCTTCACGACCACACAAGCCCTCTCGTGTTCCCACAATGAGCCTGAAGCCCTTGCTGTATCTCTGAAGAAGCCATGCAAGCAGCCAGGCATTTTTACCACTCCCTCCTGTGGGCAAAAGTAGCTGGTTTCCCTCACACACATACCTTGGCCAGAAAGCTGTTGCGAGCCCCATTTTTACAAAGGATGCATTGCATTTTTCTTAGCATTCCTTTTCCAAAGGCAGGCCTCCTAATGCAGAGCACTCCAGACATCTCCCAGTAGATCCCAATCTGCCTCCTAATGGACACACACACCATTTGTTCACATAATATGCCCCTGAGCATCTTGCTCCCCCACCTAAGCCTCTCAGAATAATTTCCTCTGGGAGGAATCAGGAGAGGAGGGACTTGCCTGCCTGCCTGCCTGCCTGCCAGCTAGCAGGCCTCAGTGCAAAAGCAAGGAGTCCTCCAATATTTACCTGGCTGCTAGCAACTTATGCCAGATGAGCAAACAGAAGGTGCATCTTGCAGAACCCTTCCCTTATAAAACAAATAAATATAAAAGCTAAACAGAGAAATTATAATTGGATCAAGAAATTACAGTCGTACCTTGGATCCCGAACGTCCTGGAACTCGGGACATTTTGGCTCCCAAACGCCACAAACCCAGAAGTGATTGTTCTGGTTTTTGAATGTTCTTTTGAAACCTGAATGTCTGATGGGGCTTCCGTGGCTTTTGATTGGCTGCAGGAGCTTCCTGCAGCCAATCAGAAGCCGCGGTTTAGTTTTTGAACATTTTGGAAGTCGAACGGACTTCCGGAACAGATTCCGTTTGACTTCCAAGGTATGACTGTACAAGCAAATGGAAGGGGGTGGGAGGGAAGCAGCTTTCATCCAGCCAGAGCTTACGAGTTTTCCCTTTGAACATCCTGACTAAGCTATCTGTCAACAGTAACGTCACGCAATATTTTTTTTTATGTGTGTTTGAATGTGTGAAAATGAGTGATTGATCATGATAGCCACACACCCTAAAGCCAGGCCTTCGTGTAGCAGAGGACAAGGTGGTTTCTTGTTCTATTGCTAAAATGAAGAGCTGTGCCCTTTCTGTCAATCATCCTCTTCTGTTTCTCTAACAGAAGGATGCAGAGGAGAATCCTATATCTGGCGAAGGAATGCATAGTTCAAAAGGAACACGAACACACGCGCGCGCACACACACACGCACGCGCACACACACACACACACACACACAACGTGCTTGATCTTATCAAGACATGAATAATTGGTTTTCTGGAGAAGACCCAAGTGTGTCAATCTGGCCTTGCATCGTTCTCCCAACTGTGGCTGGCCAGCAGCCTCGAGACCAGCAGTCCATGGAGAAGCCCGTGACCCTTCCCTGGTTGACCCGCACCTATGAACCAAACCCAACATATCCTTTGTATTTTGTTTGATCTTTCAAAGGTAATGTTTGCAAAATGCATGATGCTGGCACGTTGGGACAGAACCCACATCAATCCTTGGGACTCAGCCGTGCATAATCATCACAGATGCTCGTACATGTTGTAATGACTCCTTCCCCTTTCTGCTCCGCCTGCTCGGCTGAGTGTGCCGCCCCACCAAAAGTCAAAACGCAACTCAGAAGCGCCATATGAAGTCTATTTCTGAGGGAAGAGGAGCTGCACTGAATGTTATAACGTTGCAGGAAATAGCACAGCCTCGGGTGGAAAGAGCCCTCGCTGCCTCCTACATGTTCCAAAAGGAACAATTACTGTCTTTGGCAATCAGAGGAAAGTGAATGGTGGCATCATAAGGCAAGGAGTGGGGGGAATCTGAGTGGCTTCCAGGGGGACGCCAGACCCCGAGAGAACCTGAGAACAAGGGGGAGCCAAAGGCAAAGGTTCTTGATACCCCTGCTCTGATTCCCCACTGAAGGAAGAGAGCTTGGTAACTGGGCAGTTCGTTTCCTTGGCTTGCTTTGAATTCTGGAAAGTTCCCCCGATCCCCTCCACCTGTTTTGGCCTGAGACAGGGTGCCACAGTGATCCCCAAGTGGTGCCCTGGACAGTTTCCTATGGGAGTGAAAGCATTCAGCTCTGTTCAGATAGGAAAGGAGGTAATCTCCTCCCTCAGGGACGATATCTAAGCTTGTGTACACATTCAGTTCACTCCCACTTCTGGTTTGGAAAGGAGTACAGTGGTACCTCTGGTTACATACTTAATTCGTTCCGGAGGTCCGTTCTTAACCAGAAACTGTTCTTAACCTGAAGCACCATTTTAGCTAATGGGGCCTCCCGCTGCTGCCGCGCGATTTCTGTTCTCATCCTGAAGCAAAGTTCTTAACCTGAGGTACTATTTCTGGGTTAGCGGAGTCTGTAACCTGAAGCGTATGTAACCTGAGGTACCACTGTACACACATTAGCCACAATCCAGATCTATCCTATTGTTTCTGATGAAATACTGTGCTTTGGTGTGTTTCCCCACAAACTAGTTTTGAGAAGGGGGGGACGACGACCCCGTCTTAGCTGTGCTTTTAAGCCTATAATGTGTGCACAGCCTTTGCCTTTTGACAGATTCAGCTCTCATTGGATTCAGGGGCCAAGCAGTTTTCTGGCCACCAGGGAGGAGACATGCCACATTTACACTAACAAAACGTCCGTGGGGAAGGTGCCAGAAAGATTAAAGGTAGCAGAGAAATGACGGACTCGCCCATCAGCTTCCAATCTGGCTGGGACACACACATCCAATTAGCCAAGAGGCACATTCTGAGCTTTAAGCAGGCTCTCCCCCCTTTCTCCTGGGGTGGGGGGGTTATGTTTTAGCATAAATTGTTCTGGCTTCCAAAGTATCAGTCTTCAGAGGACATCAGAAAGCACGTTTAATTCCACAACTGACATGAAAATAAAGACCAGTTTTGTACAACTGCAGCTGCTAATATCTAAGGCAGTTAGAGAAGTGGGATCATTCCACACCTCGGAGCAATGCAGAGGACTCGGGAGGCAACCTACCACCCACTACTGGCTGAGATGGAATGATGCTGCTCATTCCTTAACCACCATCTGAGAAGGACCACAGGACTACGTGCTTTCTCTTCCTTCATTTCCTCACCCTTCGGATTCTACAGATTCCTCCTGCTGCTCTTAGCCATGATTAGTCAGCACTATGATTAACCACAGTGATCACGAACTAGAGAAATTCAGCTTGAGAAGGATGCAAAGCTGCCAAGACTACAACTCTCAGGAGCATCAGCTGGTAGAGGCTGTTTAAGGACTACATTTCCCTCCAGCCACAGTCAAGAGGTCCAAGGCATCTAGGGAAGACCGACCTGCTCCCTTAGCTGGGCTAGAAGGAGTTTTAGCCCCCAACACCTGGAGGGCGCCAGGTC
This sequence comes from Podarcis erhardii, assembly GCF_964252035.2. Lineage (NCBI taxonomy): Eukaryota > Metazoa > Chordata > Lepidosauria > Squamata > Lacertidae > Podarcis > Podarcis erhardii. The sequence continues at coordinate 27,286,577 of NC_138505.1, read as the reverse complement.
TAACCCAATTCACAGAGAGACACCAAATCTGAGCTTCCTTCACATCTGCAGCCTCTCTCATAGGGCAGGTCCATCATGTGCTCTCCACTCCCAAGGTCTGTCGTTTCCACAGAAACAGGCTTTGCAAGTTTAGAACAGGATGGGTTTCCTGGAGAGGGAAAGAGAGAAAGAGAAAGAGAAAGACAGATTGTGCTGATAACAAACACACCCTCCTGGAAAAGGCAGATCATTTCCCATAACGTGAGCTCAGAAAATAGAATTTTTCCAAAGAGAGGAGAGAGGCTGTCCGTTCCCCTGAAGGCAGATCAAAGCAAAGTGGGCTTTGGCGGGGAGGGGGGGGGCTGCACCGCTGCTTCCCTGCCCCCTTCCTTGTCCTGCTGCTGTTGCTTGTTCAGATATTCAGCTGCTTTCCTGAAGTGCAATTTGGTGAATCCTCCAGCAGGCCAGGAACTTGTTATACCCATAGCTGGCTACGAGCAACAACTTGGGCTGGCTTGTGGGTTGGCTTCCAAAATCTCTGGCAAGTCCCCTTCTATTTCTGCAACAAGGGAACAAAGAAATGGCCAAATCAATCCTTTCGGAACATCACTTTCCAGAAATGGTTAACAGGCAACATTTGCATGGTGCAAGTAGATAAATAGGTACCGCTCCGGTGGGAAGGTAAACGGTGTTTTCGTGCGCTGCTCTGGTTCATGCTGGCCACATGACCCAGAAGCTGTACACCGGCTCCCTCGGCCAATAAAGCAAGATGAGCGCCACAACCCCAGAGTCGGCCACGACTGGACCTAACGGTCAGGGGTCCCTTTACCTTTTTTACTAGATGGGCAGGCAACCTTCCTGTGCTTGTCGGCATGAAGGCTGGGGTCCTACTGGCCTCCCTTCCCCAACCTGGTGCCCTCCAGAGGTTTGGGGCTGCAAGTCCTATCAGTCCTAGTCCCTGTGGAGGGGAGGAGCTGCTATATGCATTTATATTTATTATTTATTCATAAGAAGATTATATACCACTTAAGACAGAATCAGCTTACCCAAGGGAAGGTGTGTGTGCTACAGCACAGAACACAGAGAATTAGGGAAAGGGGCCCCAGATACCAGAAAGACCGCCTATAACCTATTTCATACTTTGAAGATGAATGTGAACATCTTGAATTGGGCCTGGGAACAGAACAGAAACCAGTGCAACCAGTTTTAAAACACGGATTATGCAAGTGGAACCCTGGTCAGTCATTTTGCTACTGCATTTTCAGGCCTGCTGAAGTTTCCAAGTGGTCCTGTGATTCTGGGGCAGATGGGAGTGGTAGCCCAAAATGGTTGGAGAGCAACCAGTCAGCAAAGACTTTTCTAAGCAGAAGGAAAAGCTGTCTGGCCCCCTCACTATCCTCATCCCTTGAAAATGTTTTGTTTTTAATCAAACAAAGACAATTCAGTTCAACCTACTGATGAGGTTTCCTGCACCAATTTGGGCCATTCGGCTGTTGCTCTTCTCCAGCTCCATCAGCATCGATTTTTCAAAGGCCAAGGCAGCAACTCGGGAAAAAAAACCCTTGACGTTTTCCCCTGGTGAGAGAAAGAGAGGGTGGGGAGGTAGAGGGAATGCTGTAACCTTTGAGGGGCTCAAGTAGATAGATAAGATAAACTTTATTCGCATTAGCCAACGGCCATTGCAACATAAAACAAGTGGGGCTCGAGTATTTAAAGCAGTCTTTCCCAAACTTGGGCCTCCAGCTGTTTTTGGACTACAATTCCCATCATCCCTGACCACTGGTCTTGCTAGCTAAGGATGATGGGAGTTGTAGTCCAAAAACAGCTGAAGGCCCAAGTTTGGGAAACACTGCTTTAAAGTGTGCATGGCTAACCCGTGGCTCTCAAACTGCAGCAGTTGTAGTTAACTGCTGGCTGGGGATGATGGGAGTTGGAGTTCATCAAAATCTGGAGGGTCATGGGTTAGCCACTCCCGTTTTAAACACAGGGTGGTACTATAGGCAGCTGCTATAAACAAAATGGCTCGTGTCTCTTCCAACATCCCTACCCACCCCCTCCCAAAAATTGAGGGGGGTGTTCAAGGGACTACCTTTGGCATCTTGGCATGAGCCTGTGTGGAGTTCCAGAGCAGAGGGGTGCATTTCACAAGGATCAAACTCTGCACCCAAGCAGAGCATCACTATGAAAGACACTGTCCGACATAAGTCCCTGGGCAAGCTGGCAGCTTAACTCCTTGAAGGAGACCAGCTGGCATGCCCACCCCGTCAGTCCAAACACTTCAATAGGCTCAACTCACCTGTCTTGGCTGAAACGGACCAATATTCTGCCTGCATTTCATTGGCCAGGTGGATGGCGTCCTGTTCTGTCCGCTCACAGGCAGCGTCAGACTGAAAAAGAAAGGAACCACAGCCAAGGAACAGCAATCTCTATGTTGCGCTGCAAATGGGTAAACTTCCCCCTCACCCCCAAAGCACAAATACAGTGGTACCTCGGGTTAAGTACTTAATTTGTTCCGGAGGTCTGTTCTTAACCTGAAACTGTTCTTAACCTGAAGCACCACTTTAGCTAATGGGGCTTCCTGCTTCCTGCTGTTCTCATCCTGAAGCAAAGTCCTTAACCCGAGGTAATATTTCTGGGTTAGTGGAGTCTGTAACCTGAAGCGTATGTAACCAGAGGTACCACTGTATGACCTACCTAACAGCCGTTTTTCCTTCTTAAGAACAGAGAGGGATTTGCTTCTGCAAAACGTGGCCATGAGTTGGCTTTGGAAAGAGATTAGACCAGCTTTTCCCAACTAGGGATGGGCAAGTCTGTCAATTCCAACTTCTCTCACCTTTTCAGCCCCCCACGCCCCACCCAATTCAGTTTGCTGCATTTCCACATTAGTTTGCCGCCCCCCCCCAAAAAAAAGCAAGTCCTTGCAAAAATTCTTAAGTGTTTTAGGGCACATTTTTCCTGTATACAGTTTCGCTTGATAAACACAGATGCTTACAAGTCATTTCCACTATGCCTTTTTATATACTTTTGGGGGCTGGTGAACTGTATAGGAACATTTGGAGAAGGGCAAATTTCTAAAGATAAAAGCTGAGTTTTCCTTCATTTTGTTTTTAAAGGAAGTGTGAATGAGATGAGATTTGCATTTAGAAGTGAACCACATTGGATTCCTGCCCCCATCTCTCTCTCTAAGCAGGTGCCCTCCAGATGTTTTGGTTGGCAACTCCCACCAGCCCCAGCATCGTCCAGCTACGTGGGCTTTGTGGGGCTGATGGAAGCTGCCGTCCAAAACTTCTGGAGGGCACCAGGTTGGCAAAGGCTGAATTAGACCAATGCACTGAAGAATTAATCTGCCAAACAGAAGCTGTAGAAGACTGTGCCATCTTTTAAGCTCTGCCTGCTGACACTAAAGAGCATCTGGCCATATGTGGTTGGATACATAAGGTAAGAACCTGTTCAGGACAATAAAATTTTGCTCACTTCTACCTGGGCAATTATTATATTCTTACTTCACAGTGTATGGAAAATGTAACACATGAACCTGCCCTTACAGTTGAACTCGTATTTTAATTAACTGTTTTTTCTTTTTCTGTTATGTTTTATTGTAATTTTATTGGTGTTAGCCACCCTGATCCCGGTTCTGGCCGGGGAGGGAAGGGTATAAATAAATAATATATATTATTTTTATTATTATTTGAACCTCAAAGGAAAAAAAATAGCATTTATGGTGGTGTTCTGCTGATTGAATTTTTCTACGGTATCTGCTCTCTGTTATTTGGAAAATACAAACTCTGTCCTTCTCCCACGTTTTGTAACTTTAACTATATATTTTTTTCTTGTTTGTTTGCTTTAAGGTTCGATTTTACATTGATAAAAACCTTTATTATAAAAAAGAACTTGTCTCCAACCCATGATGTACAGCTATTACAGTAAAGGGGAGAAGCTGCCTTTAAGCATCTGTCGTCAGAGCCTTAGATAGGCTGCTCATCTCTCCTGAGTTTTAAACCTGCATTTTCCTCCCACTGCCTTACCAAAGAAATCTGTCAAGAACTGACAAGTGCATAATCCTTTGGGGGCACGTTTCCCCTGCTTCAGCAGGGCAAGGCGCTGATGAGCAGAAATGGTTTGAAAAGACACCAGGAAAGAGTTTGTGCTAGAAGCTGCTCAGGATGATGATGATGATGATGAAGAAGAAGAAGAAGAACCCAACTCAACAGCAAGAAAAGTGAATTCTGAATCCTTGTCGGGTCTCGGCTATGGAAGGAAGCACAGACCACAGGGATCCCTTGCTCCAGATTCTGCACACAAAGGACATTGTCCCTCTCTCTGCTTCAGGCCCCTTTTATCTATGTGTCCTGCATGTGTCAGCCAGGCATGTCCCAAGTGCTCCCAACTGGAGGCTTTCTATTGCAGGCTCGATGTTCTGACACAGGTCACTGTTGTGCACCCACACGTTCTGTTTCCCCCAGTTGTGGTTATTGGTTGCAGTTCCATTGCAGTTACTGATGGGCTAGAACTTCTTCTAGCCCTGCTGTTAGGCAAGTTGAGCTCCCGGCAACCAGCCATCATCACACAGTTACATAGGCGCCGACTCCATGGGGCTTGAGGGGGCCCGAGCCCCCTCAAAAATTCGTTTGGGGGGGCTCCGCCCCCCCAATAATCTCCGGCGCCCCTCCAGCAGAGCGCCATCGCCGCCCCTCCCCCAGCCCAAAATGCACAGGGAAGGGCGGGCTGCATGCCTCCTGCCCTCCCTCCCGAGCAAAAGCTCCACCCAATTTCCTTTGGAGCTGATTAATAGGCGCAGCACGCTCTCCCCTATTCGCTCACGAGGAGGCGGCGCCACTTTATTTGCATATTCATGAGCTTATTTATTATTCATGAGCTTTCCCGGGCCCCCCCAATATTTTTTATAAGTCCGCGTGCCTGCACAGTTACCATCCAGACGGGACAAATAAATTGTGTATGGAGACTGCAGTTCCGTAATACTGCTCAAGGTTCCGGGTAGAGCAGCTGCAGCATTTATTTTGCGAGCTGCAATGCACTTACCACTAAATCTTTTTTTGTTCCAACGAGAAAGACGAAGCTGGAGCCTGGTTCATTCTCCCTCAATGCATCCTCCAGCCACTGCCTGAAAAAACGAGGAGGAGGACAGAGGAAATGTCTGAAGGATTTAGAATGCACAAGATGGCTGAGTTTCATGTAAATGCTTTTAATGTTTGATGTTTTATTATGCTCTTATATGTACTGGAAGCTGCCTAGATGTGGCTGTGGCAACACAGCCAGATGGGTAGAGTATAAATGATATGATGCTGATGCTGCACAAGGCAGTTTGCGTAGGATTAAAAATGACAAGGGATCAGCCCAGTGTGGAGAGTTCTGGGGGGAATGGGGGCTGCTTACACACCCCATACATTTAAAGCACACAAAACTCAAACAGAATCCTGGGAACCATCACAGAGCTACAATTCACAGTACCCTTAAAGCAGTGATGGCCAAACTTGACCCTTCAGCTGTTTTGGCTGTTTTGGGACTACAATTCCCATCATCCCTGACGACTGGTCCTGTTAGCTAGGGATGATGGGAGTTGTAGTCCAAAAACAGCTGGAGGGCCAAGTTTGGCCATCACTGCCTTAAACAAACTACAGTTTCCAGAATTTTGCAAGGAAGGAGAATGGGCATTAAATGTGTTTTAAAGGAATGGTGCACAGGAAGCCTCCATTAGCCAGAAGAGGAAGAAATATAATGTTGATGGAAGGGGGGAGCCCCACAATGTTCTGCTCTCATCAGCAGTATTTTGGGCCAACTACACATGGCAGTATTAATACTCTTTTCAGAGCTGAAAAGATGAATAAATAAGCAACTTATGATAGTGACATACTAGATATAAGCCATTTCTCAAGTGGGAAGCCAGCATTGCTTGCTCGTAACTGACCACCTGACATTGTTCTCCGCGTTAGGATTGGTCCTTGAATAAACAGGTGAGCAAGAGCCTAGGTCAGCCTTTGGACTACAACTCCCATCAGACCCTTGGCTGTGCTGGCTGAGGCTGATGGGAGTTGTAGTCCAAAACGTGAAGGGGTTACAGCTGGGGAAGGCCAGCCTCGTCTCCCACACGATTCCCCCACCCTGAGCAAACTCACTGCCATACGCTCCATTGTCCACCAGCCACATGTTGGCCGATTTCATTCATCCTGAAACAGAACCCCTGATCTTGGGTGTGATTGTGTGGTATATGAAAGTACAGAAAGTGAACCATTGGAGGAAAGCAGTAATGAGAGGAACTGGGGATTAGCATGATGAGAACAGGAGGAAGGGGCAGAGGGGAGAGGAAATGGAAACCAGAGAAAGAGGAACACACACCATATGCTCTTCCCTCTTGAGAAAAAATAATATCTCCTCCTCTGCCAGTCCCCTTGGAGCGATGCCTCGTGTCTGGCCCACCAAAGGGGGTGAGCAACTTAGCCATCCTTACCAAGTGCAGACGGAAAACCCCAGAGGGAAGCCGGGCAGGGAGGCCCCCCCTGGGACAGATAAACGGTGCCAGCACCAGGAAAATACAAACACCTCCAGGGAATATGTCAAAGGCTAAACAGAAACAAGACAGCAGCAAAGAGAGAGAGAGAGAGAGAGAGCACAGGGAAACTGTCTGCCACCCATTTCATATGAAGAGCAGCAATTTCTGTGTCACAAGGCAATGAGCTAATAAGAACCTCATTCTTTCAGCAAGTGCGACCGAAACCTCAATACCAACCCTCTCTATTTATCGGGGTGGGAAACCTGTGGCCAGTGGTGGTGGGAAGGAACTGGTAAGGCCAGAAGGCAGAGAGACCGAACAGGAAGTGGAACCAGAGCCAACTCATTTTGGTTTTCTCCCTATCCACCTCCTTCCTGCTCACAGCGACTGACAGGCCCACCCTGCTTAAGCCTGTCTAATCCCCCCAGTCCTCAGGAAAGTTTTTGCAAGAAAGAATGGCAAGGACTTACTTGGTGTGATCCAAAGTCTGGATGTCGGCCAAATCAAAGACTGTTATAATCACTGCAACGAAACCAAGAGAGGATTACGAGACATTCCAGGTCCAGAAGGCAGGAGAAAGGAGTCGTTTTAGTTCTGACTCAGCAGACATCCAGAAGGAAAGAGACTGGGGACACGGCTGGCTTAAAATGCAACCGAGTTGTTCTTTTCCTCAAAGTCAGATTTTTTGGGGTGGGGGTGGGGGGATGCTTCAAAATGCAGTATTTCATCAGAAATGACAGGATAGCTATGGATTGGGATGAAGCCGTGTCTACATGGCTCCCCAAACCAGTGGCGGCAGTGCCCTGGAGGCAGAGTAAATGGGAGAATGTCTCCAGCCCCCAGGAGTCAGCTTTTGCCCTGCTAGCAAGGAAGAAAAAAGCTTTTGACTCACCTTCTGCTCCTCTGTAGTAGGCGGATGCAATGCACTTGAACTTCTCCTGGCCGGCTGTATCCCATCTGAGCAAGAGTGGAATAAGGGAAGTTTGATCAGTCATGGTGAGCGAGAGCCTAAGTGAGCCCAGGGATAAAGCAAATGGTTTAGGAGTACAAGCTGAAGAAGATTGTGATGCCTGAGACAATGCCATCTGGAAGATGCCCTTTTTCATTTTTAATCACACTTCCATCCTGGCCACTGGCCTTGCTGGCTGCTGGGGGGAGTTGGAGCCCAGCCAACAGATGAAAAGACCCCCACAGATCCCCCTGCCCCTTGGTTTACAACCAGTAGAAAGTCTGTTTCTCAAAATGAATAATGGCCGCTCACCCATTATTGGTCCCCTGAATGAAAGCTGTTCAACAGTGGAATGGACTTTAAAAACTTCACTGGAGTTTTTAAAACAGAGATTGAATGGGCATCTGTCATGGATGCCATAGCTGAGATTCCTGCATTGCAGAGGGTTGATCTAGATGACCCTTTGTGTTCCTTCCAGCTCTATGGTTCTATGATTCTTTGATTCTGGCTGGCTCTGTTAAAACATCCCACACATATGGTGAGCCGCATGTTCATTTCCAACTTACATCTGAAGATTGTATGGAACTCCAGCTATCTCAAAACGCTCAATTTCAAAATCCACTCCGATGGTTGCCTTGTAATCCCGGTCAAAAACATCTTTACAAAACCTGCAAGGGAAAAATGGGTAGCATCCACCTTATTGTTATTATTGTTGCTATTATTATTATTATTGGCTGCTTTAGATTGTTTTTAATATTGTGCTTTAATTCTGTAACCTGCTCTGGGACCTTAAGGTGAAGGGCAGGAAATAAAATAAATAAGGGTGTGGGAATGCTGACAAGAGGATGTTTGAAAGAAAGAGCAATGAAAAAAAAGGCCAGGGAAGAAGACATGTTGGCTACCCCTGCCTTAAATCAAAAGTTTTCACATAGTAGTAGTATTTAAGAAATATTCCACTATTATTATTTATTCAATTTATATACCACCCTTTATCAAAAGATCCCAGGGTGGTGAACAACATTAAAAACACATTAGAGAACATCAAGGATAAAAACTTAATAAAAAGCATACTGACTATCAGACGAATAATAAAATAGTCATCGTAATAATAGCCCTCTCCCCCACACTTTCACAGGCTATAGATTCTTTGATAGCTCTAGGCCTGGGTAAAGAGGAATGTTTTTGCCTGGCGCCTAAAGACATGTAATGATGGCGCCAGGTGAGCCTCTCTGGGAAGAGCATCCCACAATTGGGGAGCCACCACAGAAAAGTCCCGCTCTCTTGTACTAAATAAACTCTCTGAGAAAACCCTAGTAACCACTGTATGTGAGCGGAAGCTGTGTGGTTAAACATGCATGTAAGAGCCTTTCCAAGTTCTGAGCAGGAGGAACTCAAAAACAAAGACTGGTGGCTGTGTTTGTAGGCATGGGCCAGGAGGAGACACATAACTGTAACCTGGGGTGTCTCCTCCTCTTGGTACCATCCTTAAGGAGTGCTTCGCAAGCACTGCTTCAGGCAGGTGGAAGCTACGATGCAAACTGGTCAGCCAGAAAAGACTTATAAACTGAGGTCAGTGGCTGCACTGTGAGGCTGGAACTTTGGACAGCCTTTGACAACCACCACTAAAACTACGTGTCAAAACAGATTTGTACCTGTTGATGAGGCTTGTTTTTCCAACATAGAGGTCTCCCACCACAACCACTTTTGATATTTTTAGCCTGAAACACACATGTTGGTTTTTTTTTCACATTGCACAGTGTCATTGAAATGGAAGAACCATATCAGATTAATACTTCTATTCGGACCAATAAAAATATTACAAAGAGCACATATATGAGATACAAATAGGGCAGAGTAAAACGCACAAAAATGCTTAAATAATAATTATTCTACAATAATATGAATAAATTACAGTAAACAATACCCCAGATCCCTGAAATAAACGAGTGTGTGAACCTTTCTTCAGGCTCTTGCAATCTTATTTGTGCTGCAAGGTTCCTTCTAAATTGTCAACAGATATCATATTTTTTTAGATTTTAAGGTTATATAGGTATTTGACACCCCAGCAATTTTGAAACATTGCAAAACGTATATTCTTAAGATATTTCAATTCCAAAATACATTCCAAAATACAATTCCAAAATACATAATTCCAAAATAGATAAGGAATTCCAAATTACATAAGGAAACAATTCCAAAATACATAAGGAAACATTGCCTGTGACCAAAACTCTTGTTACGGCACAAAGCGTCATTTCTCCTTGATGACGACTCACCCAACAGCACCTGTGTTCTGTCTCCGACAGGCACTCCTCACCTGGGCGTGGAAGTGATCTTTGAGCTGGAGGCAGGCCTCAGGTGTGTACCACTGCAGATACACAGGAAGCAGGGGCATGAGATCAGCTGGGCCAGGACTTCACCTAGCCAGTCTTCTAGGACAGCTTTGCCAGGCCCAAGGCAAAATGTACGACAGGATCTGTTTTAGGGAATGCCTCAGGCCAGAGGGTTTCAACCTTTTCAGGTTCACGGCTCCCTTGACCAACTACATTCTTTCTACGGCACCCCTGGGGGGCTCAGGAGCCCAATTACATCACCCCTTGCCTGCAGAGCCGGCACCTCCAGCGTTTCAAACATCTTCTGTTCCCTCAGCCTCCTCTCCTCTCCTCTCCCCTCTCCTTAGGAGTCCTCTGGGCAGCCACTGCTGCTGCTCCTGGTCTCTGAGCTTGCCCCCCACAAAAAAGAGGTTCTGCCTCACACTGCCCCACAGGGCACCCGCCCTGGCCAGCCCCAAAGGCACTATTTGCCTAGGGAGTTTGCAGCCAGGGCTGCTCCTGTAACAAACAGCCCTGCAAGCCTTTGGGAGGCAGAAATGCGAGAGGGCATCAGAGGAGGGAGGGAAGGAAAGAGGGGCAGAGGCTGGTGTTGCCCATGGCACCCCTGACCACCATTCAAGGCACGCCAGGGTGCCAAGGCACATTGGTTGAAAACCACTGCCTCAGGCTGTCGGGGAACGAGCCCAGCGGACACAGGAGGACAGTTTTCCTACCTTGGGGAAGTGGGAGATGGTTCTGTCTCTGCTCACAGGTGGTGTCACATGCAGGAAGTTGGCCTTCATTGCCCCAAATCAGCGGGTGCTGACAATACAAACCTGAAAACTATCGCTGGTATCTAACACCTGTCAAACCAGCAAAAATGTATAGGACGAGTAGTAAAATCTGTTGGAAATGTAAAGAAAAGGGTGGTGATTTTTACCACATGTGGTGGACGTGTGATAAAATGAAAGAGTTTTGGGAATTGATGTATAATGAATTGAAAAGATGCTTAAATATACATTCCCAAAAAAGCCTGCTAGGTTTGATAGGAGAGGATATTAAGAAGATGGACCAAAGATTATATATGTATGCTACGACAGCTGCCAGAGTTTTGATAGCCCAAAAATGGAAAACACAGGAGATACCAACTGTGAAGGAGTGGCAGACAAAGTTGGTCGAGTACGCGGAATTAGCAAAACTGACCCATAGGATTCGTAGTCAGGAGGAAACAAAGTACCAAAAAGAATGGAGTAAATTTATGGTCTATATAAGTGAGAACTGTAGAAATTTGAAGACGTTAGCAGGACTGAAATAAATCTTATGTCATGGTTTAGTTATGGTTTATTAAGGAACTGTGAATTAGTGATTGGAATAAGAAAACCTGCGGAAGGGAAGGAGGGAAGTCAGCTGCTCTACGGAGCGTAAAGTAAGACAGATGTTAAAAGATTTGAAATATTTGTGTATCTTGTTGGTGTTGGTGTATTTGAAATGAAAACTTAATAAAAAGCATTTTTTTAAAGAAAAAGACAATACAAACCAGAAAACAATATCAGGGTCATATCAGGGGACTTGCCAACAGCGAAACCCAACACCAGCACTTAACGCTTGCCTTTCTGAAGTCCTGACAAAAGTAGTTGGGTTTTTTTTGTAAGGTATTCCTAGAACTGGGTACGTTTATTGCCTCTGAGGCAGAGCCATCATGGCTGGTAGCCAAGGATAGCCTCGTCCGCCATGAATTTGTCCAATTCTGTAATTTCCCAGTCTGGACTGTACTAAAAACTTATGGGTGTGTCTGTTTTCCCTGACTAGTAGTTCCATGTTTGACTGCAAGCTAAGGAAGTTAGCAGCCTGTTGGCTGGTGAGCCTGGCATTTTCCTGAATAATAAAATAGCAAGGCCTTTCATGGATAAAGGATATCGCCAGGATGTTGCCATAGTAGAGGTGAGTGGCATTCTGAGCTTACAATAGCCCAGAAAGAGGGCACAGGGGGACTCCCTTTGCGAAGGCCTCATTTCACAGTGAACATGCCTTTATCCATTTGGATTATATTTTAACTCACTTTAACCGTTTCCCCGGCCGCCTCGTGCCACTCCAGAGGCTCAGCTGGAAACAACTTCAGTTAGCAAACCGCAGTGGTCCTGTCCGTCATTATGCAAGTTCCCCGTCTGTCATAATGTTAATTTAAAACTCATGATCTATCTGATTTCCAAAATGAACTTAGGAGGCTAACAAAGCAGGAAATGCCATACAATATTTAAAAGCCTATGTCACACCCACCATTCCTAAAAAAAAACAAACCCACCAGCAGCCGTAAAATATCAGGATTAGAAACCAACACCAGGAATGAAGTCTGGGCATAGCGGCATGACACCAAAACTTTTTCAGAACAGCTTTGTTTTGCAAACCTCTTAAGGAGAAGAGCAGTCTTCTCCAGCCTACAGGAGTCATTTTCCAAAGCATCTGAAGAGCACCATGTTGGAGGGAACCGAGTGTCAGGGCCTGATGGCTCCCACTTGGCATTCCTCAGGAAAAGCCATACACTAGGGCTGGGGAACATTCATGGCTCTCCAGATGTTGATGGACTCCCAACTCCCATCAGCCACAGCCAGCAAGACCAAGGTTTGTGGATGAGGGGAGCTGAATAGCTCAGTTGGTAGAGCACGAGACTCTTAGGGTTGTGGTTCGTGCCCCATGTTGGGCAATAGATTCCTGCATTGCAAAGGGTTGGACGTGATGACCCTCATGGTCCCTTGCAACTCTATAGTTCTATGATTCTATGAATATGCGGAAGGCTTCGTAGCTCAGTGGCAGAACATGTGCTTTGCATGCAGAAGGTCCCAGGTTCAATCCCCAATGGCATCACTAGGAAGCGGTGGGACACACTTCTCACTTGAAGCTGCTGCCAACCAGTGTTTCCATGTGCTCTGGCACTCGTCACGGTGTCCCATTGCACCAGAAGCGGTTTAGGCCTGGGACTTATGTTCACATGTGGTCAGGATGTAAATATGTACAAAATTTTTGCCAAAGGGTGTTTAAGGAGATAACAGAAATCACTGGGTCCAGAGGTAGAATTATTATCAATTTACAGTGGGGTGGGAGGTTCGCATGCTATGTAGGACTTGTTCACAAATTTATTGACAGCTGCACGACTTATTATAGCTAGGGACAAGGTGAAAATAAAATGGAAGAATGGTATAAAGAGGTGTGGGACATAGCACTTAATGATAAATTAACATGTGCTATTAAGGTAAGACGAGGAATATGCAGAATAAATTATTTTAAGGAGATGTGGAAGGTATTTGTAGAATTTGTACTGTTAAAACGGAAAGGGGTCAAATCATCACAAGAGGTGAAATTTTGGGAGGTTGGATAGTTACAATGGAATGGTCTTGGGGGTGGGGTGCACATTTTTATTTATTTAATATTATTACTTTGTTAAAAGAAAAGAAAAAACCAAAAAAGAAGCGGTTTAGTCCCAGAAAGCTATTTGTGGACAAACACGAGCTCCCTCGGCCTGAAATGAGAAGAGTGCCGTACCCCATAACAAAGTTTGACTGGACTTAACTGTCCAGGGGTCCTTTACCTTTATATGGTGTCGCGTAAACAAACAAATAAATAAAACACTTGGAGGGCACCAAGTTGGCAAAGGCGGCATGGGGTGTGTGGATGTGGTTGTGCAGGACCATTTGGATCTCTGGCTCCAAAGTGGCCAGCCACTGTAAAAATGTGCCTTTAAGTCTCTCTCTCTCTCTCTCTCTCTCTCTCTCTCTCTCTCTCTCTCTGCTTTCTTTTCCAGGTGTGGGGATTCATTTGTGAATGTCAAAAAGAGCATGGTGGAGAACGCTGCTGTACAATCTCCTCTATGTGGGTTTTGCATTTCTGTTACAAACAGGTGAAAGAGGAGGGGGAGCCAATTAAGCCTTATGTGGATGGTAGGGAAGGAAATCATCCTAGCCAGTCTGAAGCTGGAAGGTGGCCATGGACAGTTTGCAGAATCACTTGCTCTAATGGCCTTTGGAAAATTTGCAAAAAAGCAAGGCGGTGGGGGTCTGATCCTATTCCCCACCCCCACCACCCCAGCAGACCAGGGGCTTTCCCCTGCCCCCCCCTCGGCATTTACAAAAAAAGGGGCAATATTGGCAAAGAGTGAGAGGAAAAACGACTCACCATGCAAGAGCTGCTTCCAGGTCTGGAAAGGGGCTGCCGCATCACCATAGGAACCGGAGCGCCTCCCTCTCAGAAGGTGGAGTTAAAATGCAGAGAAACCAACCACCTGAGAGATCTGGCAGACCTTAAAAACCACTGAGAAGAAGGGAGAAAACCTGGTTAATGGATGCCAGATGTTGGCATGCTCAGCTGAGGAACGCCTCCTGCTGCTAGTATAAAGCTGGACAGCTTTTATTAAAGGAAAAAGAAAAGAAAAAAGAACTGAGTCACCAGCATTATTAAAATTATTGTTGTTTTTATTCCTTCCATTTATAACCCAGCTTTTCAATCAGGGAGCTCAAGGAGGTTTACATGGTTGTCCAACTTCCCATTTCATCCTCACAACAACCCTGTGAGGTAGGTTAAGGCTGAGAGACGGTGACTGGCGCCCAGGGTCAGCCAGTGAGCTTCATGGCTGAGTGGGGGATTCGAACCCTGAGCTCTCCTAGGTCTTTGCCCCAAACCCTAACTGTTACCCCACAGTGGCTCTGGTTTATATCCGGACAAATGTTTGCAACATCCATATTTCATTGGAAACAAAACAAGGAGCACCATGTACACCACCTTGAGCTCCTTGGAAGAAACAATAGAGGCAACGCAACGCAATCAATTAAGAGCGTTCAGCATTTACCCAACCTGGCGCCCTGCAAGTACTTTGGACTACAACTCCCATCAGCCTCAGCGAACACAGGGCTGGTGAGACCGCCGCAGTGCTTGCTGGGGCTGATGGGAATTGTAGTCCAAAGAATTTGGTAGGCGCCAGTGGAGAGGAAGCTGTCTGGGTTTCCCGCAGGGGCAGCGCGGGCTGCAGAGACTGGCATTTGAGGGCCACCACCTCTCTCTCTCTCGCCTGGCCTCCCCACCACGACACATCCTGCCCAGCCGCCACTTGCGGGAATTACGACATTTGCGCTCAGTCGGACTCCGGCAACACATCTAGAGGGTTATTTCCCGCGTGCGTAGCTTCGTATTCACAGATCTTGACGTAGGAAGCGAGGGCGTCGCGGTCGCTTAGCAACCAGAGGCCTAGGCAGGGCGACGAATCAGCCGCTTTCGGAGCTGACGTTTCTCCCCACTTTGCTAAACTGGGTTTATCGGTTTCCCCCTCTGCCATTTCTATTTTGCGTGTGTGCACCAAGTAATATATTTTCCCCAGTTGCTGTCGTTCATTTCGACGTTAAATTATTATTATTTTTAAAAATTTTAAACAAGAATCCCCACGTTTTTCATTCGTGCTTCTCTTTCAGGGTTAATATTATTGTTGTTTGTTCCTGTTGAATCGCGGGTGGGGGGTTGGAGGGGAGAAGGATAAATACTTACATTTAAAATCCTGTCTTGCTTTCAGTTGCAACAGGTGTCCCCCACCCCGCTCCAAAAAAATACACATGTCCTATTGGTGCCTGTGTCTTGGAACTGAAGCAAAGACACATACAACTGCTGCTCTTGTTTTCCCTCCCTTTGCCCTAAGCAGCTTTTTCCCCTTTCCTTTTTTTAGGGCTGCTGTGAAGGAACTTGGAGATGGCGCTCCTGCCCCGTATCTCCTCCAAACTGCCCCCTGATATCGACCCCACAAAAGCCCCCATTGCCTATGGCCGAAGGGGTCTCCCAAAACTGAACGAGGAGCTGGAAGACCCCGACCTTCTGACCCGGCAGCGGGCGCTGATGGCCCTGTGTGATTTGGTGCACGACCCAGAGAATGTCTATGAAGCCATTAGACTCGGTAAGAGATGCAACTTTGGCCTGGACTGAACATGAGAATTATAGAATCATAGAGTTGAAAGGAACCACCAGGATCATCTAGTCTAACCCCCTGCAATGCAAGAATATTTTGTCCAATATGGAGCTTGAACCCACAACCCTGAGATCCAAAGCCTCATGCTCTACTGATTGTACCTTGTTGGCTATTTATTTGGTAGAAGGCCAGTGGTTTGAATCCCTGTGATGGGGTGAGCTCCCGTTGCTCGGTCCCTGCTCCTGCCCACCTAGCAGTTCGAAAGCACATCAAAGTGCAAGTAGATAAATAGGTACCGCTCCAGCGGGAAGGTAAATGGCGTTTCTGTGCGCTGCTCTGGTTTGCCAGAAATGGCTTAGTCATGCTGGCCACATAACCCGGAAACTGTACGCTGGCTCCCTCGGCCAATAAAGCTAGATGAGCGCCGCAACCCCAGAGTTGTCCACGACTGGACCTAATGGTCAGGGGTCCCTTTACCTTTTACTCTTATCTATATCCCACCTTTCAGGATACAAGTCCTTCCAAGATGGAGTACAAGTACCGGTAACATTCAACTTTTTGGGGGGTGGAATAAACAATCCACAATGTCAACATATTCAAAGCCATCAGGATCCTTCCCCCAGGGCAGTGCGTGATAAAATGGCCCTATTAGAGGTCAGAATGGTGGGACAGTCAAACTATAGCATGCCTGGGTGCCTTCTTCATCTGCCTCCTTCCCTCCCACAGGGCAGTTCATGATACATGCTCCTGTGGAAGTGGGGAGGGGTGACACCATGGCCCTGACATACAGGCTTGATCACCAATCTCTTTGGGTCTATGGGTACATTTGCAAACTGGATAAATTGCCATACAACCAAGTCCACACTTTAGCCTATTTTATAGGCTACAGTAGGTAGAATGCTTCTCCCGTGCCTACTTTCAGAAGGGTGAAAGGCAGCAATGTGGAGGGGGCAGAACCTGTGGGCAGCAGGACAGACCTCTGGGGGACCACCTGCCCTACCACAAAGCTAGCAGCACATTGTCACAGTGCACTGTGGTTGGTCAGCAAACTGCTGGATCTTTCCAAACTTTGATTTGGTAGTCATTCAGATCAGGCTATAAAATGGTTTTCTTGAAAAGGAAAAAGGTGCAGCAGTTGTTTGGGGTTGGATCGTTTATTTTTTTTGCAAGGGTGGGTGTTTGCCTGCCCCTTATTTAATTCAGTTCATGGAACAAGGGACCGAATTGAGAATACCTACATTTCCAGTAGGATATCACAAAGCTACAGAGACATCCTACTGTCAATGTTATTTGTCTTTGCATCCTTTGTGCCAGTATGTATATGTACAGTACTGCTGCAAAAAGTAGGTTCAGGATGAACACATGGAAAGTGCAATTAATGCACAGGATGTCCAAATTTAGAGGCAGTCTGTTTCTAGCAGTACCAGATGGCAGATCCCACCCACTGCGGGAAGTGCTACATTGGATTGGGTGGACCTTTGGTCAGATCCAGCAAAGCAATGTTTAATGTTCTTTTGAAAAACCTTTTGAGCTGAAAAGGAGAGCTTACGGTACATAAATCATAGGACCTAAAAGACATTTTAATGATGGTAGATACCAAAGTATTCCAGAAGGCATCCCAGGAAACTGTTCCAGAGCACATGAGCAGGCAACCCACTTCAGTATTTATTTTGCACACGGTTAAGGAAAATGTGTGTGTCCAAACTTCATTCACCTGGAGATCATTCTTATACAGGTTGCAAATATTTTTTAAACAGTTTCAATTAATATATCTTCATCATTGTTACAAAGATCAAAATAACAATAGCTAATAGAACAAAAACAGAAATACAATGCTGCCCCGCAAGACGAACGCCTCGCAAGACAGAAAACCTGCTAGATGAAAGGGTTTTCCATTTTGGAGGCGCTTCGCAAAACGAATTTCCCTATGGGCTTGCTTCGCAAGACGAAATGTCTTGCGAGTTCCTGCGGGTTTTTCCCCTTCCCCCCTTTTCCTAAGCCCTAAGCCGCTTATCAGCTGATCCGCTGATAAGCCGCTTATCAGCTGATCCGCTAAAAGCCGCTAAGCCGCTAATAGCGCTAATCCGCTAAGCTGTCAATGGGCTTGCTTCGCAAGACGAAAAAACCGCTATACGAAGAGCCTCACGGAACGGATTAATTTCGTCTTGCGAGGCACCACTGTAAAGGAACAGAACCATACACATGTTGTGAATATTATTTGCCCATTGGGCACTCTAAATAATCAATATATAGTCATCTCTGATGAGTTTCAGAGGCAACTGCTTTCGTGCTACTTGGTGGCTGTTTTTAATTCTACCACTGCCTTCTATGTTCTTTTTTCTATTGTGGTGATTTAATGAGTGTATTATAACTTTGCCCTAGATGTCTGTTGAAAGGTGGTGAAAATAATAATAATAAAAATGTGTCTTTCAGGATTTCTAGATAATTTGAAGATGTTGCTTTTAGATGATGACAGCACCGTGCGACAGAAAACAACAGAAGTTCTTTATATTATGGCAACGCATTCTGTTGGCAGGTAGGTATTTGCTGAAGTTTAATGCAAGCGTTTTAGAGTAGGGATTTTCTTCTGTTCTGCAACATATTTTCCCAGGTTTGAATAGGGGAGTTTAATATTGTGCTTATACAAACCACTTCTTACCAATACATTTTCTGAATGTAGGACCGGCTTCCTAGAAAATGGAGTCATTCCAGCTCTGGCACAGCTTTTGGATGATCCTGTTGACATCTGCCGGTGGAATATGCATTATGCACTGAAACTCGTGTCAGAATTGCCTCTAGGTAAGGTGGATTAAATTTCATAAGATTTACAATGCTGACTGCTGAACTGCTCTGCTCATAACCAAGTAAAGGCTAGAATTTCATGTTGATTTCACCTAACCCCCTTGCGTCTTGTGACCTGGCTTTCTTGCTTGACTAAACTGGAGCTACTATTCTGTAGCCATGGTCTGTGTATGTGGCCCACACACTATGTGGCGTGGATTGAGAATGCCTGAAGCATAGCCAGGGTTTATGTTGGGGAAGCAGGCTTTATGTTAGGGGGACAGAACTGAGCTGTTAGTTATTTTGATTTATTTACTTGATTTAGGGGGGCAGCTGCCCCCCACCTTTCCTTTGATTCCCCCCGTGGTCTGAAGGAAGGTTGGGAGGAGAGGGTAGCAAACTGGGTCACTTCTCCTCCCACAGCTATTGAACAGGCTACTTCAACTCATTTAGAGGCAATTTCCCTTTCTCCAGGGAATCTTGGTTCTGTGAGCAGGTCTGGGGGCATGGGTCTTATTTTCAGCTGTCCCATGATAATTGGACAAAAGCCTTGCCATTTAAAGTGCTCTACATATGTGTAGTTTAGAAATAACCTATGGTCCTGTGGTTTTGTGGTGCTGGAGAGCATTTTGAGTGTGCAATGAGCTTCAGGTTAGAAACCAGTTTTGCCTCTGCTTCTTTCTCTTAAAATTCTTTGAGTGAAAGGAACCGTCCTTGCCTTTGCTGAGCCGATGTAGTATGACACTTAAGATGAGATCAACTAGAATTATCAAGTCCACACTGTGGTCTTTAGACAAAGTGCTCAGTTTTAGCCTCTCAAGTGTATTATTAAGGGTTATAATACTGGCTTATGTTTACAAGGTTGTTGTACAAACACTACGTAAGGTTATGCAGTAACAGATTAAAAAAAAACCCAAGCAACCCTATTGTCTGTGATCCATTTTACTTGTTTATTGCTGCCTGTCCACATTATCCCTTGTTACTTCATCCTCCCTCCCTCCCTCTCATGGTTCCCAATTCCCTCCCAGCCCTGCAGTGGGATTTCAATATAGGTCAGATGTTCTTCAGGGCAGGGATGGCTTTTTGCCTTTTTTTTTTTTGCTTTGCCACTGTGTAAAGAGCCAGGTAGACTAACAGCACTATGCAAGAAATGTATCTTATGTAGTAGTAAAGTTCAATTGTCTCTTGGTGGTGCCAGAACATCACACATTGCTCTTCTAAGCTTCTGCATAAAGAATGATTCACACTTCTAGTTCATACAGCATGTGATCTGGTTCCTTGTTGCTAGTGAACACTCAGTGAGCTACCAAATAAAAGCAAGCCCACCTTCCTCTTCTGACGGGCAATAGCTTACCTACTCTGTCACCTCGGGGAAATTTTTTTCTTGCTACAGGCAACCAGGCAAGTGACTATTTACAAGCCTGAATTAAAGACAGGAAAAGTAGCAGTGTTCAAAGGTGTTTACCAGCTCTGTGTCATGTGTGTTTGTGACTACCCCCGCCTCTCAGGAGATTGCCAGTGCAGTGGAAAAGTATTTGCACATCCCAAACTGAATAAAAGCTCAGGCTTATAGTGGTACCTCGGGTTAAGAACTTAATTCGTTCTGGAGATCTGTTCTTAACCTGAAGCACCACTTTAGCTAATGGGGCCTCCTGCTGCTGCAGCACAGCTGCTGCACGATTTCTGTTCTCATTCTGAAGCAGAGTTCTTAACCCGAGGTAATATTTCTGGGTTAACGGAGTCTGTAACCTGAAGCGTATGTAACCCGAGGTACCACAGTATTAGCAGTTGTGTGTGCAGACCCCAGGCAGGGGGTTCCTAACCCTTTGCTAATGTCAGTGGATGATGATGATGACACGGTCAGTAGAGGAGACCGTGCCTTTCAGAATGGTGCTTTGTTCTCAGTTGTTGTTGGCATCCGTCTATGTCTTGGGAGACAATGGAGGAGTGCACCTTGCGGGCGGGGGGTGTGTGTGTGTGGTGAAGTCAAACTGTTGGAAGGTTGCAGCGCCCGCTGTGGCTGTAGAGACCAATACCGTATTTTTGGCACCATAACACTCACTTTTTTCCTCCTAGAAAGTAAGGGGAAATGTCTGTGCGTGTTATGGAGGAAATGCCTACGGGCGGCATGCCTACGGATTTTCCTCCTCTAAAAACTACGTGCGTGTTATGGTCGGGTGCGTGTTATAGAGCGAAAAATACGGTACATGTTTTGCTGCAGCTGGGGTAGCTTCTGGTTGTGCTGCTGCAGATGCACCATTGTGTTTCTTCTCTCTGCGCTCCTCCCAGCGGTCATTCCTCTTCTGGTCACTACTATGGGTGCCCAACCTGACTGTCTCCAGGCATTGTGGATGGCTCAATAGACGTTTTGTGATTATCCATATGCAAAAAGGAACCAGGTATAAAGTCAAGCATTTGCTTATACAGTAAGCCCACAAGTTATGCACATTTAACTTGTGCACATTCAGCTTTATACGTGTGGCAAAAAGGGGGGGGCAGGAGGAGGAGGGATGTCCAAGAAACAAAGACTTCTGTGATCCCTCTCCGTGTTTACCCCACTGTGTTTTAACTATATGTGATTTTGGCTTTAGGCGAGATCCCCAGAACATAACTCCCGCATAAGTTGCACGCTATCTGCATGTGACAAGGAGGGTTAGTTCCCCTCCTCCTGTTCATAAAGAGACACAGCCCCCCCTAGTTGTTCACTTCCTGTGTCACTAGCACAGCTGCATTAGCTCTTACCTTGCACAGCTGCCCTTACCTTGCACAGCTGCATCCAGAGTTAAGCTTTAAGTTTCAAGGGGCTAAAGGGCTTATTTAAAACAACGTTGAGGCTGAGCAGCCTGTTAACAAGGAGGCACATTGTACAAGATTAACACCAAGCAGATGTTTTCATTGGATTCACTGAAATAAGACTGCTAGAGCAGTGTTTCCCAACCTTGGGCCTCCAGCTGTTTTTGGACTACAACTCCCATCAACCTTAGCTAGCAAGACCAGTGGTCAGGGATGATGGGAATTGTAGTCCGAAAACAGCTGGAGGCCCAAGGTTGGGAAACACTGTGCTAGAGAATATGAAATGCAATCCACAAATCCTGAATTTATCTGCCTTGTACTAAACAGGGTAGGGACAGGAATACCTAAAGGACCAACGACATGAGGCTTTGCTGTGCATCCCAAGACTGTCTGAAGTTTGGTTGGTGGTGGGAATGCACATTGGGGTTTGCTGTGTTGCCATGCCTAGATGTTTGAATGTGCTGCCATGTTCTTCGGCCCTGTGACTTGCTGGATATTTGATTGGCTGATACCTATTATACTCTCTCCTGTCTCTTTTTTAACAAGGGGGACTCTGCAACAAAATGTTGCTGTCTGGAGTGCTGCTGTCCACTCTTCCAGCCAGCCAGCATGTTCGGTCCTCCTCAATGAGCTGCTTTGGGGATTTCCCAAAATTCTTTTTGCATTTTTTTGTAAACCTTGGTTGGGGTACCCCCACCCAGCTTGCTGTTGCCTCCTCACATGTCTTGAATCACAGAATTGTAGAGTTGGAAGGGACCACGAGAATCATCTAGTCCAACCCTCTACAATGCAGAAATCTTTCACCCAATGTGGGGCTCAAATTCATGACCCTGAGAGTCTTATGCTCCATGGTGCCATTTTGGCTACACGAGGATCTGCATTTGCTATTGAGCTTTGGAAATAGGGGGAATAATTGTTTTTATTGATTTATGATACAAGTGACCTTTTGTGCCTGTAACTGAGGCAGAAAGGAAGGATGTAATAAATGATAAATTGCTACACGAAGCTGTGCTGCTTCATCTGTGCTACAGTCTCTCTTAAGCATACTCCTGATGCCTTCAGTAAAACTCCTTCTTAATTAAGTGTGCTGGACATGGCTATGGTTTCCATCATCCAGTCTTGGCTAAACTCTCCCAAAGATGCAGGACTGGAGATATTCCCTGTTGCAAAAAGGTCGGATTCACTCCCAATTTGTCTACCACAGCATTCTAAAACATCATTCCATGGTTCAAATTATCTCCTGGCGCGCTTGAAAATTGGCTTTGGAGTGTCTGGGATTTTTAACATGGCTCAAAGAATTCCCCCCCCCCCAAAGTGCTGTAACCTTAGAGGCCAAATCTACGGTCCTATATAACATTACTCACCTCAGTGGTTTCAATCAATCCCTACTCCTACATGGTTTGTTTTGGCATGAGCTTCAAGCAGCGGTAGCCCATCTCCGTAGATTCTTCATTCACTATCTACTTCACACATCTCAGGAAGGAAGCTTTCGCCCATGAAAGGTGATTCCACAATAAAGCATTAGGATTCAAGCAGATCAGCAAGTTCTCATCCATCTGCTACTGATACTTGTACCGGGGGTGGCGTGGGGAGAACCCTCGCTGTCTCCCAGGATAATCTGCCATAGTCTTCTGCTCTAAGCCTCCACTGAAGAGCAACATTGTAAAGTCTTCTTCCTATAACAAATTGTGCCAGAGCTTCTACTCTTATTAGAGACGTGGTTTGGACTGATCTTTTCCTTCCCGGCAGTCACTGCTGACCTCCACTGGCAGTCTCCTTTTATTGAAAACAAACATCATGAATTCAGCTAGAACTTGCCTGCTAATTTCCTTTAGTAAAAACTGAACTTGGCTATTTCACAATCCTGTTTCAAGTGCTCTTTCTCTCTCCTCTTTTCTGCTCCAGTCCTCCCCCCCCCCATTTATCAAGGGGCATGCAGGTACAAGCTCAGCACTTCATTTTAAAATAATGACAAGAATCCGTAGATTGCAGTTCCAGGAGAAGAGAGCAGACAAAGGCACTTCCACTGACCTCTGAGGCCTTTTACTTCAGAGTAAAAAGACACCTCTTCCAAAGTGTCACAGCTCATTTTGTCGTTATGCTACTCTCCTCAAATTGATACTCTACTCAGCAATTGGTCCCTTACATTCAACAGGATTCACAAGTATTGGCTACCACTGGCACCAGCAATTCTGGAAAATGTTACTCTTCCTTTAAAGATGGTTGTAGCAATAGGTGTTCATGAGAAGTGCCCCTTGGAGCTTAGCAGCAGGAGAATCCCCTTCTGCCAGAAAGTACTATTCACACCCTTTAACCTGCAGCTGTTTCAGCTTTTTCTGAACAGAATTGCCCCCCATTTCCTATTCAGTAGCTCTACTGGCTTTATCGCATCGCGTAAGCAATTAAAACTAAACAGGTTTTTAATGCCCGAAGAACGCATACTTGCAGCAAATGACGTAAGAACCCAGCTGTGTGGAATCTAGAATCACAAGATCTATAAACATTACATACACACGCCATAAATCAGTTAAGATCATTCAGGTTTATTTTCTTAAAAGTGGACAGCCGGTAATTTTTTTATCATTCACTGTTTTCTCTTTAGGTTTTTCTTAGAGCCCTTGGCTGAGAATTCTCACTAATCTTCATACAACTGGGGAACGGAGGGAGGCAGGAGGAGATTGTGTGTGTGTGTGTAAGTGTAAGAGCAAGTGTGTGTATGTGTGTGCATTTATGTGCTTTACGATTCTTGAATGTATATTTATTTACACACTTAGCTTACACTGAAGTCTGTAAGAAGTCTTTTGCAAGGGACAAGGGAGAGAAGAAGGAACCACCTGGGCACTGGCCCTAGGATCCATGTGAGATTATCCAGTAAGTTCACACACAGCTTCTCAGGCATTCAAACTTAGCTGTAAATTTGCTAGAGTAATATGCCATCCAGTATTATTGGCATACAGGATGAAAGGGAGCCGAGGAATGCATCACTTCCATTCCTTAAATTCCACTAAGTTTTGTAAATTTAAATATCAAGACATTTAAGTATTGTTCATATCACTCATCTGTTCACCTAATAATTACAGCACATTTTAAAAAAATAAACACCCCCTCCCAAAACAAAACAAAATGACTTAAAAGGCTATATTGTACACAGTTTCATTGGCTCCTGTGTTTAGAAAGGCTGTTGCAAATGTTGCCATACTTGTCAGAATTTTCCTTGGAGCAATGGAACAGGATTGTCCGTTGGCACACTCAAAATCCAGACACAAAACAATAATTAAAAAAAATGTATACCTTCATATATCTGTATTTAAAAAAAACCAACAACACTCAACCACTTATTCAACTTTTAGAGTTTTTGTGAAAGAGCACAAAGATTTGGCAAAAAAAGATGTAAAAGAAGACTTTTGATGTATAAAACTCCTCACTGGTAGAAGAAACACTGACCACAATTTGGCCTTGTCATTACTTAACATTTCCATTCATTTCTTATTTTTTGCACACATGTTGAAGTTGTGAACAGCAGAAGGGGCTATACTGGTCAGGGTGGCAGGGACTCACAGGGATGATTCTGCACTATCAGTTCCTTCCACAGAGAGATTATTCATGATAAACCATGATGCAAAGACAATGTGTGTATCTAGTATGTACTTTGTACTTGCTGCAAGTTAGGTGCCTGTGCACGCTTGATCCATGTGTACATGATCTGGTACAGGTCAAGTACCAGACTGTAGGTTAAAGGAACCCTTTGCTCAGATATGCCTGTTCTCTAGCCTCTGGTCTCTTCCCTCTTGGGGGTTGGGAGTTGCAACACAGCCCTCCCCAACTCACCAGCTCTGCATCATTCCAACAGTATGATGGTTTCTAGGACAATAAGGACAACAATCTGTCTCATTATACATAGAACATGGTAAGCTCTGCTATCTCGTGGGGGGGGGGGGAATGAAACAGACGGAATGAGCCAGTGGATGATGTGATAGTAGTGAAAACACTTCCATACAGTTCAGAACCTCACCATTTGGTGGGAGGCTTGCACACTCCAAGACATTGTTTTTGCAAAAAGGTGTGTGGGCAGTTGAAGGGATCTGTGAACATACTTCAGATTTCTCCCTTCCGTGACTGGGTCTTCCAAGCACTACGCCATTGTTTCCACTGTGGCAAGCAGCTGTGGCTCGCCTGTTTCACATCACCTTAAGAAACCAGATTCATCTGCACAGATCCTCAGCAAAGACCAATATACTTGAGGTTGTTCTGAATGATGACGTCTGTCACCGCATCAAACACAAACTGGATATTACTGGTGTCAGTGGCGCAAGTGAAATGTGAATAAATCTCCTTGGTCTCCTTGTTGCGATTCAAGTCCTCAAACTGACGCTGGATGTAGACAGCTGCCTCCTCGTAAGTGTTTTGGCCTTTGTACTCCGGAAAACAGACTGTCAGAGGGATGCGGCGGATTTTTTCAGCCAGCAGATCCTTCTTATTCAGGAAGAGGATGAGGGAGGTGTTGATAAACCAGTTGTTGTTGCAAATGGAGTCAAAAAGACGAAGGCTCTCAGCCATCCGACTCTGTGGGAAAGGACAGAAGCATCAGCAAGAGAATCGCACACAAAATTACGCAGGAACCTCAACAGCCATAGCCACCTCAGTGAATAGTCTTAAGGTGCTTCTCACCCAAGCTGCCCCAAAGATGGATTTTCTTGTAAAGAAGTGTTAGCTTGTACCAGCCTTGAGTAGTCTGCTGCCTTCCAGATATTGTTGGATTAAAGCTTCCATCAGCTCCACCCAACATGGCTGTGGTGTCTGGGGCTGATGGGAGCTGAGGTCCAAAATGTCAGGAGAGTGCCAGGCTTTGCAAACACTGGCTAATTTAAACTTGGAACCAGCAGATCTCTTTCTCTCTCGTTCTGGTAGAGGAACCAAACAAACACATAAGGCTTTCACAGCACCAGTTGTAAAATGGAAAAACAGTTTTCCAAACTCATGTTCACACATGCACATCCACACTCCCACAACCTTCTGCATGCAAACCATCCACTTGGCCACATAGTTACAACCCTTCTCCTTCAGTCTCATTGGCGCCACATAGGCAAATTTATGTGCTGCTTCCTTGCAGAGGAGAAATGCTTTCTGTTTAGAGAACTTTATCACATGTCAAGCAAGCCCAAGACATCATTTAACAACATACATTTTTTATAGCCATCGTGCTGCTAGGATGATTTCGCATGGAGCTGTCCATGGTACGCTGTTTCCTATTTAGTGAAGACATAACTTTGAACTCCACTAAAAAACGACGTTTCAAAAGTATTTGAAGTAATCATTTCCAGAGAGGAGGGAGCCCACCGCACAAGCGGCATTTGTGACCGTTCAAGGCCAAGCATTTCATCAGGTGCCAGATGGTCACTTCTACATTTGTGTCCACAGGAAACTTGTACTCCTCTTGCCAAGCACAGCAGATCAAAAGAACAAAAACCTCCTCCCACTTATTTATTGTTTAGAAATCACCTACATTATCCTAGGTGCTGTACAAAGCTAAGACCACAGACTTACAGCCTAGTAGACATTACAGAAGGAAAGGGGGCTGGGAACGGGAAACTAGCAGATTCAGGCACTAATTCCTGATAGAAAAGCTGTTTGTGGAAAGCAGAGCCCAAGACCACTGGACTCCATCCAGCAGAGGCTAGGTACTTCTAATCTCATTTATTTCATTGAGGGGATTAAGCACATACTTGATGGGATTTAAAGTTGCTTAACTTTGCCTGGATTGCACAAGAAATAGTTTTCAAAATTTATATATGTACAAGCAGATCTGCAAGTAGTGCTGTTTTGAACCAGAAAAGCATGGGTCTGGGCAGCCTGGATTTCCTTAGCCCTTTCCAGGTATTACTTGATATAATAATAACAACAATAATAACAGCAACACAGTAAGCCAGTGACAATTAACAAGGCCTTTAGAGGGAGAAAGTACATAAATTCTACAAGCTGTTGTCAATCCAAACAATGGCTCGATTTCCAAAACCTGCCATCTGGATGGGCCTTTCTTAGGAGCACCTCAGGTCACAAGCCACCCAAGGTGATGCCAGTTACAAAGAGAGATCAATGTGCCTTGGAGGCTTTTAGTATATGGAAAGATATCCAGAGTTGAGTAATGCAGAACATTCATGTTATGAACAAGTCAAATGCTTATACAAGGCTGAATTCTTGTAACAGTATCTTCCAGGAACTTTAATACAACAAACGGAGAAAATTTGCAGAAAACCATGCAGGGAATAACACTGGCCTGGTTCATACGTCAAGGCCTTCAAGAGAGGAAACAAACCATGTGCAGAGTAGCCTTGGTTCTGGAGAAATCACAAGATAAAGGAAGCAAATCATTATAAGATGGATAAGCATCCAAGGTCATGCTTGTTCATGCTTTAGAATTCCACATACTACTCCTGGGACTAATTCAAGAGCTCTTACCTTAGACCCAACACCCTCCCTTTGAGTCATGTCCTCTCCACTGCAAATGCCCCTGCAGATTAATGCCATTTGTGAATGATGCTCTTCATTAATGGCTCTATGATTGAATCACACTCTGAAGCAGCATCACGCTGGAGGGAAGAGAGGAAATTCCAGCCAGATCACCAGCTTTTGTGATTCTGAAATGGAATCCAGGGTCTGACAGAATAAAGCCTCACTCTCACTTGCCTCTTTTCAAAACTGAAGGACTCTGAGCCACAGTAGCAAAGTTCCCTCTTGTAATACTTATTTCCCCCACTTGTGCGATTTTGTCACAGTGTCGCATTCCACCCCTACGCCCTGAGAGCAGAATGAGTTCATCTTACATCTCTGGCGTTTCAGAGAAGTCCAGGGCTCCTCTACTTTCCATCATCATCAACCACTGGGTTTCTCTGGCAGCCAGGCTCCCCCCACCCCACCCCACCCCGAAATCTTCTCTGTCTAGAGCAGAAAAAGGAATTCAGCTCAGAGGGGAAATCAAGATGATTCACAGAATATTAGATGAGGTAAAATCAGCAAAGGCAAAGCGGGAGAAAATAATGGTTTGGGGAAGTTAGTCCCCATCTGCAAAAGGGGCTGTGAACTTGGAGTGGAGAGGGATGACGCAGCCAGCCAGAAGGGCTCCAGCTGCAAGCTTGCATATTGACTATTTCAGAACAGTGTTAATAGCTTGAGCATTGCACTTTGTATGCCTTACATGGTTATCTTTTCAGATGGTAACCAGCCCTGAACTAGTGAAATAAGGTGATACATATAAAAATCAATCAGTCATTATATCAGCACTTAGCTTGGATCAGCTCTGCCAGAAAATGGCCTGACGGTAGACAACGAGGGAACACACTTTTGTCTAACCACTGTAATTGAATGCAGTCACTTGAAGTTCCTACTCAGGTTTCCATGGAAATAGCAAATAAGCATAGTGATATTATAGGTGTAAATATATTCAGAAACACGGGGAAAGATTGTGTGTGTCAGGTACTGTAGCACTGAAGCAGGCACAGAGACGGGCACAAAACATTCCACACAAAGGTTCGCAAAGTGTCCACACCAAGTGTCCCCCAATGGCAGAGGATTCTTCATAAGTTTTCTGCATATGTGAGCTGAAACTATGCGAAAGAGGGTGGTGGGTGGTACAGAGACCCACAGGCAGGAGCACAAATGTTACTTGGATCGTTTCATAGAGTTGCAGGTTCTTAGGAAGCCCTTTAAGCTCTTTACAAATGGGGCGAGGTAGATGTTCCTGGTACAGACCTGGGAAGGCTTTCAGGCCTAGTACTCCACAGAGGGGCATTTGCTACAGCAAGCAAAGAAGCTGTAGTGGTGCCAGCAAAGTTCTCCTGGGCCTGACCTCAGAAACAAGCTTTGGCAGTTGTTAAATGCCTGTTCAAAAGCAAAGTTGAGCTGCTAAGCCCCCATCACCAACCCTGGTCCCTCAGGGATCAGAATCCAGGCTGGAAAAGGCCTCCTGCTTTTCCTCCCCACCATCTACCCCAAGCCCACCCCATCAGAAAGCAAGGAGGTGGGTTGGAGTTGTTTCCTTCCCTCCCTCTCACAGTGACTCGCTGCAGAGGATGTGAGGACTTAAAGAGTTCTGCTGCCTCTTGTGTAGTATTTCCAAGGTCCCTGAGGCTTGTATGGGTCCTAGGCCCGAAGGGGCCTTAAAGCCCAGAAGCCAGTTTGGACTGGACATGCTCACACCTTTCACCCCAGTCATTAGAAGACTTTAAGTGACAACCCTCTGCACTCGCTGCAGCCTCCTCTACACTACTGTGCAGCAGTCCATTTTGGAGGTAACAGAAGCACAGATCAGTGTCATAACGTCCCCATCTTTAAGGAAGCACAACAAATGCAGCTGAGGAAAAGGTACGTCTGTCCCCACCCACTAGCCAACCCTATGTGCTTATTTTATTCCACAGCAAGACAGGAGACAAGAGCAGCTCAAAGCAGCAAACCTGTTTGCGTGTGTATACGGCAATCTCATCTCCCACAGACAGACTGGGTTCAAGCACAGCCTTAGCCAGGCAGCCCCCAAAGGTACCCTTCCCAGTGCCTGCAGCTCCCCTCCTGACTGCCGATACAGAAAGGGGGCAATTCGCCCCCTTCGGTCATAATTACACCAAACCCAGCTGCAGTTTATCACAGCAAGGGCTACTTTGCCAAAATGGCGGCCTGAGGGGGAAACTGAGGGGAAAATATTAAGCCCCTAATATTTCTCCATTAAAAACGGTCTGCAAATGGAGTGGGTAATTATTTTCCGCTGTATACTATTATTCTTGCGGTCCCTCCCATTCCCACATTCACCTCCACACAATCCTTTAAGCATTTACCGTAATAGGGCTATATTTCCCTATTAAGCTCTTTCTGAATTTGTTTAAAAATAAAATCGGTCTCTTGCCTTTTCTTCTTTAATTTGCATCAGAGAACTAATAGCAGATTTGATAATATATTTTCTGGCTGCTGCTTCCACTTTTAATTGTGGAAGCTGCATTTTTGCCTGCATCCCTACAAGGCAGCAGAGTATTAGAGATTACCGTCCACACACTTTCACTGCGCAGATACTGGTGGTTAGGTAAAACCTCTTTAAAACTGTTTAGCAAAGTTTATCTTCTTTCTGTCTCTTGCGCAGAAGCAGTGGACAATGACGAAGTTGTTCTAAAGATGACGCACACAAACTCTGTGAAGTCTCGGTCAAGAGATTTTATTCCCAGACCGGGTACAAGCATTACGGTAGCCAATATATTTTCGACTGTTAACATAAACAGCAATTAACTGTACACTTTCAAACAAAAGTCTTTCATCTCCTACACGTCGTAAATTACAGGAGCAGTCCTTCAGAATATTTTACAGGCAATACTCTTCGGACAGATGTCGTCTTCTTATTTGCACTTCCAGCTGATGCTAATTAAGCTCAGAGTACCACTCCCATATATAAAGGAAAAACTCTGGAGCCTTCTAGACCAGTCTGCTTTTCAGGGGTGAAGGATTTTTCCTATTCCACTTCCAAAGCCCTATATGGCTTGGGTCCAGGCTGCCTGAAGGACCATATCTCCCTATATGAGCCTGTCTGGGCTCTGACATCTTCTGGGGAGACGCCACTCTCAGTCCCACCACCTTCACAGGCACATTTGCTGAGGACATGAGAGAAGGCCTTCTTGATGCCCTTCCATGGGAGCTTTGCCTGACTCCCTCTCTGCTTTCCTTTTGCTGGCAAGCAAAGACTTCCTTGTTCTAGCAGGCCTTTGGCCACTTAATGTCTGTTGTGACAGGTTCTTCTGAGGGTGGGTGTTGCACTTTGCGTGTTTGCACTTTAAATTGGTTTTAAGTAATTTTTAATAGGGTTACAGTGGTACCTCAGGTTAAGTACTTAATTCATTCCGGAGGTCTGTACTTAACCTGAAACTGTTCTTAACCTGAAGCACCACTTTAGCTAATGGGGCCTCCTGCTGCTGCCACGCCGCCGGAGCACGATTTCTGTTCTCATCCTGAAGCAAAGTTCTTAACCTGAAGCACTATTTCTGGGTTAGCGGAGTCTGTAACCTGAAGCGTATGTAACCCGACGTACCACTGTACTTATTTAATTGGTTTTTAAAAAAAATATTTTTATTGATGGTGTGTTTTTAGCTGCAACTGTCTTAATCGATATTGTCAGCCAGCCTGGGAGGAAGGTTGGAGAAAAAAATAAAATAAATAAAAAATAAGTCTGTTATGCCCTGATTTTGCAGCCATGTCACAGTAATGCTTGCTGGAGATGAGGGCAGCTTGGCCTTAAGAGGCCTCCTTAGCCGCAGCACCATAATAATAAGCATGTTTGCAGGGCTGCAGCTCAAATCTTGGCTCAGGGGGCAGAATCAGCCAATGAAAAGAGAGAGGGGTGCTGCAGACAGTGCCACCCCCACCATGCCAAGTCCTCCTCCTTTTCACAAAATCTGCCCCCAGTGCCTGGGTGCCAGGACTCACAGGAAGCCACTGGGAAAGGAAAACCAGATATGGAAATTATTCTCCAGGTTTTTTGTTTGGTAACAATTAGTTGCACCCTTAAGGCAAGCACTATACCAGGGTGGACAACTTGTAGCACTTGGGCTAATGACATGCAGGCCAAACCCTGATTTCAAAAGCCCTCTGCAAGCGGTCAGTTTGGGCTTCTGGCAAGAGTGAATTGTACTGCCCTTGGTAGTTCATTGGATAGCGGGAAAGGGCGTGTCTCTCTGCTCTGGTCCTAATGACCCTCAAGAAAATGCTGGGGAAGCACGAAGATTTCCATCCCTAGTAATGCCTGCTCTGGGAATCTGAGATTGAGGATCCATGGGCTGCTCTGCTCAAAGCAAGACCTGTATGCTGCTGACGCTGCTATGTCAGCATAGCAATCTCTTAAGGATTCACCTTGGCTACAGTACAGGCTTTGAAACAATGTATACTGCACATTTAATTATGAGGCCTCTCTCTCTATGAAAATTGTAACATAGTGTTCACATTATTGTTCAAGACATTGAGGATGCCACTGCATGGAACAGTGGTCTTCTTCTCTGAGAGATATCTCACCAAACAGAGTTGTGGTGCACTATTCCAACCCATGCACAACATCTCCCCAGAGCAAGGCACGGGTGGAGGCAGAAATTGGGGACCCCTGCTGATGCCTTCTAAACCAGTTACAATTCCAAGAGGATTAAAGCACAGTATCAGTGCCAAAATGTTGCAAATCCATTTCAAGTAGGTAGGCTATTCCCACAAAATCAGAACCATTGGTCGAGAAGGAAATGTAATGTTGCTCAACTCGATTTGATTCTGTGAAGAAGGCAACTTTTGTATGTGTGCATATGCATCATATAGGAAGTCTCAATCTGTGTTTAAAGAAACTGGAGGAGTTGGGTGTGTGTGTGTTTTAAAGGAGGCCTATTTTTAACAATGCATTCAAGCACATGTGTATAACCACCCCCACCCCCCAGTATGTCAAGATGATAATGTTGTCACTTTCGAAAATAAAATGCAAAAGGCAGAAAGTCAAGTAACATCACATTGCCCTGTCCTTAAAAACTTAACTCCAGTTAAGATGTCTTTAAACAGGGCCTTCCTAATCACAAATCTTAATTTTCAGCACACATTTTTGTGGTGGTAGGGATCTGAGGAGCAGGGTAAGGAGAATGCATCCCCGCTGCCCAGCACCAAAGAAAACCTATTATTCCACTCTAACAGAAGTTGCTTGCACTTATAAATTTTATTTGAAAATTTCAAATAAATTCTTCACGAAGTCCGAAGGGAATAAAACGGTTGGGCTCCTGGGATCTCCCACTGCTCTGCACAGCTGTGCATGCGAGGCATGGCTGGGTGACCCTTGCCCTAGTGAGGCATTTGTAGAATGGAGCCATGCCTATCTGCTAAAGAGATTAACACACACCATCTAGGAACTTCAGAAGGAGAGGGAGAGGTGATGGTTTAGCACAGTGGTTTTCAACCAGTGTGCCATGGCACCCTGGGGTGCCTTGAATGATAGTCAGGAGTGCCACAGGCAACTCTGGTCTCCGTCCCTGTTCCCTTCCCTCCCTCCTTCCTCTGATGCCCTATCACATCTTTGCCTCCCAAAGGCTTGCACAGCTGTTTGTTGCAGCAGCCCTGGCTACAAGCTCTGCAGGTGAATGGTGTCTCTGGGGATGGTCAGAAGGTGCTGGTTGCCAGGAGCTGAGGTGGCCTTGGAGTAGGCCCAGCAAGCAGGCGAGGGAGTCCAGCCAGCCAATCCACCAGCCCTTGCTGTAGTCCCAGGCCTCTATGGAGCAGTGTGGGGAGGTACCTCTCTTTGGGGCAGGGTGGGCAGCTCAGAGACCAGGGGTGGCAGCAACAGCTGCCCAGAGGACTCCTAAGGAGAGGGGAGAGGAGAGGAGGCTGAGGGAACACTCCACAAGGGAGGGTATTTGAAAAAAGGGTGAGAGGCTGCCAGCTCTGCTGGAAAGCAGTGGCACAACTGGGCTCCTGAGCCCCACAGGGGTGCCGCAGAAAGAATGTAGTTGGTCAAGGGAGCCGTGGATTGGAAAAGGCTGAAAATCTCTGGTTTAGCAGAACAGGCATCTATATGTTACCTAAACAAATCATTGCAGCTGCCTGACGAAGGAGAATGGCCAGATGCAAGAGAGGGGGGAAGGCATAAATAATCCATACGTTTAATAGCTCTATAGCAAAGAGCACTTTAGCAAGCACCCATCCAGCTGCACCTGCCATATGCCTCCTTTACTTGGCAAGTATGGGGATCTGCCTGCTCACCCCCTTTGCCCCCCAAATCACTTACTTTCTACAATTAAACACACATCTCAACATTCTAGGATGGCTTTTGTCCTCTAAATAATATTGAAGCAGAATAAGCATGTAAACATCATCTGACACGTTGTACTCAAACTTACATGAAGCAGGACCAACATCATCTGAAACATGTGTCTGGTTTCCCCTGTCTGAATCAGAGGGGTCTCACTGTGGAAGCAGCCAAGTCCACATGAGTCAGCCATTCACCCCTCAAGCTAACGCTGTTGATGTGAGTAATAGAAATTGTGCAGAGGCACAGAGGAAAATGTAGGGATGGAAGAATGAGTGCACAAGAGCTATCCTTCTTTGCTTTCCAGCTGGGGCTGCTGCACATGAAATTTGGATAGTGTTGTGCACGAGTCACTTCCCTTCGGAGCCTGGCCTTGAGAATGCCAGTGCCTAGCTCTGGGCTGGACTGACAGTTACCATTAAAGAAACCCTCTCTGTGTTACAGACTCCCCAGGTTCTGCTGTGAGAATTTAGGATTTACAAGCTAACGATGGAAGGGCACTGCTGTCAGAAAACCTCAGAATGCATTTATGTGCTCCATTACAGACACGTTGTTATGGAAACAGGGGAGGAAAAGAACTGGGGCTGCTGAAATAGAGGAAGCTTCTGGCTTAATATTGCAAGC
The DNA here is from genome assembly GCF_964252035.2 of Podarcis erhardii. Classification (NCBI taxonomy): domain Eukaryota; kingdom Metazoa; phylum Chordata; class Lepidosauria; order Squamata; family Lacertidae; genus Podarcis; species Podarcis erhardii. Next base: position 27,251,903 of record NC_138505.1, on the reverse strand, counting down.
TGAAATTCCTTGAGCACGGGAGCAGCACCCCAGTCAAGGCAGTTCCAGCTCATCCCACCTGTTCTATGCGGAGTGAGTCCAACTCCTCAAATAGAGTTTACCAGTGTTTGTCAATAAGAAAAGGCCACTCACCATCCAAAAGCGAGCCTTAAAACATTTTATTTTCTAACAAAGCCAGACTCAAGCATCAGATGTATTTTCAGGCACCTACATTTAAAAGAGGTCTTTGAATCTCTTTTTGTAGAAAATGCAAGCACAACATTATGACCTACTGAGCCAAATGCAGCCCACTGGCTGTGTCCTGCGGCCAGCCAGATGGTTGCTTGACAACTCCCCTGGCAGGCAGTAAAAGAAAAAGTGGGGGTGGGGGGATGGACAAGCAGATTATCAAGCATTTGGCTTGCTGAGTCACAACTTGTGCATGCCTGCCTGATTTATTGTACATCCACCCAAATTGACAAATTAAAAAAATATTCTTTTGCTTAGGGATTGGCCTGGTTAAATAATTGTACACAGATCTGACACCAGAAATGGCAATCATTCAGAAATCAGTAGGATAACTTTTCAGCCTACTGGGCCTCGCTGTTACAGTGGTACCTCGGTTTATGAACTTAATCTGTTCCAGAAGTCCGTTCTTAAACCAAAACCGTTCTTAAACCAAGGTGCGCTTTCCCTAATGAGGCCTCCCGCCGCCGGTGCCCTTCCACCATTCTGATTCCGTTCTTAGACCAAGGTAAAGTTCTCAAACCGGGACACTATTTCCGGTTTTGTAGAGTTCGTAAACCGAATTGTTCTTAAACAGGACTGTTCTTAAACCAAGGTGCCACTGTACTGAGCTTAATGTGGCCATCCTGGAAATTAAGCAGCTTTAAAGGGGAACATCCAGGGTGAAATTGCAATTTATGAAAATTTTCAGTTCTAGTCAATTGTGTCTAAATAGAGACCTTGTTCTACTGTCTCCGTACAGATGCACAAAATTCACACAGCAATCCCAAGATGATTCTGTTATCGCCAACCACTGCTATTGCGAAAGGTGACCAGGCTCTTTTTGCAGACACAAGAGGATCACACTCTAGGCATTTGATGAAGTGGGCTGTAGTCCATGACAGATTATGCCACAATGCTCCCACAAGACCCTTTGCTGACAAAGTTAACAAATCTTCATAAAATCTTGTCTTAGGAAATTGCCAGTTTCACCAGTTAAAAAAAACAAAACCCTACAAGCAAAATAAGCAGACCGTTGCATGTCCAAAACATGTTCCTCAATACACAGAACAGAGCACTCTGTCAAACAAGGCTGCATGATGCTAGGGCTGTTGGGATTTGTAGTCCAAAACATCTAGAGGGCACTGGGTTGGGGAAGGTTGACATGTACCCTCACTGCCTAGGGCTGAGTTCTCCCAACCACTCCAAGAGTGCTCACTGGAGCACAGAAAAGAGAGTAAAAGATGCCCATAGTCATTCTTGATACAAACTCTTGGTTTTTGTGTGTGTGTGTTTTTATACACCCCCTTGTGTGTGCCAATTAAGCCCAGGCCTCCCGAATTAATCTCATTTTGGACATCCAATAGTATCTTCATTTTTTTTAAAGGACACATGTAAAAAAAAAACCTATACTATTTTTCATAGTGGTCAATTGTCCATTTATTCTTGGCTCCTTCACACTGAGCAATTGTGTAAAATTCTTGTCTTGATAATATTCCTCAGATTATCTTTAGCTTAAAAGACCGGGGTTATGCATTCCTTTGTCAGGAATGATTATATTCCAGCTTTCTCCTGGTCTAATGTGCACATATCTTTGTACGCCCACTAAATGTTGAACATGCAATAGTTCCATTACCTGAACCATAACCGTGCTCTGATCCTCTTCTATTGCAGAATCATATTACCGTACTTTGTAGGATTGCTAGTTTCTATCTTCTACCACATCCCTCAGGAGATATTGATGACTTTATAGACAGTTGCTGAATGAAAATATTAAATTCAGCATGATGGCTTGCAGTCTCATCAAAAGATGTTTTCTCTGAAGTATCACCAATTTAATGCATTTACTCCTTGCAACAATACAAATAACCTTTAGGACTGCAGACTTAACACTCCCTAATCAGGAAATGGCTTGATTGCAAAGGAGAAAAAGCTTAAACAGAAATAGATTTGATTCAAAACCAAGGATAACAGCAACAGTGGAAATTGTATCTGATGGAAGCAGTGGCTCTGACCATTGATACTTTGGGTCACATACATCTCAAGTTTTCCATTCTCAGTGACAATACAAGATTGCTGGAATAGTCAGGGGCTTTTGGAGTTCAAACGCTTACAGCAGCCCCTCTGCAAGGATTGCTCATCTAAGCAAACGAAACAGATATTGGCCAGGCAGGCCATGCACATTTCCCCTAACGGCAAAAGAAACAGTGGAATGAGCATGGTGGCAAGCAGAGCAGCAAACCATTTCTAATAAAAACCAGTAATGTCTAATACTAATTCAGGTCCATCAAAACGTTGCTTGAACCCAGCATGACAGCCCTGTACATCCACCCAGTAGTTGCCAAGTATGCCTGCACACTCACTGACATATTCATGCCCTGCATGTTATGAACATTTTGGGGCAGGAGCCCTTGGTTCTAAAAGGGCATTGATTGATGGATTCCATTTCAATACAGAAGGAGGTAGACTCCATCATGGTAGCAGAGCTGGGGTGTGAGAGTGCCAGAGCTCTGTCTAGTCAGGTTGTATGGGATCATTTTCAACCTATTGCCTCCAAGGATGTGGACAGGCTGCTTGGATGAGCGAAACCAACCACCTATCCCCTTGACCCTTACCCATCCTGGCTCATAAAGGTGAGCCAAGCAGGTTGGACAATGGGCTGTGTGGGATGGTGAAGGCTTCCCTCTATAGGGAAGTCTTCCCTGAACCCCTTAAAGAGGCAGTTATTAAACTTCTTCTTTAAAAAACCATCTTTGGACCCAGCCATTAGGGCCTATTATCGCCCAGTCTCAAATCTTCCATTCCTGGGCAAGGTCCTTGAGCAGTTGGTTGCTGAACAACTCCAGGCCAGTCTGGAGGGTGTGAACCATTTGCATCCCTTCCAATTTGGATTCAGGCCCCATCACGGGACTGAAATCTTTTTAATGTTTAATGTTTTAGATTTGTCAGAAGCTGCCCAGAATGGCTGGGCAACCCAGTCAGATGGGTAGAGTGCTACTACTACTATTACTACTACTACAGTGGTACCTCAGTTTTCAAATGTAATCCGTTCCAGAAGACCGTTCGTGTTCTGAAATGTTCAAAAACCGAAAACTCAACAACCGACAGCTAGGCCTCAGGATCTTGCACTCAGTGGAAGCCGTGTAGCATGTTCGACTTCCGCGGCGTGTTCGAAAACCGAATCATTTACTTCTGGTTTTACGGAGTTCGTAAACTGAAATGTTCGTCAATGGAGACGTTTGAAAACCGAGGTACCACTGTACTAATAATACCCTTCATCAGAAGACCATAGGGAGGTGTACAATATAAAACCACAAAAATACATAACTGAGTAACAAACAGAAACAATAACAACCCCCACTTGTGCAAGTAACTTGGATTCTTCTCCATCCTGGATGATTACAGCTGCTTTTGAGGGACTGAGACTTTGGCTCCCCAAAGTTTCCCATAGAGATGAAGAGAAGACAACTGTCAGGGCTCTTCTCAAAAAACAAAACAAAAAAATCTTATCTACCAGACTGAGGCTGAATCTAAGCAACATACAGCAGCCTTCCCTAATCTGGTGCCCACCAGATGTTTTGGGGTTCAATTCCCATCAGACCTAGGCGGCATGGCTTTATGATGCTGTGGATGATGAGAGTTGTAGTTCAAAACGTGAGGAGGGCACCAGGTTGGGGAAGGGTGATCACAATGAAGGTCGGCAAGTTATCATACTTGTAAGATTCAATCAAGTTCAGGGTTTGGGTGTTGCTCTGGATACAACATTATGCTACAATGGGAGGACAATTTCTTGGAGTACATTTCACCAGTTTACATCTGATGAGAGGGCTGTAATTATGTAATTATTTAAATTTATAGAAGGCTTCCCCCCCCCCAAGTTAAAGATTGTTAGAAGGCATGCAGTGAGAGAACTGAAACAAGAACAAGAGCAGAAGGCTCACTGTTCAAGAGCCAACTTAGCTACATTTCCTGGTACTCCTGAATTAACAATTTTCTTTCTGTAGCCCCATTTCAATAGCCTTCCTTGGCAAACATGTCTGATTATCTAAATGTTCTAGGTCAATCTTGCTGGCTGGGGCTGATGGGAGTTGTAAACATATTTATTTTATTTAGGGAAAGCATTTATAATCTACATTTTATCCGAAGCTCCTAGAATGAAAACAGACATAGCTCAATCCAAAAATGAACAAAATTAAAGCAGTGTAAAAGGAAACAAGAAGTAAACATCAGGAGGCCACCAGGCCAGGGGACGAATGATGAACCAAGCCCAGATGGCTCAGTTTCTAGTGGCAAATTTTAACCTTGATCTGAAAAAGTTGCATTGACCTCTATATCTACAATCGCAGAGTGGTATCAAGGTATGCAGGACTTTTCAGGACTGCTTTGCAACTCTGCAAACAATCCAGGCAAGATTGTTGCCTGATCTCTTCCCTGCCTAAACCACATTAACCATTATAACAGCGTTTGAAATGATGCTTCACTCTCTCCCACCATTTGATAGAACAGAAGGATCTCTCAATGAAGCAGCTCTTACCCCCGACTCGAGCTGCTTGTCATTCTCCATAATTGCACATCAATTATAAATAGAGCCTGAGATTACTACTTAATTGCATCCTACAGAAAAGGGTGCATCCCCCCCCCCCAATTATATAAAAAAGTGCTTTGTTTCAAAATTCATAGGCCTGTAGGTTCTCCTCAGTTCCTATGGACACCAAGCTGAATTATCTGTTTCAGGAGAATATTGCCAGGAATACTGAGCCCTTCTTTTATTTCCCAGAGGGGGTGACATTATCAGAGGTTTGGAAAGATCTCCCAAGCTTTCTGAAGTGCTTCAGATGAATAGGGGAAGGCAAAGCAGAGTGTGCAAGGCTCCTGAGACATTTGTTCTGACATTTGTTCTACCTCTATTCTCAGAGGCTATACGCTGCTGAATAGCAATTGCTGAGAACTGCAAGTGGGGCAAGCGTGTGGGCTTCCCAATGGGGCATCTGGTTGGCTACTGTAAGAACAGAGTGCTAGATTAGATGGGCCTTGGACCTGATCCAGCAGGCTGTTCTTATGTTCCTACCCACAACCCCCCAAACTCTGCAAATCTTCAACAACATTGTGGAGGCACAATTATGACTTCAGCTGTGACACTGAGATTGGGGATCTGCAAAATGGCTTGCGGGATAAGCCCTGAGATTCTCCATCAAAGCCAGACATAAATATGGAATTTTCATCTGCTGAGCACACACATTATCAGCAGTGGCCATGAGCGCTCTTTTTCTGCATGAAGAACATTTCATAACAAAGCCATTGATTGGATACCAGGAATTCCATACAGAGAACCTTCTGCAAACAAAGCATCTACAATTATGCGTGTTACCATCTTAGTTAAATTATATATTGAAGAAAGAGACTGGAAAGCACAAACAAAACTGGCAACAAAGGTCAAGTCAAGGAGGGTGAATGCAATGATCCACGCACACTTCTGCATATGCAGTCATTTCCATAGTTACTGTATCTGTTTGTTCAAGCAAACTGGAGGCCAGTATTAGCACCATAAAGAGACTGCAAAGGGAGTCGGTTTTTATGATATGGACAGAAGCTGTTTAGTGAACACCATAAAATTCTCTGTGAAAACCCACGCAGATAGCGAGTCTCAGACCAGCGGGTGCCATTTTAAACAGCACAAAAAGGTTAATTCAACTTAATATTGAAGCTTCAAAGGCTTTCTGGAACTCCTTTTTTAAACTGTGTCATGTACATCCCTCCAGAATACTTTACCCAGAGTTTTCTGTATTTACACGGCAACAGTACCTGCAAGAGGAACACAACATCGAACCTAAAAGTGGCTGCCAAGACAATGATGTCTCTTTACAAAAAGAGAGTCACATGGTCCAACGACTGGGTCATCATATCTTCTGAGCTTTGAAGGTAGAGCAGCAATGAAACTTCAGACAGAGGGCATTAGTAAGCCCTATCCTTTTCCATTATGATAAAACCATTCTGTTTTGGTCACAGAAGCTAGCCCATATGAAAGGCTTATAGGAAATATAAGGGCAGTTATGATGCTCAGCACCTGTTTCTAGGATACCTTCTCCTTGAGCACTCAGAAAAGAAACTGAGCATCATGCCTGGAACCCACAAGCAGTATCAAAATACACATAATGAAACAATGAAGACTGGAGGGGATGGGGGATGGACGAAAGCTACATTTGGACTTACCGTTTGGTTATCTTCATACAGCTTCAAGTCATATCCACTCAGCTCCACACAGAAAATTATTGCTGTAACCCCCTCAAAACAGTGGATCCATTTTTTGCGCTCAGACCTCTGCCCGCCAACATCCACCATTTTAAAAGTCAGCTCTTTGAAAGTAAACTTGTTTTCCACAATCCCTGTGGTCATGTCCCGAGAGCGCAGAATGTCTTCAACCGTCGGGATGTAATCTAATGCAGCAATCCTTTCTAGGTCATTCAAGTAGTAGGCAGCATTATCCTCTAGATGGTACTCGTTGGAGCGACAGAAACACTCCTGTACCCCGGGGTCAGCCCAGAGCCTCTTCATCACCCCAAGCAGCTCAGGCGTGATCTCCCCTTTGCTTTCTGCAGGGCCCGTCAGAGCAAAGAGCTGCACCGCATCGTAGGCGCGATCGGGATTGTGGAACTCGATTTTCAGAGTCGCCAGGGCGCGGATGATGCGAGTGAGGGAGTCGATGGCGTTATAGATAATCAAAGGCTTGTACTCCTTGCAGGCCTCCAAGTTGAAGCCGCCGCTGTGGATGATTTTCATCTGCTTGACAATGGTGCTTTTGCCAGAGTTGCTGGTGCCAAGAAGTAAGAGCTTGATCTCGCGCCGCTGCCGCTGACTCTCAGAGCGCAGGTGGCGGTCAATTCTCCGGGACCGCCGCGCTGCCTCTTTCTCCTCAGAGCTTTGCCTACATCCCATGGTACAGCAGAGACTAGCAGAAGGGGATAGCTGTAGACACACACACACACACTCTCTCTCTCTCTGCTTCCCAGAAATAACTGCAGCGATTCTTTTTATCTGGTGTATCTTCTAGGAGCAGGGTGAGAGTACTGTCCAATTTGTGATGCCCTCCGATAGCCCAGGACCAAGTACTTCAGTCCCAGGAAGGTTGCAAAGTCATAACAGACAACCACAAACAAACAGTAGCTTCAGCAGAGCTCATTAGCACTCCCATTTTCTGAGGAAGCATTTGCACGTTCCTCTTATGGAAGGGAAGCTTTCCTTGCCCACAGAGTGGTCAAAATCTGCCCAGTGTCCCCTTTTGCTCTCCTGCATAGCTCTCCTGTACAAAGGCAAGGAGGAGGTGCCCTGGCTTCTGCCGCACTTCTAAGTTTCACTCGTAGTTTCCAGTTGCTGTAGCAATGCCATCAGGTGCAGTGAAAACTCCTGTCCAGTCTTGTGCTGCATTTATCCGGCTTCCCTTTCAGACGTGATTCTTTATGCTGGTCAGGTTTGGGTACATGAAGCCACAGTCTCCCCCTGTTAAGACAGTGGGACAGAGGGGGGAACGTTAAATGAACTTCTTTAACTGGGGAACTTGAACATCTTATCCTCCCCCAAGCAAGCAACCCAAATAGAAAGCAGGAAATCTTCGAATGGAGCAAAAACACGGCTAGCTGAAGGCTGAGGAGCCCTGGAGATTGTGTGCCTGGCACAAAAGCAAACCTAATCCCTTTGTCATCCCAGCCTGATGTTTTTATTACCCAAACCCACATGAGCTGTTTACAAGCTCTTCTCATGAAGAAGACAACCCTCCTCTTCCTGCACAGCCCTGTCTTGACTAGGGAAAGCCCTGTCTTTCCCAAAATGAAGAAGAGGAAAAGGGAGACAGATCCACCATTTCCTTCCCTGTTGCCTCAGAGTCCAACACCCATTGAATGCACATGTGCATGTACACACACACACACACACACACCATTGCTTTCCTTTCTCTCTTTTTGACATTGAACTTTTTCTTTTGCAATTCATGGAGTGAATTTTTAAATCAAGATCTTAAAGCAAAGCTTTCCAAATGGGTTTATCTGAGGTAATGGGCTTTCCTTCATTGGAGAGTTTTAAACAGAGTTTGAATGGCTATCTGCCAGGGATTCTTTAACTGTGATTCCTGTATTGCAGGGGGTTGGACCAGATGAACCTTGGGGTGCCTTCTAACTCTACAATTCTATGAGTGCAGAAACTCTGTTGCCTTTGGAGCAGCCTTCCCAAACCTCATGCCCTACAGATGTTGTGGACTACAACTCACATCAGCCCAGGAGGGAGGGAGGCTGTTTTAGAGGGTCTTTGTGGGCTCCTCAAATACCCAAATAGATCCTCACTCCTCAACTCAAACGAGAGGGAAGCCTTAGCATGTATGATGGCCTTTGTTGACATTTGCCCCTTGTTCTTCCTGCCTCACCCACCCTTGTTTCCCTTAAGCTTTCTTCCTCTACTCTTGATTAGGGATGGGAGAGAAATTTGATTCAGTCCACATTTAAAGGTAAACCCACTTAACTGGAACTTTCCAAAACAATATAAGGACTGCAACACAGGCAGCCTTCAAAATTCACACTTCTGCGAATTTTGTAGTGCAGTTCTCCAGCCAAGTAATGTGTGCCCAAAAATGCATCTGCTGGGTTAAAGTGTGCCCAAAAATGCAAATGTATGTGAAAATAGCATACAGTAATGCATTATATTTGGGAAACTGCTCTGCAAACATGTGTCTATTGGGCAAAATGCCATACAAAAACGTGTCTCTTAAGAGAAGTTCACACTAAAACGCTGATAAATTTCAGTGAGGACCTTTGTAAAATGATGTGGAAGTGTAGAGAACTGAATTTAAAGTTGAGAAAAATGAGAAACTTAAATTGACAGATTTGCCCTTCAGCAATTCAGTAATCAGCCACTCCAATGATCTCATAATTAGCATGTGCATACCTGTTTTGTATCTGAAGTGCTCTGCTATTTCCTCATGTCTTCCCGTATATTATGACATTTCCTGCTGATTTCTCCCAACACACTTCAGCCTACAGTAAGTTAAACTGTCCCTCCCTGTCAGAACCCCAGCAGGAACCAGTAGAACACATCCAGTCTGACTCAACTTTCTAAATTGAGCAAAAAAGCCAGGATTCCTTTACAGCATTCTCTAACCTGGTGTCCTCCGCATATTTTGGACTGCAACTACCAGAACAGACATAATTTTATTGTATGGTGCTTAGAAACTTTGCTGATTAAATGGCATACATAAATAAAAATATATGATCTGATTTGAACATTTTAATCAATATCCTGGACACCTTAGCCTTTACTACTTTGTTGCTTCTGTCATATTAAGACTTCTTGACATTATTATTTTCTGTCTTTATAAAGGGGAGGGTTGAATCTCCAGCCCATGGGTCAATCTTCATCTGCCAGTGGTCCAATTTGACCCACGAGGCCATTTCCACTGTAACCACGGCCACCTGTCAGTCAACTGACATCACTGGGTGACATCAGCTGATGGGCAGGGTTCAATCCTGCTGGGTACCACCTCACCAAGGCGTTCCCTATAGGGAATGCTCTGGCAAAGCAGACTGCTGTGGAGAGCAGGATTGAAGCCTTCACTTATCTGCTGGTGAGCAGAGAGTTCAATCCTGCTAGGTGCCAATTTGCCAGCACAATCCCAACACAGAACCTTCCCTCCACACCACAGGTTAATTTTGACAGGACTGCCCATTCATCAGTCTCATGACATCAAGTGATTGGCAGGTGAACTGCCTGCGAAGTGGGGGGAGACAATCTTCTGGTCCACCAGGTCAAAAAAGCTTAATTTTTTTTCTTATGTAGCCCAAAGCGGTTAACCATACAAGACTTTAAAATTTGCAATTTAAGAACCATAAAGCAACTGTCAATGTCATTTTCGTTCTAAAATTTGCAGCAAGCAACTGCAAAAATAAATATTAAAAGCTTCAGAGGGGGGATAGGTTTTAGGTTCCTCAAATACTTAGCCCAGTTACAGTTAAAAATGAACCGAAGATCAGCTCTTTGGACAATAAGACCAAAGGCTCATCCATTCCAGCATTTGTTTTCACCATACACCAAAAAAACCTGGCCCTCCAGCATCAGAAACAGGAAGCTGAACTGAGTCTTTTCCTTCCTCTTGCAGAAGGACTCTTCTTACATTCTTCCTGAACTCTAATTTGGTTAGGCGTCTGCAGGCATCATTCCTGGAGGAAGGCATGCTATGAAACAGAGTTGGCAGACTCCAGGTGTGTCAGATTGACACGTGTGTGTGTTCGTTTTACTAAAACCCCAAGATCTACCAACCAGTGCCAGGTGCATGAGAGAGATATTTAAAATTAAAGAACAGCGGGCCTTCTGAGCACATTCTGAACCAGGGGGTTTGTTTCCTGTAGCAGAGCTAGACTGAGCGCACACTGCTTTCACACAGAAGTCTACTCCTGGTCAGCTTTCTTCATTTCAGCAGCTTAATTCAGGTGGGAAAAGCAGCTATGCTGTTGCTATCATTAAAGAGCCAGACAGCCTATACAAGTGACTGCAAATTGCACAGAGGTCTACCGGGAGAACCCAGCCCTCCTTATGCCCAACCCTTCTATAAGCCACAATGACTGTGCTCTGCCTCCACAGTCAGAGGCAGCAATGCTTCCAAATACTAGTTGCTGGAAATCACAGGAGGGGAGAGCGTACTTGTGCTTGAATCCTGCTTGCTGGTTTCCCACAGGCATCTAGTTGGCTGCTGTGAGAACAGGATGCTGGACTGGATGGGCCATTGGGCTAAGCCAGCAGGCTCTTCTGATAACACAGGGATAACTACTGACAACCTCAACAACCTCAGATATGCAGATGACACAACCTTGATGGCAGAAAGTGAGGAGGAATTAAAGAACCTTTTATTGAGAGTGAAAGAGGAGAGCGCAAAATATGGTCTGAAGCTCAACATCAAAAAAACGAAGATCATGGCCACTGGTCTCATCACCTCCTGGCAAATAGAAGGGGAAGAAATGGAGGCAGAGAGAGATTTTACTTTTTTGGGCTCCATGATCACTGCAGATGGTGACAGCAGCCACGAAATTAAAAGACGCCTGCTTCTTGGGAGAAAAGCAATGACAAACCTAGACAGCATCTTAAAAAGTAGAGACATCACCTTGCCAACAAAGGTCCGTATAGTAAAAGCTATGGTTTTCCCAGTAGTGATGTAAGGAAATCAGCCCTGAGTGCTCACTGGAAGGACAGATCCTGAAGCTGAGGCTCCAATACTTTGGCCACCTCATGAGAAGAGAAGACTCCCTGGAAAGGACCCTGATGTTGGGAAAGATGAAGGGCACAAGGAGAAGGGGACGACAGAGGACGAGATGGTTGGATAGTGTTCTCGAAGCTACCAGCATGAGTTTGACCAAACTGCGGGAGGCAGTGGAAGACAGGAGTGCCTGGCGTTCTCTGGTCCAGGGGGTCAAGAAGAGTCGGACACAACTAAACAACTAAACAACAACAAATACTGACACCTCTATGGAGGTACTTGGAGCAGTCCCGTCCCCCCAACCAATCTCAATTACAAAACGATCTTCCAATTTACGTTGCACTTTCTGCATGGGCAACGGTTGCTGCCAGCTGATTAGCATATTGGTCCAAGTGCCACAGCCACCCTCCAGCATTTCCTTCCACAAACACGGTGCTTCCCTTTCCTCACAGACGCCTGCTCCTCCAGTCCTCGAGACACTCCTCCTCTTCCTCTTCTGCAGAGGAGGCAGTGAGGTCCAGGCAGCCACAGAGCCCAGATAACTGGATTAGATCAGAGCACTGCCTTTAATCTGTAGAAGCTGATCTGTCAACAGCACCAATTAGGAGCTTAATCCTTTCAATCCCATAGATAAATTGTACAGAATCTGCTCTAGAGCTGTTATACACACTGCAGACTGGTAGCAGTTCATTGGCATTGGTATACATGTGGGTTGGTATACATGACCCTTTTGAAGACATCCATTCCTGCAGGCGGTTTAAAACTTGGCAGATTAATTTTATCTGCCATCTGTTTGACTCCTGCTTATTTTGTTGATGCCGTGCCCTTTAACCCTGTTTTGATATTGATACTGGTTTTTAATTTTTGTTCTGTTAGCTGCCTTGGACATCTTCTGATGGAAAGGTGGGGCATAAATTGACTACAACGAAGTGCCTTTTACTTAAGGAATTTATATCATATGTTCCACGTAAGTCCGAACATGGCTATAACAAATAGCTTGATGATAAAATATTAGCTACTTTATTCATTTGCATTAGCATACCACACCACAACACAAAGTTAAAATAAATAAAATAAGACAGAAGTTAAATAAAGTTCTGTAGGAAACTTACATTAAATCAGTAAAAAACCAAAATAAGCAAAATAATATATGGAAGACATAAAATCAAAAGCAACATAGATACAGCTAAAGCTGGGGTGGGGTGGGGGGTGTCACTATAGCCTGAAAGTCAAAACACAGATTTTAAAACTACGTAAATTATCAAAAAGGCCTGGGTGAAGAGAAAGGTCTTCAACTGGTGCCAGGTAAACCTTTCTTAGAAGACTGTTTCTTAACCTAAACGGCCTTGACACTGGATACCTGAAGGAGTGTCTCCACCCACATTGTTCAGCCCAGACACTAAGGTCCAGCTCTGAGGGCCTTTGGCGGTTCCCTCACTGCGAGAAGTGAAGCTACAGGCAACCAGGCAGAGGGCTTTCTCAGTAGTGGCGCCCGCCCTGTGGAACTCCCTCCCATCAGTTGTCAAGGAGATGAGTAATGATATAACCTTTAAAAGACATCTGAAGGCAGCCCTGTATAGAGAAGCCTTTTAATGTGTAATGTTTTATTATGTTTCTATATATGTAGGAAGCTGCCCAAAGTGGCTGGGGCAACCCAGTCAGATAGGTGGGGTACGAATAATAATAATAATAATAATTATTATTATTATTAACCAGCGTGCCCCTCCTGAAAAGGCCACCATCTCCCTGGTGGATGCAAGCAAGGACAGCAAAACATTTTAAGGCAGGCATGAGTTATGACTAGAAACCCACAGTGAAATTGAAGTTTTCAAGAGCACAAACGAAAAGGGAGAAAGGGCAAAGAAACACAACAAAACCAGCTCCCATTCACAGGCTTATTCATCCGTTCACTCCCTTCAGACTTTTCTCCCAGACTCTCAGAATGCCTTACGTGGGGTATGTTCTCTCTCTCTCTCTATGGAAGTTCTGACAAGGCTCACAGCTGTCTGTCCACCTGTGGGGAGGGAACTGCATGAAGTGCCCTCAAGGCCACACATGGGAGCCAGGCTTGCATTGTAGAGCACAAACAATTCAAAATGGGACTCCTACGAAGGTGAAAAGGAACTTGAGGAAGCAAACAACTGTAAAGCATGTACCACTTTGAAAATCTCCAAATATGGATTATAACTGTTATCTTCACAAAGCAAATTGGCACCTGTGCACCACTTCACTTGGCACCTCAAATCTCAGTGGCACCTTGTGCTGTGCCAAAATCATTGGGTGTCATAGTTGCATTGAGTTCCATTGGGTGTCATAGTTGCAGCACCCCAGAAGCTCCCCACCCAGTGTGACCGCACCAGTCACACACCCCTAGGTCCTCCTTTGGTCATCATGGCTAAACTTGAGAATAAGCACAGAAGAGTCTGCACAGAGATGAAACCCAAATTCTACATCAAGTGAATCCATTTGAGATTCTGTACTCAAAAGAAATTATGCAAATCAGGAGCAAAGTATGATGATACCTGCCACCCCCTGGAGCCTTTTGAAGACACTGCCTGCATGTTTTCAAACACACCTATACAGCCACGAAGGACAGAAGCATCCTAAACCTTCCTTTCTTAAATAAACCTCTGCATGCTGCAGCTCTTTAACAAGAATATGGCACTCCAATTGCTCTTATTGGGATGGTTTTCAAGGAGTACAGAACATTGCTTTGCTGATAAAACTGATATTATTCACACATTATCTCAAAAGCCAGGCGCACTTCTAGAAAAATACCTCTGCACGTTATGGCCAGAGCAAGGTTCAGTCTAATCAGGGAAGCCATTTTCAGAGGCATCCTCTGTGCTCCAGCCAAAAGCCTGCCCACTTTGCAGCCTATCTACTCTGCAAATGCATTAATTCTTAGTGCTTCTGTAGTACATTATTGTGAATTTCCTGGGCAGCAAGTAATGTGATAACTAGAAATGCAGCCAAAAATAGGAGGAAAAGTGGGCTCCATTCTGCTCTTGAATAACAAGTCCCAGGAGAATCTCCATACCCTCTTGAGCTGTCATTTATTTAAGGTGTGGGCTTCAAAATTATATTCTCCAAAGAAGCTTCCTCACCATTGGGTGGGAGAAATGGGAGTACACATGCTTTTTTTCCTTCCAGAGATGGGAAAGTGGTATAGGGGAAACAATAGGCAGCAGGGGGGGAAACAACAGAGGGAGAAATCTTGCCACTCTTACTCATTTTTGTTTCGCTCGGTGTCCTAGTTCCTCTCTCAGCCTGAGTGATAGAACACCTGCAGTTGTGGGAGATGGGAGAAGGAAGTGCATCCAGGAAACTGGTAGATTAGATGGAAAGGGATAGAAAAAGGCAGAATGGCTGGATGACAAATGGGGTTTTGGGAGTGGCAAACAGCCACCCCAGAGCAATGCTATGCCTGAGGTGACAGAAGCAGCCTCAACTTAATTGCATTTTATTGTTTTATGTAAGCTGCCTTGGAGATCGAAAGGAGGGGCAGAAGCTAAGTAAATAAGCAGTTAAGCAGTCAAGGCTAAGCATGGGCTTTGATTTGGCTACGCAGGTTCAGTGCTTCTCTTTCTATATACAGTGGTACCTCAGTTTAAGTACTTACTGTATTTTTTGCTCTATAAGACTCCCTTTTTTCTCCTAAAAAGTAAGGGGAAATGTGTGTGCTTCTTATGGAGCGAATGCAGGCTGCGCAGCTATCCTAGAAGCCACAACAGCAAGAGGGATCGCTGCTTTCACTGCGCAGCAATCCCTCTTGCTGTTCTGGCTTCTGAGATTCAGAGTATTTTTTTCTTGTTTTCCTCCACCAAAAACTAGGTGTGTCTTATGATCTGGTGCATCTTATAGAACGGAAAATATGGTAGTTTGTTCCGGAGGTCCGTTCTTAACCTGAAACTGTTCTTAACCTGAAGCACCACTTTAGCTAATGGGACCTCCCGCTGCCGCCGCGCAATTTCTGTTCTCATCCTGAAGCAAAGTTCTTAACCCAAGGTAATATTTCTGGGTTAGCGGAGTCTGTAACCTGAAGCGTATGTAACCCAAGGTACCACTGTATATACTTGCTTTTTCGAGATGTTCCATCTTACACACAACTGCAAAGACAGGATGGGGTATGTACAAGCCACACACTCACACACCACTGGAAACTTTGTGGATAGGACTTTCATGGTACATCTGTTATTAGTCATCTGCCCACACCTTATGATGTATTTGGAACTCCTAAACAACCTTGGAAGCTAGGTTAAAGAACATTCTTCTATGGCATCTCAAGGTTCCCTAAATGCAGTTCCTGAACTATCTCGGATCGTTCTCGGATCACGGGATATATTCTATTCTGGCCCCATTCTTATAAGTTTTTTCTTGAAGCATGTCCACTGGATATTCTGAGCTCATTTGTATTTGACTCCCATTGTAAGTTGGTCCCCAATGTGCACCTCTTGATGTGAATCAAGAAGAGGCAGCGTCCTTGCCACAAGCCTTCCAGGAGAAACATCCATGCAATAGAGAGCCAGTGTGGTGTAGTGGTTAAGAGCGGTAGTCTCGTAATCTGGGGAACCGGGTTCGCATCTCCGCTCCTCCACATGCAGCTGCTGGGTGACCTTGGGCTAGTCACACTTCTTTGAAGTCTCTCAGCCCCACTCACCTCACAGAGTGTTTGTTGTGGGGGAGGAAGGAAAAGGATAATGTTAGCCGCTTTGAGACTCCTGAAGGGGAGTGAAAGGTGGGATATCAAATCCAAACTCTTCTTCTTCTTCAACATTGTCTTCACAATTATCAGATTTTCTGCCTGGCTGCTGGTTTTTAAGCACTCTCTCTCTCTCTCTGTTTTCACTCAATTCCTTGGCTGTCGCACCAGCTCACCACATGTTCTAGTTCCCCCACCTTAAAGGTGCCAGATTGTTCTATTCGAAGCCTCTCAAATCCACCTCGCCCACTGCCATCCCTTGCTTTTCCAAATGGCACTTCCGTACACTAAAAACGGGAGTATGAATACAACAGACGGCCACTGTAAATAAGCTCGAGGGCCATATGAGATGGTTGAATGTATACGCTTCAGCAGAGGGTTCCCAGGCGACAACAGTGAATTAGTTACTTAAAGGCTTAGGGGCCAACCATGAATGGTGGTAAAATAAACTGGGGTTTTATTAATCATGCATTATTAAACATGGAGGGAAAGGAGTGCAGGCTGATTAAGCATCCTGTACAGCAGTCTTCTTCATCAATCTGGTGCCTTCCAGATATTTTGACTACAACTCCCATCATCCCCAGCTGGTACATGCTGATGAGTATTTAGTCTGGAACATGTGGAACAGCAGCAGGTTGATGAAGGCTGCTATACATTATTGCCTCAGCAGAAGCACCAAGAAAGCAAGAGGTGCTTCAAACACCTTTGTAGATGGAGAGGCAAGGCCTAGTTGTCAGCTGTGGTTATAAGGAACATTCGGTGTAGTGTAGCGAAGCAGCAAGCCCTGTGGCCCCACTGATTACCTGCAAATCTGATAGGCATTGCCTCTACTCCCTCATCCAAGCCATTTATAAAAATGTTGCAGAGTACAGGGCCTAGAACAGAGCTCTGGGGCACTCCACTTGAGATCTCCCTTGCAGGCTGATGCTGAGCCATGAACAAGCACATATTGTGTACAGTTGTTCAGGCAGCTGTGGTTCCACCCAATGGCAGTATCATCCTGCCCACATTTTACCATATTGTTAACAAGTATATCACAGGAGGCTTCTGTCAACTGCTTTGCTGAAATCATAATATGTCCATGGGATTTCCACAATCCACTTGGTTATCAAATAGTAGTTACCGTATTTTTTGCTCTATAAGACTCACTTTTCCCCTCCTAAAATGTAAGGGGAAATGTGTGCGTGTCTTATGGAGCAAATGCAGGCTGTGCAGCGATCGTAGAAGCCAGAACAGCAAGAGGGATTGCTGCTTTCACTGCACAGCGATCCCTCTTGCTGTTCTGGCTTCTGAGATTCAGAATATTTTTTTTCTTGTTTTCCTCCTCCAAAAACTAGGTGCGTCTTGTGGTCTGGTGCATCTTATAGAGCGAAAAATACGGTATATAAAAAAGAAGAAGGTGAGATTGGTTTGGTATGATTTATTCTTGATGACCCCTGCTGGCTCCTAGTAATCATTGTACATGCTAATTTTAATAGCG
Organism: Podarcis erhardii; assembly: GCF_964252035.2. Classification (NCBI taxonomy): domain Eukaryota; kingdom Metazoa; phylum Chordata; class Lepidosauria; order Squamata; family Lacertidae; genus Podarcis; species Podarcis erhardii. The sequence continues at coordinate 27,234,290 of NC_138505.1, read as the reverse complement.
TGTACTAGAATTTTGCCAGGCCTCATTGTCAAACTGGCATGGTCTGTAGTTTTCGAGACCTGCTCTTTACCTCACCTTTTGAAGGCAGGGACAACATTTGCCCATCTCCACTCTTCTGGCTCCTCATGCATTCTCCATGGATTCTTAACTATTTAAAAGTTTCAAACTGTGATCAGCATTTCTGCTCCTTCAACACCACAAGATGTAATTCATGGGTTGGCAAACTAAGGCCTGGGGGCCGGATCTGGCCCTATCGCCTTCTAAATCCAGCCCGTGGACAGTCCAGGAATCAGCATGTTTTTACATGAGTAGAATGTGTACTTTTATTTAAAATGCATCTCTGGGTTATTTCTGGAGCCTGCCTGGTGTTTTTAGATGAGTATAATGCATGTTTTTATTTAAAATGCACCTCTGGGTTATTTGTGGAGCATAGGAATTTGTTCTTTTTTTTTCTTTTCAAAATATAGTCTGGCCCCCCACAAGGTCTGAGGGACAGTGGACCAGCTCCCTGCTGATAAAAGTTTGCTGACCCCTGATTGTAATTCATAAGAGTCTTGAGAACTGAACTTGTTTGATAACATAAGGACATGCTGGATCAGGCCAATGGGCCATCTAACCCAGCATTGTGTCCTCATTGTGGCCAACCAGATGGGGGGGTGTGGGAAACCCGCAAGCAGGATTTGAGCACAATCTAATTTAGCTAGGTGTTTTCTATCTCCCTACCTATTCTGGGTTGCAAGTCCTTAAGTTCTACTTTTCCCAGGTACTTAACAGTTCTGCCTTCTCTCTGCCTTCTGGTTTATAAATCTGCAAGATGGTTTTCTCTGGATGCTCCTTTGCTCAGGTTTGTGTAGCCCTCTTTAGCTTTTCCACTTAACTGGGAACCAAGCCCCCTCACATTACCAGTTAGGCAGAGCCATAGTTCAGTGTAAGACTTATTTTACAAAGAGGCATCATCTACCCACAGACAGACACATAAATAGGGCAGTGCATAAATGAGCCGGAAATCTACACAACAAAGAACCAACCATTAAAACAAACAGAACTGAGATGTCGGCCTGGTCAAACTCCCTTCCTCCCACTCTCTTTTAACGGAGAATCAGGGTAGACCCATTGCCATTTGACAGATGAAAGGGAGAGAGAAGGAAGCAGGGTTGTTTTATTTCCCTCTCCGCTCCCAGCTTTTAGCAAAGCCTAAAGTATGTTGTGGTTCGAGGACCCGACCCCCACAATGTGAAATGAAGACACAAGGACACGTGATATAAGGTTAATGGGCAAGGAAAGGCCACAACTTTATTGGTTACAGCAGTGAAAAGGTATTGGCTTAGGCATTGGATCTCTAAAACAAGTGGGTTTATTCACCAGTAGGTGGAGTCTGTTGATGCTAATCCAACTATAGGCTCACCCCTGATGTCACCGAGGGTTGTGCCATGGCCTCCCGCCAAGCAGGCATCAGACAGAATACACGACCGCCAGATTCCTTTAACGGAATACCCAAAAATTGAAGGCATAGGCGATGGCCACACCTAGCACTTCGTCACACCACAACACATTATTCCAATGCCTAACCTACCCACCAATACTACAAAAGTTGTGACGATTGCTACGAGGTAGGCGAAAAAACCAAAAAGCCCAATGCCAAATGGAAAAACTCCTACCAGGCCCCCTGGGCAACCAGGGCGACCAACCTAAGGTCCATAGCAAGGCCAATGACCTAAGCCCTAACTCAAAGGGAGCGGAGGGTGGGTGACTCGCGACGAGACGACGGCGAAGAATGAGGCCGGGGAGAGGCTGGCGCTGCTGCAAAAGGCTGCTGAACACACCCCCTCTGAGGCACCTGGTTGGATGCCTACCGGGGGGCGTGGGCGCCAGCCAGGTGAGGTGGAGGCAGGGGGCTAACGCCCCCTGCTAGGGGCGGTGCTCGGGCTCCCGCCCACAACCACTCCCCTCTCTTCCAGGGAGGAGAGTGTATAAAAAAAATCAACAGAATTTTGTGTAACAAACAAACATCAGTGAATAAAGACCTCTGCAATGGATGAAATCCTTTAAACGATCTAACTTGGGCTGTAGTGGTATGAAAAGAATCGCAGAACTAGAAGATGCATCAAACAGGACATCCACTACTAAAGTATCCTGAGCATCCAGCGTCGGCTTAGAAATCTCCAACAATGGCGAGTCCACCACATTCTAAGGCAGCCTCTGTTCCACTGCTGACCAGCCCTGCCATTAGAAAGTTCTTCATTCACTGGTGCTTTGGGTAGCCAGCTTGTGAATAATTCCTATCCCTTGCCTACCGTCTTACAAAGTAAGCGCCCTACATGGGATGATGGATAGCCAGCCTTGTTCTCATGCTTAAAAATAGTCTTAACACCCAGACTGTGATAAAATGCCACCTGCCTCTCAAAGTAGGACGAAGAGGTGGAGCAAACCATCGAGTCTGATAAACTTCTCCTTTGCAATGATAGCACACAAGGTCAGATCTCCCTATTCCACTCATTCCCCAAATGCTATTCTCACCCAAGTTTTATATTTTCCAGAACTTATTGTAGCCAGCACAGTACAAATGGAACCCATCACAAGACTGACTTAAAATGGAGCAAACCACTTCTGCATCAAATCACATTTGCACATCGTTGTTCACATCAGGACAGCTAGACATATTTCCAAGTCGCCCACTATCTGTCCACTCCAGTGGGTGGAGAGGGAGCATTGAGTGTCTTCAAATGGCTTAAGTTTTCAGTTGCTGGTTTGGGAGGAAACACATCAAAATGCACTAGTCGTACTTTGGTTCTTGAACAGAATGCATTCTGGGAGTCCGTTCAACTCCCGGAACCATTCAAAAACCAAGGTGTGGCTTCCAATTGGCTGCAGGAGCGCTGGACACTCGGCTTCCGAAAATCGTTCAAAAACTGGAACACTCACTTCCAGGTTTCGATTGTTCGGGAGCCGATTTGTTCGGGAGTCAAGGCGTTTGAGACCCAAGGCACGGTTGTATTTCTCAAGAAACTCCAGGATAGATGTGGCTTGTGGCTAACATTGTTTTATTTTAATTTACTTTTTTATTAAAAGATTTTCATGAATAACAAAGGTACATACAGTGGTGCCTCGCAAGACGAAATTAATCCGTTCCGAGAAATTAATCTCTTCGTCTAGCGGTTTTTTCGTCTTGCGAAGCAAGCCCATTGACGGATTAGCGCTATTAGCGGCTTTGCGGATAAGCAGATAAGTGGCTTAGCGGCTTAGAAAAGGGGGGGGGAGGGGAAAAAAACCGCAGGAACTCGCAAGACATTTTCGTCTTGCGAAGCAAGCCCATAGGAAATTCGTTTTGCGAAACACCTCCAAAACGGAAAACCCTTTCGTCTAGCGGGTTTTCCGTCTTGCGAGGCATTCGTCTTGCGGGGCACCACTGTATAATGTTTCAACACACATAGTCCTTCCTATATGGCAGTTACATTTGGTGTGAGACATTGTTGTCATAGACATTGTGAGGTGGGGGGAGAGAGAAGGGGGGAGAATAATATTCCGTTCTTTTGCATAGCGTATGTGCAGAGTTTTTGTGTCAGCGCCATGTGGACAGATCATTTATTTATTCATTCATTGTTGCAAAGCGAGAGATTGGAGAGCCCAGAGCATGGCTGGCTGCATTCGGTTGCTTGCAGTGAGTTTTGTCTCTGTGTGTGATGAGGGGGTGTTATTGGGTCAAATTAGCCATATTGATTCATATGCTGTCAGGGGAGGGGTTAGGTCATATCTTGAGCTATATATGTAATAAAGGGAAGTTGTAACTAACATTATGTACAAACAGCATCAGATACCAGCAGTGGACATGCACTGGATGTAGAGTAAACTGGAGTGTGCTCCTTCGGGAGGAAGGGTGGGATATGAATTTAAGAAATAAATAAATACAGTCATACAGGAGCGGTGGTGACCTGGAGGGCTACTTTTGCCGAGTGAGGCTGCAGGCTTCTGCAAGACCTTGCATACTTTGACACAAGCCTAGTGAATCTGGAGAAGCTTGAAATGATGGATGCTGTAATTGCTATATCAAATCGCAAACTGGAGCCAAGCTTAAACTATCCCAAACTAGTTTTGTTTTTGTTTTGTGTTGAGCCAAATGATACCCAACAAATTAAGGTACTGTACTGCTTCAGATTTCCTCAGCATTCTTCCACATGGCTCTTCCAACCTCACAATTCTTCCAGCCTGCTACATGATCCATGGAGGGGAGTAAGGATCAACACGGTTGCCATGTTGTTTGGGGCAATCCAATACGTGGGAAGGACATTTTTAAACCAAGGGCTCTGATGATCACCAGTTTTAAACTGCAATATCATTTCTCATTTCATTTCTAATTTTCACACTGCATCTGCCTTGCCTTGTCTGTTCATACATCTTTCCCCCTTGTTTTCATACAAGTGGGTGTGTTCTGCACCATTTCTCCCCATCTCTCAATTTATTCATCTGTAACAAGGTACATTTTATCCCGTTTGCTCTCTCTCAGAAGATTTGCTCTGGAGTGAATCATTTCCATACTGCATGGCCACACAGCACTCTGCAGAGATTTGGTCAACATGAACGAGACTCTGCAAGCAGCCATTCCTGCTGCTGTTTTCAACGGTCAGAGGTTCCTCTGGGTTCCCTACCTCTTACCATATTCTGTGTCCCAAATAACAGGAAGAAAAGTCTACCAGTGCAAGTGAACCACTGGAATGTACCACCCACTTTCTTCTCTCTCTCCCCCTCCCCAATTATTCCTACAAATATGGCCTGCAGGTATGAACTGCCACCATTACAATGTGCTGGACCGCTTTTGTACCTCATGTAACCCTGAGACGATGGGTCACCCAACAATTCTGCCGGATAACTGTGAATCCCCATTTAGACCATGCTCAAATATTAATGCATGCAAAAATGTCTCTCTCAGGTGCAGCTGCAAGTGTTCAACGTATTTCCTCCCCCACCTTCTTAAAGCTCTCCCTAGCAGCTTTCAGAATTCACAGCTTCTGCATAAGGTTGTGAGCTAGTTAATAAGTCTGTGAAAAGCAAATAGAGTCTCAAACTGAAACTAGGCAGGTCAGCTGCATGAGTCGATAACTGTAAGAAAACCCAGGCTGTGCTGAATGTCATACCTCCAGCAGCCCTGACTCCTCCGCTCTGACACCATTTTGGGCCCTTCTTCCCGTGGCATCACCAGCATGGGAGGCCAATGGAGGGTATTGCTTTCTGGCACCTTCTAGAATGGTAATGAGAGGCACCTGCACCACCCTCCCAGAAACTGGGGGTGGGGGAGAGGGAAGGAAGTGTGAAAGGGTGGAACCAACCATGAACCCCCTCCCATGTGGCCCCCTAGGCTTGCAGCACAGTGTAGCATCTGCAGTGCTGAGAAGGGGCCCTAGCACCTCAGAAGAAGCTCAAGGTGGTTTGCACTTTAATGAGAAACTACCTAATTCACGCCTATTAAACCAATATGCGACCCGAAACAAATGAATTATGTTAGGGAAGCAGCTCACAGAAATGTGTGTATTAGCCAAAATTGCATACAAAATGTGTTTGCTTGGGGGAAGAATTACACAAAATGCTGGACTTTCATGAGGATTTTTAGTTTTAAAAAAATGCAAATTGCTGTAGAAATATGGAGATCTGAATTTAAGACCGGTGAAGTAAGAAAAAAGAAGTGCTGGAATTGACAAATCTTACAGCTGCACCCCATTCCTATACTTCTGACAGCAGTATAACCTTGAGTACATGGGCTTAAACAGTATTTTTTTTTTTTGCAAGTGTCTTTTACTTGGTCTAAATTTGGGGGTGGGGGCAGGGAAAAGAGAAGATGGCCTAATTCTGTGGAGGGGGGGACCTACTGTAAAAGGGAGAGATTATCTTTGTGCCGCATGTTTTGAAGGTTTCACGTGACACCTGGAGTGATGCTAGTATCCCAGACTGCGTCTGCAATCCTGACCACACTCACTCAAGAGTAATTCCCACTGGATTTAGTGGGGCACCTCCAAGTAACTGCATGTAGGATTAGGCTAAAAGGCACCCAGAGGAGATGATCATTTTAAGAGAACCAACCTTTGCACATAGCTGTTGTGAGTTCCATAGTTCTTGGAATATGTCCAAGTGAGTACCTGGCTAGTTCTGCAGTGCTTTGAAAGAAAGAGGTGAGGTGAGGGCAGGCTCTGTTAATTAGTTACGTATACTGAGGCCTTGCCTCCATTTCTCCCTTCCCAGAAAGAAAGCCTGCTCTGATTTCAACTAACTTCCTTCTCAAGAAGTTGGAATAAAACCGAACCATCTCATTAGGATTAGATGTACCTCATGGGAAGGAAGAGCAGCAAACCAGGGGTACATGTTCATCACCCCTCTTATTCTCAGCTCAGCTATAAATGGTATCAGAGCAATGATTACTCTCTTTCGACTGGCTCAGATGGAGAGCGGCAGCCACCCGAAGTGGCAGATTTGGGCCACCCTTAAATTACCGGCATTTTTAAAACAGAACTGTAAAGGAGGGCACCATTTGGATTTTCCGCCTCAGTTGCCAAGATGTCACTGGCAGGCTTGCTCTTATTCCCCATATTAGGCTTTATGAATCAGGGTGAGGTAATCACTGCTGCATGCAATTCACATCAGCCAATTACTGCTTCTCCCGAAGCCTACAAATCTAATTTAGCTAGAATTATGTAAGAAAAACAAAACAAAACAAAAAGATGATGCTTAGGGCAGCTCCTAAAAAAGACAGCCCATTCCCAAATATTCATAGCAACTTATTTGCTGGCGTAGCATCACTGTAATGCCATCAGCAGCTTCATTTGCAAACTTGGACTTGCTCCCACGTCAGCAGGATTGCAAAGGCAGGCACCTCTTCAGGCTGCTGCTGAAGGCGAGGGGAACGCAACAGGCTCCTCCTCATGTGTGGCTTTCTATAGCTGTGTGAGGAACAATAAGTGGCCTGATCAAGTTAATCTCTGCTGGAAACATCAGTCACCCAGTTAAGCTGACCTGATGCCCCTCTGTGCCCTTCCATTCCACTGCAACAGATTTCAGCTGATACAAAAATCAGTTCAGTTATGCTTGGCCATATAACAGAGCACACTGGTACTTGGAAATTGAAGTGATGAGTAGGGAGGGGTGGATTAGTCAATGTTGCTTCCTCTCAGTTTCTCATTTTTTCAGATCTTAACTTCAGTTCTCCATTATTCCAAATCAGTTTGTGGGGAAAATGGTTTCAATGAAAAATTACGAAAATTCACCTGTATTTTAATGTGAGTTTCTCCTGATACACATTTTTAATGCTATCTTGTTAATATAAAGACAGCAGTTTCCCCAATATAATACAGTTGTGTTATTTTCACCAGTACATTCATTTTTGCACACAGTTCGCTCCAGTGTATGCATTTTTGTTAACACACTGCTTAGCTGGAGAACTGCATTGCAGAATTCGGTTCATGTGCAGTTTCAGAAAGTGCAAATTAGGTAGGTTCGCCTTGAAATTGAATTTCTCCCCCTATCACAAGGTGCCTTCTCTGGATCCTCTACAAGAATTGACCCCTTGCTAGATTACAGGTGGAAAGTCTTTGGGAAGAGGTTACAAGTGACTCAAAAGGTGTTTTTATTCCATTTAGTAGTGACATTTTTACCGGGCTAGTCTCAGGAGCAATGGCTAAAGTCCAAGAAGTTTATTTAGCATCCCTCCACCCGTACCCTGTACATTAAGTAGCAGACCCCACCACCTCTTATACTGCTTTTGAAAATCTTCTCAGCTGAGTCTTTTCTATTTGGAAAAAATGGAAGCTTTGACACAATCCTCTCCTACAACACCATGTTCAACTTTCTGCACACCACAGAACTAGTTGGGAGCTCCAAGATTCGAGAGACTCTTCTGCACTGCAGGGCAGAAGGAGATAGGCACAAGAACAGCCAGTTTGCAGAATAAAGTCTCTCTTCCCACCATCACCAGTGGCAGAATCACCGCCTTCTTGCCACCCCTCACTTGCTGTTTTATGGAACCAATGAGATAACCTCCAACTTCAGGAATGAACAACCATTTGCTAGACTGACAGGTCAGGCCCAGAACAACTTGATCCACAAAGGCTTCACACAGGAGAGGCTTATTCACAGGAGGACCAGAACACCGCTGGATGCCAGGCTGCACATAGAGAGCCTGGTGAAGTAGGGGCATCCAAACACATCCTTGTTCATACTAAGATGCATGTGTTGTGCTCACAAAACTCCACCTTCCTGAACTCCTTCACCATAAGGGATTTCTTCTCAGTGGTTCCTAAGCAATGCCATGTCAGCACAGGCCATCACAGGCTTTATCTGATCATAGCCTTTCAGAGTTGTACCTCGGCAAGTTCTTAGGCTATTTGACCTTCTAGTTACTATGGAGAAGTCCAGCCCAGCTGACTAAAACCCAAGCGAAGGTGCGAGAGATTAGCAAAGCACAAGCTCCCTCATGGAAAGGTGGCTGAATCTTCAGCATGGTTCAAGTCAAGAATGGGTTGGTAACCTTTGGCCTGGAATAGTAAACAATACTTTGAATCCAACATGTTTGCTGTTATTCATTATGCCTCTACAATCAAAAGTGAATTGTTACAGGAAGAAAATGCTGAATCTTTGTATGCTGGAAAATATTCTAGGTCTGTTATCCACCCTGCAGAAAAGGATGATCATGTGTGCACTAGCCTCTGTTAATACTATAAGGCAGCACAAATTCAGTGACTCTGGGTATGGATCCCTCAAGAGACATCAGGTGCATGCTTTGGGCTGGAAAATTAATCAGTATGAATTCCTTTCGAGATTCTACAAGAGAGAAAGGTCACTTGGGCAGAAGCAACTCATTCCACCTCAGCTTTTAAAACCAATTTTAGGGGATCAGGGGAGAAACAAGCTAAGACTGCAAACACTGCCACTGGCCATTGTCATGAGAGAGAATACATTTAATTAAGACCCTTTAGGGCATTTGATGACACATATTCGGTTATCTCTCACAAAGAATTTAAGGAGGGGGGAGAGTTCAGGAAACTACAGCAATTTCTCAATTATAAGGTAACTGCAATATGAAATTGAGAAAATTGTATTTATCTATGACTGATGGATTAAGTAGCCAACACGTCAATCAAAAAGGACATCAGCAAAGAACCATGCATCAGGCAATTCCTGTTGTACGTTGCTTAACCACTATATATATATCCAGTGTACAAAACAGTAATCTTACTCCTATATCACTCCTGAAAAGCTGAACAAAATCCTTTACTGAACTGTCACTTTCAGTTTCTGGAAATGACATACCAACAGTGCAGATTTCTAACTTTCTTGTTGGACTTGCCCTTTTCTTCAAGTCTCTTCAACCCAAGTGATGGGAATAATGGGGAAAGTGTTAACATTTGAAGTATCAAGTCATTTTGAACTCTCTTGATTTCAAGGGGCAACTAAATTGTTCATACAAAAGCTTTTGGTTGCTGTGAAAAGTGCATGGGCTCATCTTTGGAAAACTGCATTCATGCCAATTAAAGATCTGGACATGTTGACTGATTACGGAAATGTTTCTGTGGAACTGGATGAAACCATTCCCCTTTTATTGAAATATTCATTGTAATATATGGTTGAAAAGTTATAGGGGAAGATTTAATCTGAGAAATTTAAAGCAAACTCGCTGTGTGCAGGACTGAAGCCTCTTAGCCTGTTTCACCACCACTTTACAACCTTAAACCTTCCATTTTACCAGAATATAAAGGTTTAACCACTTAAAATCGAATGCTACAGTCTGAGCCAATGCGCTTTTAGTCAGAGTTAAATTCAACTGGGCCTACTCCCAGGCAAGTGTACATATGATTGCAGACTTAGGCTGCAGTCCTATGCCCGCTTACCTGTGAGTAAGCCCAATAGACCTCCATGGGGCTTACTTCTGAGTAGTTATGTATGGGCTTGTAATGTTTGCCCCTTTGCTCAACGAATCTGACAGCAGAAGAGTGCCAAGGACTTGAACGGAGGTTATTTTATTTAGCTTTATAGAAACTGACTTTCAACTACCTGGATCTCTCAATGATTACCTGAGGCATGGAATGTGAACTGCACATGCAGCAGGAGGAAATCAGCCCTTATTTTTCTGGAGTCCCTTGCCCTGTGGTGGATGGCAGAGGACACCCAGTTGCACTTGAAGCTGCATGATTTTGTGACCGCCGATACTGTGAAATGAGGCCACATATTCTACAACAACGAAAATATTAAAGAAATCTATCTTATGGCTTGGAAATCAGCACCAGTGATATCAGTGGATTTTGTCAGTGAGCCAGTGACGTCTCTAAAAGCCTCCTGTGAAGTTGTTCAGCACTGCCAGCCTGTCTATATCAAGATTGGTGACAAAAACCTTCCACTGCCTGGATCAAGCTTTGTTTCCTGGAAGGCGCTAATTCTGCCTTCCCGGGAGCTCCTTGGAGCAAAGAAGCTTCTTCAATGTGGGAAAGCAAGCCAGTCAAAAACGGCTAATAAGATTATGGCAAAATGAGGAGACACTGCATTGTTGCCCTGCTGATTAACGCACTTGAATGTGTGTAAGTGGTACATTATTAACCTCCCGATGCCAGCTCAGTCACTTTTTAAACCATGTATCTAACTGGCATATAAATGGACTGTGTCCACAGAAGAAGAAATTCCAACTGACACCAATATTTCCCACACCTGGTACACTTCCTGAAATGAGGAGGGCAAAGTCCCATCCTGTACTTGTGTCTAGAACTTTATTTATTTATTCTACCTGGCCAGCCAATCAAAGCTAACATAAGGCATGCATAACTGAGGCACTGTTAGTAGGTGGTTCCCTAGACCAGATGGCTAGGAGGTTGCCTGCTCTTGATGGGGTTACACTCCCTCTGCAGGAGCAGGTACGCAGCTTGGGGGTCGTTTCTGGTCCATTGCTGTCACTTGAGGCTCAGGTGGCCTCTGTGGCAAAGGCCTTCCATCAGCTTTGGCTGGTGGCCCAGCCGCATCCCTATCTGGACATGGATAGCCTAACTTCTGTTGTCTAGGCTCTGTTAACCTCTAAGTTAGATTACTGCAGTGTGTTACCCTTTTGGGAGGGGTATTGTTTTTGTTTGTCACTGCGCTATGTATTTTTGTGTTTTTACATTGTAAACCACTTTGTGATCCTTTGATGAAGGGCAATATAGAAATGTAATAAATAAATAAATAAATAAATGAAAACATAACTAAAAAAAGTGCCACCAGACCCAACTATTTCAGACCTGAAGCGCCTCTGGACCAATTATTTTTCAATTTTTGGAAGGGAGGGTACCATGGCTACACCAAAAGACATGCCCTACTCCTGGAAGGCCACCATTAGCGGGCAGCCTTAAATCGCTTGACTATGTCAACTGCCCGAAGATGAACATCACAGAACACAAAAACCAGGTTTTCTCTCGCAAAATTCTTCATGTCCTGATTTGCTTGTTTTTGGAGGGCTTCTCTCAAAAGATCTGATGTGCAAGCAGATAGACTTACTGAGGCAGTAAGTCAGGAGGAGAGGAGAATCCTACACTTGAGACCATCTTGCCAAGAAGGGCCCTCTCATCCTTTCCTGTCTACTCAGCCCAGGTGCTGGCCCTTCCCTGAGAACCACACCCCCCTCCCATGCCACCTCTCTGGGCCTCTGCTCTCAGTGTGTCCTCCATCCAAGGGCAGGGCTCCTTCCTTTTTCGGTGGACCATTTCCCAACCCAATCAGGTGACAGCCATGCTGGTGGCATACAGTCTCCTGCCACAGCAAGTCTGAATCCCATCCAGCTGCAAGCACGAGCTGGAGAGGGGATGGAGACAGACCCCAGCCCCAGCCAGCACACGGCAGGCGAGAAGAATCATGCATCCCTAAGCCCAGTTAAGCACCACCTGCCCAAAACGGCAAAAGGTGTGTCAGCTTCGGTGATGTGAAACCCACAACCCTCACGTCGCTGGGCCCCGCTGGCCTGATCCGCTTCCATGCTTTGCAGCAAAATCGATCCAGACAGTCCCCCGGAGGGTGTGGCGACCCGCCGCTGGTGCCCGGCCCAAGAGGAGGATGCAGGCATGTCTCTCTCCCTGGCACCCAAGCAAACGATCCTCGTGGAGAGGGCGTGGGGGGGGGGTGCTCAATGGCACAGCATGAAATCGGGAGGTCAAGCGCTGTCTGGCGCACGCAGGGCGGGAGGACGCGCGCAAACTGAGCAGCAGCAGCAGGGACCAGCAGGCGCCTTCCTCCCGCAAAAGGCCTCCCGCCCGCAAATCGCCTGCCCGAGAGGAGCTGTCCATCCCGCTTGCGCGAAGGCCGAGCCTGCCCGGGAAAGCGGGCAGCCGCCGTCTTGCCTTCCTGCCCAAGGCGCCCCCTTCCCCGCCCTGCCGGGCTGCGGAGGCCGAGCCTCGCGGGAGGCGTTGGCGTCGCTTTGGCCACGCGGAAGCCAAGAGCCCGGCGGTAGCCTAGCCCACCCCCACCCCCACCCCGCCGCAAAGGGCATCTCGGGCGGGGATCCCCCCCGTCCCAAGCAGCCCTCGCCGCGGCTTCGCCCTGACCTCATTCCCCGGCGGGAGCGCGGCCAAGCAGCACCTACCTCTTCACAGGCGCCAGAGGCGGGGCAGGCAGCCGCCTCCTTCTCCGCGGCTGCTGCTGCTGCTGCTGCTGCTGCCGCCGCCGCCGGGCTTCGTCAGCGCCAGGGCTCCCATCCTTCCCCGCGGGACGGGCACCGGCGCGGGATGCGTGCCTCGCCTTCGTCTGGCTGCTGCTGCTGCTCCCACCGGTGCCGCAGGAGGAGCTGGAGCAGGCGCGGGGCGGGGCGGGGCGGGGCGGGCGGCGGGCCGGGCGCTGGGGCTGCTCGGTGGCTCCCCGCAGCCGCGCGCCACAGCCCACCACGCTCGGGAGCCTCGGGCGCAGGAGGGGCTGGCGCGCCGCAGAGGCTCCGCGCGCCCCGATTGGCCGGCCGACGCCCGGATTGGCGCGCGCCCTCGCCAATGGCGGAGCGCGCCGGCGCCGTGCGCGCAAGAGACTCGCGCGCCCAGGCAGCGGGGCTGCCACGTGGGGGCCCGGCGAGGCTGGACGGGGCCGGCTGGCTCAAAGGCCCCCGAGCGCGGCACGCTTCTCCCAGCGGCCCCGCCCGCCTCCATGGGTCTCTCCCTTGGCCCTAAGGGGCACCTCGCCCGGGTCATAGGCGCCAAGCAACCCCACCGCGACAGGGTGCAATGGCTCGGTTGGCCTCCCTGACTTCCCTGGGGTGGGATCGGGGGCGCAGTTTCCTGGGAGCCTGGCTTTCCTGGGGCAGCTGACCGCAGAGTCCCCATCGTGGAAGCCTGACCTCAAGGACAAGCTGGGCAGAGCAGCAGCTGGCCCTCGGGGCAAAGGACCCCTTTGCAGATTGTCCTTAATCCCTGTGTCTAACCCAGTTTTGTAGCCAGATGTCTTACTGGCGAGATATGACTTCTTGGGGATCCTCTTTAACCTACAACCAGTAAGCCCATTCTGGCACCATGCCCCCAATGCCCTCAGCTCAACCTGTGCAATGGTTGCCCTGTTTCCCCCTAACAACAGTCCTGTAAGGTAGGTTGGACTGAGAATAGTACTGGCCAAGGGGCATAAGATGCAACAAGAGAGATTTCCCAAGTTTTGGGGTTGTTTCAGGGGAATTTTTTTCAGTCTGCTGGATCCATATCTTCCTGGTTCTTGGGGTACACTTCTTGTTGCTGTTGTTTATTAAATTTGTTTCCTGCCCTTCATCCAAAATTCACAACATATAAAAACAACATGAGAACACAAAATCCATAATAAAAAATGAACAAGAAGCTCTTGCTTTGACTCTAAAACTAAAGGTGGAAGTCAAGGTGGGATGCTCTGCCAGTGAGCCATGGGCGTCTGTCTAAAAGTGATGTCTTAAAAACTCATCTAGTGCTGCCGATTACCAGCATAAACTTGCTCTTGCAACCCTACCCTTCAACCACTTTGATGAAATTTTAATGACAAGCTAATGTTAGGCTTATTAACGCTTATCCCAAAGGATTTAGAAGCCTCAGTTGAAAACGAGCAGCCAACTGAAACCTAGTTGAGGCAACAGTGCAAAATCAGGTTCGTAGAGCATTAAATGATGCATGCCTTGGTGTATAAACCAGCAGCTTATGCCTCTGGGTTGCTGAGAAAATGGAAATTTAAAAATCCAAGGTGGCTGCCACAATCACTGTACCTTAATTATAAATGAAACATACTCAATTGTAATTGGAACGACAATGAAATGTTTCGGAGTACAGTGGTACCTCGCAAGACGAATGCCTCGTAAGACGAAAAACTCGCAAGACGAAAGAGTTTTTCGTTTTTTTAGTTGCTTCGCAAGACAAATTTCCCTATGGGCTTGCTTTGCAAGATGAAAACATCTTGCAAGTTTGTTTCCTTTTTCTTAAAACCGTGCATTCAGGGGGTACAGTTGCGACTTGACTTCGAGGAGCAACTCATAGCACGCGGTGTGGTAGCCTTTTTGAGGTTTTTGAAGACTTTGGTGATTTTTGAAGCTTTTCCAAAGTCCGTGCTTCCCCATATGTGACAGCTGCATACAGTGGTGCCTCGCAAGACGAAAAGACTCCGTTCCGCGAGTCTCTTCGTCTTGCGGTTTTTTCGTCTTGCGAAGCAAGCCCATTAGCGCCTTAGCGGATTAGCGCTATTAGCGGCTTAGCGGATCAGCGGATCAGCTGATAAGCGGCTTAGCGACTTAGCAAAAGGGGGGGGGAGGGAAAAAAACCTGCAGGAACTCGCAAGACATTTTCGTCTTGCGAAGCAAGCCCATAGGAAATTCGTTTTGCAAAGCACCTCCAAAACGGAAAACTCTTTCGTCTAGCGAGTTTTCCATCTTGCAAGGCATTCGTCTTGCGGGGCACCACTGTATTTCTGGACTAGATGATCCTCAGAGTCCCTTCCAACTCTAGAATTCAATGATTCTATGTGTTTGTTATATGAATATACATTTGAATCAAGAGTTTCCCCCTTTAAAAATTATAACAAAGATGCGATAACTTGGAGCGTTTGGAATAAAATGGGCTGAGAAGGTGGATATGAAATACTCAAGAGAGAATGCTAGATTTAGGGGTGGCTGTGATGCTGCCCAGCCAAGTCCACATTGTAGGTATACTATTAGGGCATCACTGTCTTCTTATTCCTCCAAAGCTGAGGTTTAGGGATGTTTCGTCCTCAATCTGGTTGTTGTTCATTTGTCACAATGCCTCCTCTTCCAAGTGTGGCATATGTATCTCTGACTAATCTCAAGTGGTTATTAGCCTGGCAACCTCTCTGTGTTCTTTTAGCAATTTGCCATTCATCATTTTATCATCTTTACTATTTTTGTTCTAAACCGAACAGCCTCACAATCTCACAAGCCTCGTTTTTTCGTTGCCCTTTGTCATCTAGGGCCTGTTTGTCATGACAATTTAAGGATGCAGAGGCAAGGGCAAACCCTGGCCCAACGGGGATTTGTCCCAGGCTCTCCCTGGCACCTTGTAGATGGACCCTGTGCCCACTTCCTTTCCAGTGTGGTGTAGTGGTTAAGAGCAGTAGTCTCGTAATCTGGTGAACCGGGTTTGCGTCTCCGCTCCTCCACATGCAGCTGCTGGGTGACCTTGGGCTAGTCACACTTCTCTGAAGTCTCTCAGCCCCACTCACCTCACAGAGTGTTTGTTGTGGGGGAGGAAAGGAAAGGAGATTGTTAGCCACTTTGAGACTCCTTAGGGTAGTAATAAAGCGGGATATCAAATCCAAACTCTTCTTCTCTTCTTCCTCCTCCTGGCCGATTCCCTTCTCTGACCTCTTCCTCCATCCTTCTCAGCCCAGCAGGAACATTTGCCAGCGCCATCCATTGTTTCTTGCCCCCAACCTGCCAGCATCAGGCCTTCTGCCCTTTTCACTTCGCCCTCTGGAGTTCCAGAGCAGCAAAAAGACGGTGACATCCCTCCCCACCTGCCAGGGCACCAGAAGTGTCTCTCCTTACAAAGGCAGGACCCGAGGGTCACCTGACAGAAAGGTCCGTGTCTAAAAGGGACTGCCGGAAACACGGGACCTGGCACAATGATTCCTACCCGGGCTGTGGTCAATATGTGGAATGGAGGGGCATTTGCTGAGAAGTAAAGCGCTAAGACAGTTTCCATGGCAACGCCTTTTCCTTTGTAGAGCAGCAGATAGGAACCCTGCACTCCTTGTCAGTGTGTTCGTTTATCAACATGCTGTTCATCCACTCATGTGAAAGCTGATTTTTTTTGGCTACAAGAATATCAGTGGAAAGACCAGGAGGCATGCAATGCGGGTGGAAGATGCAGGCGCAAAGGTTTTTCTTCATTGCTTTTTCACAGGGGAGACTAGCATGCCCCTGCCTGCGTGTCCGTCCAGGCACCTTTGTGCAGCTGAGGCCTTTGGAGCCCATCGGCCACATTCCCACACTGGGGAGCATTTGAAACTCAAGCACAGCCCACCTTCTGCACTTGGTGTCGGCCGCATTTCCACTGCTTCAGGGGCAGAAAGGAGAATCAGGGTGTCCTAGCTGTGCCCTCGTCCTGGAGTGGCCACCCCACCACATTCCTAGTCCTTGGATTCCCAGCTGTAATATTTTTTTAATGTTGAAGCCATTCCTGCTTCCAGGGGGAGAGAGTTCCCAAGCTGAGGTTCCGCCCCAAGAAAAGGACTTTATCCAAATGGTGCCCCAGTCAAGGCCATTCCTTCTGAGCCACAAATGGCAGAATACAGTCCAGGAACAGGCAACTCATTTGTGCCAAAGCACAGTTCTCAAGTATTTAGGGGCCAAACTAGGCATCATCAGACCCGCAGCAGCCCCGCTCATCTTGTTCAAAGACCAGGGAGTAACACTGGGGAAGAGAGAATTGACACTCCCCAATCTAAGTCGTGTGTCCCCACCTCCACCCCATTGGTACTTTTAGTTCTTTGGGGGAGACACACAGGAACCATACAGGCACCCACACACTTTCCCTGCAAAGCTAATAGCAGTGAGTGGGAGTTAGCTCTTAGAAACGGTGCCGGAGAATCAGTTCCCTTCCTTTATCCCACTCCCAATGCCACTTAAAACGGTGCCATCTAGTCCTACCTGCTCCAATCTTCAGCTGCTAAGTGCTTGTTTCTTCTTCTTTTAAACAAACGAACACAGGAGATCTTGACTGCTGACCACCTGTGTTATGTCAACTGAAGCCCTCAGTTTTGATGGTTTCCGACTGGGTGTGCATCACATTCTTTTCCTTCCGCTGCAAGCTGAAGTCATATAACTGGCACACCCATACATTCCTCCGGTGCCAGGTGGCTTGAACTCAGGCCTTACAACTCTGGGACTGCTCAGATTCCAGAACGTTAATTTTACAATTGCCCCAGGGCCAGATACATGTTCAATTCACATTACCACCACGTAAGAGCAAGCAACAGAGCAAGACAAAATTAGAACCCTGACTCCACCCACAGGAAGCCCTTTAGCTAGCAACTTGCCATTTGTTGTCTAGAGGTGGGTCCATGCCTTTTGTAAATCTTAAGGGGCAACCCTACAGTATAGATTTTGCTGTTGTTGTTTAGTCGTTTAGTCGTGTCCGACTCTTCGTGACCCCCTGGACCAGAGCACACCAGGCACTCCTGTCTTCCACTGCCTCCCGCAGTTTGGTCAAACTCATGCTGGTAGCTTCAAGATCACTGTCCAACCATCTCGTCCTCTGTCGTCCCCTTCTCCTTGTGCCCTCCATCTTTCGCAACATCAGGGTCTTTTCCAGGGAGTCTTCTCTTCTCATGAGGTGGCCAAAGTATTGGAGCCGCAGCTTCAGGATCTGTCCTTCCAGTGAGCACTCAGGGCTGATTTCCTTCAGAATGGAGAGGTTTGATCTTCTTGCAGTCCATGGGACTCTCAAGAGTCTCCTCCAGACCATAATTCAAAAGCATCCATTCTTTGGCGATCAGCCTTCTTTATGGTCCAGCTCTCACTTCCATACATCACTACTGGGAAAGCCATAGTTTTCACTATACGGACCTTTGTTGGCAAGGTGATGTCTCTGCTTTTTAAGATTTAAATGGGTTAAATAGTCATTTCCCTATTGGTATATTCTTCCGCAGAACATTCTCAGCACCCTCGATAAGCTACAACTCCCTGGATTCTTTGGGGAAGTGATGATCATTAATCCAATATAACATTGGTTACAAATTCACATAGGGTAGAAAATTATGATTATGATTATTTATTAAATTTATGTGTTGCCCTATACCCTTTGTGTCTCGGTTTGGGGAAGAAAAACGTATTAACCCACACCAAGAGACAAAAATGGCTGTTGTTCCCAAATGCAGATGCATTCCCTTGCAAAGTTGTCTCCAAAACTCCAAATGAAATTGCCCTGCTTGAGGCAGCATTTCAGTGATGATTGTACCATAACCTGGTTTTTTCGCGCACATGCAGATATCGAGACACAAACTCAATGGAAAACCTGCTTTCCCCCTAATTTTTCACCTTTCATGGCAAGCTTTACAGTAGTCAGGTTCCATTCATCTTCCAGCTAGCTCTCTTTAAAATCAACTGCAGAACTAGGTTAGTTATATATAGAAAGACCAGCATGGGCCTTTTTTTTTTTTTTTTTTTTTTTTTGGTACATGAAGCTCTGAGCAGGGCATTTTAAAATTATGTCTGCACTTTTTCTCCCTTAGTGCAGTTTGAAATATAACCAGACCTCCTTTCCTTGATTCTTGTCATATTTAAAACATTGATGCTTATTCCGGCCGATTACTCTTGTAAATCTTATTTATCCCAATCCAGGGGTAGCCCTCCAGATGGTGTCCTGCAGATTTGCTGGACTACAACTCCCATTATCCTTGACCATTAGGCAGGCTGGCAGCTAGGGCTGCTAGGAGTTGAGACAAATAGCTTACTTGGTAGAGCGCGAGACTCTTAATTTCAGGGTCGTGGGTTCAAGCCCCACGTTGGGCAAAAGATTCCTGCATTGCAGGGAACTGGACTAGACGACCCTCGTCATCCTTTCCATCTCTGCAATTCTATGATTCTATGAACATCCAGTGAGGGCAACACATTGGCTCTCTCTGCTCCAACACCTGCCTTTCCAAGCCAGGAGAACGTTTCAAACAAGCAAGCAAACAGAAACAGGTTCATTTAACGCCTTCCCCACCAAACTTGGATGCTAGATCCATTCAGCCCAAGGCCACCCTGGAGTCATTTCCCCATTTCTGTCTTGCCTCATTCTAGAGGGCTTCAGAGATCCTAACCCTGGTCATCCCTGAATTCTGCCCAGGCTCCTCATAGACCAGGCATAGGCAAACTCAGCCCTCCAGATGTTTTGGGACTACAATTCCCATCAACCCTGACCACTGGTCCTGTTAGCTAGGGATCATGGGAGTTGTAGTCCCAAAACATCTGGAGGGCCGAGTTTGCCTATGCCTGTCATAGACACTCCCATCCACGGGACCTCTAGCAGGATTGACTAGGGCTCCAAGAGAGGCAGGCATTCAGCACACATCTCCCTGTTCAAAACAAGAACAGTCCAATGCAATGTGGGGTTGACTCTCCCACATGAGGGGAGAGTTGCTCTTATGCTCTGGTCCTGCTTGTGGGGTTCCCTTTGGGGGCATCTAGTTGGCCACTTTGAGAACAGGATGCTAGACTGGATGGGCCATTAGCCTGACCCATCAGGCTCGTTTTACATTCCTAAGGGAATTTACAGGGACTATGCTTACCTTCAGCCTCTGTCAAGCTCCAGCAGGTGCCCTTAGGGGCTGGGATGCCAGTCCTGGGGGCGGTCTGAGCCTCCTACTTCATATCCTCACCAAGGAGAGCTGGGATGAGGGTACAGCAGTGCCCCAAACAACCAAGAGGGAGCACAAGCAATCAGCTGCAGCCCAAGACATGCTTCACAAGTGTGGCCAATCAACAGGCCAAGATCAAGACCAAGGGTTGAGCCAGAGACCTCTGTTACTTCCAGCAGCTCCCTCAAGAGAGAGGCCTTATGGACTCTGGCCTCCTAAGACCACACACACCCTGATTTCAGCTGCTGCTGGTGAAGGTGTTGCTCTTGAGACACCTAGTCCTCAAGTTGCTCAGTAGCACAGGAACCGCGTGTGATGCTGCAGTCGAGAGATCTGTGGGGCTAATCAAGAGGCTTTTCAATGAGTTCAAGGTTGTTTGGCTCTGAGGAGAGATTTCATGCTCCCAAACCTGTTGCCATGGCACAGCCCCACACAACACCTGCTTGGCTATCCCTCAGGCAGGTACAATGCCGACTGATAATCTTCCATAAAGTCACCGTGGAAAATTGCTCCACTTTTTCATCAATGAAATTGCAGTGGAGCCTGGAGGAGAAGTCGCTTTGCGTCATCAAAGCCACTACAGCACTGGAAGGGAAGACGTTTTGTGGGGAACGGGGTAAGGCTGATACCAGTACAGTGGGGGGGGGGGCATTTTGTCAAGGTCATGTCTAGGAAGGGATGGATTAACATCCCCTCTGTGTGCACCGTGGTCCCCACAATGATAGTGATGATGATTCTGTGCTCTACTTTCTAAAGAAGTGTTTCCTTGGAAACCCAATATATGCCCCCATGAAGGAGAAGGACCCTAAGCTGTTATCTCAGAAAGGAAAGGTTGCTTTGAAGAAACACCAACAACAACTTGGGACCACAACTCCCATCAGCTCCAGCCAGTGCGGCCCTATGATGCTGGGGCTGATGGGTGTTGTAGTCCCAAGTATCTGGAGGGCACAGGTTGGAGAAGGCTCCTTCTGTTCTCCTCGTATGCCGAACTTCCGCATCACCCAACCGCACATGTGAATCATTTTCGATGGAGCTGCTTGTCGCCTAGCAACAGTCACCTGGCAGCTGAGGCTTGTTTGCCAGTGGCTCCTCGCAGACAGCCTGTTCTCTCCTCGGCTGCCTCCTGTTTTGCCATGGCAATCCTCATGGCTGGGAGGGCTTGGCTAGGCCGTGGGCTTTTGGGGCACCACCACAGATCCTCCTTCTGTTCCCTCCTCCTGCAGGAGCCACCGGGATTGTGGAGAGCGGCTTGGTTCCCTCGCTGGTCTTCAAGCTGAAGACGGAGCTGGAGGATATCCAGGAGCTGATCTTGGAGACGCTGACAGGCTGCCTGCGGGTGGAGGCCTTCGAGGCCCTGGCCACAGGAGCCGTCCGTATCCTGAAGGAGCTGCTCAGCCATTCAGGGGTGAACATCAGGAGCAGGGCAGCTCAGGCCTTGATGGCCATCAGGTGAGGGCCGGTGACTCACCAGGGGAGGAGGAGAAATCCAGTCCCCATTTCAGTTATCATTGTTATTGTCATGTTTATTCAAATCGCACCTGTCAGGTCTGCCTCTAGATCCCAGCTCACAGAGGACCAACGCCCGGTGGATATAATATACAAAGTCTTTATTGAAGTTTAGTTTCCATTTCAAGGCTCTGGGCGCGCAGACCCACGTCTCGACGCTAGACCGGCTAAGTCCCCTCTGACTCACTGCTCCTCCCACACCAGTTTAAGATCCTCGCCCGGCTCCACCTCCTACGCTGTTCTTTCCTTCTCTGGGTCCTTCTGCCCTCTGGGGTCTCCTCCTTCCTGGACTCCTCTGACGCTGACCCCCCTTGGTCTTCCCCTTCCTTCCGGCGGGCTTTAGGACCTGGCTCCCTACCCGGGCTCCCTGCTGTGCCGCTCGTCTGTACATTTGAACTTGGCGCGCGCGCCCAGCCGGTAACCTTCCTCCTGACCGTTTCCCCGCTTCCTGATGTGGGCGTGACCAAACCTGACTCCTCTCCTCCCGCTGGTGGTGAGAGCACTGGTCCCGATTCCTGGGACTCCCCCTCCCCACTGCGCTCTGGTGGGGAAGCTGGTCCTGATTTCCAACTGCTGCTCAGGGACTCCCCGCTGGCCCCTTCCTCCTGGGGCTTCCCCCCTGGAACCCCCCTCGCCCTGGCCATCGGCGCTCCCTTCTGTGAGTCCTCCGATTCGCTGGAGAGGCTTGTGGAATAACTCTTTCCACTGTCACTGCCTGCTCCCCCCTCGGACTCCTCCTCCTCACTCTCCATTTGCTCCCCCTCCTGTGTCTCTCCTTCTGAACCCCTGACAGCACCTTTTTCATATTGCACTCAAGGCGGCTGACAGGGAAAAATACAAAACCGATAAAATACAAAAGGCAAAAAACGTACAGTGCTTGAACGCAAATTTCCGTTCCAAAATGATACACAATCCAAAATCCTTCAAGACACAATTTCTCCAGATTTTTGTGGTCTGTTGGAGGGAATTGCTTGCCAGGTTGTGTGTCTTAGGAGACACATGCTCTGAAACGCAGACAAATTTTCATGTCTTCTTTTTAAAAAAGAAATCACAAATTGATGCAGATCTGTGGGCAGGATTCATATGTAGCACTAAGCCATAGGTCAACAAGGCCTTTTTGTTTTTGTAGCCCTACGTTTTGCAAATGTCAGAATGTCCCAAGACAGAGTCGCTCTCTTACATAAGGGACAGCTCAGGTCCCCCGTGTTGGCCAGAGGACAACCAGCTCTTAGCATGTGTGTGCACACATACACACGTCAGACCCACAGAGGGGCTTTAGAGTTTCTTTGGCTGATCCCCACCCTTTGCTCCCCTCAGTGTCCCCCTGGAAGGGAAGAACATGGTCTTTGAGGAAGATGTTTTCCCAGACCTCGTCATGCTTCTGGAAGATGAAGACGCCGAGGTTCGAGCCAACGCTGCCGGGGCACTGATGAATTCAGCCATCACTACCCAAGGTGAGGAGGGGAAGGCAGGGGAGCAGCTAGCAGGCTGGCCCTTCTGGATTCCCAACCCCTTTTGAGGAGAAGAGGGGAGGGCAGCTGAGTTGTGGAAAGCAGAAAGTTAGAAGGCAAGGCCAGTGGCACAAGAGAGAAAGACAGGGGCAGTGCAGCTGGGCATGTAGCCAGGCTTTGAGAGGAAGCCATGGGGTCCCTGGAAACATTTTGGCCATTTTCTAAGGCTTTAGCTAGACCCTGCCTCCCCACAACTTGCTGTCCTCCATTTGCTTCTCCCTCCCATTGTCTCACTGGCTGTGCTGGTTTCTGGGGCTTCTGTGATTTGGAGTCTAGCAACATCTCCAGAGCACCAGCTTGGACAAGGCTGGTCTCCCTAAGTGTAGAGCTGTCGGGTCAGCTGAGGGGAATCCTGTTGTCTCATGTGGCTGATGCACAACTGAGCAGCAGGATCCAAGATGCTGCCAGGGCAACATCTAGCACACTGGCTGCCTAGAGCTTCTGTAGCTTACGAGCTGTGGTGGAGGCCATTCCCATGTTGTACAGATGCAGTGGCGTAGCGTGGGGGGTGCAGGGGGTGCCGGCCGCACCGGGCGCAACATCTGGGGTTAGGGCAAATCCACGGGTTAGGGGGCGCAAATCCACGGGTTAGGGGGCGCAAATTACTTGCCTTGCCCCGGGTGCTGACAACCCACGCTACGCCACTGTACAGATGGCAAGAAACACCTGCATAGCCAAAGGTCTGGCCAATTCCAGCCACTCACACATTGCATTGCTAGTTGTAGTCTTGACATGTGACCTGCCAAGGGCCACAGGAAAAGCCCATCAGCCTTCACACAAGCAACCCACTGTGGTATGTCTTCCCTCCACTCTCAGAGGGAGGATGCCAAGGGGGACAAATGGGGAGAAGGCTGCTGTGGTGCTTGTGACTGTTTGTGGCTTTCCAGAAGAGGCACCTGGATGACTGACATGGGAAGCCCAGGAGGCTGGGCTAGACAGGGGCCACCTTTAAACACACACACACACACACACACACACACACACACACACACCCCAGCAGCTGCTGCAGGGCTTCTCCTTTTAGCATCTCACAGGGCCTTCCTTCTGTCATGCTCAGGGAAATACGCAGCCATCAATGCGGATGCCATTGACACGCTGCTGCCCCTGATTCACGACGAGAGGAGCAAAGTCCGCCTTTACTCCATCAAGGCCCTGACCATGTTGTCAGAGGCCCCGGAGGGCCGGAAGATCTTGCTGGCCCACGTGGCCGAATTCCGGAAGAGGCTGAGCGATTCCAGCCCGGCTGTGAGGAGGGCGGCACAGATTGCGGTGGAAGTCATTGAGTGGAAGCCGTAGGGAACGGGCTGGCGGGGACCTTGGAGAGCAACGCAATTGACAATAAAGTTCCTGTTTGAACAGCTTCTTGCCTGCCTGCCTCTTGTCATCATGCGTGGGCTGCACTATCAGGACTGGGTTAGAGGAGGAGCTTTGTTTCAGTTCTCTTTTAACTTGTATATCACCTTTTCATATTGCTATACACAAGGCAGATTACAGCCGCAGAAACTGCAAAATACACAACAAAGATCACACTTTAGGAATCTGATCCAATGCAAGTACAGTGGTACCTCGGGTTACAGATGCTTCAGGTTACAGATGCTTCAGGTTACAGACTCCACTAACCCAGAAATAGTACCTCGGGTTACAGATGCTTCAGGTTATAGACTCCGCTAACCCGGAAGTAGTTGCTCTGGGTTGCGAACTTTGCTTCAGGATGAAAACAAATCGCGCAGCAGTGGCACAGCAGCAGCAGGTGGCCCCATTAGCTAAAATGGTGCTTCAGGTTAAGAACAGTTTCAGGTTAAGAATGGACCTCCAGAACAAATTAAGTTCTTTTTTTATAAATAATTTTTATTAAGTTTTCCATTTAACAATCCAATCATGTCATATTAATTAATCCAAATTATACCAATACATATAAAATCCAAATATTTTGCTGAATTTTTAAAAAATTTTGTTGGGGGTACCCATGCTTCGATCTCCATAAGGGTCCAATCATCTCATATTTCTGCTGCTTTGATGTTCACAAGTCCCATCTTCCAATCTTCTTGTTGTTATCATTTTTCTTCTTAATAACCTCTGAGTTGTTTCCACAAGCGAGGAGGAACAAATTAAGTTCTTAACCCGAGGAACCACTATAAGTCATGATAAAAAATCATGACTAGAAAATATACAGTGTACCGTATATCAAATCAAGTGATCTTTGGTGCTCCATTTGGAATACCACATCACACAATCAGATTAACTCTCAAAATATTGGCAAATAATAATTAAGCAGATATTCACTCCCAGCCATTGCGATAAATCATGACTGGACTATAACCAATAAAAATAACAGCAAAGTCACGATTCATGAAAGACCATGTATAGAGATCCAACTGACAACGGAGTCACATAGCTTGTAAAATTACAAAATGCACTCAAGTTTCGTAATGATATCTAATCCACAAGACTCTTCCCTGAGGGAGCAGACAGAGCTGGTGACCAAACTCTGAAACCAGGGCCCTTAGCACCATTCTGGACAGTAGGGAAATGAAGAGATCTGACCCACAGGGCCCAATTCCTGTGCAACCTCCACTGAAATGGCTGCCCTTTGTAGATTCTCCGCTGATGTGTGCCCCTGTGGGCTGAGTGAGACCCTTTGCAGAGCAAGCCAGACAGATTCAGGAACAAGGCCTGCCCCCAAACCTCAGGTGTGGGTCCTGTTGCCACTCAGTGGCAACTGCTAGGCCAGCAAGCTGGGAAAGCAAGACAGGACTGCGGAAGGGAATTCACCAGGGGGAGGCTGACTTCTGTCCCTCTGTAGGGGCTACAGAGTCCAGGGATTGACTGTCTTCAGCTGAGCAGGGCTCTCCCAGTGTCAGGCCCCTGCTGGGGGGGGGCAGAGGGCAGACAGGTCATTTTATTGCACGCGGAAGCCCCATGGGAGAATTGTGCTGTGTTTTTTGTAGGATATAATATGGTGTACTGTGGGGCAATTGTGAAAAAAGACTCCAACCTAGAAGAGCTTGGTGAGAGGCGTCTCTCCTCTTTCCTCCCCCCCAGAACCAGCCCCACCAGTAGGCAAAGGGTGGCAGTTGCCTCAGGTGTCGGGAGACAGCAGCAGCAGCAGATGTCCTCAGGCTGTTCCTCCTCAGCCCCACAGGCAGCCACCTCTGTTGAAGGGCAGAGCGTATCCTGCCCCCATCCCAAATTAGCCGGCCAATGAGGCTATGTGCACATTGTACACTTAAAGAACATGGCTTCCCCCAAAGAATCCTGGGAGCTGTAGTTTAGCCCTCAGAAAACTACAATTCCCATAAGCCTTAAACTACAGTTCCCAGACTTCTTAAAAGTCAGGAGCTTTTAAATGTGTCTGTAGCCTCAGATAGCATGCAGGAAGCTATCCCATCACTAGTGCTGAAGTATGATTCCATCGCCAGTTCTGTTGTACATGTCATGGCTGCCAGCACTTCTTCGCTATAGCCTGCAAAATGTCTCAGGCCTGCCCTGACTTCCTTCCTTCCACCCTTTGAATGCAGACACAAATGCGGTCCTTGATCCTGCCAACTGGCCCCTTCCCTCTCATAGCCCTACGAAGAAGAAACAGCTTCAAAATCAGCCACCACCCAAGGCCTTCTTCAACGTGGGGCTCTCCAAGTGCCGCTGAACTACAGCTCCCAGCAGCCCCAGTAGCCAGGGCAGCCAACAATCAGGGATGATGGGAGTTGTCCAACATCAGGATGGGGAAGGCTGCCATCACCCTTCCCCAGCTCTCACGGAACAAGCCGCAGAGACAAAAGATGAAGATTCCCCAAGCTCTGTCAACAGGGGAAAAAATGGAACCATTCCTGGCAATGATGAACCAGGAGCCTCTGGAGCAATGCCTCAGTTTGATCAATGTAGACTCCAAGGACTGTGATGGTGCCAGGGCAGGAACAAGGGGTGTCTTCTGGAAAGGGGCCAGGAGTGGTCTCTGCCTCCAGTTGCTGCTTCAGAGTCTTTGCATTCAACAGTTCCTGTCCAGGGCTGGCGGAAATACCAAATGACCACACACACACACATTAACATAAGGCACAGTTCACTAGCATGTTCTGTACAAGACTCCTGGAAAGACCCTAGGATCATTTCGGTGGAGCTTGTGCAAGAGCATTCCTTGGGCTGCGCCTTGTGGGTTAGGTCTGCCTGCCTGCCCTCCGCTCTAAACACCACTCAGAACCCAGCACTTCCCCTCGTCTCGTGGGAGAAGCACCTCTGGTTCTCGCTTACTTTAGTCTCTTTCCCTGGGTTGTTGTTGTAGAGTTGAAAGGGACCCCAAGGGTCACCTAGTCTTAAAAACTTGCAATGAAGGAGAGACCACCACCTTCTGAGGGCGTCCGTTCCACTGTCAAACAACTCTCACCGTCAGATTGAGTCAACTAAATCCAACTCAGACCCATTGAAATGAAGGAACCTAAGTTCATCACGTACATTAACTTCAATAGGCCTACTCGGAGTAGGACTAGCATTGAATGCTTCTGACTGTGTGCACTCCCCACCCTCAAGCGTTTGTGGCCTCAGAATGCCTGAAGGAGCGTCTCCACCCCCATCATTCTGCCCAGACACTGAGGTCCTGTGTTGAGGCCTTCTGGCAGTTCCCTCGCTGGAAGAAGCCAAGTTACAGGGAACCAGGCAGAGGGCCTTCTCGGTAATGGTGCCCGCCCTGTGGAACGCCCTCCCACCAGATATCAAAGAGAAAAGCAACTACCAGACTTTTAGAAGACACCTGAAGGCAGCCGTGTTTAAAGGTAAAGGGACCCCTGACCATTAGGTCCAGTCGTGGCCGACTCTGGGGTTGCGGCGCTCATCTTACTTTATTGGCCGAGGGAGCTGGCATACAGCTTCCGGGTCATATGGCCAGCATGACTAAGCCACTTCTGGCGAACCAGAGCAGCGCACGGAAACGCCATTTACCTTCCCGCCAGAGTGGTACCTATTTATCTACTTGCACTTTGATGTACTTTTGAACTGCTAGGTTGGCAGGAGCAGGGACCGAGCAACGGGAGCTCACCCCGTCGTGGGGATTCGAACCGCCAACCTTCTGATCGGCAAGTCCTAGGCTCTGTGGTTTAACCCACAGCGCCACCCACGGCCCTGTTTAGGGAAGCTTTTAATGTTTAATAGACTATTGTATTTTAATATTCTGTTGGAAGCCGCCCAGAGTGGTTGGGGAAACCCAGTCAGATGGGCGGGGTATAAATAATAAATTATTATTATTATTACTTCAACTTTGCCACATTCACCACCTCAAACTCCCACACCTCCAGGCTGCCCCAGAAAGAGAGAAGTGTCTCTGGTGCCCCCCTTTTGTTCCAGGTTCTATAGCTCCACCACAGCCTTCTGACATCACCTGAACAGACCCAACAACATCTAGGCGATGGCTTCCCATCCTGCTCCATCCTCCCCTTGCCAAAGGCAGAGAAAAGGTTTCAGCTCGATGAGAAATCGCTGGCGGGTTTCAGCTTAACATAGCCGAGGATTCAGCTGCAAACAACTTAGTCACCCGGAAATATTGAGGGGAACCTTTGCATTGTCTCCTGCATATGGCAAATCCAACAATTAGCCTGTCACCATCTGGCACTTCCCCTCCGCCCTGCTATTAAGCCTTGACGTTTCTAAAAATGAGCCGGACTCAGCCGGGGCCTGTTTGCCGCAGTCGCGGAGCGTGGTGCTGGGAGGTCTGGAGCGATGTTCTGCTGCGGGTGACGCCAGAAGATGCCTGCATCAACAAATCACCTGTTTCCCCTCTCTCCATCACTTGAAGTCAGCACCGATCACGGCTCTAATTAATGTAGCCAGGACTTAATCACCAGCTGAGAGCAAGATTCCAACCTCCGCCAGCTCAGAGAAGGGGTTTGGGGGGTTTTAATGACAGAAACAGCCCAGTCTAGGTTCAGGACAGATAAAATAAAGTCGTTCTTCATGCAGTGCACAGTTAAAATTGTGAAGCTCCCACAAGAGGCAATGATGGCCACCAACTTAAAGTTAAAGGGACCCCTGACCGTTAGGTCCAGTTGTGACCAACTCTGGGGTTGTGGTGCTCATCTCGCTTTATTGGCCGAGGGAGCCAGCATACAGCTTCCGGGTCATGTGGCCAGCATGACTAAGCTGCTTCTGGCGAACCAGAGCAGCGCACAGAAATGCCATTTACCTTCCTACCGGAGCGGTACCTATTTATCTACTTGCACTTTGACATGCTTTCAAACTGCTAGGTTGGCAGGAGCAGGGACCGAGCAACAGGAACTCACCCCGTCACGGGGATTCGAACCGCCGACCTTCTGATCAGCAAGTCCTAGGCTCTGTGGCAAGTCCACAGCGCCACTCACGTCCCTGGCCACCAACTTGGATGGCTTTAAAAAAGGATCAGACAGATTCATGGAGGAAAGGACTATTGATCCTGGCTGTGCTCTGACTCTGCAGTGGGAGAAAGCAATGCTTCCAGATACCAGTTGCCAGAAGTTACAGGAGGGGAGACTGCGCTTGTGTTCAAATCCTGCTTTCTTGTTTCCCACAGACAACTGGTTGGCCGCTGTGAGAACAGGATGCTAAACTAGGTGGGCCCATTGATGTGATCCAGCAGCCTCTTCTTGTATTCTTCTGTAGGTCTGTGAAGCTGAGGCTCCAGTGTTCCCTGGAGGTGTGAAACCCCTCCCAAGTGGCCCAGGTGGCTGAATATGTGTGTAGAGGGAACACGCCTCATGATACCTCTAGTCCAGGGGTCAGCAAAGCTTTTTCAGCTGTGGGCCGGTCCACCGTCACACAGACCATGTGGTGGGCTGGACTATATTTTGAAATAAAATAAAATGAACGCATTCCTATGCCCCACAAATAACCCAGAGATGCGTTTTAAATAAAAGCACGCATTCTACTCATGTAAAAACACCAGGCAGACTCCACAAATTACCCAGAGATGCATTTTAAATAAAAGGACATATTCTACTCATGTAAAAACACGCTGATTCCTGGACCGTCTGCGGGCCAGATTGAGAAGGTGATTGGGCCGCATCTGGCCCCTGGGCCTTAGGTTTCCTACCCCTGCTCTAGTCCAATCATGACCCTGATCCTGAGCAGAAGCTGGATCTTTTTATGGGTGGAGGGGGGTGGGAAGGACTTAGCTGGTTCAGGAAGAAAATTGGGGTAAGTGGCAGAGGCCCCCCCACCACAACTTGGTCTGAGCCAGGACCCCGCCCCCAAAGTGAGCTCCAACACACCCCGGACTCCCTCAAGGAACCCACCCACTTTGCAATGGGGGCCTCACACTCCCCCAGTGGGCCATCGCTCATCAGGAAGGGGGCGGGGCCAGGGAGTCATCGAAAGATTTCAGTGGAGCTCCTGATGAGCAAGTTGGCTGCTCGGAGCTGTCCAAGGTCCTGCAGAATCCAGTCTGGTGCTCCCTGAGCCACCCTCAGGCATCCAGCATGCTGTGGGCTCCTAGTCACAAGCCAGAGCAGTTTGGTTAAGGAAGGCATCCCATTTCAAGCTGGCATTCTGTTCTTCCTCCACAGAGACCCTTGGGCGGTTATGCACTTTGTCCTGTGAGGTGGGATCAGACTGAGAAATGGGGACTTGCCCACAGCCAGACAATGAACATACTAGCCACAAGCTGAATCCAGGACTGTGGTCTAGAACGGTCCATATACCACACTGGCAATTTGCCTTTTTCATTCTTCTTAGCTACCTGTCCTGCAAATGATCTCACCAATGAAGGAATCTCCATCTCTCTCCCCTTAGCATGCAAGATGGTTGCACAAATGCTACACCAACTCTTGCATGTCGTACGGAGCCTGTGGGAACTCCAGCTTATTCTTATATATGTATTGCATTCATATCCCACCTTTTTCTCCAAGGAGTTCAAGGTGGCATACGTGGTTCTCCCCTTCCTTATTTAATCCCAACAACAACTCCATGAGGTAGGGGTAGGCTGAGAGGCAGTGACTGGCCCCCAAGGCCACCCAGTGAACTTCACAGCTGAGCTATGAGATCTCCCACGTCCTAGTCTGACACTGTAACCACTACACCACACAGCACCATAAGCAACTGCCCTGCCCCTTAGCATGGGATCCCTTTTCAAACAAAATGCAAGCTGCTGTTTTTTAAAAAATAAGTTGTGTATTCTTATTTTTGCACAATTTATAATACATTGAGAATGCACAAAGAGCGGCAGGCCATGTCAAGTCAAAGACTGAAGTTTCAGGGGGTTGGCAGGGGGAGGTATCAACCCTTCAAATAATTTCAAGCTTGCTCAAATCGCAGTGGTAATAAAAATCCAGTCTAGTCACTTGCAGTCCAAGACCAGAGAAAAGATCTCATGGGAAGGGGGTGGGAATCCACTTGCGGGCGGGGGGGATGCTAAAAGAGAAACAGGAAAGGAAAAAGCAAGGGAGGGAAGCAATTTAGAGATTCTGCCTAAAAGGGATTCAAGCAGATAGATCCACAGAATATGAAACTCAGCCTCTATTTTAGGGACTTGTACTTATTACTATCATTATTATTTACAAGTAATCACTTATGGGAAAGCACAACATTTTAAACATAGAAAAGCAGCATTTTTATATATAAAAAACACTTTGTAAAAATAGAGTCCAAAAATGGACCCTGAGCGTTGCTGATGTGGTTCTCCTCACCCCTTCCTCTTTATCTCTGAGCTGTGGGGCTCCTCCCCCCCCCTTTCAGAGGAGAGGCAGCCCACTCACCAATTAACTCATTTGATTAAACAATTAATCAACTTGATTGGCAAAATAAGTGTCAGGCCTGGTAAGGGCAGAACTTACAAATTATGGCTTCACAAAGCAATCTCAGGGGCGGAGGGGGACCTTCATTTCAAAGGGAAAGGGGGAAGGAGAACACCCAGCCCCACGAGTCTATGCAAAAAAGCCATGGCAGAAGATGGCCACGGCCAGGAGGATGATGCCGTTGGTGTTGACCACCCGCCTCCAGAAGGGGTCCTCTGTTGTGTCCATCAACTTCTCCCGCAAGGTTTCCTCCTCCTCTTTGCTGAGCTTGGGAGCTGCAATGGTCTCCAAGCCACAGAACCAGTTGTAGGCCTTCCTGCAACAACCCTGCTCCTTGTCCGGGACTGCAAGAGAGAAAAAAAGGTCAAGGTCAAGGCTGAAAACGTAGAAGCCCAGAAGACAACACACTTCCGTGTCCCCCAGACCCCTACCGCTCTCGGTCTATGGGGCACGACAAGGAAGGTCTCAGTGCCAGACTCCTGCCATACAGGTCAGTCTGAGTGTCGTAAAAGATGCTGAGAAAGTTTTTTTCTAAAGGGTGCTTTTATTGTGTACTACAGTGGTACCTCAGGTTAAGTACTTAATTCGTTCCGGAGGTCTGTTCTTAACCTGAAACTGTTCTTAACCTGAAGCACCACTTTAGCTAATGGGGCCTCCTGCTGCTGCCGCACTGCCGGAGCACAATTTCTGTTCTTATCCTGAAGCAAAGTTCTTAACCTGAAGCACTATTTCTGGGTTAGCGGAGTGTGTAACCTGAAGCATATGTAAACTGAAGTGTATGTAACCCGAGGTACCACTGTTTAGTGACACCTAAGGGCCGGCCCACCCATTAGGCAGTTGCCTCAGGTGGCAGGCTGCGGACAGCTGGGAGAGGCAGTAGATCCCGGCCCTTAAGGAGGACAGTGCTCGCCGTCTCCTGCGCTTGTCACCGCTGCCACCCCCTGCTCCTCTCCAGATTCTGTTTTTCTGTGGAGCTTCCCTCAGGCGGAGAAGGTGGTGGTGCCATTTTCTGTTTGCCTCAAGTGGCAAGTGGGTGAGAGCCGTGGACGAAGGGTGGGTAGTAAGTAAGTAAGTAAGTAAGTAAGTAAGTAAGTAAGTTAAATTTTCATGACTGATTTGCATGCTTTGTAAACAGCTTAGAAGCCTGTTCTGGCCTGAATTGGTTTTATTGTTTTAAAGCAGGGGTCAGCAACCTTTTTCAGCCGTGGGCCGGTCCACCGTCCCTCAGACCATGTGGTGGGCCGGACTATATTTTGGGAAAAAAAATGAACAAATTCCTATGCCTCACAAATAACCCAGAGATGCATTTTAAATAAAAACACACATTCTACTCATGTAAAAACACCAGGCAGACCCCACAAATAACCCAGAGGTGCATTTTAAATAAAAGGTCGCATTCTACTCATGTAAAAACACTCTGATTCCCGGACCGTCCGTGGGCCGGACTGAGAAGGCGATTGGGCCGCATCCGGGTCCTAGTTTGCCTACCCCTGTTTTAAAGCATTCAATGGCATGTACTGTGGGTGGTATCAAATGCAGGTCCATTTCAGGGGAAGCCCATTGATATCAATGGGCATGACCCACTTAGGTCCATTATTTCCAAGGAGCCTGCTCTGGAAATGCAGCCCAGGGCTGAGCCTGGCACCTTCCATGGGCAAAGTGGATTCGCCACCACCAAGCTACGATGGTCCTTCCTCTCTAGTGCCCCCCTGCCAATGACCCTCATTTAGTGCCAGGAAGGAATAAGAACCAAGGGGAGAGCTCTTACAAGCTTCTTCTTCGAAGACCAGCTCTTCCTCCATCTCCTCAGCATCCAGGTCGATGCGTTTCTCCTTTCTGTTTCGCAGGCTCCAGCAGAGGCGATAGAGCTGCCGTGGGCACAGAACAGAGAGACAGAGATGAACCCGGGGAGAAGGGGCTGAGACCATCGTGGGCGAGGGAAAGGGACCAGTGCAGGGAGGGTGTCCCATGTGGTGGAAGTAAGTGGAGAGGCTGTGGCAGCTCACAGCTCAGAAGCAGAAAACTGGGGGGCAGCAAGTCTAGAAATGCCCTTCAACTGTTCTGCCCTACTCTGTGCTCATATAATTGTAGAATTGGAAGGGACCCTGAGGGTCACCTAGCACAATACAGTGGTACCTCAGGTTACGCACTTAATTCGTTCCGGAGGTCCGTTCTTAACCTGAAACTGTTCTGAACCTGAAGCACCACTTTAGCTAATGGGGCCTCCTGCTGCCGCTGCGCCGCCAGAGCACAATTTCTGTTCTCATCCTGAAGCAAAGTTCTTAACCCGAGGTAATATTTCTGGGTTAGCAAAGTCTGTAACCTGAAGCGTATGTAACCCGAAGTACCACTGTACAAAGATAGACTAGAGCATATGAGACATAATTATTCAGCATTTCCATAGCCTGGGCCCACTGGTGGAGGAAGAGGAGTGCGGGGGGAGCACACCGCCTCCAGCAGCGCAATCCCGATAGGGTGCCATTGCGGCTTCCCACCCGCCCGCATTGGGTGCCCCGCCCCTGCAGGCGTGCCACGCCTCCAAGACGTGTGCCACGCCCCTGCAGGCAGCATGCCACCCCCCAGGACGCACGCCAGCCCCGCCCCCACCTGCTCTCCGCACCTCGGTGCCAGAGCATGAAGCTCCACCACTGCCTGGGTCCTGCACTTCTCTCATATACCTTCAGAACATCCTTGCAAGGTAGGCCAGGCTGAGAGAAAGAGAGAGATAGGTATTCCCTGGGGAGCTTCACTGACTAAGCAAAGATTTGGTCCTAGCCATATCCCTCACTGGCTTTCTATCTGTGGTTCATTTCTAAAAGAAAAATAGTGTGTCCAGCCTGTCTGATCCAAGGTGGATGCATGCAGGAGCTGTCAAGGCAGAAGCACTCTGAGTGTGGACAAAGGCATTTGCCTTCATCCCTTCGCATGCTGCAGAACCAAGCCTTGGTGTTCAAAACAGGTTCTGAGATAGTGCTGTGTCCCCCAGATGTTCTTCCTTTTGAAAGATGCACGCACGTGCCATGTTTGCAGCCCCATCTGGAGGTGGGAAGGGGCAGAGGAGAAGTGAAGAGAAAGATCAAAGCAAAGAGGGAGAGAATGGCTTACATGGACGTCGTCAATGGGCTTGGTCAGGTATGAGACAGTCAAAATGATGATGACCGAGATGACGAACAGGATGATGGCAAAGTAGAGGTAGTGGACTTTGCAGATGATATCCGGGCAGTTGCTGGGCTGAGCGCAGCTGCCAGTTCCATAGGCAAACTCGGCGATCATTCGAGACAGTCCAATCAGCAGCCCCAGAATCAGGCCCCAGAAGGCCCCCTGGCAGGAAGCAGAAGAAAAAGCTCAGCTCCACAAATGGTGCTCGGATCCAGCCTTGCTCTTCCCTTTATTCTGACTCACACCATGGGCAACAGCACTCAGCCCAATGGCTTCTAGGCACAGTGCTCCATCCCTCTTCTTAACAGGTGGTCCTCACTTCCTGCCCCACTTGGAGCTGCCTCTATTTACACATAAGAACCTTCAGAAGAACCAGCATCCTGCTCTCATGCAAGCCAGTCAGATGCCTTTTCTGGGAAGCCAGTAAGCAGGATCCGAGCACAAGAGCACTCCCCCCCCCCCGTGGTTTCTAGCAACTGGAAATCAGAGGCATTACTACCTCCTACCATGGAGGCAGGGGACGTGGGTGGCACTGTGGGTTAAATCACAGAGCCTAGGGCTTGCCGATCAGAAGGTTGGCGGTTCGAATCCCCACGACGGGGTGAGCTCCCGTTGTTCAGTCCCTGTTCCTGCCAACCTAGCAGTTTAAAAGCACGTCAAAGTGCAAGTAGATAAATAGGTACCACTCCAGCGGGAAGGTAAACAGCGTTTCCGTGCGCTGCTCTGGTTCGCCAGAAGCAGCTTAGTCATGCTGGCCACATGACCTGGAAGCTGTACGCCAGCTCCTTCGGCCAATAAAGCAAGATGAGCGCCGTAACCACAGAGTCATTAGCCAGATTTAATATGTTTCCCTCGATGATAGTAAGAGGAAGATATTTAACTCTCCCAGAAGCAGAGCGTCTCTGCAAATGTAGTAAACAGGAACCTGATACTTTGGAGTATATTTTCTTTTCTTGTGATTTTGGCATTTATGCCAAAAGACAATTATTAGAGGCCTTACAACTTAACAGGCTCAATTCTATACCACCAACGGTTCAGGACCTGCTCTTGGACAGGAATGATCAAATTACTTTAATAGTGGCTGAATTTTTGAGTGCTGTCCATGTAGAAAGACTGGGCCATTATAAAGAGATTTAGCGGTTCTTAACTGATCGGTGATGTGGTAGTGTTATATTGTATTATTTATGCAAACTGATTTTCTCTGGACAAACCTTGTTATGCTGAATTTGTATTTTGCACAATTTGTATACGGTGTTTGTTTGATAATGTGTGGTTTGCTATGCCTAATAAAGGATTGACTTTTAACCCTAGAGTCGGCCATGACTGGACCTAATGGTCAGGGGTCCCTTTACCTTTACCATGGAGGCAGAGCATCATTATTGCGGCTAGTAGCCATCAATAGCCCTTTGCTCATGCACACCCCTCCTGCTGTTGCCCAGGCGCTCAGAGAATTGAGGTCAAGCCCAGCAGTTGCTCTTCCCAGGCCCTGCTGGGAGTGCTACCCCTCCCCCCCCAGCTTACCTGTTCATTGACCCTCTTGAAGAAAATGGCAAGGAAAAAGACAGCTGCGATGGGGGGCCCCAAGTAGCTGGTGATGGACTGAATGTAGTCAAAAAGCTGCCCGTTTTGAGCCGACTGCACTATTGGGACCCAGGCGATGCTGACCGCAATCAAGATTAGCATGAACAGCCTGGAAACAGAAGGGAGATGTTAATCACAGCTCTCTACCATGCCAGCATTCAAAAACCCTAAAGATGTAGGCAGAGACTTCTTCCCCTCCTACTGAGACATCAACAAAAGCACAGCATCCAGATCAAGAGACTCTGTTCTGCCGTGGTCAGACCCCATTAAGAGTATAGTAAGCCTGCAACTTAATGCACATTTAATTTGTGTGCATCAAGCTTTACGTGTGTGGCAAAAGAATTTTTTTTTTTTAGGGGGTGGGGTTCCTGGAAAAATGACTTTGGCAATCCCACCCACTACTGAACCCAATGCATTTTGACTATATGCGATTTTTGCTTTAGGTGTTATTTCTGGAATATAACGCCTGCATAAGTTGTGGGCTTACGGCACCGTGTCCAGTTCTAGGCGCCACAGTGTAAGGAGGAGATTGACAAGATGGAACCCATGCAGGGCAGAGTGTCAGAGATGATCAAGGGCCTGGAAACCAAGCCTTATGAGGAATGGTTGAGGGAGCCAGGTATGTTTAGCTTGGAAAAGAAGAGACTGAGAGGTGATAGGATAGCCACCTTCAAATAGCTGAAGGGCTGTCACATGGAATATGGAGCAAGCTTATTTCCTGCTGCTCCAGGAAACCAACGGATTCAAGTTACAAGAAAGGAGATTCCAGCTAAACATTAGGAAGAACTTTTGGACAGTGAGAGCTGTTTGACAGTGGAATGGACTCCCTCAGAAGGTGGTGGAGTCTCCTTCTTTGGAGGTTTTGAAGCAGAGGTTCGATGGCCATCTGTCATGAATGCTTTAGCTGTAATTCCTGCATTGCAGGGACTTGGACTAGATGACTCTTGGAGTCCCTACTCTACAATTCTGTGATACTGTAATCACATCCGCCACCTTCCAACTGACTCAGGTTGAGAGCAAAGCCCAACAGAATGTCTTTCCCATTGCTCTGCTCACTCCTGTGGGGGCTCTCTCAAATGAAATGGGACAGGTTCCTTCTTTGACAGCTTTTGCTGTCAGTTGAAGCCCCACCTGTCCACCTTGGCCCCCAGCGCTGGTCCTGGACACACCTGACAGTTTTGACTGTCGGTTTTTATTTGTTCATTGTGAACCAATTCATTATTGTTGCACATGAAAAACAGTATAGTGACAACTAATTCATTGAGCAAATACTGGGTTCATTCACATCACATCCCTAAGCGAGTGTTCAAATGCAAAAACTAATCCCATATTTTAGCAAACAGCATGATCCATTAAATGGCACAGCTAGCATCTGTTCCTTCCATTTTGTCTAGGTGGCAACTAAGCTGTTATAAAGGGAATTAATTTAAATAGGCAGGGAGTGGTCTAATCACAACCTTCCCTATTACCTAATACCTTTCAGCTGTTTTGGACTACAACACCCATCAGTCAGAGCCAGCAGGGTCATATGATGCTGAGGCTGATGGGAGTTGCAGTCCAACATAGTTGGAGGGCACCAGGTCAGCTGAGGCTGCTCTGATGGAGAGAAGGACTTAGCATTCAGCCTATCTGGGTGCTACATGTGCAATAAGTCCAAATGTCCACAGGGGGGCACCTCAACACCACAGGTGTCACATAGCAAAGAAAAATCTTAAGTTGCCCTATTGGTCCTTTAGAGAGAGAAAACCGAAAGCCACAGTAAGGCAAAACCATTTTTTTAAAAAATGTAAATGTGTGGAGAAAAGAATGCACCCCACCAAGTGGCAGAAGCAGAAAGTGCAGAGAAAATACTGTGTCCGAACTCAGCAAGCCACGCTTGTTGGCCAGTTGGAGAGAGTTGCGCTCTATATCTATGGTTGAGATGCAATGCTGCATAGTGGTTAGAGTGCCAGACTAGGACCTGGGAGAGACCAGGGTTTGAATCCCTGCTTAACCATGAAGCTCACTGTGTATGACTTATTGTGAGGATTAAATGAGGATGGGGAGAACCATGTATGCCACCCTGAGATCCTTGGAGAAAAAGGTGGGACGCAAATGAAATAAACAAACAAACAATTTGTCGTATTGTCACTCCTGGAATATGTTAATGAACAGAAGAGTGCCTGGACCACTTCTGCCTCTTTGACACAGAATCCTAGAACTGTAGAGTTGGAAGGGACCAAGAATCCCTGGCAGACAGCCATCCAGTCCCTGTTTAAAAACCTGCCGATGAAGTCTGTTCTGCTGCCAAGCAGCTGTTGGACAGATCCTTGGGAGAAGGTGGGCCATTTGAGATTCAAATCTACTTGCGTACTGCACCCTGTATGGTTAACCTCTTGCTGATTCACTGCTGTTAGTTAGACACTGAATCTGGCCCTGGGTGCTGACCCAAGCGTTGGATGGAGGGTCAACAAAAATGTCACCAAGCAGCGAGCAAACTCGTCCTCCAGAACTCTTCATCAAATCGGATGCTATGTATATGGAAAGAGAAGCTGGGCATCCTGTAAAAACCTTTAAATCCTTAGGTCATGAGTCTTCAAATAGAGGGCAGGAACCAGACTAAGGCTGCAGCCGCAGGCACCACTTTTCTTGAGAGCCAGCCCCAATGAACACTATCTCATAGAATCATAGAGTTGGAAGAGACCACAAGGGCCATCGAGTCCAACCCCCTGCTAAGCAGGAAACACCATCAGAGCACTCCTGACATATGGTTGTCAAGCCTCTGCTTAAAGTCCTCCAAAGAAGGAGACTCCACCACACTCCTTGGCAGCAAATTCCACTGTCGAACAGCTCTTACTGTCAGGAAGTTCTTCCTAATGTTTAGGTGGAATCTTCTTCTTTGGAACCATTGCTCTGTGTCCGCTTCTCTGGAGCAACAGAAAATAACCTTTCTCCCTCCTCTATGTGACATCCTTTTATATATTTGAACATGGCTATCATATCACCCCTTAACCTCCTCTTCTCCAGGCTAAACATGCCCAGCTCCCTTAGCCGTTCCTCACTATCTATCTGGGTAATGAGGCTGGGGCCTGGGCTGTCCATCATATGAGGCCAACCTTCCCCAATTTGGTGCACCTTGCAGCTGTTTCAGACTATGGCTCCCACCAGCCCCGGCTAGCATGGTCGTATGAAAAGGGGGCTCATGGGAGTTGAAGTTCAAAACCTCCAGGTCAGGTGGAAGGCTGGGTGAGGTTCCCCTTGGTGGTCTCACAGGTCCCAGGCAAAGTTTCAATTTGCAAAGAGGTGTGAGCACATAACAGTCATTCCTACTTGTCATCATCACCTGCCCACTATCATGAGCTCCTGCTCTTTCGCTCCCGGACGTATTTTAGTGTAGATGTCCATGGTGAAGAGCGTGCTGGCACTGTTGAAGATAGAGGTGAGGGAGCTCATCAGAGACGCCAGCATGACAGACAGCATCAGGCCTCGCAATCCTGAAACACAAGAGGGAGAGAAGCAGGGGGGCAAGTCAGAGGTGGCTTTAAAGGAGCACGACCAGTCGCATTGGGCAGTGGCATAACATGGGTTGCCAGGACCCTGGGCCGCGTTGGAGGGAAGGAAATGGATGGCGTCTGCATCATCCAGGCGATTGCAGCCGCAGAGATAAGAAAAGAAGAGTCGTTTCTTTGTCTGGAGAAGTCACTTCCTGGTTTGCGTGGAGAAGCTCTTTTCAGTGGTGGAAGCACGCAGCTGTATCGAGGCAGGACTGGGTGTCAATTTTTTTTGCCCCCTAACAATGTTGTGCCAGGGCAACTGCCCCTGTGCCCCTACTCCACTAGCACTGGGCACAGAGCCTCGGGGGCACTGTAGGGGGCGCCACAACTGTGTTTTAGAACAGAGCATGAGAGGCAGTGGGAGCCAAATTGGGCATCACACAGAACACCGCTGAAGTTTGAGACCCCAAGCTCTGCCCCCGGGTAAGCGGCAAAGGCATACCTAGGGGTTGGAGAAGCAGTATCCCCTCCCGCCCAAGGGGGCACAGAAATCATGCCACTGCTTAGCACCCCTGGACTGCCAGCTCCTGGGTGGCATGTTCTGCAGCCACTACTTCCACAGGTAACTGGAGAGGTTAGCGGATGGAGGGCGGAGCCAAGGAGTGCGGTGCTTTCCAGTTATATGCTGCTCCCAAAGCACCTCTCTGATCTCTTCTGGCTCTTGCCTTCCCAGGGTTCTGATTGACTCTCCTAGCACTCAGCACAGCACTTCACGAGCTGCTTTATTGGCTGGGACACTCATTGTTCTAGCTTAGTCATGAAGGTGGGCAGTGCTTGCCCCCACCTTTCCTAAATCACCCTCACCTTCTCCACTCTTGCCCTGACAGTCTTGTTTGCCCTGTCTCTGTGGAAACGCAACCCCCAGCAGCCAAAGCCATGCAGATGAATTCTTACAAAACAATGCAGGCATCATTACCCACGCTGCACCTGTGCTTTGCTGCCTTGTTGGGTTTTTTCCTCCAGTCCACCACTTCCCAGCCCCCTCCTAACAGCCAGAGCACAAGTGAAACATCTCACCGTTTGGCATCAGCTTGACCACCATCCTTGGGTAGGCGATGTTTGAACAGCCAACTGGCGTCCCACATGCCGCAAAACACGTCTCAGGAACTACACAAGCCACCGTATCTGCAGGAAAGAGAAAAAGAGGGGCACCTTACTTGGGGAGGGGGGGGGTTGGCTGAGATATCCTGAGTGCACCATCCTAGAGATGAACAGGATTCCTAGTGGGTACCACCCTTTGAGGGGATGGATGGAAGAGCCACGCTCTGAATGGACTCTGCCACGGATGGAGACGGGAGGACGAGGCTGGAGGTCTCATCTCACCTGTGTACAAAATTCGACTGATCATGCCTGGCATGACAATCAGGAACATGGGCATCAGCTTCAGGTAACCACACATGATGCAGCCAGCCTTGACATGGGACATGTTCTTGCCTGAGAGGCATCGCTGGACAATGACCTACCGGAGAGGAATGGAGAGGAAAGTGAGCAGCCGATCAGGCTAGTCTTGACTTCAGAGCAGGCTCCTTGGGGTGGCGTGGGCTTATCGGTTGCTTGTGTGGTGAGTTTTTACTTCAGAGGAGGGCTTCTGCTCAGAGGTAGAGCATCTGCTTTGCAGAAGGTCCCAGTTCAGCCTGCGGGATATATCCAGGCTCATATAACCAACATGCTTAACTCTAATTAATGCATGAAGGGGTTAAGACCATAGAATAAGCTGTCCTGCTAGGCTTAGCTAGGTCACACCCCCTCACCTTGGGAGAAAGGGCTACTAAACACTTTGTTCTTTTCCACCAAGTGGACCGTACTTACCAAACACATTGTTTCGTTCTATGCTAAGGGAAGTAGCAAACTTTGGAAGCAACTTAGACGTGAATATTTTAAACACACCCTTTAGTGTGCTCCTCTTTGCAAACATTGGTGCCTCTGACACCGGGAGAGGAGGGCCGGGCTGCGCTATGTGCACCTGTGTGGGGGCGCCTACTTCATGCCCCCTCAAAAATTCGTGCCCAGGGCCAAGGCCCCTCTGGCACCCCCTCGTTACGTTATACCACTGCCTAAGAGTTCTGTTCACTACTAGTTAGCATTTCCGCATCTGAAATCAAATGTCTCAGTACTCAGCCTATGGAAAACAAAGCGCTACATATGTCATGCTTCAGGGAATCCGATCCCCCTCCCTCACGGCAGTCCGCCAGTAACGGAAAGACAAGAAGCTCTTACCAGTGTCTTTTATTCAATATTCACAGAGAGAGACGTAGAAATGCCGTCTCCCTTGGATAATGGTGTTGCTCTGAGTAAAGTCCCACCCCCTCTGTCTCTCCTACTCTACGTCATCCCTATGTTGGCTGATCTGTGTTTTCTGCCCCTGAGCTTTCTGTTCTCTTCCTTTCAATGCCCGCCAGGTCCTGGGAGATGGGGGATCTGGAATGCTTTCTAAAGACACTGAGTCTGTCAGCTGTCTCTTCCCTGCTGCGTCTTCTTCCTGCTCCTCTCCCAATATTTCCCAGCTTCTCCCCTCTGCAGCCTCTGAACTGTGACCTTCTGCAAACCGCTGTTCTAAATCTATACTGTCTCCCTCTTCTCTGGGAAGTGCAGGAGGGAAGTGCTGACCACACATTGCTGCAGAAATATCCTCCGCAGACAGAATCTGAGCAGGAGCTAGGTGCCACCATCACCCCTCCCCTTCAGAGTGGACCTGAGGACCCAAGACTCATCTCCACCATACCTGATCTGTGCACCAGTACCAGAGGCCCAGGATGCTCAGGCCAAAGATGAGTCCCGGCCATGGCAAATCACCGTTGATGGGATCCCGGAATATCTGGAACGAATCTGGACGGGGTGTGTAGCATTTTTCGGGGATACTGGAATTTGCAACCTGCGGGATCGCATTCATGTACTTGTGCACAAATTCCTCATATCCTCCGACTTCTTCAAATGCTGGGGAAAGTTGACAGTCCTTGTAAGGTGCCAGTTCACTCACACACACGTGTGCCAGGCAGGCACAGAGACAACTACATCCCAGTTCAGGGGAGGCTGGGCTTCTTTAACAGTGCATGTGGTCTCCCTCCCCCCAGACATTCGCAGCTGATTTCCAGGGGGTAAGAAATAGTGGACCTGGCATTGAGAGATTCTCAGTTGCCACTGAGAAAAGGAAATTGCCAGTCCTCATGATGACTGCGGTGTTTGTGTGCTGTATGCGCTTGATGATAAATCTCCACTTGAACTTTCACTTGTTGAATTGATTGTCACAGGGAAGCTGAGGGGCGGAGGGATGAACTCTCTCAGGTTCACAGATAAGTAACCTGCATTCCCTCCCCAGCCGGCATATAGAACTGATGGCAAGAATGGATGTTCAGCCTCCACCTAGTGGTCACAGGCAAAACTGCAAGCAAAATCAATCACCTGTCAAGCCCCTGCCTCCTTTGGAATTCAGTTTCTGTGCTTTGCCTGTACTGAAAGTCGTGCCTTCTGTTACTCTCTCAGGGTCTCTACTTCTTTCCTACTTTGTTTCCAGGCTGATTTTATTTGTGTTCACCTGTTTAGTTTTTCAGAGCCCACCTTTCGTAGATCAGTGAGCTTTGGTAAGCCCTGGTGTTGCCACCAGCTCCATATGCCTGGGGGAAAGATTGTTTGGAACTCACCTGTAAAAGGGATTTCCCAGGCATATACGGGCTGATGGTATACATGGCTTATTTTTGATGCTGCCTATATACCTTTTTCTGAGCATGTCTGTTTGTCTAGCTGCAGAGAGTCTCTTACTTCTTAATGGGTTACCTTTGTGTTGTTGGTCCTGTCCCCTTTCGCAGTGCCAGATTACCAACAGGCAGAGTAGGCACCGACCTTTGGGCCCCATGCCTTTTAGGGGCCCCGCGACAATTGATCAAAATAATATTGTGTAATGAAATTGGTGTATTAAAATTGTTGACTGGTAAAATCAGAAACCTATAAGGAGATAATTTGAGTTGTGGGGTGGTGTCCCTGAGATTTTGACTGCCTAGGGGCCTCCCCAGGGTTTAATCCGGCACAGCTTCTTCTGCTTGTCATAATGAAAACTGAATTCCAAACTGAATTCAGAGGCTTTACAGTACAAGGGCTTTGTTTTGTGTGCAATTTTGCCTGTGACCACTAGGTGGGGTTTGAGCGCCCATTCCTGCCATCAGCTCCCATATGCGTGAGAAAACCCTTTTACAAGCGAGTACCGAATGGTCTCCTTTCATTTAAGGCAGGGCACTCATCTGAGTTACAGCCAGGCTGTGTCACCAGGAATTTCTTGTAGCATCTGATGAGGGGTTTGTTTAACTGCTCACGAGCGCACACGGCACAATA
The DNA here is from genome assembly GCF_964252035.2 of Podarcis erhardii. Lineage (NCBI taxonomy): Eukaryota > Metazoa > Chordata > Lepidosauria > Squamata > Lacertidae > Podarcis > Podarcis erhardii. The sequence goes on along the minus strand of NC_138505.1, from coordinate 27,190,154 downwards.
ATGGGGGCTCCGGCAGGTGATGCTTCTGACAGTTTGCATTTCTTAGTACAGAAGGTATTGATCTGATGTGTAGAGATCTTTCCTATTCTACTTAATTCAAGAGGGTTTGGGAAGCTCCTCTATGTGAAAGAAGCTTCATGATGTTTGGGTTATTCCTTCAGAGAAGCTGAGCACAGCTGGTTTAAACTGGTTCTTTTATCTCTTCTCTCAAGGTCATGCTGACTATATAATAAGAGGCCAGAATAAGCCTGGGTTTCAATTTCTCTTTCTATCTCTTTCCCTTCTGGGTGTGGTGTTCTGTATATAGTGTTAAGGTTTAGACTTATTATAAGCTATTGCAAGTTTAAGTTAAGTCTGCTGCAACTGGATTTCTTATGGACAGTGCAAATCCTGAATGTATTGGATTTGTGACCAGTTATGCTCATTTGCCTTCAGTAGCAGTAAAGCTCTGCTGGATGAAATATAATTGCCTCTGGTCTATTTTGGGGGAATCCTGTGACGTGTTTAAGTTTTTAGTCTGCTAACTATACACCGGAATCTACTCTGGATCAATACTGAGTAGACTTTTCAGTGACACATTCAGCCTCTCCTTTGTGTTGTCTGCTTACCAAAGACAGTCAGGATAATGGAGCCCACCAGCATGATTAAAGTTTGCAATGTGTCCGTGTAGATGACGGCCGCAAGTCCTCCTGAGAGCCAAAAGGGTAGAAAGAGCAACAGGGCAGTGTGAAGAGGAGAACACCTCCTGATTCCTTTGAAGGAGAGGAACCCTTCCCCAGCATCACTGCCTTTACCTATTTGCCAAAGCTAAGGCTTTTCTCATCTTGCTTTGGCAAGAGAATACACCCCTCTCTCTCTCTCTCTCTCTCTCTCTCTCGGGCTCAAGACACACAGGGAGATGGTCACATGTGACTCAAGGCTAGAGGCAGCCTTTCTCTCTCCCTACGATATACGATATATGATATACGATATCTTTATTGTCATTGTCCCATGTAGAACAATGAAATTGGAAAAACTAAATAAAACTACATCAAAACTACATCAAACTACCACAAAATTACATAAAACTACATCAAAACTACATAAAACATTCAAAAACCCCTAAAAACTCTAAAACCCCATTTTAAAATACACTATAAAAAAGGTAAAGGTACCCCTGCCCGTACGGGCCAGTCTTGCCAGACTCTAGGGTTGTGCGCTCATCTCACGCTATAGGCCGGGAGCCAGCGCTGTCCGCAGACACTTCCGGGTCACGTGGCCAGCGTGACAAGCTGCATCTGGCGAGCCAGCGCAGCACACGGAACACCGTTTACCTTCCCGCTAGTAAGCGGTCCCTATTTATCTACTTGCACCCGGGGGTGCTTTCGAACTGCTAGGTTGGCAGGCGCTGGGACCGAACGACGGGAGCGCACCCCGCCGCGGGGATTCGAACTGCCAACCATACGATCGGCAAGTCCTAGGCGCTGAGGTTTTACCCACAGCACCACCCGCATTCCTTAAAATACACTATACTATATTCTTATGCTGCGTTTAGAACCAGAATTGCATTTGCGTAGAAACTGTTTCTCAGGTGGCTAGTCCTGGCCTTTATAACCCTATACCTTCTTCCAGAAGGCAGAAGCTGAAAGAGATCATTTCCTGGGTGCATACTATCCTGCGCTATCTCTGCCGCTTTCTTATGGCACCTGGCAGCATAGATTTGATCTGAGGTGGGAAGAGTGCACCCAATTATTCTCTCTGCAGTCTTTACAACCCTGGATAGCATTGTTTTTTCCCTGGCCGTGCAGCTCCCAAAGCACACACACAGACACAAATCCCACCCGGGATGGGATTTGCAACTTCAGCAGCTTATTATCTTTAATGGACAGGGAAGCAGGGAGACCCTCTGAACCCAAAGACTCACCTGTGATGGTATAAAGGGCTGTAATGGTGAGCAGGATAATGATGGCCACGTAAATATTCAGCCCCATGGCTTCCTTGATGAAGATCGCACCAGAAAATATATCTGCCTGAAACAGAACAGGAGGAGCAGAGTTTTTAAGCAGTGGTGGTAATGGGTAACCATGCACCCACAAGGATCCTGAACATAGCCATCAAGGCTAGTGGCCATCGACAGCCCTCTCCTCCATGAATTTGTCTCATTCTCTTAAAGCCATCTAAGTTGGTGGCCATCACTGCCTCCTGTAGGAATGAGTTCCATAGTTTAACTGTGCACACAGGGACAGGTTGCAAGTGCTCCCAGGAGTTACACCAACAAACACAGAGAGTTTGTTGAACCTCCTCCTCACCTGGAGGTGGGTTACCATGAGCTACAGTCCTGCAATCCCTGTTACCTGCTGATTGCCTGCTAGCATCAACATAACCTGGGACTCAGCTACATTAGTCAAGAAACAACATTTTGAATGCATTATAAACATGCAACACCAGTTGGCGCAAGAGAGCAAAAAAAGAAATCCAAGTGATTTTCCGTAATGTTTTTTTTCTTATGTTATAACGATTTAATTTCTGACTTATTTATAGTGTCGTTCCCCCCGCCCCGTGTGAAGATCCACCCCTGATGTTGAGTATTTATACTCAGAAGAGAGAAAGGGTGGATCCAGGGGCAGAGAGAAAGTCAGCAGCATGGGGACATTTTAATAAAATCTATCTTATCAATCAAAGAATGTCAGGTGTGGATTTGAGGAGAGGTGTCACATAGTCAAAGTGATGAGAGATGAATCATTTCGGTTGCAAAATGTCGGATAGGAGTGAGCAGTTCAAAATAAAGAAATGAAAGCTAGGAATCTGGGCTTTAGGGGGCCACCTGGCAGTGATGGTATGAACACCCACGCCTGGAAACACCCAAAGCCAGGCCCCACATTAACCAGTATGGCAAGCACATGGCAATGTTTCAGTTTTCTGCCTCTAGCCTCAAAGCCTTATCTGTTTCCTCCCTGGGAAAGGCTTCCTCCTCAAAACCAAGTGATCATTTATGACCCTTAGGCACAAGAGATGCCTGTTGTTTCCGCATCTTACATAAACTATAAAAACTATCCTGCAGGCTGTTCATTATTGAAGCTCTTTAAGAAGGTGGCTCCCCAAGGCTTTCCCACTGGAGATCCAGCTCAACCGGCTGGGTCTGATATCTTCATTAAGTGTCTTTTACGGCCCCCATTAAGGCTTTATCGCCTCTCCCCGACTACTTAACTTCACCTTAGGCAGGAATCACCTCCTCAGAGCCACGTGGTAATCAACTGGAAACAGTGGCTGCCAGCAAGGTCACGTTGATGCCACCAGCAAGCAGCTCCGACATTCACGAGCTCTCTGATCAGGCTGCTTTACTTGGGAGTAAGCCCTCATTGGACTCAGTGGGACTTGCTTGTGGGTTGACACATATTCTACCACCCAACACCCTTACAACAACCTGGCAAGGTAGGTCAGTATTATTGCTGCCGACTGCAGATGGAGGAGAGGGCTAAGGCTGAAAAACAAGGGAGATGTTCCCTGCTCCTAGGCCATGAATTCTCAAAATGGCTTTAGGCAAGTCACTCTCCCTCTCTCAGCCTCTGTTTCGCCATCTGCAGTATGAGTGGAAATCATAAGACAGACCTACCTTACCAGGTTGTTGTGTGCAAGGACAATCACTAGAATCCTTTGAACACTGTAAGTTAAACGAATTATAACTTCTAAAACAGAACTTGAGTAATGGTTCTGCAGTGAGTTTCTACTTTTAAAGAAAGTGGTTCCTTTCTGTCCCAGGATGCCAAGATTGCTACTGGTGCTGAAGTGCAAGGAAAGGCGGGGGGGGGGGGGCAGGTTGCTGCAGACCTTTTCCTTGCCCCATTACAGATTAATTAGTAACCCTGATAGAGATGGATTATTGCCGCCTTGGTGGAGACGGAGGGCAAAAGGCCTGGCCTTTCGGGCTAATTTGTATGATTATCTCTCAGCTGTTGCCCATGAGGGCAAAGAGTAGCCTTGCATGGCAACTGCGGGGAAAGAACTGGCCAGCGGTTGCCCCACCCCCCATCAGGCAGCAGCTGCAAAGGAGGGGGCAGGATTGAAGGAAGGTCCCCTGTGGCCTCCAGTCTGGTGGGCTGTGAAATCCCAAAAGCCCCTCTTTCCTATTGAGGCTGCAGACATGCCATACATTTAAAGCATAAAGCTTCCCCCCCCCCCCAAGAATCCTGGGAACTGTAGCTTGCCCCTCCTGGAGCTACAGTTCTCAGAAGCCTTAACAAACAACCGTTCCCAGGACTTGTGGGGGACGGGACATGCGCTTTAAATGGGTTTTTACTGTGTGCAGGCTGAATAATGCTTCATACAGCAAGCAGGAAGAGATGCTGTCAGGTTTTTACCTCATGATATGTTATTTCCCATGATGTCCATTATTTACCATGATTCCCATTATTTCTTCTGGCTTCACAGCAGCCTGTCCCAGCCTGGTGACTTCCAGAAGCTTTTGGACTACAGATGCCACCAGCCCCAGCCCATGCAACTATGATAGCGGGGATTGGTGGGATTTGTAGTCCAAAACGTCAGACATGCCCTAGAGCCAATCTTCCAATGGGGAGCTTATAGGGCAACCAGAAGCAGTAACCGGTGTGTGTTTAACATTATATGACGTATATGTTGTTTTCCCTTCACACCTAGGGCTCACCCACTTTCTTTTGCACCACACTTTCCAGACACAGGTCCGTGCTTTAAAGCTTTGTGTCCCAGTGTGGTTTTTTCCTGGCACTTTCCCAGGAAAAACCCGCATTTTACTTCTGAATTGAAACAAATGCAATCCATAGAAAACACAATGACTGTTTGCTCTGGTAAAGGTAAAGGAACCCCTGACCATTAGGTCCAGTCGCGGACGACTCTGGGGTTGCAGCGCTCATCTCACTTTATTGGCTGAGGGAACCGGCGTACAGCTTCCAGGTCATGTGGCCAGCATGACTAAGCCGCTTCTGGAGAACCAGAGCAGTGCACGGAAACACCGTTTACCTTCCCGCCGGAGTGGTACCTATTTATCTACTTGCACTTTGACGTGCTTTTGAACTGCTAGGTTGGCAGGAGCTGGGACCGAGCAACGAGAGCTCACCCTGTCGCGGGGATTCGAACCGCCGACCTTCTAATCAGCAAGTCCTAGGCTCTGTGGTTTAACCCACAGCGCCACCCGCGTCTGGTTAAGTTGTAAAATGCCGTTTTCCATGAGGAATGCACTAGGACAACAGCAACAACAAAACCATCCTTGCACACAGAGCTTTAAAGGTAAAAAGTTAGTCTGGGTGAGGGAAAGGGTGCTGGATCCATAGTTCCACTTACTGAGATCTTAGTGAAGATGTACAGGAAGAGAGAGAGGACGGAAAGGTAGATTTGAATGCGCTTCCCCCCAAACCGTTTCCGCAGGTACTCTGGCATTGTCACCACCTGCAAGGAGGAGGAAGAAAAGGCGTTTGGAGCAGCTAGAGGAAGCAGAAGAGCACTGGGGCAGGGGTACATGGCCTGGCCAGGCCCGGCCCGGCCCAGCCCGGCCCAGCCTCCCAGTAAATATGGAAGCTGGCAAAGGTGGGCCCTAGAAACCGTAGGTGCAAATCCCAGCTGAGGAACTACGCACAAAGCCATTACCCATGAAAGGGAAGCAGTGGCAATTGGGGATGTGTGGATGAACGCACAAAAGGAGACCTGTCAATAATTACCCAGCAGCCCAGTGAGAGCTCCTTTTGCTGAGAACACCAGGCGCTGCCAGGCAGATCTCCTGCAAACCCCTTCCCTCTTCCCTTAGCCTGGGCGTCCCACCCCCAGTGATATGCAGAAAATAAGACAAGCACAGGAGCCGCGAATGAGGAAGCCAAATCGCCCCCATTGTGGACTTACTCCGGCCTTGATGTAGATGGGGACAAACATCCATCCCAGAATGACCACCATCACCAGAGCCTGGAACACATGGAAAGTTTTTGTTGATGCATTAGTTTATCCAAGTATTTACAGACTGCACTTACACAGAAAATGTAGCAAAGTGGTGCACAAGGTTTTTGCAGGAAAAGCATTAGCAGCATAGCCATAAAACCTGAGTGGTAATGGGCCAAAGTCCTGTCTGAGCAATGCACTTTTAAAAGGAATCTGAAGGAAAACAAGAACAACTCCAGCCAGATGACTTCTGGTGGCAAGGAATTCCACAGGACAGGCCCTACCACATTAAAGGCTCAGTTCGTAGTGAAGGCCACCCGAACCTCAGGAAGATTGGGAGACTGCCAGCGGTGCCCTTCAGAGGATCTCAGTAACTGTAGTGGGGAGTAAGGAATCAGGCAGTCCATAGGTACTTTGGGCTCATGAAGTCCTAACAAAGGATCTTGAACTTTGTAGCAAATAGGCAGCCAGTGTAGCTCTTTCCTATGAGCTGTGTGGTGCTTGCAGGGGTGGGCCTCGCTAATATGGCACCTTGACGCACACCCCAGATCTCGTGCCACCTTCCCAAAGCTGGTAAAGTGAGGCACTGGGCTTTGAAAAGGAGGTGTGACGGTTCTGGGAAGGTCCTGGAACCCTCCCATCTCCTTCCCAAAGCTGGGCAAGCACCAACTAGGCTTTAGGAAGGAGGGTGGGGGAATTTAGGACCCTTCCAAAGCAAACACTTACTAGGCATTGGGAAAGAGCTGGGGAGGTTCCCCCTTGGCTCAGTGCCCGGTGCGGGAGAACCAGTCACACTGTCCTAAGTCCACCTCTGGGTGCTTGGCTGTCACATTCTGCCCTGATTGCCAACATCAGCCCCACAAAAGTGCATCACAGTAAGCAAGGCTAGAGGATTCTGCTATGATTCTGCGACTCCAGTGCATGGACCACTCTGATCAGGCTACCCTGGTCCAGGAATGGTGGCAGCAGGCGTGGCAGCCAAAGCCGGTGGAAATCTTTTCTAGCCTCAGAGATCACTGGGGTCTCTAGTGATAAAGATGGAGCGTTATCTTTTTCCCACTGAGGTTGGGTGCATCTGGGCAGGATGCTGAGACACATGCCAACACATCAGGAGACATCTTGCCCCTGGGGAGCCTGGTTACGCCACACACACACACCTGATCAGGGCCTGATCTGGGTTCTCCAAAAACCAGGGATGAAGACATGACCCCTGAGGCATTGTTGGATCACAGCTCCCATCACCCCAAGCCAGCATGGCATGCGCTCAAAAACATGGAATCCAGGAATGTGACGGGATTTTCCTGCCCACCCACCAGAAGAGCAACCCTTTTGATCAGCAGGTTTAAAAGAAAAAGAAAAAACCATCCCCAGACAAGAAGGGTTAAAAATGTGAAGGACCCCAAAATAAACTGGTAACTGCCATTTTCCAAAGCCACAGAATCAAAGGCACTTACGTTCCACTCAAAGCCCCCGATCGCGATCCCGGCAGCTGCCCCTGTCCCGGCCAGGCCTACAAAATGGCCGCTCCCAATGTTGCTGGCAAACAGAGAGGCACCAATCTGGAAGCAGAAAGGAGAGATGTCCTTTAGCCTGAGGGAGGAGGGTGGGCTGGGAGTCACCTAGGTCTGGGGCAACAAAACCAGACCCTTCTAGTCCCCCCATTTTCCAGGGACAACCCTGGATATACAGAAGCCGTCCCGGTTTCTGATTTGATCCCAGAACGTCCCACTTTTCCTTAGGACGTCCCTATTTTCATTGGAGGGTATGGAATTACATGACCCCTGAGCCAAAGAGATAAGTAACTGCACAACCTTTAGAAGACACCCCTGTATAGGGAAGTTTTTTTAATGTTTCATGTTTTATTATGTGTCTATATATGTTGGAAGCCGCCCAGAGTGGCTGGGGAGAACCCAGTCAGATGGGCGGAGTATAAATGATAAAATTATTACTACTATTTATTATGGAATAGGACGTCCCTATTTTCATCGGAGAAATGTTGGAGGGTATGCAAAATCCCTTGCGGCTCCATATGACACACATCATAAACTTTTGTGGGTTGGAGTCTGGAATTCCCCACATGGATTCCAGCAGCATTAACACATCGGACATGACTGCAGCAAGATCTGAGTTTAAATGCATAGATCTGCTGCTTTTGCACCACCTTTGGACCTCAGCCTCACATCCCCAGAGGCAGAATTAGACCCAATGCCTAGCCCTCTTCCAGGGGAAAGCAACATGAGGACCTCCCAGGGTCCTTGGACCACAACCAGGGCCAGCAGCCGGCCCAACTGTGAGACAGCGTGGCTTGAGTGCCACAAGCGGTCTGTCAGGGCAGGCCCTGCATCTGAATAAAAATGGACTGCGGGAGCTCCAATGGTCCTGGGAGTTTGCCTCCTGCAGGCCTTGGTCCAGTATATCTGAAGGAGCGTCTCCACCCCCATCGTTCTACCTGGACACTGAGGTCCAGCGCCGAGGGCCTTTTGGCGGTTCCCTCACTGCGAGAAGCGAGGTTACAGGGAACCAGGCAGAGTGCCTTCTCTGAGTGGCACCTGCCCTGTGGAACGCCCTCCCACCAGATGTCAAAGAGAACAACAACTACCAGACTTTTAGACGACATCTGAAGGCAGCCCTGTCTAGGGAAGCTTTTAATGTTTGATGCATTACTGTATTTTAATATTGTGTGGGAAGCCGCCCAGAGTGGCTGAGGAAACCCAGCCAGATGGGTGGGGTATAAATAATAAATAATAAATAATAAATAATAAATTCTTATTCTTATTCTTATTATTTCCTCCCACAGCCTCACCACCCAGCGTACAAGCAATGGAAGCAGAGCTTGTGCCTACACCCATTTGGCGATTGTTCCTTGGTTGACCTAGACAGAGTTGCTTCTTTACAAGGCAGCTGTTGTCACCATTTTAAGAGCCAGCGTTCGTGTGAGGGCAAGTTGGCTTGCAACACTTTGCCTGCACTGTCCTGTCTGGCTTCATTCAGTGGGGGAGTTCCCCTGTCATTTTAATCCGCAAAGTGTCTTGTTCTCCATCTTTAAGCCTCCAGGATAGGGAAGGGCAAGGGCAGCTTCTTCTCTCTCTCTCTTTCAGTTTCCCTTCAATTAATGATTAAGGCTAATGCCGGGTAATTAGGAATGCTTTCCCTGACAATGGATTCCATGTCTCTGCAATTCTGCTTGGAACGGACTTCTAGCAGATGGATATATCCATCGAAGAGAAGGCCGAGGCATTCATACACAACACGATAGCCTGGCATCTGCACAAAAGGGGAGCTTTTGCCATTTCTCAGACTTGCTCCCACACTTCTCTTAACCCAGAAGTTTTCACTCAAACCCAGAGGTTTGAGTCCATGGCTCCCTCCCTGAGCTCCCCTATGGGGCTCAGGTGCCCAGTTATGTCACCCCTCACCTGCAGAGCTGGCAGCCCCTCACCCCTTTTATGGACACCCTCCCTTGTGGAGGTTTCCCTCAGCCCCTTCTCCTCTCTCTCCTTTCCTCGGGAATCCTCGCCTGCTTGCTTGCTTACTCCAGCAGAACCCCTGGAAGTGGTGCTTCAGGTTAAGAACAGTTTCAGGTTAAGAATGGACCTCCGGAACGAATTAAGTACTTAACCCAAGGTACCACTGTATTTTAAAAGAGCCAGCGTCACACAGGGGACAGAGTGAAGCCTTTGAGCCCCTCCAGACACCTCTTCTCCTTGTGCATTCAGGGCAGTTTTTGCACAGAACAGTGTTGGGGACATTTACGGTATATGCAATCCCAGTTTCAATACTGATTTGCACCTGCAGTAGTTTCTGGGAAGCCAGGCTGCTTCATTTGCAATTGGTGCACTGCTTGCTGAAATCCCATCCCTTTTCATGCTGCAAATATTCCAACTTATTTTTTTTGTCCAGCCTTTGTTGCACCATTGTACAAGAGGGCCCCTCTGGACAGAAATAATATTGAGCAGACACCACAGAAGAACTAATAGAGGAATGGTGTGTTGACAGGCCACCACGAATGCACCTCCACCCCCCCCCCCCCAATTTCCCCCCACTCATCCTTTTAAAATGTGTTGCTCTTGTATTTGTATTGTATGAATCTGCCTGCTTTGCAGGTGCTGTTTTACACCAACGTATTCCGGACATAAGCCACTTAGAGCAACACACACACACACACACACACTAACACAAACAAACACATGATAAACCTGTTTTTCAGCAAACAAATAAGACTGATGAGACTTGGCCAAAAGTTGAGTGAGAAGAAAATATATGTTATGTACTGAAGTTCTCACCCTGGGCCAGCAGGGGGATACTGTAGATAGTTATGCAAATAAGGGATCGAAAGTGACGTTCAGTGATTGGATAGTTTTAGAAAATTGTTACAGTTACGTTGTACTGGAGCTCTATATAAGCAGGCTGACTGAACCCTTCAGTTCAGTTCTGTTCTGGCCTGTGAATAAAGAAGAGCTGTTTGAAGAATCGCTGTATCGTCTGATATGTTCACCCACAACTTAACAATATATTTGTTGTTGTTTAGTTGTTTAGTCGTGTCCGACTCTTCGTGACCCCATGGACCAGAGAACGCCAGGCACCTCTGTCTTCCACTGCCTCCCGCAGTTTGGTCAAACTCATGCTGGTAACCTCGAAAACACTATCCAACCATCTCGTCCTCTGTCGCCCCCTTCTCCTTGTGCCCTCCATCTTTCCCAACATCAGGGTCTTCTCCAGGGAGTCTTCTCTTCTCATGAGGTGGCCAAAGTACTGGAGCCTCAGCTTCACGATCTGTCCTTCCAGTGAGCACTGAGGGCTGATTTCCTTAAGAATGGATAGGTTTGATCTTCTTGCAGTCCATGGGACTCTCAAGAGTCTCCTCCAGCACCATAATTCAAAAGCATCAATTTTTCAGCGATCAGCCTTCTTTATGGTCCAGCTCTCACTTCCATACATCACTACTGGGAAAACCATAGCTTTAACTATACGAACCTTTGTTGGCAAGGTGATGTCTCTACTTCTCAAGATGCTGTCTAGGCCTGTCATTGCCCTTCTCCCAAGAAGCAGGCGTCTTTTAATTTCGTGGCTGCTGTCACCATCTGCAGTGATCATGGAGCCCAAGAAAGTAAAATCTCTCACTGCCTCCATTTCTTCCCCTTCTATTTGCCAGGAGGTGATGGGACCAGTGGCCATGATCTTCGTTTTTTTGATGTTGAGCTTCAGACCATATTTTGCGCTCTCCTCTTTCACCCTCATTAAAAGGTTCTTTTATTCCTCCTCACTTTCTGCCATCAAGGTTGTGTCGTCTGCATATGTGAGATTGTTGATATTTCTTCCGGCAATCTTAATTTCGGCTAGGGATTCATCAAGCCCAGCCTTTCGCATGATGAATTCTGCATATAAGTTAAATAAGCAGAGAGACAAAATACAGCCTTGTCGTACTCCTTTCCCAATTTTGAACCAATCAGTTGTTCCATATCCAGTTCTAACTGTAGCTTCTTGTCCCACATAGAGATTTCTCAGGAGACAGATGAGGTGATCAGGCACTCCCATTTCTTTAAGAATTTGCCATAGTTTGCTGTGGTCGACACAGTCAAAGGCTTTTGCATAGTCAATGAAGCAGAAGTAGATGTCTTTCTTGAACTTTCTAGCTTTCTCCATAATCCAGCGCATGTTTGCAATTTGGTCTCTGGTTCCTCTGCCTCTTCTAAATCCAGCTTGCACTTCTGGGAGTTCTCGGTCCACATACTGCTTGAGCCTTCCTTGTAGAATTTTAAGCATAACCTTGCTAGCGTGTGAAATGAGTGCAATTGTGCGGTAGTTGGAGCATTCTTTGGCACTGCCCTTCTTTGGGATTGGGATGTAGACTGATCTTCTCCAATCTTCTGGCCACTGCTGAGTTTTCCAAACTTGCTGGCATATTGAGTGTAGCACCTTAACAGCATCATCTTTTAAAATTTTAAATAGTTCAGCTGGAATACCATCACTTCCACTGGCCTTGTTATTTGCAGTGCTTTCTAAGGCCCATTTGACTTCACTCTCCAGGATGTCTGGCTCAAGGTCAGCAACCACACTACCTGGGGTATACGAGACATCTATATCTTTCTGGTACAATTCCTCTGTGTATTCTTGCCACCTCTTCTTGATGTCTTCTGCTTCTGTTAGGTCCTTTCCACTTTTGTCCTTTATTATGGTAATCTTTGTACGAAATGTTCCTTTCATATCTCCAATTTTCTTGAACAGATCTCTGGTTCTAACAATATATATAAGATATTTATTTCATCCCCCCTTTCCTGCTCACACTGGCAAAGAATGAGCTGTTCCTTTTTCTACTTTGATCCTGAGATCTTTCCCCTCCAAGGGAGCATCAGGTAAGACGGACAGCTTCTGCTTTCTGAAGGAACAAGCTCTTTCTCTTCACCTCACTGGGCACCTCACTGGAAGGTGAGTCATGCACCAGGCAACAGACCAGCCACTGCCCTGCTCCCCCACAGTCTATCCTCAGGAGCCTTGGTGCCGTGAGGATGGGCAAAGGAGCAGAGAGAGTCTTGCCCCTCCACCGTCCACCAATAGCCAGCAGCAGCAAAGCTTTGCCCAGGCAAACCTTTGCCAGTCTGGTTCCCCCTTCCCCACACTGCTTTGAACTGCAAAATTTCAGTTTCTCTTGGTTTCCTGTTTTTTTCCAGTCTCTTCTCCATATTTCTCTATCAGTTTGCTTTCTTAAAATCCTCACCAGCATTTTCGCGCAAATTTCTCCTAATGGCCAACATTTTGCCTAATCTACACATTTTTTGCAAAGCAATGTCCCCCTACTATACTTTTTCATGTTATTTTCGTGAACATATACCGTTCTATGCACGCTTTACCCAAGCAGATGCAATTTTGTACACATTTACTTGTCTGGAGAACCGCATTGCAAAATTCAGAGGAGCGTCCCTTTCAGAGGACATGGTTCTCTGTTTCAGTCTGCAAATTGCAAAATTGGGAAGGGCAGATAGAGTAGATTCAGCCTGTGGTCCTCTTGGTGGAAAATGAAGGGGGCTGTTTTTCAGGGAAGCTGGCTCTTTAGACACAACTTACCGGCCACCAGACCATGCTCCGGCCTGCTAAGAAGAATCCCCCAACCGTCCCACGGTTTGTTGAATACATGGCCTAAGGAAGACAGAAGAGGAGATGCAATTAGAGTTACCAACCATATAATATAGCCTGACCACTATCCCCCATGCATTGATAAGCTCATTACTGCAATGTGCTCTTTGTGGGGCTGCCCTTGAGGTTGTCTGGAAGTGGCAGATACTGCAAAATGTAGCAGCTCACTGGGGCAGGATATCGCCAACACATTAACCTACTAAATTCAAGGTACTGGTTCTGGTGTATAAAGCCCAGGACAAGGTGGGACCAGGATGCCTGAACGATCGTCTCACCCCTTACATATCCAGTCAAGGAGAGGGCCTCCCGCAGAGACCATCTTATCGGAAGGTCTCTTCTGCACAATGTAGGAACGGAGCCTTTTGTGTGGTGGCACCTGTCCTTTGGAACTCTCTTCCCCATGAATATTAGACAGGCGCCTCCCCTGTTGTCTTTTTGGTGCCTGCCAAAGACTTTCCTCTTCCAATCAGCCTTTTAAGTAGAGATCTTTCCCACTCCACCTCTATACTAGAATTGACTTTAAGGTGTTTTTTTTAATTGCTTTCTCACGTATTGTTTTCTGCCCTGGGCTTCTTTTGGAGGAAGGTCAGGGTATAAATGTAATAAATTAATAATATATTGAAAAGGACATCTGGCCAAAGGATGATATCCAGTGAGTGGTCACATTCAGATCAGTGGGTTTAAGGAACCCTAATTCTAATTTAAATCCATTGACGTCAGTGAGCATCAAAACATTGACAAAACATTGCTTATTTTGTTTATGGACCACGTTTTCTTCCAAAGAGCTCAAGGCGGTGTACATGGCTCCCCTCCACCCCATCTTGTCCTCACAGCAACCCTGTGAGATAGGCTAGGCTGAAAGAGGCAGCGACAGGCCCAGAAAACATGACTGAGTGTGGATTTGAACCCGTTTCCCAGGTCACAGTCCAACACTCTACATTGGCTCCTATGTCGATTATGAGCTGTGTCCAATATTGGTGATGCTCAGGGCATGCCTGTTGAAATTAATGGATGTGATCGATCTAGGTCCCCTAATTTCAATGGGTCTGCTCTGGAGTAACATCAGTTGGCCGCAACCCCTTGACCTTAACTTGTCCGCTGATTTCATTGGGCCTGCTTGGAGTATTGATCCAGCGGGTACAAATCCACCGCGAAAAGTTGATTCTGTCTTAAGCCTGTCAGAAATAAAACTATCAGGTTATCCTCATAATCTCTCTGGAGTTCCAAGTGTTAGGCCCATGAGACACATCCCAGAAACAGCTTGCAAAAGACCTCCCATGCAGTGATTTTTTTGTAAAAAAATATTTAGGGGTACTCTCATTTTGACTCAAGAAAATCACCATTTTATAGTTCAAATCGTGGGAAATAAACACAGTAACAGTGGTACTTCGGGTTACAGACGCTTCAGGTTACAGACGCTTCAGGTTACGGACTCCGCTAACCCAGAAATAGTGCCTCAGGTTAAAAACTTTGCTTCAGGATGAGAACAGAAATCGCACAGCGGAGGTGTAGCGGCAGCGGGAGGCCCCATTAGCTAAAGTGGTGCTTCAGGTTAAGAACAGTTTCAGGTTAAGAATGGACCTCCAGAACAAATTAAGTTCTTAACCCGAGGTACCAGTGTACATGGAGAAAAGTACAAAGATTCACCAAATGTTTAGGGGTATGCGTACCCCTGCGTCCCCCCCACCCCAGAAAAAAGCACTGCTCCCATGAACAATGGAACAGAAATGTTGGGAGCAGGATTCGGAATGGAGTCAGATCCAGAAGGAGAAAGCCTGGCATTCAGTTATCCCTCTGATGCTTCACCAAACAAACAAACTGGCATCCCCGAGCTGCTGTTTATGCAGCACCATCCCAGAAGCACTGCCGGCAACTTGACAGCGATTATATTCATGTTCATTCGTGGCACAGATTTATTAGGCACAATCAAGGCTCACCATTGTTTCAGTGGCAACAGACTTGGCCTTTCGCCAAGCCTTTCCCAATGAAACCATGATGGGGGTAAATGAATGAGAACGTCGTCCGTGAGCAACGTGCCACCTGAGGCTTGTCCAGACTGGCAGTGCCTCCTGGCACCACCCTCCACGGCTGCCCAACCCAAGTGTCATACAGAACTGCCGCTGGCTGGGCAGTCGTCACCGGGGCCTGGCGGGGCTCCCTCCAAGTGCTTTGGACTAAAGCTGCCATCAGCCAACATAGGTGTGCTCAGACCCAGCGCCGTTTCCCCATGTTGGCTGGGACTGGAGAGAGTTGTGGTCCAAAGAATCTGGAGGGCACCACCAGGCTGGCAGAGGTTGGCATAACAGTCTCTCTGTTTACACCCACCATGCACTATAGGGCATGGCACAGTCATAGAATTGAAGCGTTGGAAGGGGCCCATGGGTCATCTAGCCTAACCCCTTACACTGCATAGTCATATGGGCAGGGAAGGGGCTACTCCGGGCAGGCCATGTCTTGCATCATTTTTAAAATAAAAAATGTCATTTAATCTACATTATGGCACTTCCTACGGACCAGAGATGTGTTTGTTGGATGGCCTTGAAATGTCTCAAAACTCAGAGATCCGCCAAGGAACATTGACGATCACCTAAACCAGGAGGTTTCCCAAATTTCCCAGCTGTTTTTGGACTACAACTCCCATCATCCCTAGCTAGCAGCTGAAAACCCAAGTTTGGGAAACACCGGCGTAAATGATGGTCATGGCTTCGTGCCCCCAAAGTGGAGAACAAAGTATGTTCCATTTGAACTGAAACTGCTTTGAGATGTTCTTAATTGTAATTGTTTTTAGAATGCTTTCAGTGTTTCAGACTGTTTTTGCTTTTAAATAGTGTGTCTGTTTGGTGCCCTGGAAGGACAGGGCATACATTCTAGCAATAATTCAATAAAGAATAATATTTGTTACAAACGTGTGTGTATGTGTGTGTGTGTTTATGCATCTACATCTTCACAAAATTCCTCGGGGGACTGTTGGCATTTGCCCATGCACATAGGAAAATGCCTTCAACAGATTCTGAGCAACTGGTCTACCTAGCCTGGTGCTCGATGTGGCTCTTTGGCATAGGGTGCCCTGCCCCACCTGGGCAGACCCATAGCATGCCTTGAGCCCATCTTTCATTCTGCACTGCAAATGGGAGACGAGAATCGGTGTTAGCCTTCCGGAAAGAGAAAGCAACCAAGCAGAAAGACTGTTTTTGCTGCTCCTGCTCCTCATACAATTGTGGCACGGCCGTTGTGTGTCCACAGAAACCAGCAAGGTAAAAAGGTTAAGGACCCCTGGATGGTTAAGTCCAGTCAAAGGCAACTATGGGGTTGTTATGCTCCTCTCACTTTCAGGCTGAGGGAGCTGGCGTTTGTCCACAGACAGTTTTCCGGGTCCTGTGGCCAGCAGGACTAAACCACTTCTGGCACAACGGAACACAGTGACAAAAGCTAGAGAGCACAGAAACTCACCCCATCGTGGGGATTTAAACCGCCAACCTTCTGATCAGCAAGCCCAAGAGGCTCAGTGGTTTAGACCACAGCACCATACGCGTCCTAGAAACCAGCAAACACAACGCAGTACACACCCAAATAAATCACTAGCCTGTGCAACAGCTGGATCCGAGTTGTGAAATGTGGCTTTCCACCTCAGAAACGGCTACCTCCTGTGGAGAGCCTCGCTTTCTCTTCATTTTAAAAAGAGCAAGCATGCCTCTAGACCTCATGGTTTCTGGAAGAGAGAGAAAAGGCAAGCCATTCCCCTTGCAAGAGCAATGGGATTTTCTAGCACTCCGTATTTCCTGGTGATATATATATATAACTTGACCCGCATGTTCTGCCCGTTCCTGCTTTGGAATGCAAGAAGCCTACTCTCACACTGGCATCTGCATAACCAGGTAGATGTTAAGTGTGGAGTGGGGGCAGCCAGGGCAAGGGAACAGGCACCCTGGCTTCCTGGTACAATGAGACTCTCTTTGACCTCAGACAAAATCAAGCCAGCAAGCACAGTCTTGCCTTGCAGTTTTCTCAGTGGTTTTGTATTCAAAACCCTCCTTGGGTTTTTAGCCCATCCCTCCTGACACCTGCCCATCTTCCTTAAGAGCAGCCTTGCCCAGATGCTTTGAAAAACAACTCCTGGATAGCCATGGGATGCCAAGGCTGATGGGAATTGTAGTCCAAAACATCTGAAGGTACTCCAGACTAGAGAAGGTTGCTTCAGAGAGGGGAGTCCTGGGCTCTTTGAGGCTCTTCTGGACTTCTGCACAGCTCTGAAAGAGTTCAGAAAGCACAAGGACCCTGGAAGGCATTGCCACACGCTGCCAGAATCAGACACCCTGACGTGCCCCACCCAGGTCCTGGGGAGCCAGTCATCAAGTCAACTTGGCTCCTGCACCTCCTTCCACTGGTTCTGCTTCTGAAACTTTATAAGGGTTGCCCATCAGACAAATGTTTCACAGGTGAAGCTCTTTTCATTTCTCTACAGCCCAGGAAAGGCATCACCTGGTGCATTATTACACAGCTGCTCTGGGAATTTTTCAGTGCAAGGGTGTGATATTATTATTAATTTGCAAATCATAAGAATGGAAGGTTTTCTGTGCATCGGGCAAGGAGAAAAATGATAAAACCTTCTGCCAGGCACAAGAGCAGAGGCAGGAAAAGCGTTGGCAACCCTACTTTGAGAGGCAGTGCAGTTAAAATGCTGCATTAAGACCAGGGTAAGAACAGGGTTCGAATCCCCTCTTGGGCATGAAGCTCCCTGAGTGTGGCTTTGGGCCAGGAACTGCCTCTCAGCCTAACCTACTTCACAGGTTGTTGTGAGGATAAAAGGAGGAAAGTCCTCAGGGAAATAATGGCCCTTCACTGCATATAACAGTCAGGAACTGGTCCTCCCATCCCCTGCAAAAAAAGGGAATTTGCCCAGTCCTTGAAAGCTTGCTATACACCATTCATCAACATTATAAATGAGTATCAGTTTAATACCACCAGCAAAGAATCCTGATAATTTTAGTTTGGGAAGGTGATGTCAACTCTCTGCTCATCGTTCTCCCTGAAGTACAGCTCTCTGGGGAGAGGGAGCGGCTGTTCAAATACATTAATTGATTGCAAAGTTATACATCTGTTCTGTTTAAGCCTGTGGCGCTAGCTTCCATTTCTCATCCACACATGCCCTGAATAAGTAATCAAGGTGAGTGTTGCCACTGAACATGTGCAGAGTGCCTGTTGTATCTCTGCTAAAATAGCTGCAAGCATTAAGGAGCCTGCAATAAGGAGTCAGAAGCACCCTTTGTGGCAAAAATTGAGCTATTCCCCTTCTTGTCACTCTTTCTGCTGCCATAAAAAAACTCATCTAGCCACCTTTCCCCCCACCCTGGCCATGAGACCTCTCAGCCACCCTGATGCAGTTAAACCTAGGTTGCAGACATGCTTCCATTTGCCCTGGCTAGGGAAAACTTTGAATGGGTTCAGCTGAGCTGCCCAAGCCCAAGCGCAGACACTGCCAGGGAGCTACCGCTGCATGCTGCAGTCTCTGGAGGGCAGCAAAGCCATCAGGGCACCTCTTGGTGCAGAACCTTGGGACAGATCACACTTGCTGCTTCTCCCTCGGGTGCAGATTCCAAATGGTCAGAAAGTTTAAAATCGCTGCACACCCACAGCCTTCCTGGGAGCTCTGGCCAGGCCAGGCTGCTCTCTTCCATCACCTCCAAACAACATCGCTCTATCGAGTGGCGGCTGATGTATCCCTTTGGACTGCTAGGGCACAGGAGACTGGCAGCAGAAGCAAAACCAGGTCCTTCTTGTCTTGTCCCATTCTCTTCCTAAGCTGAAGGGTGCAGCAATAAAACTGCTAGCACATTTGCAAAGCCAAGCCGAGTCCGGTATAGTTTCAAACTGGGTGGCGGCTGCGTGTGGGGATTCCTGCATTGCAGGGGGTTAGACTAGATGACCCTCGGGGTCCCTTCCAACTCTACAATGCTAGGATTCCCCCTCCTCCCTCCTCTACAAGGGGCAACTCTAAAACTGAGGAAGAGGAGGAAACTGACAGGCTGTAGCCTGGGTGTAAGGAAGGAGGCAGGCAGTTGGGGGGGGGGCTGGCTAAGGACAGGAGGAGGCTAGTGGGGCAGTGCCCCATCTGGGAAGAAGAAAAGGCTGCTGGGGCAGATGCCAATGTGAGAGGCAGTGTGGTGTAGTGGTTAGAGCGTCAGACTAGGAGCTGGGAAACCAGAGTTCAAATCTTCCCAAGGCTCACTCAGTGTGACCTTGGGGGCCGGTCGCAGCCTCTCAGTCTAACCTGCCAACCAGGGGATTGAATGGGGGAAGAATCATACCTGCCACCTACTGCTCCTTGGAGAAGAAGGTGGGATTTAAATGCAATAAACAAGTGTCTCTGGAAAGCCCAAAAGCAGGGCCTGAGAACAGGAGCCCTCTCCTCTCCTGAGGTTTCCAGCAGCTGGCATTGCCGCTTCTGACCAGCCTCCCTTGCTGCATCTTTTCCTATTGCTGTCCTCAGCCTCCCATCTCACCCTCCCTGCTCTTTCCTGAGGCCTCTCTCAGACATTTTGGCCCTCAGCCACTTTCTGGTGACTCCATTTCCTTCATCCCCACCTCGGGCAACCCTGACCTCTTGCCCTGCGAGGAAGGGGTTAACCCTACAAGCAGGGAGAGGAGATTTCATACACACACACCTTGGTGACAAAGCAGAGGCTTGTGTTTTTTAAACTTATCAGGTTTGCTCCAGAAAAGGAAAATCTGGTTTAAAGGGATGTGAAACACAAGCTGGTATTCTGAGGTCAATGTAGACCAGGGGTCAGCAAACTTTTTCAGCAGGGGGCCGGTCCACTGTCCCTCAGACCTTGTGGGAGGGCCGGACTATTTTTTTTTGGGGGGGGGGGAATGAACAAATTCCTATGCCCCACAAATAAGCCAGAGATGCATTTTAAATAAAAGCACACATTCTACTCATGTAAAAACACCAGGCAGGCCCCACAAATAAGCCAGAGATGCATTTAAAATAAAAGAACACATTCTACTCATGTAAAAACACGCTGATTCCCAGACCGTCCGTGGGCAGGACTGAAAAGGCGATTGGGCCGGATCCGCCCCCCAGACCTTAGTTTGCCTACCCATGATGTAGACCCACTCCATAATAAGCACCCATCTGGAAGCACCTGCCAGGAATGCAAGGTGGCAACCTTGAAGCACCTCTAATTTTACATGTCAAATCCACCCCTCCAAAAAACCAAACAAAAAAGCAATTTCTTCCCACCTTCCACTTTCTGCCCCAGAGATTCCTGGTGTCCAGCAACGATGCTGGTGGCACTACACCTGTGTGGCATCGTGGTTAGAGTGTCAGAGTAGGACCTGGGAGACCAGGGTTCGAATCCCCACTCAGCCATGAAGCCGACCTTGAGGGCCGGATACTGCCTCTTGGCCTAACCTCCCTCACAGGGTTGTTGTGAGGACAAATGAGGAGGGGGAGAGCCATGGGACACCCTCTTGAGCTCCTTGGAGGAAAAGGTGGCATATAATTGCAAATGCAGTAGAAACTCAGGTGGTGGTGGGCTCTCCTTCCTCTGAGGTCTCTTAAGCAAGATGTTGGATGACCAAATAAAACACACACGAGAAAAGTCAACGAGACCTACCCATATTCCCACCGCCAGCACTATCAAGAAGTAAAGGACAATGACAGAGATGTCTGCAGGGTTGTTGATGGCCAGCCCCTCGTCCGGGGCTGCCGTGGTCATGGCCGCGGTTGTCGGTGTGGTTGCCATCCTGCCGCTTTGGGTCCTCTTGCCCTTCTCTTGCTCTCGGCTTTATATCGCCTGGCAGCGCCAAGTTAATGATAAGCTTGCGTGGGTCTCCCTGGGCTTCCACGATGTCTAATGTGTAACCGAGATCTCTGCTCCCTCTCCCTCTCTCCTTGGGATGCCTGAAGTCCTTCTAACAGGCGTGGCTCCGTGCTGGCATGGCCTGCTGTGATCACCAAGGGTGGCTGCTTCCCTCCTCTCTGGAGGCTGCCAGGAGCAAGCCCTGTCTTCCTGGGTCGTGCAGAAAGAGGTGCTTAAGGCTTTTGTAGCCCTGGAGCAGGTGGTTTGGCAGGAGGCAGCGGAAGAAGGAGGGGTTTGACTCCAGCCCTGCTCAAGGAACCCAGAGCCCAGGCTGAAGCGGTTCTTCCAGACTGGCTGGTCCAATCTTGGTGCAGAAGCATCCACAAATCGCCCAGAATTCGGGAGAGGGGGAGAAGGAGGGCTGTGAGCTTTGGGGACACCCCAGGATGTTAGGTGTGGCATTCCTGCTGCGACGTGTCGTCAGTCTTCATGGCTCCCAGCTGGAGGAGAGACTAGACCCTGGCACCACCCAAGGGAAGCAGGAAAAAAGAAGAGGAAGACATGTTAATTGATTCCTCCAAGGAGATGGAGAGAGCCACAGAGGGCAACACTTACAAGGTGGGAAGGAGTCAGAGCATCTGCTTGGCATGCAGAAGGTGCCAAGGTCAACTCCTGACACCTCCAGGTACGGCTGGGGGAAAACTCCCTGCCTGGACCCTGGACAGATGCTGCCTGCCAGTTAGCATAGACAATGCTGAGTTAGATGGACCAATTGTGTGGCTCAGTATGGCCAAGGGCCTTAGCTCAATGGCTAAGCATCTGCTTGGCATGCAGAAGGTGGCAGGTTCAATCCCAAATGGCCTCTCCAGGTAGGGCAAGGAGAGACTCCCTACCAGAAACCCTAAATTCTGCCCATCGGTGCAGACAATGTAAGCTAGATGGACCAATTGCCTGACTTAGCATGTCCTTCGCCAACTTGGAAAAACTTTTGATGTCCCCATTTGATGTTCCTTGAACTCCAGACAAAACCCCCAAACTGATTCTTCTCAAAAGTCTGAGATATGAGAGGGGTAAAGTTTGCCAATACAGTGGTACCTCGGGTTACATACGCTTCAGGTTACATACGCTTCAGGTTACAGACTCCACTAACCCAGAAATAGTGCTTCAGGTTAAGAACTTTGCTTCAGGATGAGAACAGAAATTGTGCTCCGGTGGCGCGGCAGCAGCAGGAGGCCCCATTAACTAAAGTGGCGCTTCAGGTTAAGAACAGTTTCAGGTTAAGAACGGACCTCCGGAACAAATTAAGTACTTAACCCGAGGTACCACTGTAAACCACAAAAATGTGTGGTGGTGAATATGCAAGATAGATACACAAATACTCCCATGATTTGTGGCAGCATGGAAAGTCTTAAATGGGAAGCAAGACCCAAGAGTTGTGTCCCAGAATCCCCTGCGGCCCTTGCAAGGGATCATGGGAGCCACATCTTAGATGCAACACATGGCAGGAGGAAGGGGGAGAGTCAAAGGTCTGTGGCTCTACAGGGGGCTTTGAAACAATTCCTAGGAAAAAATCCATTCAGAAACCCATGCTGCTGCTGTGTCCACACTTCTCATCCACTCTGCATATAGAGTTCTCCCGCTGCTGGTTTGAGAAGCAGAGTAAACAGGGCATGATCCACACTAATCCAAATCTGTTGTTTCTTCAGAAATTCTGTGCGCTGATGATGCATTTACTCCCCAAACCAGCTTCAATCCGAACTGAGAAAAACAACAGCCTTGATGTGTTTTAAGCAGGTCTTGTACACGAAGCCCACATGCAAACGAATTGAAATGGTTGTGACGTATCTAATAGATTATGTCTGTTTTAAAGGAGACACTTTCCAGGTCTGAAGTGTGAAATTGAAAGGGGTGAGGAGAACTACGGTGGTTGTTTTTCTTAATAAAAAGAGTTACGGAAATAAATCTCACCTGCCAGGGAGGAGACTTTGTTGTGCAGATTTATGAATTGGAAAGAAAACGTGTCTAGCTACTATTGCACAGGCTTTTTCTCCTCCCTGCTAGTTTTGGGGAAAGGTTTTCCCCATTCTTTTGGATTTTCTTACCAAAGACTGCTTACCTTGGCCAGGGTACATTTAAGCTGGCAGCTGAACAGGGAAGCAGCTGGATTAACAACAGAATGCCAAATGCAGAAAAATTCCCCTCACTTCACCAAGACTGTAACCCCAAACACATGAACAATAAGTGCCTCTCAGCACACCCTTACACAGGATGGTGCTTTGAGAAGAAGTGTTTGCTTGTGGTATGCACTCTGCACAAGAACCTTGTGTTTAAAGCACCCAGCTTTCCCCAAGGAATTCCCCGCAGAACTACATTTCCCAGCACACTTTGCAAACTGCAGTTCCCGGGATTTGTTTTAAATGTATGGTGTGTTGGCAGGGTTGGCCCTACCCTTAAAGGTAAATGGTAAAGGGACCCCTGACCATTAGGTCCAGTCGTGACCGACTCTGGGGTTGCGGCACTCATCTCGCTTTATTGGCCGAGGGAGCTGGCGTACGGCTTCCAGGTCATGTGGCCAGCATGACTAAGCCGCTTCTGGCGAACCAGAGCAGTGCACGGAAATGCCGTTTACCTTCCCGCCAGAGCGGTGCCTATTTATCTACTTGCACTTTGACGTGCTTTCGAACTGCTAGGTTGGCAGGAGCAGGGATTGAGCAACGGGAGCTCACCCCGTCACGGGGATTCGAACTGCCAACTTTCTGATCAGCAAGTCCTAGGCTCTGTGGTTTAACCCACAGCGCCACCTGCATCCTGGCCCTACCCTTAGGGAAGTGTGAAAGCCTCCTCAGACATCTGATTTGGGTTAGGAAGCAAATCACCAGTCACTTCATGCATAATTATTGCATTAACTGAATTTTTTATTATTGCATTTTTACTGCCAGGGAGTGGGAGGGGCCCTTGTGGAATAATTTTTCTCAGATGGCAAAATAACTAGACTGAACCTGGGTACTGTGGCACCTTGATTTGGGGCTGGGCTGGGCAGGGGACACTGTTCGGTGCTTTGCTTCAAAATGCCAGCCTCATTCACTTCATTCATCCACACCACCCAAAAAGACAGAGGGTTTGGGTTTTTTGTTTACATCCAGTACTCTTCCACTGGAACAAGGGTTGCCAACATTTTTTCTTGACAGGGCTCCAATTCCTTTAAAAGGCTGCAGAGCAGGGAAAGATCAAGCCAGTGAAGCTTCTCCCACCACTAAATCTAGCTCCATGCCTGACAGAATGTCTTCTGCTGGCTTAATGGTACAGCTGCCAAAGGCACAAGAGCAAGGTCAGAGGAAAACAGTTGGCAACCCTGTTGTTGTTTAGTTGTTTAGTCGTGTCCACCTCTTCGTGACCCCATGGACCCAGGCACTCCTGTCTTCCACTGCCTCCCGCAGTTTGGTCAAACTCATGTTCGAGAACACTGTCCAACCATCTCATCCTCTGTCGTCCCCCTTGTGCCCTCAATCTTTCCCAACATCAGGGTCTCTTCCAGGGAGTTTTCTCTTCTCATGAGGTGGCCAAAGTATTGGAGCCTCAGCTGGACATGCAGACATCATTGGATGAGAATGTTTATCTTCACATCTCCTTAACTGCAGATTGCTGCAGTCATTGGGGTGTTTTTTCTGCTTTGTTTTGTTTTTTGAGAAGCTGCTGTTAAAGATACAAGTGCAGTCTGGCCTGGGTTTTCCTGGCCATTTGGCAACAAACAGCATTACGATACGGTCTAGGTACCAACACATTCCTGACATTAAGATTCCTGCCTTTATCTCAGATTAAAATTGATTGTTTTATCTCTCTGGACAAATCCATAAACCCAAAGCTTTCCACTCCTACCACAAAACTAACATTTGGTGTGGAAGGATTTACTGACCTGCTGATCTTTCAAGTTGACACTTCCTTTTAAAATCGTGATTAAGGCTCACAGACTTGGAGCCTGCAGAGTCTCGCTGGCTAAATTGGCCACCGATGGCTCAATCTGTTGTCACCTCACAGGCAGGAACTGGAGGACCCCCCAAGGCCTGAGAGTAGGAAGAATGTTTCCAGGATACTGTGATTCTGCCCTCCAAGAGAGATAGACAGCCAAACAGGGAGCAGCTGGAAGCTCTGGGTGTTTGGGGTGACAGTTAGAGGCAGTTGGTCAGAGAACAGGAAGTGAAGGCTGTGCATGGACAGGATGATGCCAAGCCATCCCCCCCCCCCGGGGGGGGTGTGCCTCTTTGCCACTGCTATAGATGCAGACAGCAGTTGGTTTGGAGGCCAGACTCTCCAAGTTTCTCTATTTTCCAGGGACATCCCTGATTTAGAGAGGCTGTCCCAGTTTCTGATTTGATCCTGGAATGTCCCGCATTTCCTTAGGATGTCCCTATTTTCATTAGATAGATATTGGAGGGTATGTTAGGAATGCCCTATTTTCATTGGAGAAATGTTGGAGGGTAATTATTTGAAGAGCAACTGTAATCAACAAATCACCGTATGTTAGTAGGACTACAGGAAGATTTGTTAGGAGAAATATATGAAATATTGCAAAATAGAGAAAGGAGAGAGATTTTAGTTAGGAAATTTAAAGGTAATAGTGAAAGTAAGAAATGTATATTAAGTGAATAGATTGGAAAGTTTTCAGACGTGATTGATGGAAGTCCAAAAAATAGTATAAGATGTAAAAGTATGCTTAATTAGTTGAAAATGGTATGTTAAAAACTAATTAAAAATCTATTTTAAAAAAGGAGAAATGTTGGAGGGTATGGAGTTATCCAACCCCCGAGCCATGTGAAGGCAATCCTGTAAGGAGAAGTTTTTTTAAAAACGTTTAATGTTTTATTATGTTTATATTGTATATGTTGGAAGCTGCCCAGAGCGGCTGGGGCAACCCAGTAAGATGTGTTGGGTATAAATAGTAAAATTATCATTGTGGAATGGGATGTCCCTATTTTCATCGGAGAAACGTTGGAGGGCATGGGAGTCCATTAGCTACATAAAACTCCCCTCTCTGCCCCTCACAAACATTTTGGTGATCTGCACCAGTAACAAGCATGCCTGAATGCCTACTTAATTATTTAATTATTAATTAATTATTATGTTGCTTTACAAATCAAATCTTTGATTCTGTTGGTCAGGGGAAGAACAGAGGACCGTTGGGTCCAACTTGAGATTGTCCCTTCCACATGTTTTCAATGAGAGGCCAACGTTTATCCTCAAAGCAGGTAAGGAAAATAGACAATCCATTGACAAGATCAGTACTGTTGGTGGGGAGAACATGGAGTGAAACACTGGCCTCAACCCTTCGCCATTGGTCCCTATCCTGGATCACCCAGCTTTCAGACACACAGACAAGTATCAACAATTCAAGGCCTGGGAAGCCATGGGAATTTACACTGTTTTTGACCTGCTTCCCAGAGGGAAAGCAATTTCCAAAGAGGAAATACAAAGTAAATTAAAAGACTCATTGTTTTGTGCTTCATTTGGAATGCAGGAGAGAGGGCCTACTACACACACTTAGCTTGTTTGAATGCTTGTGCAACAGGCCAGCTTATGACCTGAAGAGTGATGCTTCCCTAATAAAAAGCTATCTATTAGATCAGGAAGCCGGGGCTGTTGGAGGCCCCCGAATTGTATGGGAATCAGAAATAGGCCACCAAAACAAAGATCCCTAATGGGAGGTGTTAAGTTGTGGGTGAACATATCAGACGACACAGCGATTCTTCAAGCAGCTATTGTTTATTCACAGGCCAGAACAGAACTGAACTGAAGGGTTCAGCCAGCCTGCTTATATAGAGCTCCACTACAACGCAACAGTAACCACTTTCTGTAACTATCCAATCACTGAACCACACTTTCAATCCCTTATTTGCATATGTGGACCTGAGTGAAAACTATCTACAGTATCCCCCTGCTGGGTATCTGGATCACCATCTCCCCTTTAAACCATCTCTGCTTGCTTACAGGAGGCCTTCTTCACTGGATGCCAGTTGAGCCGGCAAAGATTAATCCCTCCCTTTCCCCTTTATGTTGGAAAGCTGTGGAAAGTAATCTCCATGATATCCACAATTACAAGCCAGCTTCTTTCTCCAAATCCAGCCTCAGCACCACTATCTTTAGACATAGACTTGGGCTCCACCTCGCAACACAGAGAACTAGTAGGCTTCTTACTGACCACAGCACAATTAGCGATAACTCAACCACAGAAGAACCAGTCTGAAATACACCCCTAAAAGTATGGGGAAATAATATATGGGATACAGCACTGTCTGAGCATCTCAGCAGACAACAGAAGGGCAATTAAAGGCATAATGAAAAGAGATACCTTCCAAGAAACGTGGACCCCTTTCTTTAACTGTGTTAATGACCCAAATCAAGACCTTGTTATATCAACCGCTCAGTGGAGAGGTTATGTTAAGTAATATGTTTGAACACTGAATGTGTAAGATTATGTCTAAAGTCGCAAGAGTCTTGATTGTACAAGGATGGAAGAATGAGGAAACCCCGACAAAAGAACAGTGGCAAGAGAAATTGATGAACTATGCAGAACTAGCCAAATTGACATACAATCTGCGAGATAAGGACGACTGTGACTTTAAAGAAGAATGGGAACTTTTTACAAATTACTTAAACAAAAAAAACAAGAAAATGAATTGGACTCTTTGGCAGGTTTTGAATAAACATACACAAATTTATTGATTGCTAACTGTTACAGAAGTTACAGGTTGTTAAATGTTACAAATATTGTACCTGAATGTACCCTTTCAACTAGACAGCACAGGGAAGTTACCTAGCTATAAAAATAATATAAAATCAACTCCTTTGCCAGTTTCCTCCATTCCAAAGCTATTTTCCCCTTGAAAAAGGACTCCAGGAAGTTCGCAGAGTTGACAATTGCTGGGCTCATTGTTAGCCAAGGGAAGCCAGATCTCATCACTTGACTTGCCTTAGGCTCCGACATGCAAAGGAAGTTCTATTGTACTTTTGGGTGGTGGGTACTTAAGACATATTTGTCTATGCTAATCTTATCCTTGTGTGTTGCCCTGACACATCAGTCTATGCTAATCATGTGTAACCCTCCCCTTTTGTGACATGTCAGTGATGTAGCAATGATGTATGACATGTCAGTGATGTAGCAATGATGCTCTACGAACTGTATTCTGGGATATGGTGGGAAAGGTTTAAAAGTCCTTGTCACCCCATCCTCTGGGTTCAATCTCCTTTTGAATCTGTTGCGCGATAAACTCGGATCTTCAGCAATTTGCTCTGGTTGGTGGCTGGACTCCTTTATTCTGCAGGGACCCGTGGGCTCTGCCCGACAAGCTGGGTGACTGAACAGCCTCACATCTAGATTTTTCCATAACACTAACATGGTAGAAAGAGAATATAAGGATATAGACAATTTTACAGTATGCAGAAAATAATATGTGTTGAGAAATCAGAGAGAGGAGCTGAGGGAGGTCTCTGGGGGAGGGCAGGAAGGGTTTGGGGGGGAAGGGGGAAAATAATGAATATGATATGTTTTGATAAGTTGTTATATTGAAATTGCTAATAAAAATACTTTTTTTAAAAAAGATTACATCTAAAGGCAATGGACAGAACAAACACCATCAGATGTATTGCTGGATAAGTGCTTAATGGTTCCGGGGTTTTTTGGTACAGTGGTACATCGGGTTAAGTACTTAATTCATTCCGGAGTCCGTTCTTAACCTGAAACTGTTCTTAACCTGAAGCACCACTTTAGCTAATGGGGCCTCCTGCTGCTGCTGCGCCGCCGGAGCACGATTTCTGTTCTCATCCTGAAGCAAAGTTCTTAACCCGAGGTAATATTTCTGGGTTGGCGGAGTCTGTAACCTGAAGTGTATGTAACCTGAAGCGTATGTAATCCGAGGTACCACTGTATTTGTTGAAACACCATTTTTTTTTTAAAAAATGGTGGTTTCTCCCCTGCACTTGCCATATTCCTGTATGCCAGCCATCCCCAACCCTGGCAGCCTCCAGTTCCTTTGGACCTACCAACTCGCATTGGCCCCCAGCCAGTACAGTGGCAGGGCGCTGCTGGGGCTGATGGGAATTGTAGTCCAAAGGCTGCTGGAGGCTGCCAAGGTGCAGAAGGATGCTTATTCAGTTCATTCCGTCTGCACTTGCTTCTCTTCCACTGACTCCATTTTTAAGGGGGAGGGCGAATGATATCGCAGTAGCAACAGATGCAAAATACACCCAGCCAATAGCTGCAGGGTCAGAAGCGGCAAGCTGGGCATCATGGGGTGCTTTAAGTCCCATGTACATGCCATGAGGGGCGACAGGTGCCAGTGATAACTGCAAGGTGTACACACCACCCATTCAGAGAGTTGACTAGGAGAGAATGGGTGTGCTGGTCCTGAGGGTTAACCGTGCGGCGAGGTCCGAGTCCAGTCCGAGGTTGAGGGTGGGGTATGGAGGCTGTCCGTCGAAGCTGGGTCCAAGGCAGGGAGTCGGGTGAGGTCAGAAACTCTGGCAGAAGAGCAGGACTGGGTCAGGCAGGAACAGGCTACCAACAACATTGCTTCGCAACTTGAGACTGGGGCTGGCTGGCTTTTATCTGCCCCGAGGCATAGGGTGGCCCCGGTCCACAGGTGACTCGCCTCTCCTGGCCTGGAGGCGAGCACTCCTCCTGCGGGAACTTAGTTCCCTCCGCCTCTCTGCCCTGAGCCTCTGCATCTCAGGAGAGGCTGGAGGGTTACCGGACCCAGAGGTAACCTCAGCTTCCCCTGACGGGGCTGAGAGTGGAGCACCTGCAGGCAATGGGTCCTCCATCACCTCAGGAGCCAGAGCAGACTCAGCTGGTGCCTGCGCCTGAGGATCCAGCACAGGTGAGGACCCTTCAGGCTCAAGCCCCAGCCCCAGCTCAGCTGGTTCTGGAGGCGGGGAATCCTGTGCAGGCTGGGATTCCTCAGGTTCAGCCTCTGAATCCCAGGCCATCACAATGGGGAAGGGGGTCATAAGAAGAGCCCTGACGGATCACGACATTGGCCCATCTAGTTCAGGATCCTGTTTTCACATGGGGCCAACCAGAAACCCCGATAGGGGATAATATATCTTGGGAATTTATGATAAAGAATTTGGAACTAATGGACATTGGACAATCATTTATAAAAGGAATAAAAGTGATATGTTCTGATCAAAAAGCAAAATCGATAGTAAATAACATAATGACAGGAAATATTGAAATCACGAAAGACAAGACAAGGGTATCCATTATCACCATTACTATTCATATCAGTACTGGAAATCTTCCTAGGGACAATAAGGAGAAATGAAAAAATAAAAGGAATTTCAATTGGTCGGAAGGAACATAAAGCCTTTGCGGATGACTTGGTATTAACAATAGAAGAACCACTAACCAGTGCCAAGGAAGTACTAGAAGAGATTGAACAATTCAGACACGTAGCAGGTTTTAAATTGAACAAAAAGAAAACTAAAATGATAGTTTGAAATATGAAACAAGACTTGGTGGATATGTTGTAGCAACAGATTGGTATAGAAGTGGTCAAAAAAATCAAATATTTAGGAATATGGTTAACGTCAAAGAATACAGATCCTTTTCAGAATAATTATACTCCAGTGTGGAACGGAATTAAAAAAGAACTGGAAGTATGGGGAAGGATGAAATTATCATTTTGGGGAAGGATTGCTGTTGTTAAAATGAATGTGCTACCAAAGATGTTATTTTTATTTCAATCAATTCCAATAATCAAGGCGGCAGCAATTTTTAAAGAATGGCAGAAGATGGTTTCAAGATATATCTGGCAGGGGAAGAAACCAAGAATTCAGTATAAGTTGTTAACAGATGTTAAGGAAAGAGGGGGCTTCGCCCTGCTAGACTTGAAATTGTACTATGAAGCGTCTTGCCTCTGTTGGTTAAAGGAATGGATGTTGTTAGAAAATACAGATTTATTGGATTTGGAGGGTTATGATAATAGATTTGGTTGGCATGCATATTTATGGTATAACAAGACAAAAGTCCATAAAGGATTTGGTAACCATATATTCCGAAGATCTCTATTTGAAATATGGGATAGGTATAAAAACCTATTAGAACGTAAAACACCATGGTGGGTGTCTCCATTAGAAGCAATGAGTGTGAAAACGATAAATATGAGTAAAAATTGGGTTACATATGAAATATTAATACAAAAGGAAGGAAGTAAATGGAAAATGAAACCTTATGAAGAGGTTAAAGGATATGTGAATGATTGGCTGCACTATTGCCAAGTCAATGAAACATTTAAACAGGATTTGAAAGAAAAAGGATTTGATGATAATAAATCAAAATTTGAAATAGAATTATTGAATAATGATTATAAAATTTTGTCTAAAATGTATAAATTGCTGCTTGAATGGCATTTGAAAGACGAAGAGGTAAAGTCGGTTATGATACATTGGGCCAAATATTTTGGTTATAACATACAATTAAAAGACTGGGAAAAACTGTGGAAAGAAAACTAAAATTTACAGCATGCAATGCTTTGAAAGAAAATGTGATGAAAATGATGTATAGGTGGTATATTACCCCTGTGAAACTAGCTAAAATGTATAAAACAAGTAATAAATGTTGGAAATGTAAAGAAAAGCTACGAAAGAAGAATGGCAGACAAAATTAATGGACTATGCAGAACTGGGCAAAATGACAGGAAGGATTCGAAACCTGCGGGACCAGAGATTTACAGAAGATTGGAAGAAGTATATGAATTATTTGAAGAGCAACTGTAATCAACAAACAGATAGGTAGCCGTGTTGGGTGTATCTGAAGAAGTGTGCATGCACACGAAAGCTCATACCAAGAACTGACTTAGTTGGTCTTTAAGGTGCTACTGGAAGGAATTTGTTTTGTTTTGTAATCAACAAATTATGCTAGTAGGACTACAAGAAGTTTTGTAAGGAGAAATATACAAAGTGCTACAAAGTAGAAAAAGATGGAGATATTGGTTATGAGTTTGAAATGTAATAGGGAACATAAGAAATGCATACTAAGAGATTAGATTGGAAAATTTTCACAAAAAGTTAGGGTTCCAGGTGGAGACATCGAAGTTAGAAACAGAATTGTTAGAACCAAAGACTAAGGTATTATCTGGAATGTATAACTTGCTGTTAAAATGGAATACACAAGACGAAATGGTTAAATCGGCTATGATAAAGTGGGCGCAGGATATTGGGAAAGGTTGTGGACCACTGGGTTGAACTTCACCGCATGTAATGCTCTGAAGGAAAATGTAATGAAAATGATATATAGATGGTACATGACCCCAGTTAAACTTGCCAAAATATACCATTCGTCTGATAATAAATGTTGGAAATGTAAGGAAAATTAAGGAACATTCTTTCACCTCTGGTGGACATGCCCTAAGGTGAAGGCTTTCTGGGAAATGATATATAATGAGTTGAAAAAGGTATTTAAGTATACCTTCACTAAGAAACCAGAGGCCTTCCTTCTGGGTATTGTCGGCCAGAAGGTGCTAAAGAAGGACCGAACATTTTTTATGTATGCAACAACGGCAGCAAGGATACTCATCGCAAAAAACTGGAAAACTCAAGATCTACCCACACTGGAAGAGTGGCAGATGCAGCTGATGGACTATATGCAACTGGCCGAGATGACTGGCAGAATCCGAGACCTGGGAGAAGAGAAGATTGAGGAAGACTGGAAGAAATTTAAGATGTATCTACAAAAACATTGTAATTTGGTTGAATGTTAAGAAGGATGCTAGATTATAAAAAATTGGCCACCACTAAATTAGATTTAAATTTGATGATAAGTGAGACTAAAGAAAATATAAATTTTTTTTGGAAGAATTGCTAGATTATATTTGAAGGAGTGGACATGAGATTGTAAACAAGTTGATAATTTGTTTGGAAAAATCTTTTAATGATGTAAATGGGAGCGGGAGATGCGAGGGAGTCCAAAGAAGGGATGAAACTACGTTTGTGATAGAAGTAAGATTGTTTATTATTTGTGCATTCATATTCAAAAACTTTAATAAATATTTATATAAAAAAAAATAGATTGGAAAATTTTCAGACAGCATTGATGGAAGTTAAACAAATTGAATAAGATGTAGAAGTATGTTTAATTACTGTTGAAAATGATATGTTAAAAAACTAATAAAAATTATATATATATATAAAGGAAATGTAAAGAAAAGCAAGGAACTTTTTATCATATGTGGTGGGAATGTAAAAAAGTGAAAAACTTATGGGAAATGATATATAATGAGATGAAAAAGATGTTGAAATATACATTTATTAAAAAACCAGAAGCATTTTTACATGGCAGTGTAGGGGATGATATTGATAGACAGGATTGTAAGTTGTTTTTATATGCAATGGGGCAGCAAGAATATTATTGGCACAAAAATGGAAGCAAGAAGAATTACCGACGAAAAAGGAATGGCAAATGAAATTAATGGACTATGCAGAATTAGATAAATTAACAGGAAGGATTTGAAACCCGGTGGATCAGAGATTCTTAGAAGACTGGAGTAAATATTTGAACTATTTGAAAAGCAACTGTAATAAACAGATTACGCTAGTAGGATTGCAAGAAGTTTTGTAAGGAGGACTATTTGAAACATTGCAAGAAAGACTACAATGAGAATTATTAATTAAAGACAGTTAAAAGTAACAGAGAAATTAAGAAATGCAGAACAAGCAATAGAGAATGGAAGTTGTTGACGGAAGTCTAAAATATTGTATAAGATAGAAAGTTATGTTAAATGATTGTAGGAAATGGTATGTTTAAAAAAACAATGAAAATGTGTGTGTGTGTGTGTGTGTGTGTGTGTGTGTGTGTATACACAGTATATATAAAACGATACCCCAATAGGGAGCCTGCAAGCAGGAGCCTGAGCACAAGAGCCCTCTGTACTTCCTATGGTTACCAGCAACTGGTATTCAGAAACCTCACTTGCTGGATCATCACCTTGTCGTGGTAAGTAGGCTTGCATGTTCCTATGACCCTTGTGAGCGAAGCTGTCGGGAATCTCGTACTCCCAGCAGGTAAAATCAAAGGGAAGGAACTAGACAAAGAAAGAAGAAGAAGAAGACGAAGAAGAAGAAGAAGAAGAAGAAGAAGAGGAGGAGGAGGAGGAGGAGGAGTAGTTTGGATTCGATATTCTGCTTTATCACTACCCGACGGAGTCTCAAAGCGGCTATCTTTCTCCTTTCCCTTCCTCCCCCACAACAAACACTCTGTGAGGTGAGTGGGGCTGAGAGACTTCAGAGAAGTGTGACTAGCCCAAGGTAACCCAGCAGCTGCATGTGGAGGAGCGGAGACGCGAACCCGGTTCCCCAGATTACGAGTCTATCACTCTTAACCACTACACCACACGGGCTCTGATGATCCAAGAAGTCCTCAATGGCTGAACAGGTGGATGGTAACAAGTGGTATTTTACAACTGCTGTGAAGGCGGATGAAGGCTGCAGCAGATACGAATCTACCAGTCGTCGTGACTACTCATGCCATCAGAACAGAGCCTTACTGCAAAGAATGTGCGTTGGTCAGCGTGCACTGATCTACACACATAAAACAAATTCATGCACAGGCGTATTCCAAAAACCCATCCCAAACCCAAACCCCCAAAGCCCCATGGTGATCGGTAAATGATAACAGGGGCAGGACCATGAAATCTGGAAGCCCCTAGTCATGGGCGCCCATGGGCACATGGGCGGTGGATACAGATTCAGTCATTCTGACTCAAGGAACAAGGCAGTTGAGCAGATCAGCAGCTGTATCCATGACTGAGCAGCCCTTTTTAGGATCCACTCTGCTCACCCCAAAAAGGGGGAGGGCCCCCTTTTCCCTGACTGGATTACCGTGCCCAGTGGGGTCACCACCCAGCGGTCGTAAAAGACAATTGAACTTTGGAACATGGAATATACGGACTTTGTCAGATAACACAAATAACGAGCATCCTGAACGCAGAACTGCCATCATTGCAAGAGAGCGGCAACGTTTTAATATCGATATTGCAGTGCTTCAAGAGACTCAAAGAGCAGGCAAGGGACAACTGAAGGAAGAAAAAGGAGGCTACACATTCTTCTGGAAAGGTC
Source organism: Podarcis erhardii (assembly GCF_964252035.2). Lineage (NCBI taxonomy): Eukaryota > Metazoa > Chordata > Lepidosauria > Squamata > Lacertidae > Podarcis > Podarcis erhardii. The sequence continues at coordinate 27,155,235 of NC_138505.1, read as the reverse complement.
TATCTGAACAAGAACGTCGAATACATGGGTAGGCTTCGCTATCGAAAACAATCTTGTGAAGCTCCTGTCAGAAGTCCCTACCTGCATTAATGAGTGGCTCTCAAACTCTTTGAATAAAACTCACCAAAAACCAACAGGCTACTATTATGCACCAACACTGCACGCCGATGAAGACATTAAAGAAAATTATTACTCTCAGCTGGATACTGTCCTATCAGAGACGCCTAAGGAAGATAATATTATCCTCCCTCACAGTCACCATTCCAAGCAACAGTTAACAAACTACAGTTCCCATAATTCTTTGAGGAAAGAACATGCTTTGGATGTGCTTTCAAGGTCTAGGGCAACATTCCCCCAAATGTTCCTCTTTCCCCATGGATCACTTGAGGGTCTTGGCAGACCACTCAATGTGTTTTTTTCCTTCTGCCTGTTGCTATAGTTAAAATGCACTGTGATAGATTTATGATTTTTAATTGTATTTTTACAGACATACCGCAGAACACCTGAATGAGGTTCACGGACCACAGTTTGGGAACCCTAGTATAGTGTGTGTACAGACCGGCTCCCCTCAGACCCAGGCATACCCAGACCATTGGGGAAGACTGGAATAGGATGAGTGGCTTACTGGGAATGGATTCCGGGAAAATAATTTGCAGTTTGCAGATAATTGTAGTGACTATTACTAATTAACATGGGACACAGACTGGACTACCAGCCCCATTCAAATGAATGAGAGATTCATACGTTTTATCTCTCTGTTTGTGTATTTGGGGTGGCTGTTTTTTAGTTGTGTCAGATACTGTATGTAATGATCTCCTGGGATGGTTAACGATTCTGTTCAGGCAGCTTTCCACCTTGACCAACAGTTGGTAATGATTGAAAGAACCAAAATATTCCAGGAATTGGGTGCATCTGGAGGTGCCAGCAGCTGGGTGTTTTAAGCACCTGCTTGTTGGCGCCAGACTTTTCCGATGCTCTGTCCCTTTCAGCAGCAGACTGTGTCATTTTTAAGAGATGGGCTTGAAAATATGTAATGTATTTTCTATTCTCTGATTTTCACTGGTAATCTTTTATGATACTTGTAAGACACTTAGAGCCCTTCCCTCAAACAAATGGTTAAACAGTACAGTGGTACCTTGGTTCTCAAACGGCTTAGTTGTCAAACAAATCGGCTCCTGAATGCTGCAAACCTGGAAGTAAGTGTTTTATGGAAGCCAAATGTCTGACGCGGCTTCCAATTGAGTGCAGGAAGCTCCTGCAGCCAATTGGAAGCCACACCTTGGTTTTCGAATGGTTTTGGGAGTCGAACGGATTCCTGGAATGGATTAAGTTTGAGAACCAAGGGACTGTTAGAATTCCTGCCCCATGATTGCAGTCATAGGATTGTTGTCTTTCACATGACGGTATATGTTTTGACTCCACAGAGTGGGAAGTGACAGAAACAGGATGTTTGTGTTACTGTGTTCCGTGAAGTGGGACTATTGTCCTTTGCTCTTTCTCTTTTCTGTCTGATGCTAGAGAGAGAGGGAGCCATGTTGCAGTGCTCCGTGTGTGTTTATAAGTAAATAAAGTAGATTAGCCAAAATGCTGAGTTACTGAGGTCTGTCACGCAAGGTGCGCAAACTCTGCGGACCCCTAAGTGTGCCGGTGTCGGTTGGCATCGGTTACTGTGATGGTCAGGCTAAAGAAAGCTTTTGAAGCTCCCGAATGATCAACTAGGAAGGAGAAAACATGCCAGTCGGGTGTACACTTGAGTGTAGGCTGAACTCCCGACAGGTGTTGTTGTTGTTTAGTCGTTTAGTCGTGTCTGACTCTTTGTGTCCCCATGGACCAGAGGACGCCAGGCACTCCTGCCTTCCACTGCCTCCCGCAGTTTGCTCAAACTCATGCTGGTAGCTTCGAGAACACTGTCCAACCATCTCGTCCTCTGTCGTCCCCTTCTCCTTGTGCCCTCCATCTTTCCCAACATCAGGGTCTTTTCCAGGGAGTCTTCTCTTCTCATGAGGTGGCCATATTGGAGCCTCAGCTTCAGGATCTGTCCTTCCAGTGAGCACTCAGGGCTGATTTCCTTCAGAATGGAGAGGTTTGATCTTCTTGCAGTCCATGGGACTCTCAAGAGTCTCCTCCAGCACCATAATTCCAAAGCATCAATTCTTCGGCGATCAGCCTTCTTTATGGTCCAGCTCTCACTTCCATACAGGTACCACTGTATATAAATTGTCTAAATAAATCAGCGAATGAATCGCAGAATTGTAGAGCTGCAAGGGACCCAGAGAGTCATGAAGTCCAACTCCCTTCAATGCAGGAATCACAACCAATAGAGCAGAGGATGCCAAAGTAATTACATAAAGCCCCATGGATGGGGCCCATTGAGATTTCCATAGTGTCATTTGCCCTGGCAATTGTGCCACTCTTCCACCCCATTCAAGGAAGTGCAAGCCTCCCTTTGGAGCTGCAAGGGCACTCCCCCCCCCCATAGCAGACAACTTTCTGAAGAACATGCTCTTACTTCAAACTGCTTAATCTCCAAGTTAAACCTGGCTGGGTGTTTCTGTGACAGCTGAGGTTTTCCTCATACTTCACATCCATGACAGAGAGTCAGGAAGTGGCTTGTTGCTAAGGAACTAGTCTTCAAACAGAGGAAGAGAGTAAACTTACTGGTTTGGTATTTAGTTATCTCAGAATTGTCTGCAACCACCTCTCAAGAGAAATTCCCAGGGCAGTTTACCTTACATGGAAATGGGAGGGGAAAACACCTCTATACCCCAACATTGAAATACAGGTAAAATACTCCTGACCATCTGAGGAGGGCCACCCACATAAAACTATGGATCTAAGTCCAGGATCTAAAATATTAGCTGTACAGTGGTACCTCAGGTTACATACGCTTCAGGTTACATACGCTTCAGGTTACAGACTCCGCTAACCCAGAAATAGTACCTCAGGTTAAGAACTTTGCTTCAGGTTGAGAACAGAAATCGTGCTCCGGCGGCGTGGCAGCAGCAGGAGGCCCCATTAGCTAAGGTGGTGCTTCAGGTTAAGAACGGACCTCCAGAACAACTTAAGTACTTAACCCGAGGTACCACTGTACCAGAGAGTATTATTAAGAACATAGGAAGAGTCTTTTGGAGCAGGCCAGTGGACCACCTAGTCCAGCATCCTGTTCTCGAGTTAGCCAAACAGATGCCTCAAGCAGGCAGGATTCAAGCACAAGTCCACTCTCCCCTCCTGTGGCTCCCAGAAACTGGAATTCAGAAGCACTTCCTGCCTCTGACAGTGGAGGTGAAGCATGCCCATCATGGGTAGTAGCCATCGATAGCCCTCTCCTCCTCCATGAATTTGTCCAACCCCTTTTTAAAGCCGTCCAAGTTGGTGGCCATCACTGCATCCTGTGGGAGTGAGTTCCACAGGTTAACTACGCCCTGCATGAAAATCATTCTTTTATGTGGTTTTATTATGCTGTATGCTGCTCTGGGAAGTTTTGCTCGCAGAGCAGAATAGGAAGAAGAAGAAGAAGAAGAAGAAGAAGAAGAAGAAGAAGAAGAAGAAGAAGAAGAAGAAGAAGAAGAAGAAGAAGAAGCTTTTTGAACTGGAGAGATGGAAGATTGAGCTGAAGATCTCAGGACATGAACAAAGCTCTTGGCAATAGTGAGACTGCATTAACAGACAGACTGATCGGGCTGGGAGGACAGAATGAGCTGGCTTGCTTTAATCTGTTATTATTATTTTGCTGTTTTCGGTTTCTTCATCACGGGCTAGCAAGGTGTGCGTGTGTGAGAGAGAGTTGGCCTTGATGGATATATGAGTAAGCAAATTAAGGAAAGTGAACCAGGGACTCTGCATACCTGAAGGGGGTGGGGTCAAATGCAAAAGGTTACACCAGTATAAATAATAATAGCAGCCATGCTAGAAGGTCGTGCAACTGGAATCTAATTACAATGTGCAAACTTTATCAGGTCCAAAGGACTAGTGAGTGTATATAGCATGGGATTTACAAGACAGTTTCTGGCTGGATCGCACCTAAACTATTCTAGACTTTAAATTTATTTCATGGGAGTGAGAATAATGCAAAAGTGCAGCAAAACCTTATAGCCGTCCACCACACCAAGGCATTGTTCAGAAGTGCCCAAACGATGGGGTGAAGAGTGAGTCCGATGACCAACTGCTGTGAAACGTTTCCTTCCAAGCAAATTAACAGTTCTTGACTTGGTTCCCAATTCAGCACTGGTTTTTTTCTGCATTTCCTCCCGTATTTCTAACAAGCGACTGCATACGAAATACTGTGTGCAGTTGTGGTCACCTCCCCTCAAAAAGGAGATTGTAGAGTTGGAAAGGGATGCGGGTGGCGCTGTGGGTTAAACCACAGAGCCTAGGACTTGCCAATCAGAAGGTCGGTGGTTCGAATCCCCATGACGGGGTGAGGTCCCGTTGCTCGGTCCCTGCTCCTGCCAACCTAGCAGTTCGGAAGCACGTCAAAGTGCAAGTAGATAAATAGGTACCACTCCAGCGGGAAGGTAAACAGTGTTTCCATGTGCTGCTTTGGTTCTCCAGAAGCGGCTTAGTCATGCTGGCCACATGACCTGGAAGTTGTCTGCAGACAAACGCCGGCTCCCTTGGCTTATAGAGCGAGATGAGTGCACAACCCCAGAGTCGGTCACGACTGGACCTAATGGTCAGGGGTCCCTTTACCTTTACCTTTTAGAGTTGGAAAAAGTTCAGAAAAGGGCAACCAAAATGATCAAAGGGATATAGAGACTTGCTTATGAGGAAGAGTCGCAGCGTTTGGGACTTTTTAGTTTAGAGAAAGAGGGGGTAAGAAGCGACAGAATAAGAGATTGGACCATTCTGCATGGCATGGAGGAAACTGATAAGAGAAAAGTTTTTTGCCCTCCTAACTCTAAAACTTGTGAGCATCCATGGAAGCTGAATGTTGGAAGCAAATAAAAGAAGGTACTTCTTCACAAAGCACATAGATAAACCAAAATGATCAAAGGGATATAGAGACTTGCTTATGAGGAAGAGTCGCAGCGTTTGGGACTTTTTAGTTTAGAGAAAGAGGGGGTAAGAAGCGACAGAATAAGAGATTGGACCATTCTGCATGGCATGGAGGAAACTGATAAGAGAAAAGTTTTTTGCCCTCCTAACTCTAAAACTTGTGAGCATCCATGGAAGCTGAATGTTGGAAGCAAATAAAAGAAGGTACTTCTTCACAAAGCACATAGATAAACTATGAAGCTTGTGTAGCAGGAAGGGCTATCGATGGCTACTAGCCACCATGTCTATGTTCCTTCTCCACAGTTAGAGAGACCAATCCTCCTGAATACCAATTGCTGGAAGGCACAGGAGGGGAGAGATGCTCCTGTGCTTGAATCCTGCCCGTGGACTTCCCATTGGGGAATCTGGGTGGCCACTGTGAGAGTAGCAGGCTGGACTAGAAGGGTAACTGGCCTGATCCAGCAGGCTCTTCTTATGTTCTTATGAGACAGAACACTGGCCCATCTACCCTGTTATTGATGACAGTGATGCGTGGCAGCTCTCCAGCACACATGACTCTGTCCATTCTGCCCCTCATCAACTTCTTCCGCCTGAGGCAACTTCTTCCCTTTGCCTCATAGCAGGGCCAGCACCTGTCTAGGCCTTTAACCACTGCAGCTGGTCAAGATCTGTTGCTGCATCCCACACAGCTCTTAAAGGCACAGGAGCCCTTCCAGAAACGGAGGAAGGGAGAGTTATGAATCTCAGCAGACTCCCTCCCTGCTCCCTTTAAGAGTTTTTGTCCATTTGTTTGGCTCTGCCCAAGAGAAACCACACCAGAAGACCTGTAACTTAACTACAGAGCCCTGCAACAGCTTGGCTTATTAATCCGCATCGGAGCTGCAATCATTCAGGGACCAACTGACACTTATCTCTCGGTCGTTTCCGAACGGTGAGTTGGATTACTGCCTAATGATTTTATACTTTCACCCACAGGGCTTTCTGTTTTCTGATTAGCGGGGCTGCTTTAATTGCTCACGCCACGTCTTGTGATTGCTGCTGTATAAGAAGGTCACGTGCACCGACCTCTTTCTAGGGAATGGCTCAACTCCAGGCCACAGAGGACATTCTGGGGCTCAGCGCCTCCAGTACGTGGCCAGCAAAGCGTCAGGAACATGCCCAGAGAGGAATCTGAACACAGGGCAGTGAGGGGTGCCCATTTTCATAGAATCAAGAAATTGCAGAGCTGGAAGGGACCCTGAGGGCTATTTGTCAACCCCTGGAATTCGTGCCTTTCAACTAAATCATCCATGATAGATGACCATGCAACCGCCGCTTAAAGAGGAAGAACAGTCCACAACCTCCCTAGGGAGTTTCGAATCTGTTGCATTTATTTACAACCTTTTTCTCCAATGAGGTCAAAGTGGTTCTCCCCACTCCTCATTTAATCCCCACAACAGCCTTGTGAGGTAGACTGGGAGGCAGTGACTGGTCCTCAAGGTGACCCAGTGAGCTTCATGGCTGAGTCAGGATTCGAACCTTGGTCTCCGAGGCCCTAGGCCAGTACTCTAAGCATTACACTAATGTCTTCTGGTGGGGTTTCGTTTTAATGTATCCCTGTGAGTTGTGTCTATTTGGTTGCGAGTTGCTTTGAGTTGCCATTGGCAAGGAAAAGTGACCAATAAATTTAATAAATGACAGCAACACTGACTCTCCCAATGTAAGATCTGCATTAAGGTGGCTTGGTTGAAGGGTGCCAACTGACTTCAAAAAGATAGCCTTTCCTGCTCTTGTGCTTCTAAGCCAATCAACACCTTTCCAGGTACATTATGGGGGCACTCATAAAGTTCCTAACATCACCGACACTGTGCTCCTGTGCATTTGGGGGGGGGACATGCCAGTGTTGGACCACCTCTTCCAGACTGACAGCAGCCTTTTTTCCAGCAAAATAGAGAGCCAGGGCAACAGTGGGGTGAGGTTCCCTTACAGCAGTTTTATCCAACCTTGCATACCCAGGTGTTTTTAGACTACAACTCCAAGCCAGGTCACTCAGTGGTCAGGGGTGATGGGAGCTGGCACTTCAGCAACATCCAGGGATGTTGTGTTGAAGGACTCTGTAGCCTAGAGTTAAGCTGGGCAGTGTTCTTGGGCTCCATGATCACTGCAGATGGTGACAGCAGCCATGAAATTAAAAGACGTCTGCTTCTTGGGAGAAAAGCAATGACAAACCTAGACAGAATCTTAAAAAGCAGAGACATCACCTTGCCAACAAAGGTCCATATAGTTAAAGCTATGGTTTTCCCAGTAGTGATGTGTGGAAGTGAGAGCTGGACCATAAAGAAGGCTGATCACAGAAGAATTGATGCTTTTGAATTATGGTGCTGGAGTAGACTCTTGAGAGTCCCATGGACTGCAAGATGATCAAACCTATCCATTCTTAATGAAATCAGCCCTGAGTGCTCACTGGAAGGACAGATCGTGAAGCTGAGGCTCCAATACTTTGGCCACCTCATGAGAAGAGAAGACTCCCTGGAAAAGGCCCTGATGTTGGGAAAGATTGAGGGCACAAGGAGAAGGGGACGACAGAGGACGAGATGGTTGGATAATGTTCTCAAAGCTACCAGCATGAGTTTGACCAAACTGCGGGAGGCAGTGGAAGACAGGAGTGCCTGGTGTGCTCTGGTCCATGGGGTCATGAAGTCGTACACGACTAAACAACTAAACAACAACAACATTTCCGGAAAAAGTAAGCTTCAGGTATTGTAGCTACTCTGGAAATGCATGAGTAAAAAGGGAGCCATGCCCCTCTGATTAAAGGAGTTGCCCACTGCAGAAGGAGTTCCCCAAGGCTGGCGAACCACAAAGCCTTTCAAGAATTTAGGCGAGGTCACCAACGTGAAATCGCTTTTGCAAACCCAGGGATTATAATAACAAAAGACCTGGGTATTAAACTAGGCGGTGCATTTATTCACGGTGTGGACGAACTTGTTCCCAGTGCCTCTTACGAAAGAGGAAGCACCTCCTGGGAAAGAGAGTCAGCTTCTTCAAAGCAACAGCGTCTGAAATGCAACCGTCTGCCAAGGGAGCTTCAAGGGTTTGCAGGAAGCAGTGATTTGCATATTAAGCTGCTTTCTGCTGAGTCAGACCACAGGCTCATCTAGATTGTATTGTACACAATAACTGGCAGCAGCTCTCCAGGGTTCCAAGTAGTGCTCGGACGGCCATTTCAGGCCCATTTTGAACGACTGATAAAAGATTGCAGGGAAAGTATTTTAATTTACTACGTTTGCATCCCTTGTCTGTGCTCCGGGAAGCTCAAAACAGCATACCGTATTTTTGGTCTGTAAGATGCACCAGACCACAAGATGCACCTAATTTTTGGAGGAGGAAAACAAGAAAAAATAATAATCTGAATCTCAGAAGCCAGAACAGCAAGAGGGATCGCTGCACAGTGAAAGCAGCAATCCCTCTTGCTGTTCTGGCTTCTGGGATAGCTGTGCAGCCTGCATTCGCTCCATAAGACACACACACATTTCCCCTTACTTTGTAGGATGGAAAAAGTGAATCTTATACAGCAAAAAATACAGTATATGGCTGCCCTCCCCTTCGTTTTACCCCCACAACAACCCTGTGAGGCAGCTTAGACAACCACAATGAAAGCACAGCCTGAATAGGAGAGCCTGTGTGTTGCCTTGTGGGTGCCATAAAAGGATGTTGCTGTTTGATAGAAGCTGAGGCTCCTTCGTCGATTTACTCTCCGCCACGCATTTCTCTCCACCTGGAGAAATTAGATGTTTACATGCCTGGATGATAGTTCCTGCTCTTGAAGCCTAATGGCTCATGCGATACCTTGGCAACCCATTCATCGCTTCACTTTATAAGTTCTTATTGCATGGTGCCAGAGCAACGCGGAGCTCAGGGCTCCAGGTGGTGAGCTTCCTGGTCCAGCAATCATCTTTAGTCATCCTCCCTCAGGGCCAGAAAAGCCTTACCAAAAGTCGTTTTCTTTGCTGCTGGAGCAGCGCACAGCAGAACTTGGATGGATTCTGCTGAAGCGGAAGGGTTGCAAATAGTTCCTCACGGACACTCGTTTGCACAAGGCTACATACTTTTGTAAACAAAATCTGCCCTTCTTCCTTTATGGGGTATCCAAGAGCCCATATGGAGTCCTTACGTGTGTTCCCTATTGGTAGGAGAAAATAACAGAGGCCGACCAGAGAATACTGAGAAGCAAAGCATCTAGTAAGCCTGATCTTTATTGACCTATTGCAACAGGGTGCTCCCCTCACACGCAGGAAAGGAGGAGGACCTAAAACAATGGTATGCCTGCCCTTATATTGACATTTTAAATTCCCTGCCCTGGAGCTCAAGATCACCCCTCCATACATCATACATACATCACAGCAGGGGTGTAAACCAAGACCACCCTCCACAAACATCATACCTACATCACAGAAAAGGCGGTCTACAACAGAAATTTGAGTGCTGTTGTTTTTCTTGTCTGGCAGGTTTTCTGATAATGCTTTATCTGATTGCCTCTCCTGGTAGTCTGCCCATTGCTCTGAAATGGTGATCACCCACTTCCTGAGACAATGGGAAAGTTCCCCCACCCCTCCCTCCTTGCAGAGAAAACATTTGGTCAGTTTGGAAGTCAAAATGGTTTCAGGAAGGTCTTCCTCTGCTGCTCCAGACATTGGTACATTTATGAACATTTATTTTATATATATTTTATATATATAAAATAAATATATAAAACCTCATCTCCATGAATATGCCCTATCCTCCAGGTCTTTGGCTTCTGGGATGATTGGTTCATTCTCTGAGGACTGCAGGGCCTGGTTCCAGCTCGGGGCTAGGCATGACGCCGCTGCTACATGAGCTGCCCCAAACCTGGTGCAATTCCAGACAATGAAAGGCAACCCTGAAACAGCCCACTCTGTCCACTGGTACAGACCTCAAGTGGTTCCATAGAAATAAATACGGATTGGGGTTGGAATGGAATCTGAGGACCAGTCTTCCACCAGCTCATGTCCTCCAAATGTTTTGGATTAAGAATCACATAATCCCTGACCACCAAACTTGCTAGCTGTATTTGATGGGAGCTATAGCCCAAAACAGGGACATGGGTGGCGCTGTGGGTTAAACCACAGAGCCTAGGACTTGCCGATCAGAAGGTCGGCAGTTCGAATCCCCGCGACGGGGTGAGCTCCCGTTGCTCGGTCCCTGCTCCTGCCAACCTAGCAGTTCGAAAGCATGTCAAAGTGCAAGTAGGGCGGGAAGGTAAACGGCGTTTCTGTGCGCTGTACGCTGGCTCCCTCGGCCAATAAAGCGAGATGAGCACTGCAACCCCAGAGTCGGCCACGACTGGACCTAATGGTCAGGGGACCCTTTTCCTTTACCTATAAAGAGTTTTGGATTTGATATCCCGCTTTATCAGTACCCGAAGGAGTCTCAAAGCGGCTAACATTCTCCTTTCCCTTCCTCCCCCACAACAAACACTCTGTGAGGTGAGTGAGGCTGAGAGACTTCAGAGAAGTGTGACTGGCCCAAGGTCACCCAGCAGTTGCATGTGGAGGAGCGGAGACGCGAACCCGGCTCACCAGATTATGAGTCCTCCGCTCTTAACCACTACACCACACTGACTCTATATAGCCCAAAACATCTGGGGGGCACCAGGTTGGTGAAGCCTGGTGTAGATAATGGTGAGTTAAATGGACTAGGAGCCCAACTCAGTGTAACGAAGTTCCCTGTGTTTCCAGCTGCAGTTTGGCGACTGTGCACCTGCTTTGCATGCAGGTTTGATCCCTGACAGCATCTCCAGTTAGAGCTGGAAATTTCCCCTGCCTAAAACCCTGGAGAGCTGCTGCCAGTCTGTGTGGACAGTACTGAGCTAGTCATAGAAATCAGAGAATTGTAGAGTTGGAAGGGACCCTGAGAATCATCTCCTCCATTCCCCTGCAATGCAGGAATATGCACCTGCCCCATACGGGGATCAAACCTGCAACCTTTGCATTATCAGCACCATCCTCGAACACCTGAGCTACCCAGGCAGTCATCTGATTTAGCGTAAATACAGCTTCCTATGTTCCTTCCTAACACCCTGGACCAGCTGAACATTGTCTCTCACCTAGGGTATATACCCCTACAAAATATGCAAAGTGCAATGAGAACTAGGGTCCTCCCCAGATCCCTCATAGAGATGGGGAAAGGCAGCACCAAGTCTGGAGAGGAAACATGGGACCAGGGAGGTGAAGGAGCATCCCTGATGTTCACGCAGGCCAGGCATGTGCCTGGAACCGCTCTTTGGTGCAATTGCTCAGATAAACGTTTGGTGAGATAGCTCTCTCCGGAGTGGACTCTAACCTGGCTGGCAAATGAGGAGAGGGAGGAGGCATCTGTGGAGTGTGGAACCCAAAGGAAAAAGCCCATCTGAGATTAATTAGTAGCTCAAGCGACCCTGACTTGACACCAGAAGCACCTGCTGCAGGTAGCAGCTCCTTGCAACGAGGGCCAAGTCAGGACATTTTTTTCATACCTGAGTTAGGAAATCCAAATGGGCTGGTAATCCATATTGAACAACGCTTGAGTCTTGGAGGAGAAGGCTTTCAATGGCATCGTGCATCTGGATGCCAGTTACACTTACACACACACACACACACACACACACACACACACACTCTCTACTGGGAACATAGGAAGCTGCCTTATATTTGCACCACTGAATCCATCTAACTCAATATTGTCTGCACTGACTGGCAGTGCCTTTCCATTGGCCCAGCTAGCTGTTTGTTTATTCATTTATTCATTTATATTTTATTGAGATTATTATACAGTAGTGAGTTAAAGTAAATAAGGGGGGGGGAAAGAATAGAAACGAAAAAAGGAAAAAAGATACATTAATTTTTAAAAAGCAGAGGAAAACACCAATAAAATAACAATAAAATATAATTAAGGTTACAAAATTATATTGTATATATGCAGATGGATAAACTTGTTGTTTCCCTCAAGTATATGTTGATTCATGTGTCCCTATCAATATGTTTCAAATATCGTTAAATTTGTCCATGTATAATCTTCGTCTGAAAGCAATCCGTTCATAGGTTGCAAGAGTTGTCATGTCATCTATCCATTGATCGAAAAGGGGGACATATTTTTGTTCTTCCAATGTATCAATATCACTCTTTTTGCAGATGCAAAGGCACAGAGAATCCATCTACGTTGGCCAATTGTCAAGCCCCATATATTATGTAAAAAATATTGTTGGCACTGCCTGGCAGCATCCCTCCAGGATTTTAGACAAGGTTACTTCCCAACCAACTCCTGCCAACCTAGCAGTTTGAAAGCACGTCAAAGTGCAAGTAGATAAATAGGTACCGCTCCGGCGGGAAGGTAAACGGTGTTTCCGTGTGCTGCTCTGGTTCGCCAGAAGCGGCTTAGTCATGCTGGCCACATGACCCGGAAGCTGTCCGCCGGCTCCCTTTGCCAATAAAGCGAGATGAGCGCCGCAACCCCAGAGTCGGTCATGACTGGACCTAATGGTCGGGGTCCCTTTACCTTTATTTCCCAGCACTATAGGGAAATGCCAATGGAGATTGAACCTGAGACCTTTTAAGGGCCAAGCAGCTGCTCTGCACCACAGAGCCTTGGCCCTTCTTGTAGAAGGAGACACAGCTCAGCAGCGCCAAACAGTTTTATTGACTGCCCCTTGTCCAATTTTCTTTGCATTCTAGTCTAGATATTATTATTACTGTTGTTGTTGTTGTTGTTGTTGTTGTTGTTTTGCATTCTAGTGTTGGTTTTAGTTTTTACTTTGCAAACCACTCAGAGATTTTTTTTTAATTATCTAGTCTATAAATCAGTTGATTAAATAAACAAAATCTCAATTTTCAGCCCAGGTGAAGAGAAAAGGAAAGCAGGGCCCAGTCCCTGCCAAGTGGGGGTGCCAGCTTGAATAAAATATGGGGTGGCAGGTAAGCCCCACCCCACATAATTGATCACAAGATATGGCCCACGCTGTGGCAAGATGGAGGCTGGGCAGCCTTGGTGCCAAGTGTTACCAACCTTTCCACCATACTGTCTCCGTAAAGTTGTCTGTGTTTTTAAATCCTCTCTCGGATCCCAGGATAGCCACAAGTTGGATGTTGCTAATCAGTATCTGAGAGACGTGCCAAAGAGGTCTTGCCAGGTAAATATTCAAACTAATCTTGGTTTAGAGCTAAGCCCAGGAGCCAAAGAATTTTATTTGCACAAGAGCCCTGCCAGGGAAAAGTCGGCAGTCTTGGTGCCCTCTTGAGACTGGGCTCAATAAGTAACTGGGAAGTGGGGGGGGGGGGGCTTGTTGTGCTGCTTCCGACTCAGGGATCCTTATCACTGCAGAAAGACAGCCTGTCTTTCCCACATCCAATCCTCTCTGCACTTGGCAGTCTAGGAAGGATCAGTTGGTGCTTTGATCCGCAGTTCTCTTTGTGACTTAGGAAAGTTTTGTCTCCTCTACTGTTGGCTTTGCCTTATTTATCTAAGAGGAGGACAGGAGGGCAACAGTGGGGCAGGAGGCCACAGAAAGAGGGTTTACTGCTGCATTAGGTCTGAAAGAATGAAAGATATGAAGAACATGAGAGTCTGGCTGCTAAATCAAGCCAAAATGGCTGATCTAGTCTAGCATCCTCTTTGGCCAGCCAGATGTGTGTGGGAAACCAGCGAGGAGAAATTTGAATGCAAGAGCCCTCTTCCCTCCTGTGGCTTCTAGCAACTGTATATTCAGAAGCATGTTGCCTCCAACTGCAGAGGCAGAGCCTAGCCATCATGACTAGTAGCCTTCAATAGCCCTCTCCTCCAAAAATCCAATCTGAGATTGTAGTAAATGTCCTGCTGCATTAGGGCAAAGGCCCATCTGGTCCAGCATCCCCTTTTCACAGTGGCCAATAAGATGCCCCCCTCCAAAGATGCCTGCAAACAGGACCTGAGCTAAACAGCAGTGCTTTGTGGGTTCCAACAGCTGGTTCAGGTGCATGCTGCTTCTGACAGCGGAGAGAGTAGCTTATTGTTGGATTCTCAAGGGCAGAATCCTCTTGAGTGTTTTCAAAAGAAAACTACGGTTGCATAGGTAAAGGGACCCCTGACCATTAGGTCCAGTCGTGGCCAACTCTGGGGTTGCGGTGATCATCTCACTTTATTGGCTGAGGGAGCCGACTAAGCCGCTTCTGGCAAACCAGAGCAGCGCACGGAAATGCCGTTTACCTTCCCGCCAGAGCGGTACCTATTTATCTACTTGCACTTTGACGTGCTTTCAAACTCTTAGGTTGGCAGGAGCAGGGACTGAGCAACAGGAGCTCATCCCGTTGCGGGGATTCGAACCGCTGACCTTCTGATCGGCAAGCCCTAGGCTCTGTGGTTTAACCCACAGCGCCAACCCGAGTCCCTCTACGGTTCTGGGAACTGCAGTTTCCTCATCACAGAGCTACACTTCCCTTTAACAAACTACAATTCCCAGGATTCTTGGTGGGGGGAGCCATGTGCTTTAAATGTGTGGTGTACGCACACTCAATGCCACTGGCGAAGCACCAAGAGGTGCGTTGAGTTTCTTCATTCTGTAGCTTTTGTCATGTGTCTCTTTTCACCCGCCTGGCCTTGGACAGTTAAAACCAGCCTCCTCTGCTTTGGTTGATCTGCCGCTGCTTGGAATTGTTTTCATACTTGTACAGAAACTGCTTTGTTTCTGTTTTACTTGTTTTCCACTACGGTGATTCTACGGCTATCATTCGCCCTGAGACCTTTCAGCAAAGGGCGGGTAAGAAAGCTCACAAATGGATAAATAAAGCAGAGCAAAACAAACAGGAGGGTTGTGCCAGTAATAGCAAATAAGCGAAAGTCCTTGTACGTGGCAGTAAATGTTGTCATAGTACTTGGAAATTGCTACAGTAATTAACCACAATACCTCCAGGGGTTGTGCCCGTTGCCAAGGCTGATCTAAGGAGGCCATTTTCCTGGGCCGGTCTGGGAACCTCAGAGGAGAAACTCAGCCATTAGCAAGGCCTTGCAGAGAGGACATAATTACATACAAAGGCAAGGAATGCCTGTCTCTAGGCTAAAGTCCGTATAGTTAAAGCTATGGTTTTCCCAGTAGTGATGTATGGAAGTGAGAGCTGGACCATAAAGAAGGCTGATCGCCAAAGAATTGATGCTTTTGAATTATGGTGCTGGAGGAGACTCTTGAGAGTCCCATGGACTGCAAGAAGATCAAACCTCTCCATTCTGAAGGAAATCAGCCCTGAGTGCTCACTGGAAGGACAGATCCTGAAGCTGAGGCTCCAATACTTTGGCCACCTCACGAGAAGAGAAGACTCCCTGGAAAAGGCCCTGATGTTGGGAAAGATGGAGGGCACAAGAAGGGGACGACAGAGGATGAGATGGTTAGACAGTGTTCTCAAAGCTACCAGCATGAGTTTGGCCAAACTGTGGGAGGCAGTGGAAGACAGGAGTGCCTGGCGTGCCCTGGTCCAGGGGGTCACGAAGAGTCGGACACGACTAAACAACAGGCTGAAGTGCAGGCCAAGCACCACAATTCCCAGAAGTCTGTTCCAATGCCTTTCATTAAGGAACTACCTTTGGGTCTCAGTTTCCCTGATTTCAGCACAGATGCAGGCAGACAAAACAGGCCTCCCTTCTCCTGCATGAGATGACTCATCTTCTTCAGCCTTCAAATGCATCTTCATCAGACACAAACGCCTAGGATGCTTTCTGTCTGCTTTTCCACGTTTGGACACTTGGTGTGCCGGATCCTGCACACGTGAGCAGAGACACAAGGCTGCTCCGCATCCACATGCAGGAATCTGGACAGCCAGCCTTTTGCATTAGTGAGGTGGCTCCAACAGCCGGTGACACTTTCCACATCATTGCAGAATTGCCATTCCCAGGGGGGAAATGTCATGTGCAGATTTACTTTTTTAAAAAGTAGTGAATTTAACAAAGAATTAAAAAGATAAAGGGGAAAAAATGAAGGGGTGGGGGAAAACCCCAGCAAACCCCCCCCCATCAGCTCACAAGAACCATCAATGCACCCATCTTAAATTAAACATTTAAGGGAAAATAAGCCATTTAGATGTTCAAATTGGTATCCACATGAGACTGACATTTTTGGGGAAATATCTTCCAATGCAGCCAGGGCAGTGAGGCCCTCAAACCGTTAGGCAATAGACGGTGGGTGTTTATCCTTCCAGCCTTAAAGTCTGTATCTCTTAGCACAACCATAAGGGTTCACAAAATCAACTTTTCTTGTCACCTGCTGGTTTATGCAACCATATTGGGAGGTTTTTAATGTTTGAGGCTTTACAGTGGTACATTGGGTCAATAACTTAATTCGTTCTGGAGGTCCGTTCTTAACCTGAAAGTGTTCTTAACCTGAGGTACCACTTTAGCTAATGGGGCCTCCTGCTGCCACTGCACCGCCGGAGCACGATTTCTGTTCTCATCCTGAAGCAAAGTTCTTAACCCGAGGTACTATTTCTGGGTTAGTGTAGTCCGTAACCTGAAGCATCTGTAACCCAAGGTACCACTGTACTATGTTTTTATACGTATTATAAGCTGCCCAGAGTGGCTGAGGAAACCCAGGCAGATGGGCAGGGTATGTATGTATGTATGTATGTATAAATAAAGTGCCCTACTTTACAGAGGACAGTCCTCTCTTCTTCTGGAAGGGCCCTCAAGTCCAAATTAGGTTGAACGATATGAAAACCCTAAGAAGGGAGAGCAGGAGGAGAAGGAAAGGCCTTGAAATGACCCCTGGGCTGAGGAGACAGCTCACCTGGTCACACTCTTTTCCACGAGAGTGTTCAGCAATGGCCACAATCTGGAAAGAGATCATGAGGTTGACTTGAAAGGAGGGGATTGCCAGGACATTCTGTGCTACTCTGAGAGTACTTTGATCAGTTTAATGGTATGAGTTCCAAGTCCACAGATATGAAGCCACCCACAACATTATTGCTGTTTGTAAAAATTAAAAAAATAATAATACTGTAACCAAAGTAACTGGGAGATTTATTTAAATAAATATGCATTTGTTTGCATCCAAGCATTCCCCCTGGTGCATCTCAGGCCTCCCTTGTGGGCCTGCTGAACCTCTTATGCCCCACATCTTAGCTTGTACAGCAATCAGTAGACCGGAGCCCTCCGAGCTTGTTGGGTCACTCTTTTTTAATTGATCAGGCTACAGCCTAAAGCAAAACACCTTCCTTGCTTTTATTTATAGTTTTATTGCTCTTATCTCTTTCAAAGTTATTTCCTTTGCTCATATCTGTTTGCATTTACAATTCTGAGTTGTCACAAGATAGCCAATTATTAGTAATAGCTATTGATTTTCTTATAAATTAGTTGATGCACATTTGTGGTAGGTGAAGGTTTGTGCATGTTTCGTAAATAGTGATAGAGATAAGTTCTTCACTCTTACGTTTTCATTAATAAGAATGTGTAAAAATAATTTTCATGCAATACTCTTTGCTGAATTTTATTGTGTTATCTTTCTTAGCAGGTTGTGCAAACAACTATTCTGAATAATGATTTTTTACGATAGGGGGCACCGGAGATGAGTTTATGGAACCAAATGTGGAGAGGTGTCTACCACAGCAGTAGACTCTCCATCTCTAGCTATTTCCACCTTTGTCCTAGTAATGAGCTGAAGCTGTGTACACAATATACCTTTCTTCTTCTTTGGCAATCACTCGTAGCCGAGTAAGATTGTCTTCCATAAACACGGTTTTAACAATGAGTCCATAAGTGACTGTGGAGGCCAGTTCTGGATCCACAGATCCTTCCACAATGGAGACATTGGTTTTTGGGTGGGAGTTGACCATGGTGTAGATTTGCCAAGCGTGCCTTCCTCTTAGCACGTTTCTCCCTTGCGTCCTGAGTTTGAGTGTCTTCAAAGCCCATGACACCTTTGGTAAAGGCTGTTCTCTAATTGGAGTGCTTGCAGGCAAGTGTTTCCCAGTTGTTGGTGTTTATACAAGTGGGAGAGGGCTTGTTTGTGTGGGCTTGGCAAAAGTGGCATCTGGGCCACAGCAAGAACACTGTTCAGGACAGAAAGGCCGCACTATTCAGCTTCACCTATCTCCAGGCTCTTTGGGAGTTCTTAAGACATGGTGAATGATGACATGTTACCTGGCATGGTTTAGAAGTGTTTAAAGCAAGAAAAAAGAAGATTTAAACAGAGAGGTTGCATTAAACTGGCCGGCAGCTCACCCTCTCCCCAACAAAGACAAGGCAGTGATATGCTTTCACAGAGAAATGGAAAGATCTTAAGATTGCAAACCGCTTTGCTGCTTCTTTTAGAAACTCCACAGGCAAGCGCATCCTCCATCTGCAAGGGTTTACTGCCTCCAGCAGAGTCACTGGGGAATTGCAAGATGTAAATATTTTGGGTTCAGGAGGACGCCAAGCTGCTTAAATAAAAATAATTTCGTACCACCATATCCTATAATATCAGGGCAGTGTGCCATGTTAAAACATAAAGCACCACTTTTATAAAAACAATTAAATACAGTTAATCGTTAAAGTGATTGGCTAATCAAAAGTAAAAATTAAACTGCTGCAAAGGCCTGTTGGCTTTTAAAATAGCCTTTGAGGCACCTGAAAGTTAAAAGTGAGGATGTCTGCTACATCTCTGCTGGAAGACTGTTCCATAGCATGGGACCAGCGACACTCAATGCCCAGCTTCCAGCTGAGACCAGCCAGGCCTCTGTAACATGGAGCAGAGTGTACAATGTTCCATGTAGAATGTCCAGCTGGCATCTAATTTATCACCAATAGAGATGTACACAATCCAGTTTGAGATTCATCCTTGATGGAAAAAACTAGGCAAAGAAAGGTGGTTTGAAAGCCACCACCATAAGGAACCATCTCATCTCAAACAGAATCTGCTATCTAACACTGCGGATGGCTGCTGCTTTAGAACAGCCAGTCTTTTTCTACACATAGCGTGAGCAGTCTAAAGGAGACAGAATAGGCAATTAAATTTTTTTGACAGGTCCCTCCCACATCAAATGATTTATTTCTGTTGTGTGCATCCCCCCCCCCCAGTGGAACAGGAACATCTCCGGACACGGGTTGGATATCATTACTTTCTCAGCAAGCTGGCTCCGTAACCCTAGCAACACTCCGCAGTGCAACCACGTCATGCTGTCTCCAAGACAACAGTTGCTAGTGCAATGACATCATGGTGTTGCCATGGAGATGCTCCATGAAAGTCAAGGGGAAAATATACTCTAAAGTAAATAGGGACTGGTGTGGAGGGGAGGGGGGAGATGGAAACAGGGAAAGGGAGGATGAAGAAGAGCTAACAAACAAGGTTTGTAAGGCATCAAGAGGAAAGGATCGCCATGCATCTTTGCCAGGAGGAATTAACATATCCCTTGGCCCGGCTGAAGAATTAATCATTGCGCGGCCCTGTTTGGTTTTGAAACAAATGTCCTCTTCCTGCCCTCTGTAATTTCCATAATTGTTGTTGTTGTTCTCTAAGCAATTGTGTTTGGGAATACTTGCTCACTTGCAGCACACACCCTGAAGGCTGGTTTTCTCTACAGCTGGTTCAGTAACATCCAGAAGAATATATTACATGCTTCACATACCAAACAAGTTTAATACATAAATTAATGGGCAAAACTTAAGGGATGAATTTTGATTAGCACCAGGAGGCAACTGGAAGCCTGTGGGAGCCTGCTGAGCACATAAGCAAGAGCACTGTTAGAATTAGGTGTTTGGCTGCAGAGTCGAGACTCCTCACCCACCAGAACCTCCGTAGTCCAGCAGGGTAGTTACTAACCTGGTAGTATTTTTCGGTCACACCAACAAAACCACAATCTATGTCAGATGCTCATGACTGGGGTCTATGAAAACTCTAGAATCTGTTGGTCTCTCCATACCTAGCCATCATGGTCTCCTCTGGCTCAACCCCAACTTTCTCAATTCAACTTTGCCTCTACTTCTAGGGGCCAGGAAGGATCTTCAGGAGCAGTTGCTGAGATGTGCTTATGCTTCTCATGCAGACATTGACCAGAACTCAGAAGACTGTGCATTAATGCCCAGAGGAATGGTGCAAACATAACCCCACCCATTCTGGGAGGGATTTTTAACTGCCTGCCCAGGGTGCTCATCAAACTAATGAAAACGTTATGGGCATTCATTCATCCTTACGTACCAGCAACAAGACTCTATGAACAGCTTCTTCGCCACTGAGTGGAATTCAGTAACATTAAAATCAAGAACATGATTTGCCATGCAGTGAACTCTGACCAAAAGCTGGGTATGTCCCATGACTATCCATAGTACCATAAGTCCCAGACATACCTGCCTTTCTGTCTTTAGACAACAATGAAAAACTTTCTGGTTGTGGCAAAGGGATCCCCACCCACCCCCCAAAAATTATGTTACTACTTGAGATTTGTTTTAATAAGCTTAAAATAGGGTGAGATAGCATTGACTTATTTTAGCTAACAAGCAGTTGTAAAAGATTTAACATCAATCAATAACCTCTGCTGAAGGTTTTGCTTTTCCTTCATTAAAGAGTGTTTTTCTCCTAGGAAATTAACATTCCACTCCTGATTCCTGCTCTGCTCAGGCCAAAAAGATGGAAAATGAAAAGCAGGTTTCCTATTTATTGAGCAACAGCATAGTCTTAGGAACACAGGAAGCTGCTTTATATTTGGTCCATTTACCTTGGTATTGTCTACACTGACTGGCAGCAGATCACCAAGTTTCAGATGGGTTCTCTCCCAGCCCTGTCTGCAGTTTGGATGTGGGACCATGACAAACCTAGACAGCATCTTAAAAAGCAGATATCACCTTGCCAACAAAGGTCCATATAGTTAAAGCCATGGTTTTCCCAGTAGTGATGTATGGAAGTGAGAGCTGGACCATAAAGAAGGCTGATCGCTGAAAAATTGATGCTTTTGAATTATGGTGCTGGAGGAGACTCTTGAGAGTCCCATGGACTGCAAGAAGATCAAACCTATCCATTCTTAATGAAATCAGCCCTGAGTGCTTACTGGAAGGACAGATCATGAAGCTGAGGCTCCAATACTTTGGCCACCTCATGAGAAGAGAAGACTCCCTGGAAAAGACCCTGATGTTGGGAAAGATGGAGGGCACAAGGAGAAGGGGATGACAGAGGACGAGATGGTTGGACAGTGTTCTTGAAGCTACCAGCATGAGTTTGACCAAACTGCGGGAGGCAGTGGAAGACAGGAGTGCCTGGTGTGCTCTGGTCCATGGGGTCACGAAGAGTCGGACACAACTAAACGACTAAACAACAACAAACGTGCAGAGCAGGTGCTCCATGACAGAGTTTCAGCCCTTTCCCCAAGTCAGCCCGAATGCAGTTCCCAGAGCTTCAGACTCAGACCTTTTATGGTAACTCAACATTTTAAACCAATAAAGCTTTGCTTCCAAAATTTTGGGAAGCCTTCCTCAACTGGGTCCCCTCAATGTTGTGGACTACAACTCCTGTCACAGCCAGGCTGCATTGGGCCCTTTTTAAGCATGCAGTGGAATTGTTGCAACTCTAAACATATGGCCCCAAACCCCTTCATATCCACTTGTCAGAAATTCAGGACTGGGCTTCTGTCTCCTATGCCCTTTTAAAATGTGTTGGGGGGATTGGCTTGTTGTTTTTACTTTTATTATGTTTTATTATTTTGTGGTTTTATATTCTGATTTTATTCTGTGAACCGCCCTGAGGCCTGTTGGTATAGGGTGGTATATAAATTCAATAAATAATAATAACAATTATTATGGCAGAATGGTTGTCTCATGTCTTAAAACACTTGAGCAGCAGTCTAAAAAAAACAACCACCCCCCAGTTCAAATCAAGAGTCCCCACCACCACCAATAGAACCTGATTTGGCAATGGTAGGGGTGGACTAAATTCAGGAAAGACCTCCTGTGAAGGGCACTAGGAATATCCCAGGCTAGAGGGAGGAATTTATGTCTGCTCATTCTTCAGGCAGCCTCATTGGGCAGATTCTCATTTCTTGTTGCTATGCTAGCCTCCTCATGATACTCCAATTGTGTCAGGCCAGATCTCTCTGCAGCCTGGGAGAGCTCCACCTCTGAAGTGCACATGTGTGACATGTATGATAAGGAACTGGCTTTTATATTATTGTCTCTTGTTCCCAACAAAGGAATGTTCCAGGAATCTGCCCTTAACTTCCAGAATGTGATACTCCAGTAGGTAACTAGGTCAAAAAGAAGGATGGGATCTTATGCAATTGGTCATACTTTAAAGTGAAGCTGTGTAAGGCTGGCATACCAGCAGAGTTCTATGGCACCCATGGGACAGAAGAAAACCTCATGCCTCATCCACAAGCAGTAAAATCAGTCAGGCATTCATTGCAACTGGGGCAAAATATTCACTCTGCATTTCCCTGTTACTGGAACCCAGCTAATCAGTGAGAAGGGGCTTGCAGGTTTAACGAGCTTATTTAATTCCTATAGTTACACACCTCGGGCATATTAGTTTGCAAATATTTGAGAATTGAAGAAGGCTTGTAAATTTATTTGCTCCATCTTGTATCTGCCAGCAGAAGCTGTGAGAAATCACTAAGAAGCCCATTTTTTGAGAGGCTAACACCCTTTTTGAGGTGATGGCGATTTCCTCTGAGACATGCTGTGGCCCAGAGATTCAGCAGCAGCAAAAGGAACATCCGAGGAATGCAGGTAAATCTGAATATACCTTTGCCTCTCTCTAGAAATTCCTATTTCATTGTACTTCGTAAGTCACCTTGAGAACTTTGGTTAGTGGGTGGGTTTAAATACTCTCAAACAAACACACAACTTCTTACAACTTATCTCCCCCAAGCAGCAGTTTATTTTCTTTAATTCCAAAACACTTAATTTAGAAGTCTGGCATCTCATCATCCATCTTAACATGGGCTAACATTGACACTGCGCTGTCAGAATACACAGGCAACTGAACAGCCAAAGAATTTACAAAAAATAAATCATGATTCTTCAAAACTGCAAAAAAAGCTTACAAGTATCAAAATCAAAACCTCAAGATGCATTGCCTGAAACCAAGTCTGTGCACATAAAGAGTGAAACACAGATTGTTATAGAACCTCACATTTTAAAATTGATGAACAGGACAAAATCAGTTCACATCTGCTTAGAGCCACTTCCATGTTTTGCATGTATAAGATTTACTGCTTAACTGACATAATCCACTCCAAGCAGAAAATTTAAAGATTCAATTTCCGATCAATTCTCCTAAATCATTTCCACTCTTTTATTAACCCATAAAATATGAATCAAATGAAACTAAAATGCCTCATTTTAAGTTTCTTCCTGCACAATATGCCACTATGATAAACAGGGCTGATACACCATTTAGTCCAGCAATGCCCATGAAGCCCCATCTGAAGCAGCATCTGGCAGACCTCACAGCTGTGCCAACAATACATTTATGCTTAGCACTAAATACATAGTGTGATCGTGGCAAAGAAGTATTGGTGATGGTGATGAGGTGGTGGTTGATGGGAAGCTGTGATCTGGGGAGCTCTTCAATTGTTGCCTTCCCCTGCCTCCTCATCCTGCTGGTCACTTGTCCAGAGAGTGAGGTTGTCTCGAAGGAGCTGCATGATAAGTGTGGAGTCCTTGTAGGAATCCTCGTTGAGTGTGTCCAGCTCCGCAATGGCATCATCAAAGGCTTGTTTGGCTAGAAGGCAGGCCTGCTCAGGGGCATTCTGGATTTCATAGTAGAAGACGGAGAAGTTGAGTGCCAGCCCCAGCCTGATTGGGTGTGTGGGCTGCATGTGCTCTTTGCTGATTTCAAAGGCTTCTTTGTAGGCAGCCTCTGATGCTTCCACAACGCTGTTCTTCTTCTCACCTGCAGCGACTTCTGCCAAATAGCGGTAGTAATCACCTTTCATTTTCAGGTAGAAGACCTTGCTCTCATATTGAATGTCACTGCAGTTCTTGATCAAGAACTTGTCTAGCAGGGCCAAAACATCATTGCATACTGTCTCCAACTCCTTTTCAATCTTCTCCCTGTATGCTTTAACTTTTTCCAGCTTCTTCTCATTCCCATCAGCCATGGTTTTCTGCTCTATGCTGCTGATGACTCGCCAGGAAGATCGCCTGGCACCAACTACATTCTTGTATGCTACAGACAGCAGGTTCCTGTCTTCATTTGAGAGGGGCTCATTCAGCTCGGTCACCTGCGAATGCACATAGAGATATTAAGACAAGGTTTGGGGGCCAAATATACCATCCTCCAAACCATACCACATGTACAAGTTTCACCCATATCTATTACAAAAGCCAAAAGACTCTCTGGGCCCTTATGGTTGCAGAGAAACTAGTTTTTCAACATTGGAACTTCCATTCCATTAATCAATAGAAGGACAAAAGACCTCTCTTTGCTCTCTGAACATGGAACACATGAACAACAGTTTTTCACCTCATCAGCCATTTGGAGGTTTAAAGTAACTCTGCCTTGCATTGATGAACATAGTAAGGACACCGTAGGAAGCAGAGAATGATTCAAGTGTATCTCCACCCTCAGGCAGAAGCGGAATGATTTTACATTATGTATTGAGAGGACAACATTCATATCGTAAGTGCAAAGCAACATCAATAATAATGACAGATTACAGGGCTGGAAAATTCTCTTGCACTTAAAATTAAGGTATGGGTGACTAAGAATTTATAATGTTTATTCCTACACAGATCTGGCACCTTCAATTTTTATGCCTTCAAAAGAGGCTAGAATAGCAGCTGTGTTAGTTTGCTACTAAATAAATAAATGCCATTAAAGAACAGCACCTAAGGCCCATCAGATTTACTGAGACAGAGGATTTGTGGACTTAAAAGTCCATGAGCCCTTTTTCAGTGATTGCTCATAAAAACATAATCTTAGCACCTTGGAACACATATTCAGCCCCAGTTGATTCATCTTTCACAGGCTGAGAAAAAGGATCCCTGCATTGCATAGAGTCACATCAGCTGAGAATCAGAAATGCAGCTATAACTTCCCTGAGTCTGTGACTGCTTAGGGAAGGAATGATCTGGCTGCTAAGACAATGGAAACTGCCCTGCTGAAAACTGGAGGCAGCATGCAGTAGGAAGCAGGAGTAGAGCAAAGAGAAATATCTTCTAGCTCCCCAGCATCCACTGTGGAAGTGTGGAAGGCAAATTAGCCCAAAGCCATCCTGTTGTGGGAAGAAGATATTGCAACTTCCATAAAGAAAAAAATTAGAAGGGTTGAGTGCTTTAAGACTTAAGTGACCAACTAAGGGAGGTGCAACCCTTAGTGTGAGACGTAATTAATGCAACAATCAACCAGCTACAAATGTAGAAACCAAGAAGTAACATCACAGTTTTTCTACAACATTTAACTCAATTTGAGGAAGAAATATAAATGAGGAAATTTTGTATACAAAAATGCATGTGATTTTCCTAAAACTTTCATAAGAAGAATTAAAAACATCTGTATTATTAAAATTGATTTTCTTTCATTTCCGTCTCCTAAATTACAGCTAATGAAATTCCCTATATAAGGAATCTGGAAATGAACATTGTCTTGGAAATGTAGATATGAACTCATTGTCTATGTCACAAGTTACGTGGCATGTGGCAGTCCTGTCCACTAACAAATAATTCTACTTATGTCTCTAGTATAAATAGCTAGCCATATGTGTGTACGGGACCAATGGAACACCCTGTACTAAAATCTAGCTCAGGCCCAAAAAAAAAATAATAAAAAAAAGAGCAAAGCACTGCTCCTTTCAGAGCACTGCAAAAGGCTCAATGACAAGCAAATAGTAACCCCACTGGAGGAATAATGCACTTTTTACCAAATAAAATTCCTTTGCTCCTATTCACATTTATAACTCATTCCACCTTTCATTCTAACAGAATACCGCTCCACAGCTCCTTTACCACAGGGGTAAGGGTGAGGAACTAGTTAGACAGGAGGGTGTCTTGATTAAGGGAATCCTGCCCCTACCTGTTACTGTTCATTTGTCTTCTGAAAGGATAGATACAGCTCCACTTTCACAGTATGGCTCACTTCTTGCCTACTAAATGTAGGCGATATGGATCACATTCAAGTAAATTGGGCTGCTCTCCACACAATGCTATGCATGCTTTCTTGAGACAAAAATCCTCACCATAAAGCAAAGATGTCTTAAGCTGAAAACCTTTGACTGAAGTTTGTACATGAGAACCAAGCCTCTGCAAACCTGCTTACCATGGCAAGTGTGGTGGTGTTCTCCGATAAGCATGACACACAGCCAGCAATGCAAGCTAAAGAGGTAAACCTCTGCCCCTTGCTGTCCTTTCTTGTTCTGGAGCAGGAAAGAAGGGTGCAGAAGACTGGACACAGCAACCTGAAGCTATGCCAAACCACTCTCCTGATGGGCAACATTGCTTGGAGGTGCCACTACCTCTGACTAGTGTTAGCCAACCACCTATTCTCGTGCAGGTGCCCATTGGGCAACACTGCTCAAAAGCACTCAGAAATCCTCCAATCACCTTCACTCTGACCTAGCATGCTACCCCCCTCTCTACCCAGAGGTAGGGCAGGGGCTTGCATACAAGATGGGGCTGGCTTTTACACAACACTGATAAGAATGTGCAAGTTCTCTATATTTCTCTTTGGAGTGGCAGCGTGTTCTAATTTCACTGTTTATTAGGATCAGCATCTCAATTTCTCGTGAAATAGGGAAGAATATGTAGCAGACAGCAATATAAGAGGCAATATAAATTCCCTTGTGAAACATAAACCAATATAATTTCAAATGGGGAAAATGTTCAAACCCCACCCCACCACCAGCAAGATGATCCTGTTTAGACATGCAGAAAGCATTAAGGTTACTAGCATGGTTAAATATGGCTGCACCTGAACTAGTAGCACTGATTTCAGCAAGACACAGTTCTAAATGGATGTCCTTACCCTAGAGTATCAAACCATGTTATACAATGTTGAATCTGTTCTAAAACCAATAATTAGTATGCAGAATTGTGGTAAAGACTCCCATCACTTCTAGTCTCCAAAAAGATGAGGCCAGAGTAAGGCAGAATCAAATGAGCAGTTGAAAGGAATGATGTTATAACCATTTCACAGTCCTACAATAATAGTTTGAGCCCATCACATAAATGGAAAATTGTGCCAACAACAAAGATGACATTGCCAGGTACTGTATTTTATAGAGTGAGACAAGCCATCCTTTCTATTAACAAGCATGCAAGCCCTGTCCCCATTTTATATACTTCTCTAAGCACCTTGGCTCCAAAATCTAAATTTTGCCTGAAAATGTATTCCTCAGCAGGGCAGGAAAGGAGCAAGCATGTGCTGGCTGTCACCATTAACACAAACCACAGGGTGTTGACACCCTCTATGCAGCAGGCCAGAGACCTCTGGAGTATGTGCACACCCTGCTTCCTTGCAGTGCACCTAGTGATTCGCACTGCAGGGCCCTGGAGAGGGAAAGCAGGAAGCACTGGAGAATGATAGTGCAAATAACTAAGCCACACATTAAGATTAGGGACTTCCTCCCAAACCATGTATGCAAGGGACCCCTCTTGCACTCCCCAGACCTTTACATTCATCACCCCATGACAGGAGCACTATCAATACTCTTTTCCTCCCTCGCATAACAGAGCCTATAAGAGAAATCCCTAGCGGAGGTTCTTTCTTTTACAGATAGCCCTAACTCCCCCTCCCCCAATCCTTCTCTTTCCTCCTTCTCCATTTATTTTATTTTTGCACTTGGTTTTAAAAGGGTCCCAAAGGAACCTACAGCTTGCCAACATTTGTGTTCTTCCTTCACAGCCTTCACCCAGGTATGTTCTGTACGGTGCCCCTTGTTATCAAGAGTCAGGGTGTCTAATCATTTTAGCATATGTAAAGAATAACTAATGCAAATCTAGTGCAATTGACAACCTCCAGATTTAAGGCAGATGCCTTTGAAAGAGTCATTTCCTATATCTTTTGCCTTGGGACAGGTATCCACACTGATCTCTTTTCCCTCCCTGTTTCCTTTCTTGCCTCTCTAACTCTTGAGTAAGTTACCCCACAATGCTTCAAGTGATATGGAAGTTTTTTACTACCCTTTTTGTAGTAAACTGCATATTCAATTCCTCTAAAACTGCACTGTTGTCTTGAAGATAATTCCCCTTCAGAAAACATGTTTGCTGTGATGCACTGCAACCCTTGGGTAAATATCCTAACACATGTCATCCAGGTATGCATGTGCACTACTATACATGTGTAGTCATTCTGGAATCATGAAATTGCTCTTTTTATGGTGGGAACTTCAAAAGTAGGTCAAAAGCAGACAGGAATAAACAGCAATCCAACCCCACAAGATGCCCCAGAGCTGCACCATTTACATGTCAGACTATTGCTCAGACTGACAAATGGATCTTGAAGCAAAAGTATCCAAGAGTAGCTGTTTTAAAGACTGAATCCCCACTGCTACTGAAGCCTGCCTCAGAGCAGTAGGGTGTGCTTGTGCTACAGTAGCTCAGGCTCAGAGTCAGCATGCGGCAAGACAGATGGGCAGAAACATAATCATCCAGCACTGCGACTATCTCCAAGGTTGTGCAGAGGAAAGAATCTGAGGTAGAATCAAGAGTGTTAACAGACAGGAAGCAGGGAGGAGGGGGTGAGTGTGCAAAATCCCCCTGCAAGCAAAAATGGGGAAACTGGGTAGTCATAAATACTATTCAGTCAGCATACTTTCATGGAAAACTCGTAATGCCAACGTATGAGGGGAAACCCTCCAAAGAACACTGTCAGTTGATTTTGGTCCCTTGGATTTGATACTCACTAGAGCAAGATAGCAGAGCGAGGATGAATGCTGACCACCTGGATCACACAGAAGAAAACTGACATGCCCTGCATTTACATGCAATCTGATTTTTTTTGGTGGGCCAAATAAAAAGAAGCCTGTCCAGTGGCAATAAGAAAAACAGACTTGTATTAGAATCATGTTATGTTATAGAATACTATCAAAACTTAATTAGATTTTAATCCTTTTTATGCTGCTGAATATTGAAATGACAACAACAAAAGGCAAAAATAAAATTCTGAACCAGTTATTTGGAAGGTTATTGAGGCAAGTACCATATAAATGCAAAAGGGGGCTGCTGGAAATAAGGGAGATGGATAGCAGTATGGCCAAAAGGCCCTTTTTCAAAGTGGTTCAAGATGTTTTAGAAGCAGAGCCTCATTAGCATGAGGGACAAACTGCTAGGAAGCTCTCCAACAAAAGCCAAATGAAATAGAACCCTTTGACAAACCTTGCAGAGAAGAGCTTCCCAGCCAGATCTGACCCATGGCTCAAATCAGTCTCCACCCCGCTCGAACAGTGCCCACATCCCCATTGCTCCACCTTGCCGCATGGCTTAGGGCTTGTCCTCAGCTTCTGGCACACACAGACCCGCCAAGCTGTTAAAGGGCACTCCCTTAGTGCACTACATACACCCACTCCATCGTTGACAATGCCCATGTCAGCTGATAAGCAGACAGGGAGGGAAATGATAAAATAACCTGACTAACCCCACCTCAAGAAAGCCACACACACTCCTGTCCTGCCTAGTCACAACATACGTGTGAGAAGACTAAAAGGGGCTAAAACACCCTTCCCCTTTCCCAGTTCATTCCCAGAGGATGGAGACTAAGAGGCAGCATGCCTTAGAAGGGAGGCTGAGAGGAGAGATCTGTTCACTGGCTAGAACCAGTTCATTCTTTTACAGGGGATCCCCACCCACACCCCAACTTCTACTTTCAGGGGGAGGGCTGAGAGACGGGGGCCACCTAGACCAGGCCTGAGAGAAAGGGGCCACAGCAGCTGATTCAATGGATAGCACCCACCCCCTCTGAACTCCCCCCTGCCAGCCTCTTCCCAGCTCCAACTACAGAAAAGCAGAAACCCGCCTCCCCGAGAAAGTCTTCCACAATACCCTATTAAGATCACTTAATAGAAATAAAAGGGGGGCAGCCACAGATTAAGAAAAAGAGACAGGTATCACAAGGGATCCGCCTTAAGGGTTAGGGGGACTGAGAAGGGGGGGGGATACATTTGGAGCGAGAAGTCTTGGTCACCATCGCCGACCCCCTTTCCTCCTCCAGGGGGGGCGGCCGCCATCCTCATCCTCCCCGTGGGTGGGTCTGGCGGTGGGTCAGCAGCAGCAGCAGCAGCCCCTTCTTCTTCTTCTTGGCTCCCCTCGCTCGGTCCACTCACCGCTTTCATGGCCGAAGCCATGTCGTCGTATCGCTCCGCCTGCTCGGCCAGGCGGGCTCGCTGCAGCAGCTGCTCGCGGTCACTCATCGTCGTCGTTGTCCGGGGGCTGAGGCGGAGGCTCGAGGTGGCGGTGGGGTCTCTGGGCTGGGGCTGTGCGCGCCCTTCCGAGGCGAAGCTCCTTTCAGGGCCGGCCAAAGACAAGAGCGAGGCTGAGGCGGCGGCGGCGGCGGCGGCGTCGCCTCAGAAGCAGCAGCAGCAGCAGTAGCAGCAACGGCTCTCCCTCCTTCGCCTCTTTTTTACCTCAGGCGAGAGAGCGCGCGCACTCTGTGACTGACTGGACCGACTGGCTGCTTCGCGCACGCGCAGCTTCAAACGTCTACTCCCTCGCTCTCGCGCGTGCGCGCTCCACACACCGGCCAGCGCCCGGCAGAGACTCACCCACCTACATACTGTACATACACACGCTCACTGCAAGACACTGTGCGCATGCGTCAGAGAGTAAAGCGCCGCCGCTCAAGGGAAAGGAGGGCAAGTTGGATTCCTTGCTGCGATATTATATATTTAAAAAAAAAAAAAAAAGCTGCGCGTGCGCACGCCTGACGAGGCATTCCCCTTATAGTAAAAAAGCGGGCAAAGTGGGCGGAGCCAAGAAGACCGCAAGGGAAGGGAGGGGTTGCGGAGGGCGCGTGCCCGTGCGTCAGCCCATCAGTCACGCGCGCGAGCCGCGGCTGGCCCCGGCGTTCTATTTCTAGCTGACGTCATCGGCTATAAATAGCTCCGCGGCGCTGGACGCGGGAGTGCGCGGGGCGGGGAGAGGGAGGCCGGAGCATGCGCGGTAGCCGTGCTGCATTGCAAAAGGAGTGGGCGGGCATTGCGGAGGGAGGCAGGGAGGAGGGCGGGGAGGCGTCCCACGAGGAGGGTTGGTAGATCTAGAGGCTGACCTCCCTAACACCTCCCCCAAAAAAATCTCTCCCTCGGTCGTGATGCTCAGTGGTCTCAGCCTGACCTACCTCGCAGGGCTGTTGTTGCGAGTGTGAAATTGGGGCGGGAAGAGCTCGCTGAAAGAAGCGAAGGACTTGAAATGTTCTCTTCTAAGTTTGCTGGGAGGTGGGCTTTTTCGGGAGTGCCTTTCACAGGACTCATTGTCTGTTCTCTTCTGCAGAGAGAAGCCCTTCCTTGCAAAGGTGGCAAGAGCCTTTCACAGGGTAAACAAGCTTTGCCTTCCAGCTACAGAGGTACCTCGGGTTACATACGCTTCAGGTTACAGACTCCGCTAACCCAGAAATATTACCTCGGCTTAAGAACTTTGCTTCAGGATGAGAACAGAAATTGTGCTCTGGCGGCGCAGCGGCAGCAGGAGGCCCCATTAGCTAAAGTGGTGCTTCAGGTTAAGAACAGTTTCAGGTTAAGAACGGACCTCCGGAATGAATTAAGTTCTTATCCCGAGGTACTACTACTGTATTTTGAACTAGGAAGAAGAGGAGGAGTTCGGATTTGATATCCCGCTTTATCACTACCCAAAGGAGTCTCAAAGCGGCTAACATTCTCCTTTCCCTTCCTCCCCCACAACACACACTCTGTGAGGTGAGTGGGGCTGAGAGACTCCAAAGAAGTGTGACTAGCCCACGGTCACCCAGCAGCTGCATGTGGAGGAGCGGGGAAGCAAACCCGGTTCACCAGATTACGAGTCTACCGCTCTTAACTACACCACACTGCCCCAGCCTGATGGGGCCTAGAGTCCAACATCTTGAGGACATGAGGAAAAGTGAAGGGGTGTTTGAGACATTAAGGGCAGCAGGTTGGGAGGCAGATATTGGCCCTGGGCTCAATGTTCCCCGAGCCTGAGTGACTTCCGAGCCTCCAACTCGCCTCCGCCTGGCTTGCACACTTGATTTTTTTTCTCCTTTCATTTGCCGGGAAAGCATGACTTATTAATGCACAGCTTGTCTCTAAGTGCCCATTTCTCCTTCTCCCTGGCACTCAGACGTCGGGGCTGCAGCCTGAGCCAGGAGAAGAGTCACCCCCATCTGTTGCCATGGTTCAGGAGGAAGGGAGAAGATGGATATATTTGTCTCCGGTTGCTAAAGGCAAAGGAGGCAGACCAGCCTATCCGCACAGAGCAGGAGCAGGACTATGTGTGCAACATCAGCTCTCTGGTGGGACCAAGTCTGCACGTTCTTATATATCGTCATTGTAGGGGTTGTCTCTGGGAAGGGCTGTCCTCCGCCCCCAGTTCTTTTTTTGCTAGAAGATGATGGGTTAAGGAGGAAGGAGAGGAATCAGCCCCTTTGGGGGTTTTTCCCTCTGTTTCACATTTTCCCAATCCTCCACATCAGTTTACAATTTTTGTTCAAATCCTCAAATTCACAATTTCCACTAAAACAATTCATATATTAGGGGGATCGCATACAGGCATGCATTATTGTACACTTTTTTTGGAGAAATACACTGCAAAATAGTTTGCAATTACCATTTTCAAGTCCTCACAAAAATTTGTCAGCATTTCAGTGGGCATGTTGCCTAATATACTTTTTTTGTTGCTGCAAATAATCTGCTGTAATAAAATGCATTTTTTTTGTATGTCATTTCCTCTAACATATACCTTTCATACACACTGTTGTTGGAGACCTAAATCCAGAGTACAAATTTCAAAGGACCTCTGTTTTGGGGGGAATGAGAATTAGGTTTCCATTAAAATGACACCCCCCCAAAAAATTTTTAAGTGGGTTGAATACTGTTCCATTCATGTTTTCCCTGATACATATGTCCTTAAGACAATTTGCATGAAGTCTCTCTGTGTCTCCAATTATAGGTTCGAAAGGAGGGCAATTATAAAAAAACACCTTCACATAAAAAATTGCATTGACTAATTTCTATGTGTAGGCATCTCTGGGCAAATTAAGGTGTGTGTGTGTGTCTCATCAGCAATATATTTTACAAGGCATCCAAGCCTAGTCCTAGCAAAGTTTTAAAAAATTAAGGGAAGGGAAAGGGCAAAAAAATCCAGCGCTTGGTGCAAAAGACACCCAGGCTCAGATCTCAACCAACAACAGCAACCACAATACCACCCATGCAAAGACAGGCAGCGATTTTCAAAGAAATTTTATTCGTAATTATTCTTTTATAACAGAAGGTCCATGCAGGAGGCAAATATCCCATTGAGAAACATTTAAGATGGTGAAAATTACCAGAGGGACCACAGAAAGACGAGGAAGGAAGTCGAATCTTGAAACATTTAAATGACTGTAAAGCTATTGAAATGTATATAACTGAAAATTACAAAAAAAAAAAAAAAAGATTAAAAGAGAAACAGTAAAGATGAAACTGCTGGCCCTCCAGATGTTGGTGTCCCATCAGCTCAAACCAAGCAAGGCCAGCGATCCAGGATGATCGAAGATGTAGCCCAGAACATCTGGAGGGCCTCACATTTGAGTTAAGCAAATAAAACCCTCAATGGACCTTGTGATCTGGAATTCTGCTTTAAAAGTAAACAATTTGATAAAATTACTGCAAAGGCCATATAACAATCTTACATTTCTATGGTCTCTGGCATGTGGCAAATGCTCCACCCTCTCTCTTGCCTCCAAAGAGACACCATTTCCATTATTTCAGCTCACAGCAGAAGTTCCACAACAGGAAAGAGAGCAGAGTGGCTTGGGGCGTGCTAGCTGCTGGGCACACCACACACTGAAATCACATTATTTCCCCCAGGGAATCATGGGAACTGTAGTTTACCCTCACAGCTACAATAGGGAACCTACAGTTCCCAATATTCTTTAAGGCAAGGCATGTATGTTGGTCTTGTTCTCCTCCTGTGAGGCTTGGAATACACCTCTGTCCAGGTGGAACCTCTGAAGGCAGCTGAGCAGATGCCCATCAATGAGCGCTGAAACTTGACAGCTTATCAAACGGTCGAAGCCTTCCTCTGCAAACAAGCTTTGCAAAATAGTTACAAGAAATCTTGGAGCCCTTAGCAGACCCCAATGTCGAAAGTGGTTCTGTTTAGACTATGAACCACCTGAAAAGAGTTCCCTGGGACTGTTTTCCACAGATGCAATGGATGGAGAATGTGGGTCTTCGCAACTGCAGGACATAGTACATTTTGGATCCAACACAAGGATAGGCAGGAAGGGATCAGTGGAAGGCTTATTAAAAAGCAATATCTCCCCTCCATCGTCGCCCTTTTCTTTTCCATTCCTAGAGAAAACGGATGAGAAAATGGGGAAGGTAAGTATGCAAGCATGTTAAAAGGACCAAATTCCAGAGTTTAAACGACACCCTGCGTGATTAAATCTGCTCCCCATTTTCTCATTTCCTATGCTATCTTAGGGGCACCCCTTCCACAGATAACTCGTCCCCACGATTGTACAGCAGGCCTGTAGCTTAGCACTCACAACAGCCTCAAGCTTGTTCTTTTATAACTCGAGAAATGTCGCCCCTTGTTGCTTGACTTACAGGCCACTTTGCAAGATGGCAACCGCCTTGTGAAGCTGGTGGGCTCTGAACCCCTGGAGGGGCTGGATCTGTGTGATCCACCAGATTCACCTGGGCTGCGTGCCACGTGCCATCCTCGGTGCTGCTGTTACCCCAAGGAACCATGGCACTGACGGCAGGCTCCCCTGCCACCTACCTGCCTGTTCTTCGTGATCCAAACATAGGGTGTGGCCCTTCCTGCGAGCCCCCAGGGTGGGAGGCAATTGCCCTAAGCTACCCAGCGCAGCCAACTTTCCTCGTTTTCCACCAGCCAACGTGGCAAAAAGATGCCAGAGCCACACTAAAGCAGCAGCAGCAGCAGCCCAGAGTGCCCAGAGGTAGCACATTCATTATTGATGTCCTTAAAAGCATTCCTGCTCTGCTAATGGCCGCTGAGAGGGCCACATTCCAAGACGAAGAAGAAGAGTGCCATCAGGTAGAACATGGACAGACAGCCCTTTCGAGAAGGAGCAGCACCCCCACCACCCGGCTGAGTGGCGCAAGCCTCCTTCCTCCCACCCAACACACTGCAGAAGATGAGTTGCGCCAGTCCAGCAGGGCGGGGCAAGCTTCAGGCTTGTTGGATCAGCTTTGGGGTGGTTGATTTTTTTTTGCTAGGACCCCACAAACTGCCAGCCAGACCCAGGTGCAAGATTCCAAGTTCAATCCCAGCCTTGCTTCACCCCTTGGGTGCTTTTGCCTGGCTGGGAGCTGACCGTGGACTCTTGCGTGCCTGGATTTTATTTTTATTTTTTATTACATTTGCACAGCGCCCTTCATCTTCAGATCTTGGGATCCAAAGCTGGAGAAAGGTGTGCCTGTGTCTAAGCTAGTAGAAAAGTAACGTTTGCATTCTTTCCTCCCCCTACATTTGGCCCCCGGAAAGTTACGCTAAGAGGAATGTGGCCCTTGGGCTGAAAAGCCTCCCCCTCCACCCCCGGCCACAGCCATTCTATAAGCTAGAAAACCTACCATATCATGGGGCCAGTTAATGCGTCTTTTAGCCTAACCTGCCTTGGTGTGGGGATAAAATGGGAGAACGATGTACATCACCTTGTGCTCTTTGGCAAAAAAAATTATTATTATGAAATAAGAAGAAACTAGTCCTTACCTGCTGTTGTGCCAAGGCAGGGCTATTCTCTGAGCAGGACAGGGGCAGCATTGAGGTTGGCCAAGCACAGGGATAGAAGAACTGAGGAGGGGAGGGGAAATATTAGCTGTGGTTCATTGTGAGGGGTTGGGCTAGAGGATCTTTGGGAATCCCTTCCAACTCTATGATCGGGTGACTAGTCAACATGTTTTGTTAACTGTTTGGATTTCCCCTGGAAAGGGTAAATCTGGATTATTATTTTGGGGGGAGGGTGTAATACGAGTTGGCTTTTTTGTTGCTTACGTTGTGTGAAAAATGTGTGTGTGAGAGGAACACCCACCCATAATAAGCATCTGTTTGGAAGCACCCTCCGTTTCCTGGTGCTCAAGTCCAATCAGTATGACTTCAGGTGGTGCCACTGCCTCAATGGTGCAGGGCAGGAACCTGACGCAGTTGCTCCTCTGAGGCTACAGGTTCATGGATCTGCAGCTGCTCCATGAGGAATCCCACATTCTTCCATCAAGCTCCTTTCTCATTACCTGCTGCAGGAAAGGCGAGTTGACCAGGGCCACCATCACTCCTTGTATCTAAGCACCAGGACATCTTTCTCCAAGTCCTGCTCACTGACTGTCTCTGACCTGACGTACCTGGAGGCATCCTGGCACAACCTGCATTGAAGAAATCCACACCCACACACGGTTATCTGGTTGTCTGAATACTTATAAACCAAACTTCCATATAAAATATCTGTAAGGTGGTATATGAACCAAAAAACACAGTACTGTATATAAAGACACCTCAGTAGCACATCTTTTGAATGTTGCTTTTAAAGAGTTGCTTTTATTGATAATTTTAGTGTCTTATTCTCTTTGTAAACCAGTTTTTTTTAATCATTAAGTGGTATATCAATCTTACAAAGTAAAAAGAAACCAAAAACATTCTCAGAAGCTTAGGAGTGCACCCTCTCTTTGGCTTAGGCTAGGCAATTACCAGTTCCCCAGCTGTATTCTCTGCAAAAAAAAAAAAGTTGAGTCTTATTCCTGCCTCCAGAAGTTGGCATAATAATAATAATAATAATAATAATAATAATAATAATAATAATAATAATAATTTACACCCCGCACATCTGGGTGGGTTTCCCCAGCCACTCTGGGCGGCTTCCAACAGAACACTAAAATACAATAACCTATTAAACATTAAAAGCTGATTCTCGCAGGGATGTAGATGCTGTGAGGAGGGAACCCCCCCCCCCAAGTACCTGCCAATCTTGCCAGGCCCCAAGGGGATTGCTGGAGAGCTTGAAAAGCTTTCCTGCTTCATGGCTCTGGGTTCCTCTTCAGCAGGGCTGTGAACCACTTCACCTTTTTGGTCCACGTGTGGCCTCTTCTGTGGGGAACAAGGAACCATTAATCTCTGCAACAACCCTGTGAGGTAGGTACATCAGGGCTGAGAATGACTGCCCCAAGGTTAACCAGTGAGTTTCATGGCAGAGTGGGGATTTAAACCCATGTCTCCCAGGTCCTAGTGCCATAACTGGTTCTCGTTCTCTCTGTGTGTGTGTATGTGTGCAAAGAGAGAAAGATAAGAGATGATTCTAAGTTCTTGCACTGGGAGAAAAGCTTATTTCTATTTGCTTTCTTCACACCATGCTTGAACTCCTAGGTTTTTTTTAACCATTTTAACTAAAATGGACTATCTAGTAAATTAGACTGTGGCTCTGAAGATGGAAATTGCCAACAGAATTATCTGAACGAAGCGCGGCCCTTGAAACTGTTTTTAAAATGTGGTTTGTTTGGGTCCCTTTTTATTTTATATCAACACTGGGAAGGGCAGACAGGAACAAAAGCACAGGCACCAGCGAGTAATAGAATTCTGGCCTTGGGTTCAAATCTCAGCTTCTGACAAATTATTTGGTAGGAAGGAACAGCACAAAGGTGGTTTGTTTTATACTAGCACAATCAGGAAATTAGGGAGCGGAGAGACAAAACTTTCTCAGGTGTGAGAAATTAGACAACTCCCTGGAGGAAAAGTTACTATTACCATGGCTAAAAGGATTTTCTAGACTAGAGTCTGGGGTCTCTAGCCAGCTCTCTAACTTGCAAATTGCAGGCTCCCAACTAGGGGAAAAATTAGGTTTTCATTTAAAATCACACCTCAATCATGACCTCTTAGACAGTTTACTCTTGTGGTGATGATGAACCAGGGACTGAGAGAATCAGGCTTGCCACTCCGGACCCCTTGGAGGGAAAAGTTGGGGTATAAATTCAGTAAACACAAATGACCCGTTCCTGGGCAACTCAGCAGCAGCACCCGTTTCTCTTCTTGGTAGCAGCCCCCCCCCCCTGCAACAGGAAGGCGCCCTGGGGCGCACCGGCCTCACTCCCCCCCCCCCCACACGCCGAGAAAGATGCAGGATCAGCCCCGCCCCAAGGCAGGACCCAAAAACGTGGGTGGGATCGCTCAGCCTGTTTGCAATTGCAAAGGTGGGGGGGGGTCGGAGCGCACGTGGCAAGGTGGGGGGGGGGCAGGCGACGGCTTTGAGGTGGGGGGTTCTCCTAGAGGTACAGCTTAGGGGGCAGTAGAAGGTCCTAAAGGTGCTGACTTGTTCCCAGTTCTTTACAGTGGTACCTCAGGTTACATACGCTTCAGGTTACACACTCCGCTAACCCAAAAATAGTACTTCGGGTTAAGAACTTTGCTGCAGGATGAGAACAGAAATCGTGCTCCGGCGGTGCAGCGACAGCAGGAGGCCCCATTAGTTAAGTGGTGCTTCAGGTTAAGAACAGTTTCAGGTTAAGAACGGACCTCCGGAACGAATTAAGTACTTAACCCGAGGTACCACTGTATTTGCTACAAAAGTCTCAGCTCCAAAAATCTATGCCGATTGATTTTTTCGTTTCTGTAATATCTTTAAAAAATATAAGCGGTGTACAAAAAATAATGATGAAGCAACAACAGATGGCTTAAACAAAAACATTGCAAAAATACAGTTACACGCAGTACAAATTCAGG
The DNA here is from genome assembly GCF_964252035.2 of Podarcis erhardii. Classification (NCBI taxonomy): domain Eukaryota; kingdom Metazoa; phylum Chordata; class Lepidosauria; order Squamata; family Lacertidae; genus Podarcis; species Podarcis erhardii. The sequence goes on along the minus strand of NC_138505.1, from coordinate 27,116,451 downwards.
TAGGTAGCCCTGTTGGTCTGACGCAGTCGGAATAAATAAATTAGAAAATTATCCAGTAGCACCTTAGAGACCAACTAAGTTTGTTCTGGGTGTAAGCTTTCGTGTGCATGCACAACTCTTCAGACGCAGTACAAAGTTACTAATGCATATGAGACAATATCCATTTTCCTGCTGATCTACCCACCCACTCAGCCTCTGGGATCTCACACAGGGTCCAGAAAACTCTCAACTCACCTACAGAAGCTCCACAAGAGTTGCTGTGCCTGGAAAAAGCCAACCTCTAGCAACTCTCATGCAAGACTCGCCATTTTATAGGCAGCCCACCCCCTACCCCGCCCAGGTGGATGGTATTTTCTCAGGCGTCCCACAGCTGTGTCCCATTCAGCTGCCCCCAGTTCCAGCTGCAGCATGTTTGTGGAGTTTCCCAGGTGTTTCAAAGGGTTGGGAAAAAGGCCTTCTCCACTCACAGCTGTTATTCATACTCTTTCCTCTTCTCCTACTGCAGCTGCTTATATACCTCCCTGAGCTGCAAAACAAATGGGGATTCCCTATACTGTGTATCCCCATGATCAGTGGACTGCCCCACTTAAGCCACAACAATGAAGTTATTTATCTGACTTCCCCCCACTGTTGTAAATAAAAATTTGTCCTTTTCCCTTATGGGGTACCCAAGAGCCCATATAGAGTCCTTACATAGGTTCCCTATTGGTAGGAGAAAATAACAGAGGCCAACCAGATAATATTGAGAAGCAAAGCAGCTAGTAAGCTTGATCTTTATTGATCTGTTGCAACAGGATGCTCCCCTCACAGGAGAGGAAGAGGACCCAGAACAATGGCCTGCAAGGCCTTATAAAGACTATTGAAATTGTCACCCTGTAGATCAAGACCACCCCCAGAAATATTATGCATTCATCACAGAAGGGGTGTAACCTAAGACCACCCCTCAGATAAGGCGGTCTAAAACAGAACATTTGCATGTTGTTTTCTCCTGTCGCTTTATTTCCTGTCTGGCAGGTTACTTGATTGGATTTCTTGGGGAGCCTGGGCAGTCTTGTAATGATAAGGCTCACACCCTTATTCAAACACAGATTAAGACAGGATTTGTGAAGGAAGAGACAATGGGGAGGCTTTTCCATTTTGACCATGCAGAGAAACATTTGCTCAGTTTAGGAATCAAAATGGTTCCAGGTTTGCTCAGTTTAGGAATCAAAATGGTTCCAGGTTGGCTTTCCTGTGCTGATCTATGTACGTGTGGTTATGAACGTTGCCATATATCTAAGACCATAAAATTCCTATCACAAGAGCAATATATAATAATATATATATAATGAGTGGGAGGGGGCATTGCCAACACATCCCATGCAGCCCAGTGTTTCCTGTATGTGCATGGTACCACTTTGTGGTTTTCTGCAGTCTAATGGTATATAAAGCAGATGTCAACAGACAAAGCTAGTTGGTGACCTGGGAGACAAGGGTTCGAATCCCCACTCGGCCATGTAGCTCAGTGTTTGATCTTGGGCCAGACATTCACTCTTAGCCTAGCTTACCTCCCAGGGTTTTGAGGTTAAATGGGAAGTTGGAGAACCATGTCTACCACCCTGAGCTGCTTGAAGGAAAAGGTGAGCTATAAGTGTAATCATCATCAATTGGAGAGCAAACCACATCTGAGGAGCCTGGTTGTACAGTGGTACCTCGGGTTACATACGCTTCAGGTTACATATGCTTCAGGTTACACACTCTGCTAACCCAGAAATAGTGCTTCAGGTTAAGAACTTCGCTTCAGGATAAGAACAGAAATAGGGCTCCGGTGGCGCGGCAGCAGCAGGAGGCCCCATTGGCTAAAGTGGTGCTTCAGGTTAAGAACAGTTTCAGGTTAAGAACGGACCTACGGAACGAATTAAGTACTTAACCCGAGGTACCACTGTATTTTGAAAGCTACATGGGGGCTGGAGCCCTTTTTGTGGTTTTGAAAAGACTTTGTCTGTGGAGAAGGAACCTGCAGAAAGGCTCTCCCCTCCAAACCTTCAACCTCATTAGAACGTGAACCAACTCCCCACCCGGCAAAAGGGATTTATTAAAAGCAATAAATAAGAGAGAGAAATTCAGTCTCTCTGCACACACCTTTCCGAGCAGAAGCTTCTTGGAAGCCACACAGCCCAGCATGGCAACCACCCACTTTGAAGGAAAGCGCTGAGTAACACAAGTCAGGCAAGGATTGAGCTCGGTGATGTGAGAATGCAGCTCCATCATCACTCATGCATAATTGCTGACAGTCCCAGGTAGTTTTGGGAATGTGAGGAAATGGATCTACTCAATTTTTGGACATGCACTGATGCAGAAAGATGAGATGCACTCTCTCCTCCAGTTTTGCTTATCTAGCTTCATGGAATCATGTTGGAAAGGTCCCCAATCCAATTTTTTTGCTCAGTGCAGGGTCTTATAATACAGGATCCCGCCACAGCAACAGTGACAAATGGCCAACCAGCCTCTACTTAAATGCCTCCACCAGCTAAGGAATAACCCATCCATCACCTTCTAAGACAGGCTTCTCCATTGTCAAATAGCTCTTATCCTTAGATATTTTCTATTACAGTGGTACCTTGGGTTACATACGCTTCAGGTTACATACGCTTCAGGTTACAGACTCTGCTAACCCAGAAATAGTGCTTCAGGTCATGAACTTTGCTTCAAGATGAGAACATAAATTGTGCTCCGGCGGTGCGGCGGCAGCAGGAGGCCCCATTAGCTAAAGTGGTGCTTCACTTTAAGAACAGTTTCAGGTTAAGAACGGACCTCCGGAACGAATTAAGTACTTAACCCGAGATACCACTGTATTGTAAGGGACGTGGGTGGCACTGTGGGTTAAACCACAGAGCCTAGGACTTGCTGATCAGAAGGCCAGCGGTTCGAATCCCCATGACGGGGTGAGCTCCCGTTGCTCGGTCCCAGCTCCTGCCAACCTAGCAGTTCAAAAGCACGTCAAAGTGCAAGTAGATAAATAGGTACCGCTCCGGCGGGAAGGTAAACGGCGTTTCCGTGCACTGCTCTGGTTCGCCAGAAGCGGCTTAGTCATGCTGGCCACATGACCCGGAAGCTGTACGCCGGCTCCCTTGGCCAATAAAACAAGATGAGCGCCGCAACCCCAGAATCGGTCACGACTGGACCTAATGGTCAGAGGTCCCTTTACCTTTGCCACTGTATTATTTTTAGCCCAGGTCCAATGCTTTGATTTCTCTCCAATGCTTTGATTTCTCTCTCCCTCTGGAATGGGGGTGGCCAGCCCTCATTTTTAAAAAAGAGAGTCTCTAGCTCTGCTAAACAGTTATGAAGCAAAAAGTGTAGGTAATCATCTAAGCAATTTCTGTGAAATGAACAAACCTGGCTGCTCCTGAATCAGTTTTTAGCCAATGAATGACGTCAGATAGATAAGTGAGGAGTTTGCATGCCAGGCAACAGTAAAACCCAGGTTCCTAAAGAGGTGCTATTTCCACTCCCCTTTAATGTGCTTTTCCTGCTTCTACTGTATCATCTAGTCACTGGATCCAACCATCTGCAGCTCTGTTTTGCTGCCTGCCAGCAGCCACATGCAAGCAGCGAGAGCCAATGAATACAACACTCCGACAATGGGAGGAGAACAGTGTGTTTTTATTCCATAAATATTGTACAACATTTTACATATGCACAAAAAACTCCCAATGAGCATTTTCAGAAGATGAAAAAGTTTTTGCTCGTTTTTCTGAAAAAGCTTCTGCTCTTCTTCCACTGCTGTCTGATGTCTATCAGGCTGTCCTCCATTCAGGCGGAAGTCGCCTTCCCATAGTAAGACTTATCCATTTGCACCTGTGAAAAGCGCCCATTTGTGGCATCCTGAGACCTTGCTCCCAGGAGCCTGCCCAGGATTTCTAAAGATGCTCTTTGCACCCACTCTTCCAGGACAGCTAACTGCAGCTACATTTGACTTCTGTGGCTGGTGGGGATTCTTCAAGGGGCGCTGGCGTGCATCTTCTCCAGACAGCCTGTCCAGAAGGAGACCAGCCGGTTGTCCTTGTTCCAGCAGAAGTCGGTGAAGTCCTTCAGCAGCCGGTCAGCAAACTTCTCGTCCCCTGTGGCGCTGGACCGCCATGTTTTGGTCAGCATGGTGTTGTAGGCCCAGTTATAGCCGATGCGCTCCTCACAGAAGACATTCTGGTTGGTGGAGCTGGTGGAGTTGCGCCGCCGTCGCTGCTGCCCAGAGAACTTCCGCTTGGAGTATGGCAGCTGAAGGAACACCGTCCCTGAATCAAGAGGAGCACATTTTTTTAAAAAAGCAGCAACAATCTCATATTGCAGTTAGGTTAGTGATGGGTACATGTCAGTGTGTGATACATACTGGGACCCTGGTCAACTGACAGCAGAGTTAGCAAGCCTGCTAGTTCTGTTCTTAAAATGAGAGCTTGCCTCCTTTGTAAAACCTGCTTTGCTGTGGAACTAGGTTTTTGGAAACAGCTCCAGCATGAGCTAGCAGTACAGCTCTTGCAAAACATCTCTGCTCAATCAACCTTATTGCCACAAGCTTGCTCAAAGAGGGAGGGGGTTGGTGATCACATTTTTAAATTTTTTATTACTAAAGTCAGAAAGGCTAGTCAAAAACTTTAGGCCTCACTATCAGGCACTCTGAACTCCCCCCGAGCCACACCCCTCACTGGGCTACCCTTGAACTCTAATAATATTTATTGCGTTGATTATTATTATTCGTAGTAGTAGTAGTACCCCACCCATCTGAGTGGGTAGCCCCAGCTACTCTGAGTGGCTTCCAAGACATATAAAAGCATAATAAAACATTAAAGGTTAAACAACTTCCCTATACTGGGCTGCCTACCCTATATAGGGCTGTCTTCTAAAGGTTATATAGTTACTTATTTCCTTGACATCTGATGGGAGGGCGTTCCACAGGATGGGTGCCACCACTAATAAGGCCCTCTACCTGGTTCCCTGTAACTTCACTTCTTGCAGTGAGGGAACTGCCAGAAGGCCCACGGTGCTGGAATTCTGTCTGGGCTGAATGATGGTGGTAGAGACACTCCTTCAGGTATACATGGCTGAGGCTGCTTTTCCCTTCCCCACTGCTATAGGCCCTTCCAGCTGAGGAGCAAATCAGATGCAGCGACGCAAGCCTGTCGCCAGAACTTTGAGAAAGACCTTGTGCCATTGGATGAAGGAAAGCCAGTGGGTGGGGCCCCCAGGGGAAGGCAAACCTTGCCCTAAGCTCACTCCCCTCTGGAGAAGGACAGAGCCCCTGCCAGCTGCCTTCCTGGGTCCTCTCTAGCAACTTACTCTTTGGTGACTGGTTGGTAGGCGGGCTGTAGGGGACTCGATTGGCCGAGGCACTTGGGTGTTATGGGATTCCTCTACAGCCCACTTACCAACCAGTCCCTGACCAATTGGAGCCAAAAGCAAAAGACACAGCTAGAATGGAAGAAAAGGGTACCTCTGAGCCCATTCTGAGCCTTGGAACTGGTTTTCAGAACCAGGATTGAACTGATGTCAGAAGTCCAATCCTGGCTACTTTGAAGCATTCTTTATTTCAGAAGCCTAGTCTTGGTATGAGAAACTGCACCCCTTGCTAGTCTCTTGCAAATCAGATTGGCACCCCCTCCCCTTGGCCAGTCTTTCTGCCCACCCAGTGCTTTTTTCCCTAGAAAAATAGGTGCCGGTACTCACCATGAAGTTGTTACTGTAAGTGTCACACTTTTTAACTAAAAAAAAAAAAAATAGAGGTGCTGGTACTGCGTACCCTTGAGTACCTCCTTTTTAAAAAAAGCACTGTGCCCACCTCTGACCTAGCCCACTACTCTGCTGCAAAGCTTTGCCTTCAATGATAAAGCAGTTATCGCTTGCTGGGGGCCTTTTGCTGACTCATCTCCTCATTCAGCATATTTCTTTGCTGGATGTTCTGGTGGCTTTATACAAGGACAGGACGCTTTGTGTCTTGAGGGTCACAAGCCCAGAAGGAGAGAAAAAAAAAAGAGTATTCACCTGTGACATGAATGTACTGGGGTTTGTTCTCTGAAGGGAAGTTGAATGCAGAGGCAGAATATTTATCTTGCACAAACCCAAACCTAGAGAGAAGAAAACATTGCAGAAGGAAATTAGCAAGGAATCGCGGAAGGGCTGTACCTTTTCCTGCAGAAGGGTCCCAAACTCAGGTCCCAGCAGCATCTTCAGGTAGGGCTGGGAAATGACTCCTTTCCTAAAACCCTGGAGAGCCAGTCTTGCCACTCAGTGGGAGCAGTGCTTAGCTAGATGGGCCAATGGGGGACAAGGCAGCCTCCTAGGATAGGGCAAGGGCAGTAGGTCAGGGGTAGAGATAATCTGCTTTGTCTGCAGAAGGTCCTGGGTTTTTCCCTTGGCACCTCCAGGTGAGACCCCTTGCCTGAAACCCTAGAGAATTCCTGACAGTCGGTGTACTGAATTAGGTAGACACAGTGCTCTGACAAAGAGTAAGGCAGGTTCTTCCTATGTTCCTAAGTGACAAGAGGAATGACTGCATTCTGCACATGAGCAGGAACCTGGCAGCTTGTTTGCAGAAGGTTATATAAAGAAGAAGAATAGTTGCATGTGGAGGAGCAGAGACGCGAACCCTGTTCACCAGATTACGAGTCTACCGCTCTTAACCACTGCACCACACTGGCTAAGACTCCTGTAGAAAACCTTATTGATCTCATTTCCCCATCCCTGATCACTCTCCACCCCCCCCCCCAACAAGTGACTGCCCTTCTTGTGGCTCAAGGGTTAAACAGATGCTCCTCAGCCTGCCCTCTTCTAGGCTTACCTGTGTGCGATCACCTCCTGAAGGAGATGCATGCGGTCCCAGTAGGTCTCTGGCTCAAAGCCTGGAAGAGAACAATTGGGTGACTTTCCAACCCTGCTAGCAGGATAGGGTCAGATTGCACCTAAAGATGTCTGGATGTGTAGGGAGGAGGGTCAGGTTGTTGCACCAGCCCTCCTTTCTTAAAACACATGCATGTGGGAGGGCCATAGCTTAGTGCTGGAACTCATGTCAGAAAGCAGCAGGGATGGGTAGGAAAGACCCCTCTCCTTCTCTGCCAGAGTTGCTGCTAGTCTCAGGGGAGACAGTATTAATACTGGGTGGAGGGAGGAAAAGGATGGAACCTCCACTGGTCCACTATGCCATATTTAGAGGTTCTAGTTCCAAGAGCTGGCAAGACTCAGGTTGGAGACAGACAAATGAAGCAGATTAGCTTTCGTAACTGGGCACTCCCCTTTTTGGGGATCTTTGCCTCTTGTTTGTGGCGAGGAAGCCCCTCCTGCCTTTTGGCTCATCACCAGACAGGGAAAAGCCACCGGCTGTTCCCTTCCTTTCATGTTCCCAGAAAGCACCTTAAGTCTGAAATATTTTGGGGTGGGAGGGAGGCAACTATGGTAACAGTGGAAGCAATTGCACAGCAGAAGTCTGGATCACTCCATATTGGGTGTGGGGAGGGGGAGGCAGGCAGGGGTAGTGGTGGTGGAATGAGGGACATGACCACCTGGCAGGACGTTCATCATGAAGTCTTAAATGGAGAGGTGGACACTGCTTTAACACGGTCATTGCTAGAACAAGAAATCCATTTGTGGCTCTTGGGAGACTACAGCGCCCCACCTCCCCTTAAGAGTGTTGAAAGCTGCCAAATTCCAGTCTTCACCAACCTCGTGTTCTCTAGAAGTTTTGGACTACTGCCATCACCTCCAGCCAGCATTATGATGCTGGGGATTGATGGGAGGTGTAGTCCAAAAGGAGATTCTGTCTCTACTGAAATGGCATCAGTCACACCAGTTGCAGTAGAATGATCCGCCCTCAGAGGAGTGCACCTGTTGCACCTCTGTATGAGTTGCTGCCCTAGGATTCCTTCTAGTCAGGTGAGCAAGAGGCAGATTTGGAGGCAGATCATCCTCTCAGATCCTACATGCCAGAGCTGTGTCCTGGGTGCACGAGGGACACGGGCTCAGATTTTTAAACCAGGAAACGAGGAGGGAAAAATACAGCACCTCCAAAACGCCCCCGCAGAGTATACACCAGATGACTAGGAGGAGGAGGAGGAGGAGGAGGAAACCCATCAACTTTTGGTAAAGGCAGGAACTAAAACTGGAGGAGGATCCAGAAGGAGGAGAAGCCTACACAAATCTATGAGTGACTTATCAGGGAAATTTTGGGAAAATTAGGACACACACAATAATTTAAGTGAGTGTCGCCCATGCCAATCTGAGACAGGGCAGGAAGGAGGGAGAGACTGAAAATGAGGAATGCTTGCCCAAATCCAAGCACCACAGTGAGCAGAGTTTTGAAACTGAGCAAAGGGAATCTCCTCCTGTCACCAGCAGGTGCAAACAACACCTTTCCAAATTTAATTATTATGATTTATTTGTAAAAAAAAAAAAATTGTATACTGCTGGTCAACAAAATAAATCAAAGCAGTTTACAGCAATAAAGGCATAAAACCAGACATGAAAAGGTTAAAACAGACATCAATTAACCATTGCAGAAGTGTGCACTCTTAATTGTCAGCATTGGCCTGGCAGAATAGAAGAGTTTTCAGCAGGCATTTCAAAGCTGGACAGAAGGCACCCGCTGAATCTCTATCGGTAGAGTGCTCCACAAGACTGAAATATCCCATGCACCCAACTTCAGATTCCACAGGACCCAAGCAGAGCCAAGAGCGACACTGCTGGGCTTTGTGCCGGAGGGACAGGGCAGACACTCCACTCTCACCTGAGTCACCAAGGTGCCACTGCCTCCCTCTCTTCCTTACCATCAAAGAGGTGCTCGGTGCCCTCCTTCACCAGGCAGCTAATGTTGAGAGGGATAAAGAGCTGGGCTCGAAGGGGGTCTCCGTACAAGTAACTGGGCAGCGCAAACGGGCCTTCGAGGACAGGAACCAGCAGAAACCCGCAGGAAGTGGCTTTGCGATGCCAACCTTGGACCTGGAAGGAGAAGGAGCAGAGCCACACTGAGGAAAAGAGAGGGGGGGGGGAGAGGTAGAAAGGCCTAGAGGAGCCACTGGCCAGGGCCCATATGAGGGCACAGCAACACCACAAACTTGTGGTTTACGACCAAATTCTTCAGCAGGACAATGGAAACCTAGATAACTCCACAATTCTAGGTGTAACTACAGAAGTGCTGTTATTTCCTCACACCAAAGAAACAGGCCCACCCTTCAACTCTCTATTGCCAGTTCTCAGCAAGGAACAGTCCTACCCAACCCCTCTCACCATCTCAAAGAGAACGGCCGCCGTCACAGCCATCCAGTGCAGCTTGATCTCGAAGGCGGCGTTGAGGGAGAAATTGCCGTGGTAGTAGCAGCTGCACCACTCCAGGCGGTCCGTGCGGTTGTTGATGTCCACGTCCAGCGTCACCGTCCGCTGCTCTGGCACTGTGGCAGCTGCCGTGGGTCAGGGAACCAGAACAGCAGGAAGCCATTAAGAGTGGGGGAACTACAAGGGGGAAGCTTCTAATGAAAGGCGCAAGGGACCTTTGCTGAACTCTGAGTAAACAATACAGAAGGGTCTCCGCAATGGGCCTGATTCTGTACATAAGGCAGCTTCCTATGTATGCTCAGTGGGAGTTGCTGGTTTTAGGGGCAGCTGTTTTAACCAGCCTTTGCCAACAGTGGACTGGACCCCTCAGAACAAGGTAGGCTCTCCTTCGCTGGGGGTTTCAGATGAAGGTTGGATGGCCATCTGCCAGCGATTTTTTAGCTGCAATTTCTGCATTGCAGCCAATTGGACTAGAGGACCCTTGCAAGTACCCTTCCAACCATACATTTCTACCCCCTCCTTTTAATGCAATTTTTATTGGGGGGGGGGGAAATCAGAACATTGGAGATGGACTACACCCAATATTATATGGTGGCAAGATGAACAGTTCGGTTAAGTCACATTTAACGTTCTGCCCAAATCGGAGATTAATTCTTATCTCTATTTGCTGGTGGTCTTGAAAAGTGAGGCCACAGGATAGATTTGACCATCTAAACTTCCAGCTTCTCAGCCCCACTCTGGAAACTTGTTGAAGCAGTATACAGTGGTACCTCGGGTTACAGATGCTTCAGGTTACAGACTCCGCTAACCCAGAAATAGTACCTTGGGTTAAGAACTTTGCTTCAGGATGAGAACAGAAATCTCATGGCGGCAGTGGGAGGCTCCATTAGCTAAAGTGGTACCTCAGGTTAAGAACAGTTTCAAGTTAAGAACAGATGTACAGAACGAATTAAGTTCTTAACCCAAGGTACCACTGTATTGCAATTAGATTTAGATTACCCAGCCCTACAATGATCCTGCTGCCCTTGAGATGTTCTGGGCTACTTCCCCCAACCAGCATCTGGAAGGTGCCTGCTTGACGGTGACTGGTTTAAACCCTCTCTTCCTCTTATGCACGCATCATGAACTTTGTGGCGTTTCTGACAGCCGCAAGGGCTCAACTCTCCCCAGGCCACCTGCAGCCACCATCTCACCTAACAGTGCAGCTGCCTGGCTCCGTCCTCCAAAGCTGCGGCTGAAGGAGCTGTGCCTGCTGGCGTAGGAGGCCGGGCGGCTGGGTAGCCAAGGCAGAAGGAAAGCCGGGATCTCAGAGTGGAGGAGCTCCTCGGCCACGAAGGCTACCTCAAACCACTTCCGCTGGAAGGCAGAAAAGTCGTCCTTGGCGGCTGTGTGCCACATGGCTGGCTGCTGGATTCCCACTGCAGGAAGAGAAGAAAAGGAGGCAAGATCCTTGTGAAATGGTGTGTTGTGTCAGCTTTGCAGGATGTCCAGTGCTACCATTGCAAGACCAGCATCCCTGAGGAAGCCCACCCCCCACCCTAACACCCACCCAAGCCTCCACAAGGGGCGCAAGTTGCCTTTCACCACACATAGCCTGACCTCGCTCCTGCTCCTTGTCTTCCATGATCTTGTAGAAGTAAAACCCATAGATGAAGGTCCGAAGGGCCTCTCCTGAGGCATGGGTGATGAGCTGCTCGTCCAGCATTTTCTGCAGACAGAAGCAGGGTTAGGGTCTCCAGGGCTGGCAGGAGGACACGTCGTCTCCAGGGCCTGGGGGGCAGGCTCACCCACCATCCCGGTAGGGGTCCTCTCAACTGCACCTAGTATTCCACTCCCCTATGACCTGAGTGGGTGTTTATGCACGCATTCAGCACTATGGGGAGAAGTGAAGAGCTGAAAATATGGCGGGGGGGCTCTGCCTTCCTCTCTTGAACACTGCCTGGGACCCCTCTGCCCATCGCTGAAGTCTTTTGCCTTTCCTATTGCCTAAGGGAGGCACTTTCCATGGCCATTAGCACCCGGGTAAAGCAAAGGTCTCAATTGCAGCTGATTCAGGGTAGCAAGCCACACAGGCATGTGTGAGCGCTCTTCTCACCTGCATGATGTCAATGGCCATGGCCTGGGTCTGCACCCCTTCCACCATGTTCACCAGCCAGTGGACCACCTCGGCGCTGATGAAGCAGGACGGGGAGAGCCCCTTCTGTTCTGACAGCAGCTGGATCCCTGTGCTGAAGCCCAGCGGGAGAAGGGACAGAATGTTAACACAGGCAGGGATAAAATTGTTCCCCTCTCCAGCCCTTGACTGGATGGGGCATGCAGGTGTATCCACGCCAGTTTACCTGCAACCCTCTTTGTGAGGGAGACAGCTAGAAGACAGAGGGGGGACACAAATTTGCCACTTGTGGTCTGCTCTTCTGGATACTAAAACTATCTGGGCTGGGGAAGGCTACAGCTCAGTGGCAGACCATCTGCTTTGAATGCACAAGGTCAGTCCCTAATGGCATTGCTAAGTAGGGCTGGGAGAAAGACTCCTGTCCAGAAAGCCACGGCCCGTCCGTGTAGATGAACACTGAGCAAGCTGAACCAATGGTCTAGCTTGGTGTCATGAACCGGATGGCTGCAGAGGAGTGGTGCGAGGCACCAGGTGGGGAGCCACCGAGGGAAGAACGCTCAGAGCTCGGGGAGTGGTCCAAGGGAGCAGACTGGAAAAAGGTGTCAGAGCTTAGTGAGCTGAAGGAGTCTGTGACAGAGAGCAGTCCAGAATCAGAGGCAGAAGAGGAGGCTGGGGGGGGGGGAGAGCAAGAGGCAAAGATGAGTCAGGCTGGCGAAGAGTCACGAGTGTCTCCCCCTCCTGCTGCAACAAACTCTCTTCCCGCCTTGTCTCCCAGAACCAGGAGAGACAGTAAAAGGGCAGAGGGGAGGTTGGTTGGATGCATGCAGGCACAGTCTCCAATTGCTTGGAAAAAGCCCTGGAGAGGAAGGGACTTAGATGGGCTGTGAGGAAGCAGGGACTTTCAGTCTTGGCAACTGATTTTCATGGAGTAAGACCAGCAGGAATGAGCTGCTCTGTTCACTAGGCCTGACACTCAACCAAGTCTGTGGAATTCGTGCTTTTGGAAATAACGAGTTAACTCCAACTCTTTATTACTGACTGGCACGCTCCTGCAACACTCTGTATGAGGCTGCTTCCCAGTTATATTGGCCTTTTATTCAGAAGCTTGAGGGCTAGAAATCTTATTTTTAGGGGCAAGGCCATAGCATCTGCTTTGCAAGCAGAAGGCCCCCAGGTTAAAGTTCTGACAGCATCTCTAGGTAGAAATGGGAGAGACAACCCCCCCCCCATCTGAAACCCTGGAGTCTCTGCCAGCCAGTGTGGACAATACTGAGCTAGATGGACCCATGACCTAACTCTGCATGGGGTAGCTCCTTGTTGACTGCCTAAGAGGCGAGAGAGAGAGAGAGAGGTTGCTCTTACGTGGGGTGCTTCATGGCTTCAAGGATCTCTATCAAAGTAGAGGATGAGGTCAGGGAGCTTGCTGAGGATGGCTGAGAGCTGCAAAGTTAAAAAACACACACACTATATAAATATATTTAGCCACCAGCTCAATTTGGCTCATTTCAGGCAGCCTTCCCTAACTACTTAAGGTCCTTCAGCTGCTTCAAACGTAAGAGAAAGCTGCTGGATCAGGCCAAGCAGGGGTGGGGCGGGGAGTCCGTCCTCCTCTCCTTTCATTGGCCAACAAGATGCCCCAATGGGAAGCCTACAAGCAGGACCTGAACACAAGGGCCGTATCCCCTCCTGTGGTTTCCAGGAACTGGTATTCAGAAGCATTGCTGCCCTCCAAACAAGGAGGCACAGCACAGCCATCATAGCTAGTACAGTGGTACCTCGGGTTACATACTACATACGCTTCAGGTTACAGACTCCACTAACCCAGAAATATTACCTTGGGATAAGAACTTAGCTTCAGGATGAGAACAGAAATCGTGCTCTGGCAACGCAGCAGCAGCAGGAGGCCCCATTAGCTAAAGTGGTGCTTCAGGTTAAGTACAGTTTCAGGTTAAGAACTGACCTCCGGAACGAATTAAGTACTTAACCCGAGGTACCACTGTAGTCATCAGTAAGGGAATTTGTGTAATCTGCTTTAAAACCCAGCCTAGGTTTGTGGACTTCACTGCTTCCTGTCCCATAGTTTAACTAGCTATGCGCTGCATGAAGCAGGACTTTCTTATCTCTACCTTTGTCTCTCTCCTTCAGTCTCTCTCCATTATCAAAAGTTTGTTCTCCTTTCAAAGCCATGCCAGGGCTTTCGGAAAGCAGGAGCCTAAACACCTACCAGCTTCTGTGGTTCAGGTACAGTCGCTCTGCTGCCCGTACAGATCTTACAAAAAGTTAACTCTAGACAATATAGCTGCGTCATCTCAAGACTGGGACAGCCCCGGAGATTTATTTTATTACATTTATTTCATAAAATTTATACAACGCTTTATTTGTTTGTTTTTAAACCTCTCAAAGCAGTTTACAAAAAAGACGATCAAATTATCAACGAGAAAAACAACCACTTTCAAAAAGTTAAAATAACAATAAAAAGCCGATTAAAACTTGCACCGACTCTCTAAACATCTGGATAGGCTTGTCTTAACAAAAATGTATTTAAGCGGTGCCGAAAAGAATATAGCGCAGGTTTCTGCCTGATCTCAAGTGGCAGGGAGTTCCAAAGTCTAGGTGCTGCCACACTAAAAAAATTAAATCTATTTCTTACAAATGAGGAACAGTTGTTATGTGGCACAGTTCCGCTGATCAGAGTGGCCGAGTGGGAATGTATGGGGAAAGGCAATTTCGTAGGTATACAGACCAGACAGGCCAACAACGAGCCTTTTTACCTGTGGCAACCGACTCACCTGTTCTCAATGGAACCAGATGTGGCAGATCCCTGGTCTCCTAAGTTCTGGGAGCTGGCAAAGGCTTGGCTGATGCTCCTGTCTGTGGACTGGCTTGCGTTGCTCAGCGCAACGCCCTCGAGAATGGCAGGGGCTGTCTGATCAATTGAGACCTGAGGAGGGAAAGAAAGGCAACTCCTCTGTGGGCACAATTCATTTATTTAATTTAGCAGCATTAATCTAAACCGACTGATATTGAAAAGCTATATATAAATACGACATAAAAACCCAATACTTTTTTTAAAAAAACCAACAACCTCAGAGATACAAAACATGAAAACAGTATTATAGAAACAGACATTCAGTAATTTCAGGTTCTGGATCAGGGAAAACCTGGGCAAGAAGATTAGACTTTAGAAGACACCTGGAGCAACCAATACATGATGCTTTGCCTATGGTAGAAGGCATTTCAGAGTGCTGGGAAGTGCCCATTTTGGAGTCACCACCCTGTGGTATTTTGCAGAGCGCAGCACCACAAGTGCAATTGCGCAGATGATCATCAAAAGCACATGGCTGCCCTCAAAGAATCCTGGGAATTGTGGTTTGCTAAGGGTGCTGGGAATGGCCGCTCTGTGGCCCCTTCCACATTCCCTGGAGAGGAATCCTGTCACGAGGTGATGAGAGGCAAACCTATCTGGCAGCGGCGTTCAGGGTCCACAGAATAACATTAAGAAGAGGCCGGCTGAATGAAGCCAACTGACCATTTAGTCTAGCATCCTGTTCTCACAGGGGCCAACCAGAACCCCAAGCAGGACCCAAGCACCAGAGCCATCTCTCTTCCCGAGGTTTCCAACAACTGGTCTCCGGAAAGCGCTGCTGCCTCCAGTTTTGCTCCTTTCTTGGGACACTTACTGCTTCCTCTCAGCTCATGGGAAGTGTTTTGTGTTTCACAACTTTACTGAAAAAACCAGAACCCTGGATTACGAAATTGTGCGAGTTGCCTCTTCTGTTTAAGATAAGCCCTCAAGAGAGCCAGTGCAGTGTAGTGGTTAGTATGTTGGAACTAGGATGTGGGAGACCAGGGTTCGAATCCCCGCTTAACTATGAAGCCCACTAGGCGTGTGACCTTGGATGGGCCAATCACTGCCTCGTAGCCCAAGCTACTGTATTTTTCGCTGCACAAGATGCACCCGACCATAAGACACACCTAGTTTTTAGAGGAGGAAAACAAGAAAAAAGAAAGCAACGCAAAGCCTCTTGAGCGAAGAGGGAGGAGCGCTCCAGCTGCGCTCAAGAGGCTTTGCGTGGCTATCCCTGAAGCTAGAAGAGCAGGAGGGATCGCTGCGCACCAATCCCTCTTGCTCTTCTGGCTTCTGGGATAGCTGCGCAGCCTGCATTCGCTCCATAAGACACACACACATTTCCCCATACGTTTCAGGAGGGGGAAAGTGCGTCTTATAGAGCGAAAAATACGGTATCTCACAGGGCTGTTAGGGGGAGGGGGTTAAATGAGGAGGTGAGGAATCATGTATGTCACCTGGAGCTCCTTAAGAGGAAAAAAAAGGTGGTTTGAAGTGTAATAACATAAAATTTGAGTTTTCGGGGAAGGGGAGAGGAGCTGAGACATTCTCCTCCTCCTCCCCTCCGACCAGTCGGGCTTGCAGCTTGTGTGATGACACAGAACATTTCCCCCCCCGCCCAAGGTCTGGAAAGTGGGATGATCCAAGGGAAGGCTTGGGAGTTGCGGTGGAATGAACAACAAAGAACCTTCTGGAAGGAATGCGAGCCTCAAAAGCCTCCGCGTCAAAACGAGGCCAGCTGCCCCCAAAACGGATCCCATCTGCTGCTAACAACACAGTATGTCAAAGCTTTGGTAGATGAGGCACTGGGGTGCATGTGCAAAAATGAAGAACTGAAGGCCTCAGCCGGCAGCGGGGCTAAGGGAAGAGAGGGAGCCATCACAGTCCAAATTAAGGTCTTAAAATTAATGATTGTCTTGAGCAACTATGAATCTGTTCCGACGCTGAGCAAAACTTCCATCTAATTTCATAAGCAATCATTAACGGATACCATCCTCCTAATTCCTTTGAAGGGGTGGTTCAGTGGTAGAGCATCCAACTTGGACCTGGGAGACTAGGGGTCAACTTCCCACTCAACGACAAAGCTCACTGGGCCTGGCCTCAGGTCTGTCCCTACCTGTCCTACCTCACAGAGGTGTTGTGGGGATTCAATGAGGAAAGGGGGAACCATGTATGTCACCTAGAATCATATAATCATAGAGTTAGAAGAGACCACAAGGGCCATTGAGTCCAACCCCCTGCCAAGCAGGAAACGCCATCAGAGCACTCCTGACATATGGTTGTCAAGCCTCTGCTTAAAGACCTCCAAAGAAGGAGACTCCACCACACTCCTTGGCAGCAAATTCCACTGTCAAACAGCTCTTACTGTCAGGAAGTTCTTCCTAATGTTTAGGTGGAATCTTCTTTCTTGTAGTTTGGATCCATTGCTCCGTGCCCGCTTCTCTGGAGCAGCAGAAAACAACCTTTCTCTCTCCTCTATGTGACATCCTTTTATATATTTGAACATGGCTATCATATCACCCCTTAACCTCCTCTTCTCCAGGCTAAACATGCCCAGCTCCCTTAGCCGTTCTTCATAAGGCATCGTTTCCAGGCCTTTGACCATTTTGGTTGCCCTCCTCTGGACACGTTCCAGTTTGTCAGTGTCCTTCTTGAACTGTGGTGCCCAGAACTGGACACAGTACTCCAGGTGAGGTCTGAACAGAGCAGAATACAGTGGCACTATTACTTCCCTTGATCTAGATGCTATACTCCTATTGATGCAGCCCAGAATTGCATTGGCTTTTTTAGCTGCCGCGTCACACTGTTGGCTCATGTCAAGTTTGTGGTCAACCAAGACTCCTAGATCCTTTTCACATGTACTGCTCTCAAGCCGGGTGTCACCCATCTTGTATTTGTACCTCTCATTTTTTTTGCCCAAGTGCAATACTTTACATTTCTCCCTGTTAAAATTCATCTTGTTTGTTTGGGCCCAGTTCTCTAATCTGTCAAGGTCGTTTTGAAGTGTGATCCTGTCCTCTGGGGTGTTAGCCACCCCTCCCAGTTTGGTGTCATCTGCAAATTTGATCAGGATGCCCTTGAGTCCATCATCCAAGTCGTTGATAAAGATGTTGAATAAGACCGGGCCCAAGACAGAACCCTGTGGCACCCCACTAGTCACTCTTCTCCAGGATGAATAGAAACCATTGATGAGCACCCTTTGGGTTCGGTCAGTCAGCCAGTTACAAATCCACTGAGTGGTAGCATAGTCAAGACCGCATTTTACCAGCTTCTTTACAAGAATATCATGGGGCACCTTGTCAAATGCCTTGCTGAAATCAAGGTAGGCTACATCCACTGCGTTCCCTTCATCTACCAGGGTTGTAATTCTGTCAAAAAACGAGATCAGGTTAGTCTGACATGACTTATTTTTCAGAAATCCATGCTGACTATTGGTGATCACAGCATTCCTTTCTAGGTGCTCACAGTTTGCTTAATGATCTGCTCCAGAATCTTCCCTGGTATTGATGTCAGACTGACTGGGCGGTAATTATTTGGGTCCTCTCTTTTCCCCTTTTTGAAAATAGGGACAACATTTGCCCTCCTCCAGTCTGCCGGGACTTCGCCTGTTCTCCAGGAATTCTCAAAGATGACTGCCAGTGGTTCTGAGATCACATCTGCCAGTTCTTTTAATACTCTTGGATGCAGTTCATCTGGCCCTGGAGACTTGAATACATCTAAACTAGCCAAGTATTCTTGTACTATCTCCTTAGTTATTCTGGGCTGTGTTTCCTCGGCTGAATCATTTGCTCCAAATTCTTCAGGTCGGGCATTGTTTTCTTTATCGGAGAAGACTGAGGCAAAGAAGGCATTGAGGAGTTCAGCCCTTTCTGTGTCCTCTGTTTGCATTTCACCATCTTCTCCTCTGAGTGACCCCACTGTTTCTTTCTTCTTCCTTTTGCTATGAACATAGCCATAAAAGCCTTTTTTGTTGCTTTTAACCTCTCTAGCAAGCCTGAGTTCATTCTGTGCTTTAGCTTTTCTGACTTTGTGTCTACACATGCTGGCTATTTGTTTGAATTCCTCTTTGGTGGTTTCCCCCCTTTTCCATTTTTTGTACACATCCTTTTTTAATCTTAACTCAGTTAAAAGTTCTTTAGATAGCCACCCTGGCTTCTTTAGGCACCTTCCATGTTTCCGTCTCATTGGTATTGCCTGAAGTTGTGCTTTTACTATCTCCCTCTTAACAAACTCCCAGCCATCATGAACTCCCTTTCCTTTTAGTATTACTGTCCATGGGATCTCACCCAGCACTTCCCTAAGTTTTATGAAGTCGGCTTTCTTAAAGTCAAGAAATTGAGTCCTAGTATGCTTGGCTGCTCCTTTCCGCTGTATAGTAAACTTCAGAAGAGCATGATCACTCACGCCTAATGATCCTTCCACTTCTACCCCACTAACCAGGTCATCAACATTGGTTAGGACCAGATCTAAAATGGCTGTTCCTCTTGTTGCTTCTCCCACTTTCTGGACAACAAAGTTGTCTGCAAGGCCAGTGAGGAATCTGTTTGACCTTATGCTCTTGGCTGAGCATGAGCTCCTTGACCTTGAGTTCCTTGGCTGAGCATGAGCTCCTTGACCTTGACCTGACCTTGAGCTCCTTGGAGAAAAAGGTGGGAGATGAAGGCAACAAATAAATAAAATCTCAGCCGCTTTCAAAACCCTCCACCACCATCTCTAAATCAGGGTTCTGAGTTGAGAGACAATCTGTTTTTTGTTTTCCCAGAGGCGTTTCAATTCACACCACAGTCGAGTGATTTGCAACCTTCATTATCTTTCTGAACACAAGAAACCCTCTTCAGGTTATTTAAGCAGTTATTTAAGTTCTATTGACTCTTATTTCACTTTGCAAGAAGGCAACAAAAAACCATTAAAAAGGGAGGGTGGGGGAAAGAGGAACGAATAGCGGCATTGCAGCCCCCTCCCCACCTGGGGACGGATGGCTTCCTGCAGGCCCAGCTTATGTGACACCTCCCCGCTGCCCGCACTTCACACCCTCACACCCTCCCCCCTCACCACCTACATGACACTGTCTCAGCAGCCAGGAGGAACAGATGCTCTGCTTGGAATTGCAGAGCCAGCCTCGCCCTGGATCCCCTCCAGCTTTCTCTGAAGAGGAACGAACAGCTCTCATTATATATTAACCGGTACTGCATGTTCCCAATGGCAGATTAAAATTCGTCCTCCCTCCCTCCCTCCACCTCCTGCAATTCCAGCATCCTCTGCCTCTCAAAACTGTTAGAAGCAGGTCACACACCGAAAAAAAGGTCTTGCCTGGCCACAGAAGAGGGTGTGAGCCTCCTGGGATGCAGAACCCTCAGGGCCCAATAGGAGAGAGGACATCAGGCCAGTGGCCCATCTAGCCCAGCCTCCAGTTCCTCAAGGAGGCCAACCAGTTGCCCCTTCTGGGAAACCTGCAAGCAGGGGATGAGTGCAAGAGGAGTCTCCCTTCCTGTGGTTTGCAGAAACTGGCATTTAGAAGCATCGCTGCCTCCGACCGTGGAGGCAGAGCAGAACTGTCATGGCCGGTGGCCATTGATATCTTGCCCTGACCTAGCCACTGTGATCCATGCGACGGTCACCTCCAGACTGGATTATTGTAACTCGCTCTATGTGGGGCTGCCCTTGAGACTGACCCAGAAACTCCAGCGGGTGCAGAATGCCGCGGCGAGACTCCTTACAGGGTCCTCGCTGCGAGATCACATTCACCCGGTGCTATACCAGCTGCACTGGCTCCTGTGGAGTACAGGATCAGATTTAAGGTGCTGGTTTTAACCTTTAAAGCCCTATACGGCCTAGGACCCTTGTACCTACGGGAGCGCCTCTCCTGGTATGTCCCACGGAGGACCTTACGGTCTTCAAACAAAAACATCTTGGAGATCCTGGGCCACAGAGAGGTTAGGCTGGCCTCAACCAGAGCCAGGGCTTTTTCAGCTGTGGCTCCGATCTGGTGGAAGGCTCTGCCACAAGAGATTAGGGCCCTGCGGGACTTGACATCTTTCCGCAGGGCCTGCAAGACAGAGCTGTTCCACCAAGCCTTTGGCTAGGGCACAGCCTGATTCTCTCCTTTGGCAATCTTCACAGAACTTCACAGTGGCTAGCCCGATGGTTGCCATCAATTTGATTTGGAGTAATTTTTAAAATGATTTTAGAATGTTGCATTATTTTATTGTTGTTAGCCACCCTGAGCCCAGCTTCAACTGGGGAGGGCGGGATATAAATAAATTTTATTTATTTATATTATTATTATTATTATTATTATTATTATTATTATTATTATATCCTTATTCTCCTCTGTTGTTTTGCCTAACCCTCTTTTAAAGCAATCCCAGCATCACTGCCTCCAGTGGGAGGGAGTTCCATAAGCACCCAGGAAGAGCAGAAGGGAAGTGGTAGCAGAGGGAGAGATAATGGGGCTCCGCTAAAAAGACCAGCTGCAGCAAGGGGCAGCAAGGGCCTGTCAGGAAACTGACCTGCGTGTGGAAGGCAGATGCTGTGCGTGGGCTCCGGACATACTCCACAAAGAAGGTCCCATCCTGAAGGCATCAGAGCAAAAAGCCGTGGGTGGCAGCAGCAGGAACAAGATGGGGGAGGAAGACACACGTTTGTGCAGAACTGTCACCATCAGGAAGAGGAGGAAGGGTAAAGGAGGCGGCAAGGAAGGGGGAGGAAACACCTCCAGCACCCAGAGAGGGGTCTCCCCCAGGGTGAAAAGAGCAAGCACTTTGAAGCACTGCATGCTGGGCCAGGAGGGCTTCAGCACCCTGAAAACAAAGTCATTAGGGATCCATGCACCCTGGGAATCAAAATTCTGCACTGAAGAAAGCAGGAGTCTGCAGCATGCGTGACCTCTGCATCTTGAATCTGCTTTGCTTGCCACGGGAAGAGCGAAATGACACAGATGCTTCTTGCAGGCATTAAACATCTAACTCCACCATTCCTCTGGTGTCTGGGATTTCGTCAGGCATCTCCCACATGCTTTCCTCTCAGGCATGAGGGCTAGAAACTTGCCCTTCAAACAAATGGGCAAGCAAGCAAGCAAGCAAGCAAGCAAGCAAGCAAGCAAGCAAGCAAGCTGAGATTCCAAGCAAACCAAATTTTGTGCTCAATCCCTGTCCACATTCTGGACTTTTCCACTGCCCTGACCACAAGGTCCTAGCATAACAGCATGGGGGCTCTTAATTTCAAGAAGCAAGGAAGGTTGCATAGCAATGGGAAGGCATGCAAAACATGCCCGCTTTCCTGCAAGCACATCATCCATTCAAAGTATGGGGAAGGGGCGCAAGGGGGTGTCTTTCCTGGAGCGGGGAGGTCTACTGTATGTTGCCAAGGGAAACCCACAAGCAGGACTTGAGTACAACAACAGAGCTCTTCCCTTCTGTGGTTTCTAGCAACTGGTATCCAGAGGCATTTACTGTCTCCACCAGTGGAGTGAGAACATAGCCTTATCCCCCTCCATCGATTTGTTGAATCCTCTTTCAAAGACTCTCATAAGCTGTTGGCCATCATTGCCTCTGGAAGTTTAACTCTTGTGTGAAAAAGGACTTTCTTTCACCCATCCTGAATTCTCCAGCATTCAGTTTCACTGTATGTCCATGAGCTGCAGCATCTCTCCTTGCCATGCATAACTTTATTTCTCAGTTTCACTGGGAGGGTGGAGTTTCTCCAGGTTTTTCACATGTGATCAGCCTTTGCTCCATGATGGTGCATCTAATGCCTTTCTTGGTGCAGCAGTTTCCTAGATACGCAACCTGGGTCTTAATAGCCAAGGTAACTCCTAGCATGGTGTGACTAAGCATGGGAACTGCATTAACTCCATCTTAAACCTTGCCTGGGGCTACTTTGCTAGTTGGTAGCAGAAGCAAGGCACTGGGTTTCAGCTTCAGCCCATTCTCTGCAATACTGGGATAATAATGCGATGCACTTTTAGAACTCCCAAGAGCTCCAATCCTCTGCCCTTCATAGAATCACAGAATTTAGAAATGGAAGGGACCCTGAGGATCATCTAGTCCAATGCCCTGTATTGCAGGACTATACAGCTGTACCCAAATGGCAGTGGTGGCCAAACGTGGGCCTACAGGGACTACAACTCCCATCATCCCTAGCTAACAGGACCAGTGGCCAGGGATGATAGGAACTGTAGTTCCAAAACAGATGGAGGGTCAAGTTTGGCCACCACTGCCATATGGGGATCGAACCTGCAACCCTGGCACCACCACGCTCTAACCAACTGAGCTATCCAGGCTGACAATGTGATCAGAAAAGGTATAGAATGCCAACAAATTCAGCTTATTTTAATTTCAACCTGGTTAACTGCTCCGCACAGCCGATAGATCACAATGAAACACCAACGCAAAGGCCCTTCAGCATGGCAAACATTTACAAAGGCTTGAGAGGACGGCCGTCCGACGTCCTTTCCAAACTGGCTCCCTGTTTCACACCTGCACCCTCTCTCCTTTAAAGGATGCACAAATCCAGGTAGCCTGGCTGACCCAGAGAAACTCCCTGTCCACCCGTGTTTTTGTTAAGTTTTGAAGAAGCCAGTGTAAAACCGAAACAAAAACACAGCAGCTGGACCAAGCCAAAGGGACTGGATGGATTATGATGAAGTGGAAGGGCTGCAAATAGTTCCTCACAGACACTCGTTTGCACAAGGCTACCTACACATGTAAGAACACAAGAAGAGCCTGCTGGATCAGGCCAATGGCCCATCTAGTCCAAAGAGAAGACAACCACAAGCAGGACCTGAACGTAGCAGTGCTCTCCCCACTTGTGGTTCCTCAGTGTACTGCTTCTGACAGAGGAGGGAGAGCACAGCTATCACTGGCTTGCAGCCGCTGATGGTCTTGTCCCCAGTGAATGGGACGAACCCCGCTTTTAAAGTCATCCAAACCGGAAGCTGTTACAGACACCACTCAAGATTCCTCATTGTGTCTCTTTACGTTTTCCCGGATGGTGTGGTCAAACCCTCTGGAATTCCCTCACACAGACAACAGAATCATGACCCCGCATGGAGTGAGTGAGGCTACAGCTTGGCTGGAAGAGTTAGCAGATGGGTCCATGCCAGCAACATGCATGGGGCAAACGTGGCCTCTTTGAAACCAAGCCCCAGAGGCCGTGTCCTTACCTTGCGTGGACTGTCCACATACGTCGGTGTCATGGCCATGCTGCTGCTGTTCTCGGCTGGCTGGCTGGAGCTCTTCCCAGCAAGTGCTGCTGCTGCCTGCTGCTCTCCCAGGGTCCTGGAGAAGAAAGTGTAGGCAGAACAGAGGGATGAACTCACACTTCTTATTTGCGGGAAGTAACCACAAGAACAGTTTGCCTGCCCACTCGACCCTTTCAACGTGCATGTGTGTTTCTGTGCAGAATGTGGCCTGTTGCACAAAGTCACGTCGGTTGCTCTGGTTCAGAAATTATTGATCTGATGTGGAGAGATCTTTCCTATATGTGGAGAGATTTTTCCTATTCTAATTAATTCAAGAGGGTTCTGGAAGCTTCTCTGCACGATACAAACAGGTGCAAGCTGGAAGTTTCTAGCTGACACGTAAGTTCCTATTCTGCCTGAAACAAGCAGAAGGTTCATGATGTTTGGGTTATTCCTTCAGAGAAGCTGAGCACAGCTGGTTTAAACTGGTTCTGTTATCTCTTTCTGTCAAGGTCATGCTGACTATAATAATAAGGCCAGAAGGAGCCTGGGACTCACTCTTTTCTATCTCTTTTTCCTTCTGCTGTGGTGTTCTGTACATAGTACACTTAGTGTTAAGGTTTTACTCTTATTATAAGTTATTGTTAAGTTTAAGTTAAGTCTGCTGCAACTGGATTTCTTATGGACAGTGCCAATCCTGAATGTATTGGATTTGTGACCGTTATGCTCATTTGCCTTCCAGTAGCAGTAAAGGTCTGCTGGGTGGAATATTAATTGCCTCTAGTCTATGCCTTTGGGAATCCAGCAACGTGTTTTAGATTTTACTCTGCTAATTATACCCTGGAATTTGCTCTGGATCAATATGAGTAGAATTCATGACACTCTTTGAATAAACATACATACATCTATTATTGTAAACATAATAGAGAGATAATTTAAGGATCTTTACAATTTTTTAATATGCAGAGAATAATATGTGTTGAAAAACCGGAGAGAGGAGCTGAGGGAGGTCTGGGGGTGGGTGGGAGGGAGGGTTTTTCTTGGGGAGGGGGGAAATGAAGATGATATGTTTTTGATAATTTGTTATGTTGAAATTCTTAATAAAAACTATTTTTTAAAAAAATAATTCATGACACTCATTTTTTTAAAATAATATTTATTACTTTTAAAAGAAGAAAAAACAGAAGCAAAGGAAAAAAAACACAAAAGAAGAAAGAACAGGAAAAAAATATACAATAGAATACAACATAAGAACAGTACAAAACACAACCTAATCACTATAAACTAAACTAAAAAAACCCACTCCCTAACCCTAACCCTAAATAAAACAAATCAAAAACAATTAAAAAAAAAATTAGATTCCTCCTTTTCGCAACTCTTTCTTTCATTCCCTTGTTTCCTTGACCTCCTCTCACCTCCCTTTTTGTTCTCCACTTCTACTAGTTGTTTCAGCAAATCCTTTCCATCTTTCTCTATTCTCTATCATATTATACATAACATTTTTTTTAACCTTATTTTAACGTTAAAACTAAAATACTTAACTCCTTATAACATTTCTGTTAAATCCATAAAATAATTCATGACACTCAACACATTGCTTAGTGTCCCAACTCACTTTTGGCTGGCTTCCATCTCCAGCAGAGCTGAGAGCGCAGAGGTCCCCTTCTTACCCAGAGGGGGAGGCCCGGACGGTTCCAAAGAATGAGCGGAAAGCGGACCCGCCATCTGCAAGCCTTTCATAGTGGTCCCTTTCTAAATGGAAAGGGATCATTGGGGGGCAATGGGAAGGGAAGAGGGGGAAACACAGAGAGAAAACAAAAAGGTCACAAGAACATCGTAATCTGACTTATACTACGTCAAGAGTATTGGTCTGGCTAGCTCAGTACTCCCTACACTGGCTGGCAGTGGTTCCTTAGCTTTTAAGGCAGGGAGTCTGGATATGCCAATAGAGACTGAACCTGGGACTTTCTGAATGCAGAGCCGGTACAGGAGTCTCCCCAGTTACGTGTGTTTTGACTCGCACGCGGCATACGTGCAGCACTGGGAAACCATTAATCGGTTTAAACTGCAAACTGGCGCAAAAAGAGCGGGGAAATGGTTAGCCTTGGCAACTTCAACCCCATAAGCCTTTGCACTGACCTTTGAGGCCTGTGGAGAGTTGGGAGTTCGAGAATGGTTTGTAGGGAGTGATTCATGCCAGTCTGGTAAGTGCTGCTGGTTTTTTAAAGGTTTTTTCCCCCAAGTGTTTCCAGAGGTTTAGAGCATGTTTACGGGCTTTTTAGAGGCTGTTCCCCACTATACACAATTTCATGCACATGTGTGTTACCTGGGAATGTAACTCCCATGTTGTGGGGAGAGGCCTATACTCTACCATGGAGCCACAGGTATTAAGTCACATGATGTTTCAGTAGCTCTTCAACTGTAGGACCGTGTTTAGAGAAATTGCTCCTCAGCTCGAGTCTCCACTAGGAACTTGTTACATCATTTTTATACCTGTTTGACTCCCATGAGTATTTTAATTTGGGAAGGGTGTGGAGAAAAAGCGCAAGTGGTACAAAGACCGACGAGCATCACAAGCAGGTAGGCTCGCGAGGGAGCTGGGGCTGGCAGCAGCTCCCTGCCGAAAGTCAGCACGCTGGCCGCAAGGCCCCGATACGCCTTGCAGAATGTGTGAACGGGCCCACAAAAATTCACAGAGCGCTGGCTCAGGTTACCGGCTCACCCGGATCATCCGGTCCGACCGGTGGCGCCTGCGGATGCGGTTCAGCCCCTCCACAAAGCGGATGAAGCCATCGAGGAGCTGCCACTCCTCCTCGTCCGAGCGAGCCTTGCCCCCGTAGACGTCGCAGTGCGCCTCGCCCTCCATGATGCGCTTCGTGGCACTGATGCAGGCCGGCAGCAGCAGGAAGCGAGTCCGCCAGAATTTCAGCGACTCAATGAGACTGGGGGGAAGTGGGGAAGCCAAGGGGGGTGGGGTGGAGAAACACATGGAAATCATAATGTGCATATGTCTTTGGATAATACAGTGGTACCTCGGGTTAAGAACTTAATTCATTCTGGAGGTCCATTCTTAACATGAAACTGTTCTTAACCTGAGGTACCACTTTAGCTAATGGGGCCTCCCACTGCCACTGCACCACCAGAGCACAATTTCTGTTCTCATGCTGAAGCAAAGTTCTTAACCCGAGGTACCATTTCTGGGTTAGCGGAGTCTGTAACCTGAAGAAGAGAAGAGTTTGGATTTGATATCCCGCTTTATCACTACCTAAAGGAGTCTCAAAGCGGCTAACATTCTCCTTTCCCTTCCTCCCCCACAACAAACACTCTGTGAGGAGAGTGGGGCTAAGAGACTTCAAAGAAATGTGACCAACCCAAGGTTACCCAGCAGCTGCATGTGGAGGAGCGGGGAATCGAACCCGGTTCCCCAGATTACGTGTCTACCGCTCTTAACCACTACACCACACTGGCGTCTGTAACCCGAGGTACCACTATAAAGAAGATTCCAACTAAAGATTAGGAAGAACTGCCAGGTGGTGAGAGACATTCGACACTGGAACAAGTTCCCTTGGAAGGTGGTGGACTCTCCTTCACTGGAGAAGAACAAGAAGTTGGATGGACATCTGTCAGGGATTCTTTGGCCGTGATTCCTGCCTTGCAGGATGACCCTTCCCAATTCTAAAATTTTCCGATTCTATGTCATGTACAGCAAACGTCTGCCAAGCTGCTCAAATTGAGTTAAGTACAGTGGTGCCTCGCAAGATGAAATTAATCCGTTCCGCGAGTCTCTTCGTCTAGCGGTTTTTTCGTCTTGCGAAGCAAGCCCATTTACGGCTTAGCGGATTATCGCTATTAGCGGCTTAGCGGCTTTTAGCGGCTTATCGGCTTATCGGATCAGCTGATAAGCGGCTTAGCGGCTTAGAAAAAGGGGGGAAAAGGGAAAAAAACCCGCAGGAACTCGCAAGACATTTTCGTCTTGCGAAGCAAGCCCATAGGGAAATTCGTTTTGCGAAGCGCCTCCAAAACGGAAAACCCTTTCATCTAGCGGGTTTTCCGTCTTGCGAGGCATTTGTCTTGTGGGGCACCACTGTATCAGTCAACCAACCTTGCAAACATATTTTACAGATTTCTACACCTCTTCCTACCCATCTGTGCTCACCCCTTGCAGCCTGGCAGAAAAGGAGGAGCCAAACTCTCATGCTACTTCAGAATTTGGGTGCCAGGAGGGGATGCTTCCTGGCCACGTGGGGCAACCAGGCAAAGGGGCTGCTGGCCAGCCTGCAGCCCAGAGGTCAACATGGCTCCCTCTGGCTGCACACAAAAAGATCCCCATCGAAGCATCTCCTTCTCAAGCTTGATGCAGGAGCTGCATCGGCTGTATCGGGTTGCTGCCACACTGCAGAGACCAGAGTTGTGGGCTTCTTTTTTAAAAAACAAAACAAAGCAAAATAAATCTGTTACATTAAAAAAAGATGCAGAGCAGTCACAACCAGAACACACACAAATCCAACACAAGTACGTTTTCCACACAATATAGGGAGCAGCCAGCCAGACATAGACAAATTGCCCAAATAACTAGGAGAAAACAAGCCTAAAAGTGTCAGAAGAAACACTTTTATGTTGCTTTAGGAGTTCACCCTATTCTTCTGAGGAACTGATATCGGACACAGCTGGAGATCAGTGTTAAAAACTCAGATATATAAGCTAAGTACCAAATGTTACAGTTGCCAAAACAGAAGTTCTTGTTGCCATTTTGTGGCCGGACGGCTCGAAAGTCCTATTTTTCAATGCAACTTTTTGGTTCCTGAAATTTGTTCCGATCATGCAGATAAAATATCATAGGTAGAATTCTATAGGATGTGTTGTTACGTGTGTGAAAACAGGGAAAATCCAAGGATCCCCAGGCATGCACCTCCTGATGGTGGAGACGTCAGGCACCATCCTGGCACTCAGGAATTTTCACTTGGTTGCAAGTGGCCAATAGCCAGGTGCAAAATGCACGTGGTGAATTTCAAACGTGCCTGGAGAGCACCAGGTCATTGAAGGCTGCTCAGCACTTACCTGAAATCCTCTGAACCTGCGGAGCAGATGTACTGGTCCAGGTAATTCCATTTGTATTCCTCTAACCTCTCATGGGAAAACTCAACCCAGCAAGAGACAAACTCAGAGTCAGAGTGGGAAGGGCACAGGCTGTAGGTGTAGTTTATCTGGGCTGATTCATACGGATACCTAAAGAGAACAGAGAAAACCTTGGCAACTCAAACCCACAAGCTTTTTTATTTTCATATTTTTTAAAGCCAAGCAGCTAGTCCACATTGGCACTAGAGTTCCATCTGAAGATCAGTACCCAGAAGATCACCTCACCCTCTATATATAACGAACCAAACACTGTGCCTTGTAGGAGAGGGACTTGTTCCGTCATCCAAGATGGAAAGGAGAAGCGTGGGAGGCTTGGAAAGTGTATGGCTGGCAACGCCCCTTGCGCTATGGTTCCCAAACCTGGAAACCTCATGCAAGGGATTCTGACGGGTGGGTGGTACAACCCACCTCTCAATCAGATTTGACAGAAGGAAGAAAGGATGGATTTTGGCCCACAGAGCCAAAAAGGGTTCCTCACTCCTGATCTAAGGCTGCCAAAGTTACTCACTTTGGCAAATACCGAGTGACGGTAATGATTTTGTCCTTCAATATCACTTTGTGGAAGGTGCGGCCCATGCTCAGCCAGTACTGGTCCTCCTCTTCAGCCCGGATTCGTGACACGAGGCCTGGTTTGTAGGAAGGGTATCGTAAATAAATAAATAAATATCAAATATATCGTAAATAAATATATATACCGTATATATCAAAGTGGTTTGCAGCAATAAAAACACAGAAGCATTTTAACTCTGTACAGTAGGCTGCTTTCTACACATGCATGCACTGCCACCATCTCTCCCCTCCATCCGGCAAGCCAGAGACACAATCGGAGTTCAATGACACATCCCAGCCAGGCAAAAACACTCCGGGAGGGTTCAAAGCAAGGCTGGTGAGGGGTGTTGCAGAGGCACAGCCTGGGAAGAGGGCTGGTCTCCCACCATTGCTCATCTGATAGATAGATAGATAGATAGATAGATTCTTTATTGTCATTACACAAGTGCAACATTGCACAAGTGCAACGAAATTGGATGCCATCCCTTAAAAACAACGAAAGCAAAACAACAACAACAACCAAACAAACCACATTCCAGCCACACCCACACCCACACCCATCAAACTCCCAGGTCACACTATCGAGTTACTGCATTTAAGAAGGCCACAGCTCTTGGGTAGAAACTATTTTTCAGTCTATTTGTCCTTGACTTGATGTTTCTGTATCTCCTGCCAGAAGGCAGTAGTACAAACAGACTGTGTCCCGGGTGAGATGCATCCTGCAGGATATTGTTTGCTTTCCTAAGACAACGGGAACCGTACAGTTCTTCCAAAGATGGGAGGGGATGACCAATAATCCTTTGGGCTGTGGTTATGACCTTCTGGAGCACCTTCCTCTTCCTAGCTGTACAGCTGGAGAACCAGGCACAAATATAGTATGTGAGAATGCTCTCTATGGAGCCTCGGTAGAAGGACACCAGCAGTCTCTCACTCAGATTGTTCTTCTTTAAAAGTCTGAGGAAATAAATTATCTGCTGGGCCTTCTTCACCAGAGCAGTGGTATTTGCGCTCCAAGTCATGCCCTGATCGATAGTCACTCCCAAAAACCTGAATTCCGCCACCCTCTCCACCCGTTCCCCGTTGATATACAAGGGCTGAATGTCCGCCTTTTTTTTTTATTTTATCTGCATTTCCAAGTCAGCAAAGGGCTAATCTGAACTCATTAATCTCCCTCCTTAAAATGGAGGAGGAGGAGGAGGAGGAAGAGAGGGTCTTGGGCAGGCCCTCACCTCTGCTGTACAAGGGGCTGCTGCTGAGAGGCGGCTGGACGGCTGCAGGCGGCTTCTGAGGCTTGCTTTGCACGATGAGCTGGTAGCCCTGCATGAGCCTCTGGCATATGAACTCCTCAAACACTTGCTGGGCCGTCATCTGCACACCTTCCTCGTCCCTCCTGAGAAGGAAAAAGGCAGGCAGTGAGTTGTCCCCCACCTCAGGCAGCCAATCAGGCACCACCCTCTTCCCACAGCAGCCAACCAGACGGCTTTCTGCATGAAGGGGGAGGCTGGAAGATTCTAGAAGTCTTCCTTTATGCAGCACTGCGGAATATGCCGCCACGGGAGGCAGTGATGGCCGCCAGTTTGGATGGCTTTAAAAGAGGATTGGACATACAAACAATACAAACAAATTCTTGTCTTATCCTTATTTTTTCTAAACATTGTTAGGTGAGCTTCCCCAAGTCCCCCGACTGATTTTCATTTTACCTCATCTTTAGCAGTTTCATATATCATAATTTTTAACCATTTTTTTTATCGCACTCAAAGGGTAAAGGGACCCCTGACCATTAGGTCCAGTCGTGGCCGACTCTGGGTTGCGGCGCTCATCTCGCTTTACTGGCAGAGGGAGCCGGCGTACAGCTTCCGGGTCATGTGGCCAGCATGACTAAGCCACTTCTGGCGAACCATAGCAGCGCACATAAACGCCATTTACCTTCCCGCCGGAGTGGTACCTATTTATCTACTTGCACTTTGATATGCTTTCGAACTGCTAGGTTGGCAGGAGCAGGGACCGAGCAATGGGAGCTCACCCCGTTGCGGGGATTCGAACCGCTGACCTTCTGATCAGCAAGTCCTAGGCTCTGTGGTTTAACCCACAGCGCCACCCGCATCCCTTTATCACACTTACTTTTACCACAAAAATCTTCACATTTTTATTGTTTATTTGTGTTATAAAAAGAATAAAAAAATTTGAAGGAAAAAAAGAAGAAGATTGGGCAAATTTGTTGGGGAGAGGACTACTGGCAGTTCCTAGTCATGACAGCTATGCTCTGCCTCACACCAGGAGGGGAGGGGGCTCTTGTTGTTCAAGTCCTGCTTGTGGGGTTTCCCAGAAGAAGGCATCTGGTTGGCCACTGTGAGGGCAGGAGGCTGGACTAGATGGGCCATGGGCCTGATTCAGCAGGGCTCATCTCATGTTCACCACCAGGGGCACTACCTGGAAGAAGATGGTCTGGCCGTGACCCCCCTGCCCTTCCAATTGCTTGCTATTTCTCCAGCCACTGGTGGCCAGGCCCAGCCTAGCCCAGTCAGTTCAGCATCCCAAAGCACCCAATGGGACAGGGACAGCTCTCAGATTTCAGCCACAGGGTAAGCGTACCTGTCCAGATCTGCTTCGGGCAGCAGGTCATAGCACCCTTCGGTGTAGTCGTTCTGAAGGCTCTGGCGGTCCGGGAAATAATCCGTGGTGAGGGGGAGGCAGGCGGGCGTGGTAAGAGACTTCCAGTCCACCCCGACTGTACAACAGAAGCCTGGCACTACGGGGGGAGCAGACAGCGTCAGAACTGCCTCGTTTCGTCACCGGGCGGAAGGCAATGGGGGTGGGTTGGGCATCAGTGTGAGGGAGGAAGGAGAGAGAGAGAAAAAAGAGAGAGGAGGAGGAGGAGAATAAGGTGCCACAGAAGCAAAAAATGGGAAAAGGGAAGGAAGGAAGGAAGGAAGGAAGGAAGGAAGGGAGAGAGAGAGAGAGAGAGAGAGAGAGAGAGAGAGAGAGAAAGAAAGAAAGAAAGAAAGAAAGAAAGAAAGAAAGAAAGAAAGAAAGAAAGATTTGCATGGGGCAGGAGAATGAAAATTGTTCAGGATGGGAAAATGAGGTAGGAGGAGGGTTCGAGGAAGAGGGGAGGAAGGTAGGGAAAGAAAGACAGAGTTTGTTAAACAACACAGTGGCCATGCCGATTCACTCCCATCATGCAACTGGGAATAAAAATAAAGTTAATTAACAGTTCAATTCGCCTTTTGATTTGTAAACTCGAATCAATACAGCAGCTGCAGGAATTAAAAAACAACAACAGCTATTAAAAGCATCCCGAGGCGAATGAATGAAGAAGTGCAGGACAACACCCATATTCCAAGCCCAGAACAGGAGAGGGTGAAGACCCTTCCCCTCCTGTGTCAAAGTGCCAGAGAAAGAGAGGAGGGCTAAGAGAGGGCAGCAGAGCGTCCTGCACCCAGCAGAAGTTGCACACTCATTAGAGCAGCAGCAGCAGCAGCAGCAGGAAAAGGAAGCATGGGGAAAAAATTAAAAGGAAAGAATGAGCAGCACAGGGAGGTAAGAAGGGATCTGGGGGAATAGTGAAAAGGGGGATCTTGCTGGGGTGACCCTTGCCAGTGGGTGGAACTGGCAGGGAGGCCAGTGGTAGGAGGCACCCAGGCCAAAGGCAGGCAGAGCCACCCAGTAAGAAGGAAGGCAGACATGGGAGGATATGGCTGGTGGCGCAGTGCCCCCCATTTGCCCTAAAAGGGGAGCAGCTTCCCAGGAAGCAGAGCTCACAGGATCAAAGCAGCCAGTTGCTCCAGACTCTGGGCACGGGCTGCATCGAGACTCCTCTGCCAAAAGCCCCTCTGCACCCCCAGCCTAGTGGCCAGGGCAGGACATTCTTTGCACCTTCTGAGCCAGCTGACAGGTGCAGAAGGAGGAGATGAAGATGGGGGACTCATTTTCCCATAGTGCTCTCTCCCACATTCCAGATGCGTAAGTCTGGCTCAACAGCATGAAAGACATAAGCCAATCTAAGGGGAGAACGGCATCTGCACCCAGGAGAGGGTTCCTGGGTTCGCGGGGCTCATCTCCTGCCATCCAAGTTTGTCAGAGCAGCTACTTGGGCTGGTTCCCACATCCATGAGGGAAAAGCACTCTACACATGCTCAGAGAAACACTTCCCTCAAGTCCTACCTATGTTCCAAGGCTAAGCCATCAAGGGCAAATTCCTGCATCGGAGTGAGCCTCGCAAGACACTCTGGGCTTGGCAGATATTATTGATCACAGAAGATGGGCACAATAAATCCAAACAGAAGGCAAATTTACACAGAGACCAACTTTTAAATGGCAGGCAGATCAAGCCCTAGGACCAAAGTTTTTTGTTGTGGAGTGGGAATTGTACTCAGGTTCCAAAGCATGAGCAATCTAGCTTCACTCTTTCCATCCCAGGGCACAGACTGTGCTCTGGTCTCCACCCAGAACGGCTGCAATTTGCCAGAGCCTCACAGCTCTCTCTGAGGGGGAAACGCAAAAAACAATCACAGGCCACCTAAGCAAAATCCTTCCATTTAAGAATTTTGCAGTTGATTCTGTGACTGAAGAATCGCAGCCCTCCGATAAAACAGTCCCACAAAGGACTCTGAACGGGCAACCTGGCAAAGTCTGTGCAAGAGGATACAGCAGTTTTTTCCATCCACCTCCAAACCTCCTCAATAAAAACTGCATTTGAAAAGGAGATGTAAAACTGCCTCTTCATTATTGCAAGGACTGTCCAGCAACTTTATTACGTCTGCCTTCTAAAAGCTTCAATATCAAGGCACTCAAGTGTGTCAAGGAGAAAGCTTTCCTGTATGCAGGAACAGAAAACCCAGTTAAGTATGTCACCCTGTTCTTAGAATTAAGACATGGTGAACCCAGCAACCCAGACGGGGATGCCAGGGGGAGAAGATAAGGTCCCAGGAGGGGGATGCTGCCCCCCCCAACTTCTCACAGACCAACATTCATTAGTCTCTGTTTAACAATACATTTGCCCTGCTCGTGGTTCACAGATAGTAAATGAGGAGACAGTCAAACAACCCTTTGCACCAGTTCCCTTAAAGTAAAGGGTAAATGGACTCCTGACCATTAGGTCCAGTCGTGACCGACTCTGGTGTTGCGGCGCTCATCTCACTTTATTGGCCGAGGGAGCCGGCGTACAGCTTCCAGGTCATGTGGCCAGCATGACTAAGCCGCTTCTGGAGAACCAGAGCAGAATTTATTTATCTACTTGCACTTTGACGTGCTTTCGAACTGCTAGGTTGGCAGGAGCAGGGACCGAGCAACGGGAGCTCACCCCGTCGCAGAGATTCGAACCACCAACCTTCTGATCAGCAAGTCCTAGGCTCTGTGGTTTAACCCACAGCGCCACCCGCATCCCCCAGTTCCCTCACCCAGGCAGATTTATTTAAACGCTGTGGTTAGTATTGCTCGCTCTCAGACAAATATTCTGGGATGTTCCAGACAGCTGAAGATCCGGTCACTGAGCAACCAGAAGCCTTCCTCTGTGGGACTGTGTCCCCACAGCTTCCGTATGGAAAAATCCCAAACAGAAGGAAAGCCCTATCCCAAAACTTACGACTTTGGAGAGAGGGAGCAAAAGGAACTGGAGGCGATCGGGAGCCCTTGGGACTCTGGAAGTGCTTCTCTCGCTTTTGCCCTCATCTACACAGACCAACCTCCTCCTCCTCCCCAACCCTGTCATCACTGCTCTTACTCGGATCTGGAGAGTTAGAGACGGCGCTCTCCAGGGAGTCCTTGTTCTGGCTTCGGGCATTCATTCCTGAAAGAAGGGGAAAGATGTCAGCTTGCATTTCTTAGTACAGAGAGTATTGATCTTATGATCTTATCTTATCTTTCCTATTCTAATAAATTCAAAAGGGTTCTGGAAGCTTCTGGGAACTTCTCTGTGGGAAAGAAACAATCAGAAAGTTCATGCTGTTTGGGTTATTCCTTCAGAGAAGCTGAGCACAACTGGTTTAAACTGGTTCTGTTATCTCTTTCTGTCAAGGTCATGCTGACTATAATAGTGAGGCCGGAAGAAGCCTGTGTCTCACTCTTTTCTATCTCTCTTTCCTTCTGGTGTGGTGTTCTATATATAGCACACATAGTGTTAAGGTTTTAGTCTTATTATAAGTTATTGTTAAGTTTAAGTTAAGTCTGCTGCAACTGGATTTCTCATGGACAGTGCCAATCCTGAATGTATTGGATTTGTGACCGT
Organism: Podarcis erhardii; assembly: GCF_964252035.2. Taxonomy (NCBI): domain Eukaryota; kingdom Metazoa; phylum Chordata; class Lepidosauria; order Squamata; family Lacertidae; genus Podarcis; species Podarcis erhardii. Next base: position 27,081,104 of record NC_138505.1, on the reverse strand, counting down.
TATGCTCATTTGCCTTCAGTAGCAGTAAAGCTCTGCTGAATGAAATATTAATTGCCTCTGGTCTATTTTCTTGGGAATCCTGCAACGTGTTTAAGTTTTTACTTTGCTAACTATATGTTGGAATCTACTCTGGGTCAATATTGAGTAGAAATTCACTGACAAAAGACCTCCGCCATGACAGGAGGTGCAGAGAGGGCTTTCGTGAGCCACAGAACATTTCTAGTCCAGTCTTGTGTTCTCTCAGTGCCCAAACAGATCCTCCAACAGGAAGAATTCAGCAAGCAGGATTTGAGCACAAGAGCCCTCTCCCCTCCTGAGGCTTCCAGCAACTGGGATTCAGAAGCATTGCTGCCTTTGGCCGTGGAGGCAGAGCATAGCCATCATGGCTAGTAGCCATTGATAGCCCTCTCCTCCATGGATTTGTCTAATGCTCTTTTAAAGCAATTTAAGTTGGTGGCCATCACTGCGTCTTGTGGGAGTGAGTTCCACAGTTTAACCACGTGGGCACTAACTGCAGGGACATAATGCTCACAGCCCTTGCAATTTGCTCTTCCACGACGAACGCCCAGACAGGTGTATGTTATGGGTCAGTTTTGGAACAGGCTAGCATCATCACCGAAGCCCGCCCGCCACCCGCCTCGTGCCAACCATTATCACCTGTGGCATGGCTGCCAGTGAGCTGGTTAGAGTAATCTTCCATGCCACTGAAGCTCATGAAGGAAGTGCCATCATCTGGATGATGAGCAACTCCATGCCTGGAGAGAAGGAAAGGAAAGCGTTTAAAGATAATTAAGAGTAAAAGAAAAAAAGAAGATTAAAACATGTCAACATCTATGTGTCTAGAGAGGCTTTTAAGGTGTTTTTTTTAAAAAACGTTTTAAGCAGGTGTTTGAAAAAGGTACAGTGAGGGCTCCTCCCACCTGATATCAATAGGCAGGGAGTTCCAACGTGTATGTGCTGCCATGCTGAAAGATCGAGTTCTTACAAATGCACAATGAGCTGCAGCCCAAACATTTGTAGGCAAAGGCCAAGAGAAGAGTAATTTGAGGTAGCAACCAGAGAAGAATGGCAAACCAAGTTGATGGACTATGCTGAAATGGCAAAATTAACTGGGAAGCTCAGAAATCAAGAAGACCAGAACTTTAACAAGGAATGGGAAAAGTTTATAATTTATTTACGAGACCTTTGTAAACAGGTTAAAACATTAGCAGGATTTTAACCACACTTGTAAAGTAATGGAAAGTATGGAAAATTTAGAAGGATTAAAAATTTGGATAAGTATTGATATGCAGCTGTAAAAAAAATATCGTTAGGACCCATGGAAGGGATGGGGGGAATTCAGGAGATTCAGAGCAATCTCGATATTTGGATTCGGAACTGTTTTTTGTTGTATATTTATACTTTTTAAAATCAAATTTTAAAACTATAGCCCCCCCACCCCAAAAAGAGTACAGTGGTGCCCCGCAAGACGAACGCCTCGCAAGACGGAAAACCCGCTAGACGAAAGGGTTTTCCGTTTTGGAGGCGCTTCGCAAAACAAATTTCCCTATGGGCTTGCTTCGCAAGACGAAATGTCTTGTGAGTTCCTGCGGGTTTTTTCCCCTTCCCCCCTTTTCCTAAACCACTAAGCCGCTTATCAGCTGATCCGCTAAAAGCCACTAAACCGCTAATAGCGCTAATACGCTAAGCTGTCAATGGGCTTGCTTCGCAAGACAAAAAAAACGCTATACGAAGAGTCTCACGGAACGGATTAATTTCGTCTTGCGAGGCACCACTGTAATTTGAGGTGGAATCAGACTTGCTATGGACCTAACGCCTGAAAGTTCCATCAACGAGACCCACTTTTGGTTGTAAGTTTGTTGGAAAGCACCCCTATGCGTTCCCTTTGGGCAGCCTCACCTCCCGGCTGCCTCGTGATAGGCCAGCTCCAGCAGTTCTGCAGAGGAGTGGGTCCAGTCCCTCTGCCCACTGCCCTGCATCTCGGCCATGTTCTGGCGTGTCTGGTGGTGGATCTGGATGGCTTCTCCAGAAGGACCTGCCCAAGCACATGATTCAGTTATCACTTGATTTGCCAACCAGCTCTTCCCACACTCCACACCGACTCTCCACGCCACAAGATTGCATCTGAAGCAGCGATTTCCCACCAAATCGAACACAGAGGTGGCTGAGTTTACACTGCGTCCCCTGAGCTGTTCTTGCCACAGCCTAAAAATGTGCAGTTCGTCAAAGGGGTGCAATCTTTCACATGAATAGCCTGAACCAAACATGAGAAGCACCTTGCTGGACCAGGCCAAGAGTTCATCTAACCCAGGGTTTCCCAAACTTCAGCCTCCAGCTGTTTTGGGACTACGGTGGTACCTCGGGTTAAGAACTTAATTCGTTCCGGAGGTCCGTTCTTAACCTGTAACTGTTCTTAACCTGAGGTACCACTTTAGCTAATGGGGCCTCCCACTGCTGCCAAACAATTTCTGTTCTCATCCTGAAGCAAACTTCTTAACCCGAGGTACTATTTCTGGGTTAGCAGAGTCTGTAACTTGAAGCATCTGTAACCCGAGCTACCGCTGTACAATTCCCATCATTCCTGACCACTAGCTAAGGATGATGGGAGTTGTAGTTCAAAAACAGCTGGAGACCCAAGTTTGGGAAACCCTGATCCAGTCCAGCATCCCTAAGCCTAGTAACTTCCAGATGTTCTGAGCTGAAACTTCCATCAGCCTCAGCTAACATGGCTATGCTGGCTGGAGTCGGTGGAAGCTACAGTCCCAAATAATCAATCTGCCACAATAGCCTCGCCTTCCGTCTCCTTACCCACGGGGAAGGTGTGCATCCAGCGCCTCCGGTTCGATGTGAGTTTCATGGGCATCCTGGAGGGGGCAAAGGGGTTTATGAGGGCCCTCTGCGGCGCATAGCCCCCAGCAGAACGGATGTGCAGCATGGACTCAGCACTCCCGACGTGAAATCTCCCTGGGGCACTGGAGTCTCGCTGCTGGGACTCCATCATATTCTCAAGGGCATCTGAAATGACAACAAAAGCTTCATGTCAATAGGGAGAATCCGACAGGCACATAAGGAGGCTACCAAGCAGCCAGTTCAGACACATGCCCCACACAGAGGATTTTTTTTTTGGTGGGTGGGACTGTAATGGGAAACGGACAGACTGAACCCACTGGGCACAAACAGGGTGCTTTTGCACAGTGCCCACTAACTCCAACAAGGCTTAATCTGAACAGCTTCAGAGGAGATTGTGCCCCATTGAGGGGCAGGAATGGTGGGTGGCGTTTCTGACTCAGGCATGTAAACATCTTTGCTCTGTCAGTCCAGGCAAAAGTGGGGGGAGAAGAGGACCCATCTTGAAGGCAACATACCCAAGTTCATCTATGTTTTAGTATGGCGGCATCTGCAGTTTGGAACTCCCTGCCTATTGAGCCTACCCAGATGTCTAGAATGGCTGATGTGCTTTCAGTTTATTGCTGGTTTTAACTTTCTGAACATTTATATTGTTTTTACTAATGATCTTAAACTGCTTTGAGGTTTGTTAGTTTTTAACAAACCAAGGTTTTTTTTAAAAAAGCAATTTTATGAAATAAGAAAAATCATTAAGTCCAGAGGGTGCTGTTTAATTACTTAGTGTTCTTTAGCGTCTTTTTTTTCTATTATTATTAAACATGAATGATTGTTGTATTTATTTTTCCTTGTAACCTTTAAGCTTACACAGCAGCATAACTCTTCAAACAGGTAAAAATGGTAAAAGCAATGGCTACAAAACTGAATTTAAAATCACAGAAAGGTCCACTGCAAAGGGAACTTAATTCATGTTCACTTTACCTGGAAAACATAGGAACTACTTGCAGGGGCAATTCAGATACTTTTGAACCAATTCAGTGAATTAACTTAATCAGAATTATTTTAGTGAAAGCACCAGTCTTAACACAGGCAGTTCTTTGGCTGTCCACAAATGACTTTTTAATTCAAAGTTCTCTGATTTCAGGCCAGTTATTAGATGACGATGTGTATGCATGCACAAATGTGAACTCTATTTACCTCCTCCAAAAGGGAGCCACCCAAATCAGCTTGCAAAAGATTAAAATAAATGCACAGTTACAATAACCAACAATTAAACTGAAAGTAGTGGCAAGAAACAAGATCTTTAGCTTCTTCTCTCTCTATTTTTTTGCCTTCAAAATGTCATGGTGAGGCTTTCGGTACCTGAAGCTGAGAAATAACCACCTGCTCAAGGTCCCCTGAATCCTAAAGTCCTTCTAGATAAGTCCAGCTCCCTACATAACCCCTGAGAACTCTGGACCTCACAGGGATGTTTTAAAAGGGAGATCCTTAAAAAAAAAAAAAAAAGGCAGCAGCTATGATAAGACAGTAAATCCACTTGGGAAAACAGCCACTAATTTTTCCACAGTTTGAGGCTGTAAGGGGGGGGGGTCCCAAGGGGCTCCCCAACTAAGCTGACCTCCTTAAATGATTTGATGAGTGGTTCAGAGAAGTAGGCCACCCTATCCACGTGCTGTTATTTGGAGAAGGAGGACAAGGGCACTTAAGACGGAGCAGATGAGATAGGAGGGGTGCCATGAGCCAAGGGGATGAAGGCTGGCTCAGGAAGTGAGGAGGTCTCTCTGGGGACAGTTCAGAACAATCTACAACAGGTTTTGGGGGGGGGGGGAGAGAAATGAAAGGAAAAGTAAGGGGGCTTTTTTATAAGAAAAGGATAAGTTGTCATAATTGCCAATAAAGTAATATAGGATGCAACTATGAAATTTACTGATTTGATAATAAAGCATTCTAAAAGGGAAAGGATGTGTTGTCTATCATTGTAAAGGGTTCCATGGTCTGAACCAAAACAATTACAGGCAATGGCCAGTTTAGGCATGTCTGAATGATGCACAATTGTGCACATGTGCACAGCGCCGAACCCAGAAGTAGCAGGAAAACCTTGTAAGGATACGAAAAGGGGCAGAGCAGGCTTATGCTTGCTCTGCCAACACGCACAGGGTCCAGAATGGAACCTCCATGCAAAATGAAGATTGCCTGTGTAATTTTTTATTTCAAATGCCGCCTTCCCCCTTAAAAAATATGTTCTTTTTTCTGAAACCTGTATGTTTTGGGAGGTGACACACGCAGGCAACGTCTAATGAAATAATCCACAGTAAGAAATGAAATGGCGATATGTTCAAAAGGAATGAAATGCTCCCGCTTCACATCAGGCCTCATCCTGACCTCGGGTGCTGGTGTAGCCCAACGAGCTGCTGACTTCGTACTGGAGGTGGAGGTGCTGGCGGGGGATCATCAGGATGTTGGAGATCTTGCCCAGGGAGCTGTCGTCCGAGGCTTGGCTCCTCACCTCTTCCGGGGGCAGAGGCCGGCTCTGCAGGGAAGGGCTGCAGGAGACGTCGTAGGAGCTAGAGCTCTTCCGGGGGCGGCTCTCTCGTTCCCGGACGGACCTGCTGGCAAAAAGCACGAGGTAGAAGGGAGGGCAGAGGCCCAGCTCCAGTCATGTCACACAGACCTTTTGTCACTTAACTTGGGTGGGGAACCTCAGGCCTGGGGCCCAAATGCGGCCCTCACAGGATCTCTACCTGGCCCTTGGAATGCTCCCCAGGCCACGCGGGCCCTGCTTTGCAGCCTAAGCATTTTTGCCTGGCTGAGATGTGCTCCCGAAAACTCTGATGGTGTTAAGTGTTCAGAAATAAGCCTACATTGACAAATGTAGAATTTGCTTCTCTGCACATGGCCCTCAGCAAGCTGCCCGGAAGGGAATGTGGCCCTCAGAGTAAAAAAGGTTCCCCACCCCTGAATTAACCAATCACAGTAAGCTGATTATGAAGGTTTTTTTTAAAAAAAGGAAGAAGAAATGGGGGGGGGGGGAATCCATGGGAAGATACAGCGGGAAACCATTTTCCAGGTGTGCTTTGATGGAGCTCATGGTTAAAACAGCAGATGCAGGCTGGAGGTCCAGCAGAAGTGTGAAGCTGATGGAGAAGGGTGTGTGTGTGTGTGTGTGTGTGTGTGTGTGTGTGTGTGTGTGTGTTGATCTATGCTCCCTCCTTTGCAAAGGCTGCTCCAGATTCTTAATATTGTGGTAATGGCTCACTAGCACACCATCCAATTTGGCTCGTTGCCTCACAAGCTTCTTTACCTGAAGATGGGACAACGCTGAGCTCTGGAAGGCCCCGGCAGACGGAAAACCTGGGCGTCGTAACCATCGTAATCCACTTGGATGGGGAGAGCATTCTCTGTCTCTTTCGGGGCTCCCAAAGCTGGAAGGCAGTAACAGCACGTTATTGACTGGGGCAGCTTTTAAGAACCTGGTCTCCGTTCTTGGGCAAAACGGCATAATATCAGCGTGAGAATTTCCCCTGCTGACAAACAGAAGATGCCTTCACCCCGGTATGGCTCCCCTTTATCACATACACAGCCCAACAAGACAATGACAAAAATCCACCAACAGTATACAAATCAATATGGCTAACCTGATCCAAAACACCCACCCACCCCACTCACACATGAAAACAAAGACTACCACAGCCACCCACAAATGAACAACCACACCCTAGGCCAACCCCAACCTCTCTCACCACCAAAGGAACACAAGTGAACAGCAAAGAACCTGCACAAGCCACGCTGACACCAAACTCCACATATAGTAAGTAAAATAGAAACATTGCCACCCAAACCCACCCACCCCATCTCCCCCCCCACCTCTTTTCCCCTTTTCTTCCTAATGTCTCAACAAATGAAATTGATTTGTAAAATTCTGTTGCAGCATTCAAGGAACTTCAGTAATAGTTGCAAGGTAGATATAAAAAATTAGATACATTAAGAATAAGTTTAATTATGATAAAAGTGTGTATTGGCAATAAGTAATATGAAATTGAAATATGGAATAGATGGGTCTTTAGTGTTAAGACCAATATATGTTTTATTGTTTGCTAAGAAAATTATGTGTCTATGGTTATTCTTGTGTGTAATTCAGTATTTGTGGGGGTTTTTTTCTTTTTTCTTGTTGTATCAATAAAAATCTTTTTTTTTTAAAAAAAAAGAAACTGATTTGTAAAAATGTTACATGGGGAAAAAATATGAGAGACATTGCACACACTTTTGTAAATCAAGAAAATCTTTAATTAAAAAAAAAATTCCCCTGCTGGTAGAGACAAAAGGTGACCTATGTGGTCCAATTTCCTGTTCTCCTAGTGGCCAACCAGATGCCTCTTTGGAAGCAGGACCTGAAAGCAACAGCAGCTATCTCCCCACCTGGGATTCCCAGCAATGGGTGCTCAGAGGCATTGACTGCCTCTAACAGCCAGCATGGAGTAGTGGTTAGGGTGTTAGACTGGGACCTGGGAGACCAGGGTTCAAATCCCCACTCAGCCACAAAGCTCACTGCCGGTTCACTGCCTCTCAGCTGAACCTGTCTTGCAGGGTTGTTGCAAGGATAAAATGGGAAGGAGGAGAAATGTGTCTGCCACATTGGAGGATATAAATCCAATCTGTCAACGATCAATGGAAGTAGGACCCTTTCACAATAACAACCTGGGATGACTACTCACAGGCATCCCTGCTGCTTTTCAGTTTTTCACTCTGCGGCTGGAATCCAAGCGGCACGAAAAATGGCAAAGGAAAGAAAGCATTGGAAACTTAAGTTAGTTTTGGCCATGGAACGGTCACTGCATTAAAAGCGTTAAGATTCAGACCAGGAATATTCTGACAATTTATGCAGTCACCCAATGCACCCCCTGCAATATCTCACATTGAAGTGCTTGGTGAACTCTTACTGTTTTAAAAACCTACAGTACAAATGCATTTGGGGGGGGGGCATGTTCCATATGAACTACCTCCATGCGACTACTGACGCGCAGCGTAAATTAATAATGCAGAGTTTTAAACAATAAGAGCTTTACTGAGTTAAAATAAACTTCTTCATAAACAACATGGTTCTAAACAGTTTGACTGAGATTACATAATGCTCACAACTGAGGCAGACTGCCTCTGACTGAAATCGTACAGAGAACACAGAGAGAAAATGGCTGCTAAGTCACATGTCAGAGTGACTTAGCAGTTAGGCCTGAATAACTTTAGTAGGCCCAAATAATTGTGCAGTCCCAGCACTTCCCAGCCTGCATTGCTGCTTCTGCTCTCATGTGTCTTTGTCACTTACTTTTCAAGCAAGGTCGAGAAAGAGATTCCTAGAGCCCAGTAAGCTCGGTGCAGAGCTTAAAAGTAATTTCTGTGCTGGGAAAACCTGGTGCAAATGGAGCTTTTAAGGTCTCCACCTTGAACACAATTATTTCACGCAACATCAACCAGCCAGCTTTCAATTGTGCAAGGTTGAAATTGCCTGTGGTGATTGCATTTAGATCACCCCCGAAGGCTGAGGGGACCCCCCCATACCAATGCAGAACTTGTAAAGCTGCTCACTATGACAACATGACTTGGCTAAAGGGTGTGGGGAGAGGAAGTGAGTCAAGGAAAATGCTCTTCTATCAGAAACTGCCAAAGTAGGACCCACAGGTGTCAGTGAGCCCACCAGTACTTCCTATGGCGTCCACAAAAGGTCTCAGTAAATAGCCCCTCAAAAATCAACAAGGCATGAGAGACGGTTTGCTCTTCCTGCTTGTCCTAGCTCATCCTTTTTTTACACAGCTGTTTAGTGACTGGTGCAACTTCCTGTGCCCACTGCCCCCCACAAAGGTTGGCAGCCCCGTCTTAACAGAGCCCACTTACTTTCCTGGCAGCCAGTTTGATCCGTGGAGTGAAGCTGTTACACTGGAGCTGGCTTTTGGAGGTGTAGAAACTGGAAAAGGGAAGTAGAAAGACAATGGCTGTGTTTGCATGTAACACTAAACCATGGTTTAGCGACTACACACACAAACTGGATCAAGCCCAAGGGAGACTCAGGTTTGCACATTCACTCCATCTCCTGTCTGACTCGGTGGTAGCATTTCATCTCCAACCTGATATTAATAAACCAAAGGCTGCAGGTTACAACAAACTGACCATGTTCAAAACAGTTCAACTTCAGACCATGGTTTCTGGATCTGGCTTGTTAAACTAGCCACAGTTTGTTGTAACCCACAATCTCGGATTCACATGTAATGACAAGCTAAGATTAGGGGGAAACAAAAGTAACCCCCTTCCATGTTTTAAGGAGAAAAGCAATGCAGGAAACACCTATACAGGCATTCGAAGCAACACCAGAGCAGACTCAGTGGAGGCTGAGGACAAGACTGCCCAGGGCTGAGGTCTGAGAGGGGAGGGAGAGCAGAGAGAATTCCCAAGTATCAAAAGCAGAGAGGGAAGACCCATGTGAGCATTGTCCAAGGTGGAGCCTTGGCTGCAACAGTTCCAACTTCAAACACGTACCTATGGTTTATCCAGTGTGGTATATTGTAGTCATCTCCCAAGCGAGAGTCCCCAGGACTGCAGCGATTGTGTAGCTAAGAGAAGAAGAGTTTGGAAAAGGCATCATGTTAACTGGATGCTTTTTGCAGCTAGTTTGTACTGCATTATGGGAATCCACAATAATGGACGGTTGCAAGAAAGGAATCTGGCACCGGATACAGAGGGTTGCAGCCAAAGAAGCCATGAATCCAGCAGAACTGTCTCTCCCTCTCCTCCCCACAGCACCCCCTTGCACCCCCCCATATATGCCCTGAGGGTTCCCTTACCCCCATGGAGCAGATCTGGGACAGTATAGGAGGGAGGAGAAGTTATGTTATGGGAGCAGAAATCATTCTGCTTATGAAGTGATGTCGTTGGATTCAACCCAGAGCCGGTGGTCCAGAGATTTCTAGCCTTCATTTAAAACAGCCTTCCCCAACCTGGTGCCCCCCAGATGCTTTGCACTACCACCAGTCCTGGGAATCATACAGCCAAGCTAGCTGGGGCAGATGAGATTTATAGTCCCAAACATCTGAACAGCACCATGTTGAGGGAGTCTGATTTAGGAGTGAGAAGTTCCTAATCCTCAATAGTCTGGAGAAAGATAGAGGCTAACAAGCATCCTGGAAACAAGCCTGGCTTTTGGTAATTAGGCAGGTGCAGGTGTTCAGCACTTTTTTCCTTTCCCATACCTTTTCCTTCCTGCTGCCCCCACCTCCACTCTCTTTTATTTCCCTATGTACCCTTACTAGAGGATGTGCTTTAATTGAAGAGCCGGTAGTGTAGACACAGAATTATGGCTTTCTATTTAATTGGTTGGATTTATTCTGGCACAAGAATCAGCTGGAGGAGGGAAACAGCTAGCAGGCAGGTGCGGCAGAGGTGGAGGAGGAAGAAAGAAAACAGGCATATGACACCACGGGCCTTACCTTGAAGAGGGGCACAGCGTGGAGGGGCTGCTCTCCCATGCACACCAAGTCCACCCCAATCCCTACAGAAGCAAGCAAAGCAGGGTGAGGAAGATGAGTTTGTTAATAGCCACGTGCTGTCCTGGTGCTGGACAAGGAAGGTCCACAGCAGAGAGGGGAGAGCTTGGATTTGGCGCCTCCCCTTGCCACTCACAGACCAGCAATGAAAAGCTTTCCCGCTTGGTCACCCATCACTTAAGACACTTCTTAAACAAAAGGATTTCACGTTTTCCAAAGGGCCCAACTCTCAACGCTACGCCTAAAAAAAAAGAGGTCATCTCTACATTTTGGAGGTGCTCTAAAGTGAGAAAGAACACAGATAGGAACTGCCTTATGCAGCAGTCAGGCTGCTTGCCCATCCAGCTCAGCGTCCCCAGCAATGGAGAACCAGATGTTGCTGCACTGCGGCTCTCATCCCCCATCCCTTTATCACTGGCCATGCTGGCTGCAGGGCCTGATGGGAACTGGAGCCCAACAACATCTGGAGAAGGGCCCCCACATCTGGTGGACGTCAGCAGGGAGCCACTCTCCAGGGTTACAGGCAAGGAGTCTTTCTTCTTCCCAGGTCCTCCCTGGAAAATGCCACCAGGGAGGTTTTGCTTGCAAAGAGGCTACTCTCCCCACTGAACTACACAGCCCTTTCCCACCGCCTGCCACTAAGACCATTTTACCATTATCTATCATGCGCTGCTTGGTCAAGATCATGAGGAGCCGGTCCACTTCGAAGACTCCCACACCAGGCGTGATGACTACGGACATCTGCCCCGTCCGGTCAAAGTTTCGATTGATGTAATGCTTGTCAAACACTAAAAGCAGGAAAAGTCAGAAGCTAAAGAACATGCAATTTTTTACACATAATATGCTTATCAAGGGACAATTTGCTCTCATCCATGACAGCTTCCTAAAAGTTCAGATGTGAACTTTGTAAGGTACTTTAAGCTTTTTTTTAATACTGAGTGTTTTAATTGAGGACCTGGGACCTTAGGGTGAAGGCAGGTCAACAACAACAACGTGCAGTTCACCAGCTTACAGAAACTTGTATGAGACAGTTAAAAAGTCCTGAACTGGATATTCAATCCGTTGGAGTCAAGAATCTGCTGTTTTCACTAATGAAGACCCTCAGCAGTTACACTAGAGGTGGGTCAAAAAAATCCCCTCCTGCATTTCCAAGGTCATTCACCACCAACCCAAAAAAGTGTGTGTGTGTGTTTATGTACAGAAGAGGATTGGGGGCTGTTTGTGAGATGCAGGCAAAGTCGCCACGCTGGCTGGGGCTGATGAAAGCTGTAGCCCAAAGGGCACCAGACTGGGGAAGGTTGGTGTAGACTCAGGTAAGTACTGGGTGCCTCCTATTGGTCACTCTCAGTTCACAACCCACCAGGCTAGGCTAGCGTCCTAAAGTCACAGAGCATGTGCACTAGAAATAAAAACAAGAGTCCTCAGCAGCATGAAAGGAATTCCTTTCCAAATGCTAAGGGTTCCTTGGCAGATAAATCAACAAGGTAGAAATCCCCCTGAAGACAGAAACTTTGAATGCCACTGAATTATCCCCTAAGTCAGAACTGTGCTAGTTACTGGCCTTTCCAATCCAATCTATCCTGTAAGAACAGATGACATTTGTGTGAGGAGGAGCCCGGTCACTGCCGGTGTACAGATGGCTCCTTAGTGCTAGAGTGGTACAAGATGTTTTTCCCTCTACTCACCATTGAAGGAGAGGTTTATGGCTTCCAAATAATTTCCTTGAGCAGAGGTAGAATTGCACCCTGGAGGAAAGCCCTCTAGAGGGTTAATTACAAAGGAGAAAGGAGAAAGAGATAGTCAGCTATAATATTTGAAGCCCATTTTTATTATTTATTTGCCTGATGAATTAGGAGCGTAAGGAGAGCTGGAACAAGCCAAAGGGGGCCCATATAATCTAGCATCCTGTTCTCACTGCGGAAGACCAGATGTCTCTTCTGGGAAGCCCATAAGCACAGCAGCAGCAGCAGTGCTCTTCCCAGCAGTGATTCTCAGCAGCTGATATTCAGACACCCATGCTGCTTTCGACACCGGAAGGGATTTGTTTAATCCCAGCTTTTGCTGGCGTGTTTTGATATTTTATAACTGCTTTCACCAGGGTTTTTTAGGTTGCACGCCACCTTGGGATATTTTACACCCAAGTGCAATTTATAAATATTTTAATAAAAATAAATAAATAAATGAAAATCAAAGCCATCCAAGTTGGGGGGGGGGCATCACTGCAGCTTTCCATCACTCCCTTTCCACCCCACCCTTCAGCATTCCTTTTCCTAGAGCTCCTAGTCAAGTACAGACACAGTTTAAAAACTACAAAATTGAATGACCATGTCGATACACAGTAGAAGAATTAAAACAACAACAACCCTGATGCATGCTGCACACCTATGTGGCCCCCCTCAAGGCCTATTGCGACATTTGGACTACAACTCCCATCAACCCAAGACAGCATGGCTGTATTTTGCCATGGCTGATAAAAGAATCTCTGTGGCGGCTGGGGCTGATGGAAATTGCAGTTCACAATATCTGGAGGGCCCAAAGTTTGGGGAAGGCTGCCTTGTGACAAGTTCCAAGAGTATTGGAGTCATTTTGGACTCACAGCTGTCCATGGAGGCGCAGGTTAATTCTGTGTCCAGGGCAGCTGTCTACCAGCTCCATCTGGTACGCAGGCTGAGACCCTACCTGCCCACGGACTGTCTCTCCAGAGTGGTGCATGCTCTAGTTATCTCCTGCTTGGACTACTGCAATGCGCTCTATGTGGGGCTACCTTTGAAGGTGACCCGGAAACTACAACTAATCCAGAATGCAGCAGCTAGACTGGTGACTGGGAGTGGCCGGTGAGACCACATAACACCGGTCCTGAGAGATCTGCATTGGCTCCCAGTACGTTTCCGAGCACAATTCAAAGTGTTGGTGCTGACCTTTAAAGCCCTAAACGGCCTTGGTCCTGTTTACCTGAAGGAGCGTCTCCACCCCCATCGTTCAGCCCGGACACTGAGATCCGGCACCGAGGGTCTTCTGGCGGTTCCCTCATTGCGAGAAGTGAGGTTACAGGGAACCAGACAGAGGGCCTTCTCGGTAGTGGCGCCCGCCCTGTGGAACGCCCTCCCTTCAGATGTGAAGGAATAAGCAGCTATCTTCTCTTTAAAAGACATCTAAGGCAGCCCTGTTTAGGGAAGTTTTTTATATTTAATGCTGTATTGTTTTTAATACTTGACTGGAAGCCGCCCAGAGTGGCTGGGGAAACTCAGCCAGATGGGTGGGGTATAAATAATAAATTATTATTATATTATTATTATTTTCATTGCTCTGACTAACGCCGGATCTAGAATACTACCTTTTTTGAAATTCTAATAGCCACCATCAGGAATAATATAGAAAAAATAGTAAGAATGCCCTACCTGCCTGCTCCAAACGCACCAGGATAGGGTACTGGATGAAAAGTTTCTTAATGGTCACAAGCAACGATGTCCACTCCTCTCGTCTTTCGTTCTGAACCACCACCCTGTAAGGAAGCGCTGGGACTGAGTAGGAGAGAAATGGAACCAGCACAATCCTTTACAGATAATGTAAGGACTTAAGGATGGAAAGGGAAGGGAGCAAGGAGAGCCTGCTGGATCAGGCCAATGGCCCACCTAATCCAGCCCTCTCCCTGCCTGTGGATTTCAGTGACTGGTATTCAGAAGTACAGCCATCATGGCAAATAACCATTGATAGCCCTCTCCTCCCTGTGGGAGCTTAGAGTTAGGAAAATGGACTTTCTGGTGGGGACTTATCCAAATGCTGCTTTACAAGGTACTAATATGTAAGCCAAACAAAGACATCTGCAAACAGGAATTCAGCATCTTGCGATACAGGGGAAATTCCCCAGGATAGCGGCAAGTTTCTAGTCCTCAAGGTTATGAGGCACAAAACCCCAAGCACCTGCAGTTTCTACTAAAATTTAAGAAACATTTCAGCAAAAACTTTCAGTCATGGAGCTTTTGCTGTCCCTCAAGGACCCCAATCTATATCCTCCCCTCCCTCCAAAATAGTACAAAAGTTGTCTATTTTGTAGCCAACCGTCAGTTTCCAAATTAAACATTTCAGTTGCAAAATACAGATTTCTTAGGATGCTTACAAAACTTCTGGGATACTGTAGAGTAAGACATAACAGTTACTCCCTGCATAAACATAAACACATCAGGTTTTAGCTTAGAAAAAACAATTGTTGAAAAGGAATGGAATTCTTCCAGTTCTTTAGCAACCGTCATGTTTTCCCCATATAGGTTACTAGAACAATTATGAGGGGTGATATGCGTGTGTTTGTGCATCTCTCTCTCTCTCTCTCTCTCTCTCTCACTCACACACACACACACACACACACACCTGGAAATGGACCACAGATACTCAATGGAAGGACCACATGGGAAACCTACTTGTAAAAATCTTCATAGAATCTTCCTTCATGATCTTGCTGAATCGAGGCACGCTGTGTCTCTGGAAATTCATCTACAAGAGACAGCAGCAAGATGTAAAGACCATCCCCAAAGCACCCAAAAGGCATCTGTCCCAAGCCCCCCCCCCCCTCTCTGCAGACCAGACCAGCAATATTCAAAATGCCATACTTTTCCATGTATAAGACTTGGGTTTTTTTATTTAAAAATTATGCTAAAAAATGGTGGTCGTCTTATACATGGATAGTGCATAGGGCGGACATTTGATTGGTTGCTGTCAGTGGCTATTGAGTGTGTTATTGGTTGCTGTGTCAAGGGCTGGTGTTGATTGGCTGACGCTGCGGCAACTGGGTGGGCGATTGGCAGCTTCTGCCAGCGAGGGGACAAATGAGAAGCAGATTTTTGGCAACCCCCCCTAAAAAGAGCTCAACAAATCTGAGCCATCTCCCCACATTTTCTTAAATTTGAGTCCCCCAAAATAGGGGGCGTCTTATACATGGGGGGCGTCTTATACACGGAAAAGTATGGTAATACAACTCCTTGCAAAAGCACTTGCCCCAGACACCCACCAAGTACAACCATCGCTTTCCGCCACACAGAGTAGTGATTGAGGCAACAGCTCAAAGCTCGGAGGGCGTGGGAGACACAGAGGGAAGTCCCAGAGAGGAACAGAGGCAGGAAGATGTCAGTACCCTTACAAGCAAGGAGGAAAAGAAACATTTATCTTGTAGCTACTCACTCAAGGATTTTGCATCATAGAACGTCCTAGAAAACAGGACCACAGTCACTTCATGGCTGCAGTTCTTCTCCTGACCAAGAGGAAAGGGAGGAGGTGAATGTCACAGCCCTCATGGGACCCCCTTGCATGCGCATGCACATACACACAAACAGCTGTTTCAATCAATGGTGATGCTGCTTCAGTCTTGGTCTCAATGAAGAATGACCTAACCATGAGGACAGGCTCCACGTCGGAGGAATCTGACACCATGTTAGAGTCTAACACCTCCTGACATAACCTAAGGCTTTATGAATAGCTTTTCTGAGGAAAATGTTACCGGGGCAAGGGCATTTCCAAGCACACACAGGGCAACTCTCTCCCCCAAACAACAATTACAGCTTCTTCTCTAGAAAGCTGAATGGAAGGCAACCCTGATCTCATGCCTGAAAAATGTAAACGCATTACAGCCACTAAATGAGGCTATTTAATATTTGCTTTACAGTAGAAATCCAGCAATGAACATGCAATAAAAACTCAGTCTATGGGAGTATCTATTCAGAAACCTGACAAATGTCAAGACAGGACTGGACTTCTCTTTACCGTCTAATGTTATGGCTCTTCGTTTACTTGAAAGTCACTTATCCAAAGTCTCTTTGGAAGTATCGCTACAATTCTCCGCAAAAAAAATTTAAGCAAGTGGACAAACATCTTTTGCTATGCTATGTACCTCCAAGGTCCTGCAAGCTGAGGTTGCCAACCTGGAGCCACCCAGATGATGGGGGACTACAACTCCCATCATCCTTAGTCATTGGCTGCAGCTGATGGGAGCTAGGAGTACATGTCTAGGTAAGCTTCACATTGGCGTTCCCTGCATTACAGCATCCTGTGGACTCCCCAGGTTCCTTTTCCCTTCCTCCTTTGGATCCAATTGTCCCATAACCAGGCAGCAACTTCCACCAAGGAACCTCCTATCTGGGTTATGTTTTATCTACATTTGGGGAAGCTCAAGTATCTATAGAGGGTAAGGAAGTGTAGGAACACCTCCTTACCCCAGTTGCAAGCGAGCCTGAATATGAGCCTAGGTCACAAAGTAAAAAGCACACCTTTATTCCATTGCTACAGCCGAAGACATAGAAAGTTACCTTCCACTTGGTGAAGAGATCAGAGAGGAAACCATTCACAGCTTTCTCAAAGTAAAGGTCCCCTGCAAAGGGAAGAGTAATAAAACAGGGGGCCAGGGACTAAGAGTGATTTCTGTTCAAAGGAGCATTGATACTGCAACCTACGATCCTCCCACCAGGTGTTTGTTCAATAGGAGAGGGGCCGTATTTGCAGTGGAAGCTGGTTCATCAGAGCAACCTCAGAGTTGTTTGGACACACCCACCCAAGATGTTTGTCAAGCTACAGAGTCACAAGGCAACTGGAAAACAAACCAAGGTTTGCAGTAACAAACCATGGTTGACTGGTCAACAGAGATGACTCATTGCTTGTCAACCCAATCAAGGTTAGAACAAGGTGGGATTAGCTCTCATGGAGGCACAGTGCTAACAGCAGGTGTGGGACAGGCAGATATCCAGGAAGGCTATTTCTCCATACCGTAGATGTCAAAATCCCACATTTCACAGCTCATCTGGATGAAGATATATACCATGGCGGAGGTTGAGCGGAAGACAACCTGCAAGAGAGAGACACAAACAGTAAAAACTACTGCTCTAGCTGCTGCTTGATAGAGTAGAACAAACACTTGAAAAGGGGAGAGAGAAAACTCTGGGGTGGGGAATAAAGAGGCCTACCCGGGTGTCTTCACTGATGTAGCTACACGTGACCTTCTCACTTTTGACCCAAAGTTCGCCTGCTTGAGCACTAGAAGAAAGGCAAAGAAAATCCGTTATCACATTCCGAAACAGTGGACATGAAAACTGGGGTTGCTACTGGCTGGGCTGTATTGGCGGGAGAGGAGAGCGCCAGGCCTGAGCGTTGTCCCTGGGCTAACAAAAAAGGAAGTGCCTTTTTAGGTGCATCACCATCATCATAAGTTATTATTTATATGCCACCCATCTGACAGGGTTGCCCCAGTCACTCTGGGCAGCTCCCAACAAAAAACAGTAAAAAAACAATAGAACATCAAACACTAAAAACTTCCTGGAACATGCATGAGTCTCAAGAGCTCCTCAAGGGCACGTTTGCATCGATTTCCAAAATACTGTTACTAGAGCTGCAACTCAATGTTTAACTTGATGGTATCATCAGCCTGATTAAAGCAGAAGACATAGAAGCATAATTAGTCACACCAACAGGGTAAAGAACAGCTTCTATCTGCGGGCTGTTAGGCTGCTGAATGAAAAGATAACAACAGGGCAACTGACTTTCAGGTTTGGTGGGTGTGCATCAGTAAGCAAGGGGAATTAAGACTAAGAAAGCTGAGTGAGGGGTGCTCGTGTAATCTCACTGTATACAAGTTGTACAAGTGACAATAAAGTATTTCAATTATTTCAGTTTATCAATTTATCTGGTGCATACAAACGGCTCTGCTTATTATTAAAACCTCAAAACTGGAACCACAAAATTCTAGAGCTGGAAGAGATGTTGGAGGTCCTCTGTCATCACTTGCTGGGGCTGATGGGAATTGTAGTTCAGCAACATGGAGGACCCAAAGTTCCCTGCACATGCTGCATTTGCAAGGCTCCTGCACCAAGCAGGGAGTTGGGACAGAGGACCTCCAGAAGTCCCTTTGAACTCTAGAATTCTACGGTTCTGTGTTATTGGGGGCAACATAACCATTGCCTGCACAGTCAGATTTCTAAAGAAAGCTCTTCCGAGAGAGCAAGGGAGAGATGTGGAGAGGGAGCAAAGGGTATGTGTGGGGTGTGGCTGGATACTCACCGAATACCTGCAAATTCCACCTTCTGAGTAACATAGGCACATGTGCCAACCTAGCAGGCATTTGGTTTAAAAGAGAAAAAGAGGGGGAATGAGAACTCAAGGCAGTGTGAATTTGCAGGAGACAACTGCTCTTCATACCTCTTATCCCTGAGCACATCAGAGAGGGGATTGGAACTGGTTTCTAGCACTCATGGCTGCATTTGTAAACATGCTTATGAATGGCCCAAAAGCTCTCATCCGCTATCACCTCATCTCCTTGCCCTCTATTCCTACCACGTCTTATTTCAGTCCAGAACCCACCTCTCTTTGCCATCCTCTCAACCCTAACCAAAAAATATCCCATATTCTACACTAGTGGTGAGAACCTTTTACTGCCTGTGGGCTACATGCCAGTAGTTGGGAGTAGAGTGGGGCCAAATACAAAAGTAGGCAGAGCAATAGTTGCGATTCTCTCATTCGTACAGCAGGCTACATTTCTGCCATGCCAAATCCAGAGGCTTTTACAGCCACACCTCTCCATCTAGGCAAGGAAGGCACATTATAACAGTTCAATGACACATTCAAGCCAGGCAGGGCTTGTGAAGTGTGCAGCTTGGGAAAATGGCGTGGCTAGGGTAGGGTTCTGAGGGCCAGACAAAGAACTCAGGGGGCCGTATTCGGCCTGATGTTCCCCACCCCGTTTGACCCTCACAGTTGTCTCCCATTGCCCCAGTCCTGTAACAAATTCGAATGTCAGTATTTGTCCAGTTTATGCACAGAGCAGCAGCCTCAGATTCCCAAGTCGAGCCCGTCACTATCTGAGAATGAACAAAGAGCACTTTCCCTCCCAGATTAGATGCAGGACCCTCACCAAGCTCTTCTTCAGACGCCACATGTCCCCACGCCCGATGTACTGATCCTTGAACGTCAGCTCCACCAGATCAAGGGTCACTTCCTAAAGAGGAGGGGAGCAGAGAAGCTTGATCGCTAAGGTGTTTGAGAGCCCCATTCTGCTCCTGTGGAGGCCTGGCGCTGAAATCTGTAGGCTCTTGATTACAAGCACAAGCTCCCCTGATCTCCCCACTTAGCTGAAGAGAGCTTTTCATTTCTTGGCAAAAAAATTATTTATTATTATTTATTTCAGAAAATTTATACGGTGCTTGATTAAAAAACTCCAACAACCTCAAAGCAGTTTACAAAAAAAATGAAAGAAAATAAGCTTTATGACACATAAACACCTGCATATATGACCCCCATTGCAGAACTGCTAAGCTTAAGTATACTAGTTTTTAAAACAGTTAGTTTTGACTGTATTTTGATGACTTTATTATGCCTGCTATTTGTTTATATTTTGGATCATATTTTATGTAAACCACCTGTAATTGAGTAGGCAGCTTGTTAAATAAATTTTAAAATAACTGCGTTACCAGGTCCTTAGTGACTCTCGTTGTGCCAACCCTCCCTTACACTGGTGGCATTATTTATACGGCAGATACCATAGACACACCCCTAAGGCAAGCTGGTTGACACTGGGCAGGCGGTCAGAGGCATCCCAAGGTAGCTGCTGCTGAGGAAAGTACTCGAGAGCATGTAAAGGCATCCATCTAAGGCAGGCTGCCCTACAGCAAGGAGTATACAGCCATAGTCCAAGATCTGCTACTCTTGCTGAACACCAGCAGAATGCAACTTTGCAAAAGTGTTCAAATGCCTCCACAGAGCAGATTAACCTGCTTTTGCAACTTGGGCTGGGAGACAATCCCCACATGCTTAGAAACCAGACCAGGTGGAAATGCCTCAGGGCAAAGGCTGCAGTTCCACAAATACCTTTGGGTCAACAACGTTCACATGGACATCCTGGTAAGGTCTCAGTCGGAACACCTGTGCCACAGTCTGATCTACACTTATGGTTTCTGCGAAAAGAAGGAAATCTTAGGTGATTGAGAGAAGGTGGCTTCCAACTGTGTCACCCCAGCAAAGATCTCACAGAGACCTTGTCACTCCCTAGATGGATAGCTGATTGACAGCAGACAACACTATTGGCTGATTATACTGCACTCATTAAGGAGCACCCAAATAAAGATCAGAAAACCCCTACCTTTCTGTAAATCCTCCTTAAGTGACTTCACTTGCAGGAGCAAAGGGCTGGAACACAAGAGAGATAAACAGCTGCATGAATTGGGCCTTTACAACATACTCTAAGAAGCTGAGATGTTCTAATGTACCCCCTAATCCTACCCCACACTGACATCCAAGGAGGGCATCATAGTTGCTTCAAGAGATCAGCATCTCCCTTACACTTTTAATACAAGATTTGCATTGTGCAACCAGAAGCTGGGTTGATTTGGGAAGGAGGAGGCTAAGAAGTAGTAAGAATGCCAAAACCACAAGGTGGCTGGCTTGAACACTCTCGTGTCTCCATAGGCCTGGTAAACTCCTGGATTAGAAGTGGGATATTCTTCTATTGCACAAGGTAGGGCAGCAGTCAAATCCCTCCCAGGGAAAACAACAACCAACCACATGAATCTCCACCCAAGCAAGACCATGCTCTGTCCTTCATGGTTTAGGAGATGTGGCCAAGGTTCTTTATGAAGCCAGAACCTCTAGTGGTCAGGAGTTTAAAGGAACTGGTGCATGATGTCTTCTGTGCACTTACAAAGCACAGCATAACTTTTAAAAATATAGAATAACTTTATGTATTACCTTCTACACAAAGGCATCAAGGCAACTTACATAATAAACAAATATTAAAAACATACAGCAACAACAGCTAAAGGTGGTCACACAAAACAACCCCCCTCCAAGTACACATTTCCCATTGAGCCAGCAAGAGAGATAGATCAACATTCAAATACTTCACTGTATAGTGAAAGACATGACCAAGAGGTGGAAAGATGTTAAGACTAATTCTAATATGTACTGTCTAGCTGAATGTGTCCTAGTTATCTTGGAGTAATAGCTAACATACCATCCTGCCCCATCGAGTTGGAGCTTCTTACCTCAATGCCAAACACAGCAGGGTAACAGCCAGCATCTGTAACCAACTAAATACAGTAGCACCTAGGGTTACGTAACCCTCTGGTTACGTAAACTTCACGTTACGAAAGCGGCAAACCCGGAAGCATCAGACCAGGTTTCGCCACATGCATGCACAGAACAGTGACCCTCGGGTTGTGAAAACCTCGGGATCCGGCCAGACCTCTGAAACAGATCCCGTTCACAACCGGAGGTACCACTGTACATGCGGTACACAAGCGGTACTCCTTCACAAATGTCAACTTTAGTTTTGTCAAGCTAGAGGCCTTCATCAAACCTACCTCAAAGCTGCCAACCATTTGGCAGAGTCTGCAAAGATGGCCCCTTTTCCTGCATCATGCCCCCAAATTGCTGCATGCAAAAGCCCAAATACAAAAGGATTCACCTGTATTCATCATTAGGGTGTGCAATTTCCACAATGTCTCCCAGCTTGATCTGAAGAAATACTTTGGGGTTCACCACAAGCTCATCATCTGAAAGGGGAAAGAATTTAGGGAGGTGGGGTTATAAATCTGTAAGGCTGTTTTACTATTTAGAAGTACCGTACCTGCAGCATTTCCAGACAGCAAAGAATTTATTTCAATAGAGATTACTCTATTGCACTTTTTACACAAAGAGCCCTGAGGGCATTTCCACCACCTCCATGGCTACTGACCGCTGCTTCCAAAGCCTTTCTTGTGAATGACGAGCTTGTAGACCTTGCTGGTCTTCATCCTGAATTCTTGTTCTTCTCAGTTATTAGACACCAGGCATTTTTACAAGGTCTTGCATTTCTGCAAAATAAGCAAGCAAAGCATTCAAAACCACTTGCCATCCATTCTACATTTCAAGGAAAACAACCCCACAGCCCAGCTTCAAAATAAGGCCATCCTCACATTTTGTACCAGCAAATTCCACAAAGTAAGTTATGCATTGTGGCAACGCAGGAACTGTACTCTGCGCCAACACAGGGGCACTTTCACCTCTACCCCAGAGCAAGAAATGGGGTGTGTTGTGCAAATTCCTGGAGTGGCAGTTTCATCTATACCCCCTTCAGATTTCATGTGGTGGTGAGTGTTTTTGTTGTTTTGTTTTGGGGTGGGAATCCCTTTTGTGAAAGCTACCCTACTTTAAAAAAAATAAAAATCTAACAGTAATTCAGCATATGAGATAATCTTTCCAGGAGTACTAGTTAGTTACTTGCAGGGAATATGTCATTTATCATCTATTTATTGTTGCATTTATATCCCACCCTTTGCTCCAAGGAGCTCGTGGCTCTCCTCGTCCTCACTTAATCTCAACAACCATGCGAGACCCATTAACACTACATTTCTGGCCGTCCCCCGTGGTCCGGAATAGTACAGTCCACTCAGCCTCCAACCCAATGGCGAAAGAAGGAGGGCGAGCGCACTCAACCCCCCAAAAAGGGGGGGGGAGGCAGCTTATCTCATGCCTACCCGCGACCGACCGTGCTCTTGGGCTGAGGGGAACCGACGGCTCTCGTGCTACACTTACCCACAGCACCGGAGAGGGGGGCGTGGCGCACCCGCTCCCCGCACGAAGCGCACGCGCCTGGGCTCCCCTTTTGATTTCCTCATCCGGGAGCCTCGCGCGCGCTTTTCCGCCCGACTCCCTCTCTATGGTGGCGCAGGTTGGTTTCCCGGATGAGGAAGCGGCGCTGCCCATAGAGACGCAGGGGGGAGAGCGGCGCGATGACGGAGGGAGAGGAGACGGCTGCGGCCTGCGGAGCAGCGCTCAGGTGAAGAAGGGGGGGAAAAAAGACGCCGGGGCGGAGCCCCCCCCCCCACCTGAGGGGGCGAGGGCGAGTGGAGGCCCCGGAAGAGTAATACGGAGGGGGGAGTTAGGAGGCGCCCCCAATACCCCGCCCAGCATGGCATAAACATCTCGAGGCGCGCGGGGGGGGCTTAATTAGTTAATTAGCTAATAAGACTTTTGGGGTCATCCCCCCACTCAGGCTCCCCCTGTGGAGAATGTTTTGTTTCTTTTTAATTTATTTATATATATGTTTTTAAATGTATGGAAGGTGGCTAGGAAACCCTTGGGTAATAAATGACTGGATATTGTGATGACGATGAGGATCCTCTGAGGGTCCCATCCTGAACTCGCCCACCGAAAGTGCTTTGGCGAGCCTGCCAGAGAAAGGGAGCTTTTTCAGGGCAGCTTTCTGGGCCTTGGCGTGGGCCTCCAGGCGGAGGAGGGCTTAGTCAGCTAAGGGCAACCAGGTAGAAAATCCGACAAGGCTCGCAAGTGTTGCGGAGAAGAGATTTCAGCAGGATTATACCAAGCTGCTTTCTGCAGAGGCAGAGCATTGGTCCGTTTACCTCATTATTGTTGGCACGGACTGGCAGCAGTGGCTCTCCGGGGTTTCTTCATAGCTGTCAACTTTCCCCTTTTCTTGCGAGGAATCCTATTCGGAATAAGGGAATTTCCCTTAAAGGGAAACGTTGGCAGCTATGGGGTTTCTTGGGATGGGTAGGAGGTCTCTTGAAGCCCAGACCAGAGGTGCTGTTGGGGATTAAAACTGAGAACTTTTGTTTGCCGAGTAGATGCTCTGCCACGGAACTTACGGGTGCGTACACAAAAATATATTCTTGTCCTCATAGTTCTGAATGAAGGGCTGAATTTTAAAGGAACATAGGAAGCTGAGTTATACAAAGTCAGAGCCTTGGTCTGTCTAGCTTAGTATTGTTGACACTGGCTGGTGGCTGTGCAAGGTTTCAGGCGGGGGCGTTTTGCCCCTGCCAGGGATAAGGACATAAGAAGATGGTGATGGATCGGGACAAAGGATTGGTCCCTCCTCCTGTTTTTACAGTTAACAACCAGATGCCCTAAAGAAAAACCAGCAACCAGGACCCAAACACAAGAGCCCTCGCCCATCCTATGGTTTCGAGTAACTAGCATTCAGAAGCATTTTGGCCTCTTACCATGGAGATGGAGCAGATTCATTATGGCTCTACTATTGTGCTATGGTGCCTCCATGAAGGTGGTTCAGGTCCATCACCTCTTGAGCCTCCCCCAATCTTGAAGTGAGTAGGGGATCCTGAGTGCCTTAGACCTCCAGAGACCTTTGGATCAGAACCCTAACATTTCCACCCCAATCCTTCTCTTTTTCTTTCCCCACCGCACCTCCTCCTCTAGTAGATAAAATTCCCCAAGCTGGGTGAAGTGAGGTGGGAATTTCAGGATGGAATGTGAGGAAGGAGCTGCTTCTAGAGGAGGGGATCAGCAATTGGAGCACAGAAGACAAGGTGGAGGCAGGGGTGAGAACTTTGTGCCATAATGAAGGCCTTGATCATTAGCAGCCTGGAAAAACAGACGTTGGAAGAAGGCATGGTAGGGGGGTGGGGGTGGTTGACCTTGCCTTGCATGAAAGAAAGAGGATAGAGAAAAGTTTTTCTTCCTCTCTCATAACACTAGAACTTGTGGACATGAAGCTGAATGTAGGATGATTCAGGACAGGTAAAAGAAAGTACCGTATTTTTCGCTCTATAAGACGCGCCTAGTTTTTGGAGGAGGAAAACAAGAAAAAAAATATTCTGAATCTCAGAAGCCAGAACAGCAAAAGGGATCGCTGCGCAGCGAAAGCAGCGATCCCTCTTGCTGTTCTGGCTTCTGGGATAGCTGCGCAGCCTGCATTCGCTCCATAAGATGCACACACATTTCCCCTTACTTTTTAGGAGGGAAAAAGTAGTCTCATAGAGCAAAAAATACAATACTTCTTCACGAAGCACATATTTGAACTATAAAACTTGTTCCCAAAGGAGGCATTGATGGATACCACCAACCTAGATGGCTTTAAAAACGGGTTAGACAGTGGCTACTAGCTGTGATGGTTGTGCTCTTCCTCCATGGTCAGAGGCAGCAATTCTTCTGAATACCAGTTGCTGGAAGCCACAAGATGGGAAAGTGTTCTTGGGTCTTGCTTGTGGGTTTCCCATAGGTATCTGGTTAGCCACTGTGAGAACAGGGTGCTCGACTAGATTGGTGGTTGGCCTGATCCAGGGGGCTCTTCTAATATTATTTCTGCTCACTTGTCTTTTTCTGTTGTGAAAGGTGGCTGGTCCAACTGTCCTGATGCTCACTGCCAGTGTGGAGTCCCTGGAAAAAAGCCATTTTGACCTTCTCAGCTCCTCCATGTCTGCTGTGGTGCAAGAACTCTACACGAGTCTGCCAGTCACCCTCTCCACTGACCTTGCAGCTCTGTCGGATCCCACCATTGTACTTGATGCTAAACCTGAAGCATCAACCTTTGTGCTGTCATGTAGCAGTTTGCCATCCAAGCCCCACCGGACTCATGGGTTGAAAACTTGTTCTCAGGACTCTGCTGAAAGGCTGGATCGCACAGGCAAAGCCTCTTGCCCTGGGCTGATGGATCTGCTTCCTCAAGAGCCTGCAGAAGCCAGAGATCTGGCTGAGGATGATGATACCTCCAAAAAGGATGTGATGGAATTGGACCCTTGTCACCAACATTCAAGGGAAGACACGGGAGGGACAAAGGAATTGGGGAGTGTTGCTGACAAGGAAGGCCTTGCACAGTCTTATCTAGCCTCAAAGGAAATATGTTGCTTAAGAGAGGTAAGAACCAGGGCCATTTGGTGTTGGTTTGAAGGCCGTAATAAATTTGTTAGCCTCTATTTCACCTCTATTTCACAAGAGATTAACATGACACTTCTCTGGAAAAGAGATGTGTGGGGAAATATGTTTAAGTTAAGATGAGGAAAGATTTTGGGATCTGCCTGTTGTGTCAGTGTTAGAAGAAAACTGTTACGTAGCAATTGTGTTAGATCAACAAGAAGATACAGAGGATTTAGAAATGGAAACGGTTCCAAATACTGGAGATGTTGTACAGGCTGATATCAGATTAAGAACTGCTGCATGTATTTAATCAAATGTTGACTATGCAATCCTATACCTGTCAGAATAACCCACCTCTGCCCACTTGAGTTCAATGGGAATAACTCCTAGGTCAGTGGGTGTAGTTAGTGAGGATTGCAGCCTGTGTGCATTACTGGGTGTCCTCTTCCATTAAATCATGAAGTTATATTGCTTGCCACTATTAATGGACTGTCTTGAAATATAAAATCTACAGTTAGTAAAGAACTGTGTTTTGTTATGTTTCATTGTTGTATAAAACATCACATTCTCTTTCCCATTTTCTTTTCAGAATTCTTGTTTCTTTGTACTAGCCTTGTGAACTAGCCTTGCTCATATGTCTGTTTAAAATTCATAACAAGTTACTTTTAAAAATATTCTAAGGTATGAAGCTAGTGTTATACTTCGTCCGAGGACCACTCTGCATGTTAAATGGGAACTGGCTTTTTAAAAACAAATTAAATTAGCTCAAATGCAGTAGACCTGTCAAGGAAACAACAGCTTAGAGAACAGAAGGGTTTAGATGAGGGAATTGTTGTATCTTGTCCCTGTGCAAATGAAGGAAATGGCACCTCCTTCTTGGAATCTGTTTGGTGGTGGTATTAAAATTTTCCATTGTGATGGATATTTTAATTCTATGTTTTATGAACATAGGAACCTGCCTTATTGCAAATGCATCTGGTTCAGTATTGTCTACACCAGGCATGTCCAAAGTCTGTTTCTGGGGCCTAATGTCGCCCGCTGGTTGGTTTAATCCAGCCTCTGTGGTAGTTTATTTGCAATCCAATAAAAAGCTCAACAACTTCAATCCTAAAAAAAGTCAACAACTCGTATGTTTACTTCATGTATGTTTACTTCATCAAACATACGGTCCTCACGTATGTTTACTTCATCAAATCTGGCCCTCTTTGAAAAAAGTTTGGACACCCCTGGTCTACACTGACTCGAAGCAGCTTTCCAGTGTTTCAGGAGGCAGGGAATGTTTTTAGCCCTACCTGGAGGTGCTGAAGGCTGAACCGGGGACCTTCTGCATGCAAAGCAACTGCTCTACCACTCAGTCACAGCCGTTCCTTCAAAAGAGCAGGCAGCTGTTTGGGTCTGTATGCACACTGGGAGGAAATAATCCATTTAGTTCTTCATTATTGTCAAAATATCCAAGCGGTGAGTGTAAACATTGGTGCAAATATTTTGTAAAAATCAGAAACTAAAAATCCGTAATATGATTATTAGTAGAATAAAGCAGCGCTATCCATGGCAGGTTGGTTTTGACACCTTGCTCCCGTGTGAGGTGCCAGTGGATTGGTAGCACAAAATAAGTGTGGAGAAAGAGTATCTTTTTAGAAACAAATCTAGCACATTTAATGAAGAATATCCAGAGACAGATTCTCTCCACAGGCTTAACACCTGCACTGCTTGGGGAAGGTTTGGGAAAGTAATAATTAATCCCTTCTGTCTCTGCTGCTGCTACTGCTTTGATGGCTGGCATTGTGTGTGTTTTTGTTTCAGAAGGAACCTTGGCTAACCCACATGGGAAGAGGATTTCTTCCAAGCCCTTCCAATGTTGAAGCAGCAGGCTTGCAGAAGAACCCAGGTACGCAGAAATTTGTTTGGCCAAGCTGCTTCTCCCTGCCTGGATAGTCCATTTGGGATTCAATCAGTTTGAATATCAATAAATAATAAAATGAAACAGTGTGAGCCCAGGAATGCCTGCTTTAAAAGATGGTTTTTTAGGAGGTGTTTAAAGCCTGCCACGGTTTTTGCCTCACGAACAGAGCATGGGAGGGTGTTTGACCATTGCCCATGTTGACCGGGGCAGTGAGTGCTTCCTTATGGTCACCTACTGCATACCTGGGCATGGTTTTGCATCTTCCTGACAAGGAAAGCAGTGTATTCCAACGCTTTCCAGAAACACCATTCACCATCCAGGTCACCATCTTAACCATCATTTTGTTTAACACAATAAAGTGAAGTAACTTGGCTTATTTTTCCCTCCTAAGAGAAAGCTTCAATTTACCCATTTCTCTAGCTAAGTGGAGAACTTCTGTGTTCAGAGCCAGTATGTCTTTATTAATACCTGTTGAGGCCAAACAATGGAGGAGGGGCTCATAAATGTACCCACTAGAGATTTAAGCTCCGTAACCCTTTTGTGGGGTCCCGCTTTGTTTAATCTGCAAAAGGCAGGATCTCTTCTATGATGTTAACACCAGGTGAGAGAGATTGGAGATGGTTTCACCCGTATCCTCGTCACAAACAAAGTAGTGCCTTCAGAATTCTAGAACCTCGTCAGAGTTCTAGCCCTAACAGAGAGCCTGTGGGCCAGCCCCAGCTGAGATCGCATTTGTCTCTACAAGGCCAGAGTAGTGCTGTCAGGCTTTTGACTTTTGTTGTCAGAATTAACATGTGGGTACCTTGGAGTAAATTGGAGTGAATACTGTTGCTCGGGGAAAGGACTGAGCAGAGGAAAGGACCCTGCAGTTCTTTCTGTGTGGACCAGTTAGGCCAGAGTTAAGAAGTCAAGAAAATGGGTTGATCTGGTCTGGCTATTACCGGTAGTTACTTGCAAACTAGTTATTTGCTTCATCTGCTATCTTGCTCTTGTTGCCTCTCAGGTCACCCGTTGAATATTATTTACTTATTATTTATTGCATTTACATCCCTCTTGATTTAAATCATTTTTTTTACAGAAAGACTCGTTCTTGCTGGAAATCATCTTAATATTTACAACCTGAGGAAGGTTTCATTTTTGGAATAATAAATTCTCAGAGTAGTTTTTACAGTTATATAAAAAATTATTGATTTGGTAATACTATTGGAAATACATAGGCAGATGATTATGAAATTATTGTGTGGATTAATAAGTTAACTGTTTATATTTGAACAACTTTTCTGCTGTACTTTATTGGAAAGAGAAAATTAATCCTTTCCTTAATTATTTAAACAATTTATTTAACTAAACAATAACATTATAGCACATGTATCCATGGTTGGTAACTGATGTGGTTAAACAATTTATTTTTTAAAAAAAACTTAGACTGAGTTTTAGC
The DNA here is from genome assembly GCF_964252035.2 of Podarcis erhardii. NCBI lineage: Eukaryota > Metazoa > Chordata > Lepidosauria > Squamata > Lacertidae > Podarcis > Podarcis erhardii. Next base: position 27,051,769 of record NC_138505.1, on the reverse strand, counting down.
ACACATGAAAAACTTAAAACAAATCCTTATTTCTTGATGAATAACCTTTGGACTATAATTTAACTTAATAGAAAACTATCTTTAGACAGATCAAATTTAAATTAAAAAAAGCCGATTTAAATCAAAAAAGCCGATTTAAATATAAAAAGCCGTTTTAAAAAAAAATCATTGATTTTTATCCATCCTGCTCACAACTAAGTTTGCTTATAACCTTATTCTTCCAGTATTAAAGAAATGGATGAATAAGGCATGTAGCACATTAACTCCTCCCCTCCCCGTTTCTCTTTTGTGCAGAAGAAAGCCAAGCAAATGTGCAGGTGACCCCTGAAAATCTGTCAAACCTCCTGCAAGAAGCACAAGGTATGAAGGCGAAGGGGACTGATGGGCTGTTTAGTCATGCAGGCGAGCACAGTGCCAGAGAGGTTGCAGGTGTCCCACCTGAGAGCAGTGAGTCCTCAGAGGTAGACACAGTCATGGCCAAAGTTGAGGTTTCAGGAAGCAACACTTTAGTCTCTCTAGAACCTGTGAGCGCCAAGAATGATGCTTCAGCAAGAGAGCTGCTGCAGGAAGACGAAGAAGTGGAGGAGAATTGTCAAGCTCTGATCTCCCATGTTGCTTTGTCAGCAACGAAGTGTATCCTTCCTAGCACAGGAGCTGCAGGAGAAAAGTCCCTCAGTCGAGATGTGGAAGCGAACCCAATCCTTGACAGTGATCCAGCTTCCATGCAAGATAAGACAAACGTGCCTAATGACAGTAGCTCTTCTCCAGTTTTGCAAAGTGGGACTACCATTGCTGCTCAGCTGTCAAACTCAGCCCCTGAAGCTTCAGGACATCACTTGGAAGGCAATTTGGAGCTTGGAAACATACTCTGGGAAGAGAACATGCATTCTTTTGAAATTGTCTGTGAAATGCAGGAGGAAGACTTGAGGAGCTGCGAAAAAATTGAGCTGCCGGAAGAATGGGCCTCTGAGCCGGATACGGATGAAACTTTGTCCCCAGTGTGCAGCAGTGAAGAGATGTCCAGTGAAAGCAACCAAGAACAGGAGGTGAATGGTCAAAATATGGACCACTCTTACAGTTTGACCTGTGAGGGAACTGTTGAAATCCAGAAAGGGGGTACTGTTCAATGCTGCTGGAAAGACATTCAAGAAAATTATCAGCCACAGGAAAACAGCTTTGCAGAATCATCTTCAGGGGCCAAAACCACATTTCCCTCTTCACCTGCACAACCAGAAGATGACTTAAGACTGGCCTCTATAGAGGTTGACAGCATCCAAAAGGATAAGCATCATCAATGTGGTTCTAGTGGCATAAGCATGGCTGTTGGGGGAGAAGAAAACAGGTCTCGCATGGCGGAAGTGGGAAACGTTGGGTGCATTCAGAACAGCTGCAGCACAAGCAGTGATTCAAATCCCACCAGTCGTGACTCTTTGGATTGTGGCTCCAGATTAGGTGAACATGTACCACAGATGGGATCCCACAGTGGTCCAAAGACAGAAATCCGAAAGAGTCCTTCAGCTACACACCTGTGTGCTACCACCATAGCAGATGTTGACTCAGAAGAAAAACCCTCAACAGCTCAACTCTGTGACAATTACTCCTCTGCCCAGCAAACCAAGAGGACTTTAAATTGCAGCGGGTTACTAGACAACTTGCCCAGAGAAGAATTCCCTGCAGAGCTGAAGCTGCAGAGCACCAGCTTCGTACTTCACACCAAGAAAAAGTCACCTTCGCCAAGTCAAAATACTGGGAGTTGTATTACAACAAGGGAAGCATCCGTGAAAAGCACAGGCCTTATGCTGAAGGATACAGAGCAGAAGCCAGCTGATCAGGAAATGGCGCAAATCGAAGCATATAGTCCTGGGAACCCATGCATGAACGACCTGTCTTCTGCCATTGAGACTTGCTGCACCTCGTTGGGAGGTATCTGCTTAGCTGCTAATGATGATGTTGACAGCAACAGTGTTCTCAAAAGCAGAAGTGAAGAATGTGATGGACTGAAAGCAAGTCACTCTTCTGCATCTGCCGGGGAAGGTGTCCCTCCCGAGGAGCCTGGCAGTGTTGTTAAGGCAGGGGACCCTCATCCCTGTGATGACTCAGATGATGCTGGAAGAATCTGGGATGCAGCTTGTCCTGAAGCTTCAGAAGTGTCAGATATGGCAGCTGGAAATCAGAGGTCTGACGGCAACGATACTTCTGTGAAATCACACATTGCGTTGGAAGTTGACTCCAGTGTTTTCCCTGCAGATTCAAACCCAGAATTAGGTAAAGCTTCGCTGGTGGCTGAATCTGATGGAATGGGAGCAGCTGAAAGTGTTAAAACATGTGGTGAGAGTTGGAGAAACGGAATAGATGAGAAACTGGCAGATTACAGAGATTTTGGCAAAACGAACTGCCTTGAACTTGGCAAACTTGTAAAGGACAAAGGTGAGGAAGAACAAAGGCAGCATCAAGACCACCACTCCTCTTCCTCCTTTGCACCTGAACCTTCCAGTATGAAGACTGCCGTGCACTCCAGCTTCCCAGGTCACACAGAGCAGCAACCTGATTTTTTGCCCTTGGAGGATTTATGTGCTGACAATCCAGGTCAGCCAGGGAAAATAATCTGTCAGACAAAAGTCCAGCCCTTTCCGCATCAGAATCCTCCTTTTAATAGACTGGTTTTGTTGAATCAGAAAAATGAATCCCCAGAAAAAGATGATTCAGAATGCCAGCAGCCTTCCTTGATGTCCTCAGAGAAGCAAAAGGTGGGTCACGCTCTGCAGGCTGTGACCTCAAGTGAAGACACTGAAAAATCTGTTGATTGTAATTGGAACAACTCTCTGTGCTCGGAGAGGGGCCACGGCAAAGCTCCAGTTCCATTGCTTTTAATAGAAGAAAAGAGTGTTCAAGAAACATTTCAGCAAACTACATTAGGCAGTTGCTCATCTGTTAAAATGGTGTCAGAATCTCTTGGCAATCCATTGAAAGAAGAGTCCATAGAACTGAAAAGTGTCAACTTGCATTCAGAATGTTCTGAACTTCTGAGGTCAATAGGGTTTGTTAATGATCAGGCTTCCCAAGCAACAACTGATGAATCTGCCTCTGGGGCAGTCAGCAGGAGTCCTTCCGAGGTACTAGATGAAAAAGCATTCTTACAGGGTAACAGTGGGCCTGCCTCATCTCCTAGTCAAATGTTTTTCCAGGAAAACTCTGTAAACTGTCAGAAAAGTATGGAGGGAGTGTGTTCAAAGCCGCTGGAGAATAAAGAAGTGCCTACTTTGGCAAGTATATGTTTCGGAGTGCAGCTTGCTCAGAATCCAGCCATCTGCTTGTCTCAGAAAGATGATCCATGGACATCTCCGTCTTTTCCTCCATGTAGTCGCTGTTGTCCTTTCCCCAAAGAACACCCTGGAACAATCAGCTTCTCTCTCAGTAGACTCTGTTATCAACATGTTAACCTGTTAAATTCAGAGAATGAAGAGGCAAGCTGTTCTGTTAAAGAAAATACACCCAGAGATTCTCCCCTAGATAGCAAGGAAACATCCGTATGTGTAGTAGGTATGAAGCGAAGAGCGGAAGTAGTAAAAGACATCATATCAATTATTTCTGACAGTCCTAACCCCTCAAAAAAGATGAAACAGTCTTTGGAAGGTAACCAGAGAGCACTCAATCTGCCCACTGAGAAAACGGAGGTAACAGTTTACCCTCTAGGCATTAAAAATTCTTCTGGAGCTCTCTTGCAAGGCTTGAGGTTTTCTGAAGGGCGAGAAGAAATTGTGTTCCCATTCAAGATTGAAATACGCACACAGCCTTCTTTTGTCCCCCTACCTGAGCACATTTTGCAACTTAGCAGATTGCTGCACAACCCCAAGTTTCGCAGAATCAGAGATTCTTCAAAGCCAACCGTTGTTGCTCGACGGCATTTAAAGAACGTGCACTATGCTTTGCAAACTAAATGCTTACTTTCCACAAGACTGTCTCCGGAAATCTTTTGCAGCAGCATCCTGCCTTGTCCTTCTTCAGGTGGTCATAAGTTAGAAGCTTCCCCCAAATGCCTCAGCAGTCAAGGAAGAAGCTGGCAGGCTGCAGAGGTCACCCAGGAGCCAGCAGGAGACAGAAAGAAGCCATTGGAAGATCGCTTGGTCATTGAAATACCTGTTGAGAAGGCAAGAGATTCAGAATCAGGTGTTTGTCTGATGCTTACCCAGAAACCCTTGCAAGAGGAGGCTGAGGAAGTTCCAGCTCTGCCTGTTGCCTCCTGTGGTGCAGTTGTTCAAGACAGAAGAGCTAAAGTGAAGATGAAATCCAGAAACCTCTTGAAACGGAGATTCTTCTGCCTTTCACCACCTTTAAGCAGTTCTTACCATGAGACGGTGGTGAAGCCACATGCTTTTGCTTCGGGGAGCGGAGTTGAGGTCAGTGAGAATGGAAGTCCTGGCAGCACTTTCAGGGGATGGAAAAGGCCAAAGAGAGCCAAGGACTTTGAGGGGTTGGACTACCTAGAGGCCAAAAGCCAAAGCCTAGGGAGTTTCAGGAGCCAAAGCCGGCCATCAGCCACCAATGACAGTCCTGTCCTTGTAGTCTTTTGCATGTTGCCACAAACCTTTCACTTTAGTTACGATGGAAGCAGAAGTTCCCTCAGATGCACTCGCAGAATAAGATCATCTCATCCATTCAGGAGGCAGCTGGGAAAAGCCTGGGTCAGGATTTCTAGGCCGGACCAGCTCAGAACAACAAGAAAAAATCACCTAATGGCAAGTTCTGTATCCTTCAGGAATCCCTCTGCGATTGTTCTAAAGCCTGAGTGCCAGCTCACAGATTCTGTCTGTTTTGCTCCAAAGCTCACTGTCACAGGAAACAAAGGAGAAGGCACCGTCAGGGACCAAATGCCAAAGCAACAAGGCAGCCAAAGCAGCTTGCTGGACAGCCCAAGGCTTAGCAAACTTACCAAAGACCCGGCGCTCTTGAGGAAGCTGTCAGCGTTGGCTAACAAATTGCTGGCACTGCCGGGAAACCCTCAAAACCGCAACCAGCTCTCGGGCTCTACAGAGCTTCTCTCTGTCCCTGAAAAGTACAGCCACTTCAGACATAAGAAGCTCTTGGAAGTTTTCTCCTGCGTGGACTTGAAGCTCAACTCTCCATGGTTTAATGGCAGCAGCTGCAGCTTCAAGATGTTCACCTCTCAATCTTTGGCACTTTATCCCCTGGAGTTGACCAACCTGTTCTTTTTGGAACTGGGCAATAATAACTCCCCCCTGGCCTTCAGTGCCCCTGTTTTCCCTGTGACTTTCCATATAAAATTGGACTCCAGCCCAGCGAGGAACCTCCCGGGGCTGACAGCACAGCACAACGACCCTAGCAACAGCCACCGGTTGGCTCTGGGGGAGGCCCACGGCTTCCAGCCTTCCAAGTGGACCTTTTCTCTCCTCCTGCCTCAAAGCTGCCTCAGTGTCGCACCAGACCAGAGAGATGCCTGGGTCCCTGCTGAGTCTCACACCACCACACCGCTGGCCTCTCTCGGCGCAGCAAAGAGCTGGCGAAGCGAGGCCATCACGACTCAGCGGAGGAGGGCAGGCTGCTCCCCACTTGGCCTCCACACTGTCTTGGCCCTCTATTCCCCCGGCTGCTATCGGATCTGGACCAGAAGAAGGAGCCTCACCAGCCGCCTCCCAGCGGTCCAGAATCTGGCTGCACTTCAGCTTGCCCAGGGCTTGAAGGGGTTAAGACATTCCGCTTCTGCGTCAGCTGACCTCTTCTCTTCATTGCCCTATTCGCTGGGTCGAGTTCTGTCCATATGGAGCCAGCACGGTCCTCCCCCCAACCGTCCCACCGAATTCACTCCTCTCCATTCCAAGCGCTGCAAGTGGCAGCCAGCCACTTCTGCGAACACCAGGCTGGGCTTCGGGAACAGGTAAAGCACCCTCCCCCTTATTTCCGAGACTCCCATCTTGTCCGGCTGTGTGTGTGTATTCCTGCATTGCAGGGGGTTGCACTAGAAGGCCCGTTGGGTCACTGTCAACTCTTAGGATTCTATGTACTTTTCTGTCTCTTGCAGAGGGAGGGGAGCGCAGCATTAGAAGCTGCAGGAGGTTGAGAGGGGGGCTCACGTTCCACCTTGCATGTGTGTGTGCCTGCCGTTGGCGAGACCTGCTCACTCAAGATGCCTCCCCTGCAGAGCGCCATCTTGTCAGCTGGAGCGGAGCCAGGCTTGGTTGGTTTATTTGCTCCACTAACTCTCATTTTTCTCCCCTCCCGGCCACACACCCCACACCACGTGCCAGAATATATATTGCGGAAAGGTGAGAATCTGGTGGCAGAGCTCCCGGAGGTGTGAGGTAGGAGAGGTTTCAGAGTCCGGAACTACGGAGCACAGACTTTGGACTTCCATAATGGGTCCTGCAGGCCAGACTTTCCCAGCCCGCTGCCTTCCAGCTGCCCTGGACTACAACTCCCATCTCACCTGGGCTGGATGAGGCTGATGAGAGTTGTAGTCTGCAGCAGCTAGAGAGCACCAGGTAGGGAAAGAGGCTGGCCTAGGTTCTGCTTCTGAACGAAAAATGGAGAGTGTTTGCCCTCACCGAAAACAACCTACATGCGCCTCAGAGATAGAGCTTTGAGCAGGATAGCATGGGGGATTTGTAAGTAAATGTTGCTCCATGGGCATCACCAAAAGTCAGCAGGAAATGTTGACAACCTGAATTAAAAACAGAATTAAACAGAGGAAGTTGAAGTAGTATTCTCTCTTCAACTTGTGGCTTTTGTAATTCTAAGGCAGTGGGGTGTGATCTAAAATTATTAAGTTGGGTTTTTGTCCCACTCCTCTGAAAAAAATCAAATAATTCACTTCACCACCTCGCCCTTTAGGGGCTTACTTGCTGCATCACTCTGTCAAGCAAAGGAAATACCTTGTAGGTTTGCTTAACAGAATGCCGATTCTGTGCTTTCAGTGGCCAGAAATAAAAATGGATAAAGCAGTTGATTGCTATGCCTACTGGGAGGAAAAAACCTTTTGCATATGGCTCAGCTGTGAGACAATTTCAGTTACCTGTTGGTTTGCAAAAGAGGAACTTTACAAACTAACCAAGCTCTAAAAATAGGTATTTTCGCCTTCCTTGACCTGTTTTTAAAACGGGTTTAGCAGAACATGTGAAGAAGCTGTTTAATACCGAGTGGAACTCTCAAGCACAGCATTTTCTGATGTGATCTGCTGGGATTCTAAGGCAGCAGCCTCTGCCTTCTGGGTACCCTCCAACCCCCAGCACTCCTGTGCTGGCTGGAGCAGATGGGAGCTGCGGTCCAAACATCTAGAAGGCACCAGGCTGCTGTAAGGTTTGGGAGATTATTAAAGCATATTTTTAAGTAGTTGTCCTACATAAGAGCTAGGTTTCTGGGATGATATCCTGGTGTTTCTACATACAAAACAAGAGCTTTTGCCACCAAACTGTGTCCTTCCACAAGTATTTAATCTCGTGTACTTGTCAAGATTTTGACAATATTCAGCATATAGAAAGCAAGTTGGGAGGATCAACGTAAAAAGTGAGTTTTATCTGTAACTCTCTTACTATCAAATGAAGGAGCTTGTGTTATGTTCTGAAGGAATGCTGCCTGAGCTGATAAAATACAATCCTAACAAAATACAGAATCAATGTGAGGCCATCTTGAGAAATGTACCGCTTTGGAGGGACAGAGAGTGCTGAATTTAACTGTATTGTCACTCCTCTGACTTCCCCACCTCCCAAATTCTTGACCTTATGGTGGAGATTGCACATCCTTTTGCTAAAAGCAAGGTACCGTGGGTTGCTTCCCCCCCCCCCCACCTCGCTTTTCGGTGTCTTGGAAAGAGGCAGCCCCTTTTAAGACTGAGATCTGCTCTACTGCTTTACTTCACCCTCTGTGTACGAATCAGGTTGGCAGAGGGAATCGCCCCACCCCGGCTGAACCCTGCAGTGGTCAAGCCAAAGCTTAGAAGGAACACCCAGGCATTGAAGGCATTTGATCGCCTCCTGCGCTTCTCATGGCTATATCCGAGGGCAAGTCACACCAGAACCATTCATTTAAAAAACAACACTTCACCATGCAGTGAGTGTCTGTTTGGGGCAGGTCAGAGCGCAAAAGAGCCTCTGTTAATGAGGCTTTCCATCCCTTTCCCCTAGCTCTGCAGTAATTAGTTCGGCTTTAAGGTTTATTAAATCCATATATTGCTTCCCAGGGATGCGGGTGGCGCTGTGGGTTAAACCACAGAGCCTAGGACTTGCTGATCAGAAGGTTGGCGGTTTGAATCCCCGCGACGGGGTGAGCTCTCGTTGCTTGGTCCCTGTTCCTGCCAACCTAGCAGTTCGAAAGCACCTCAAAGTGCAAGTAGATAAATAGGTACTGCTCGAGTGGGAAGGTAAACGGTGTTTCCGTGCACTGCTCTGGTTCGCCAGAAGCGGCTTAGTCATGCTGGCCACATGACCCGGAAGCTGTATGCCGGCTCCCTCGGCCAATAAAGCAAGATGAGCACTGCAACCCCAGAGTCGGTCACGACTGGACCTAATGGTCAGGGGTCCCTTTACCTTACCTTTATATTGCTTCCCACTAAAATGTCCTGAAGCGGTTGGCATGCAAGTAATAAAATTGCATAACCCTGTGGTTTGTTTGTTGTTTTTTAAAAAAGCCACCCCATTTTAAACAATATAATATCACTGGATATGTCCAAATGCCAAGGAAAACGGACACCTCTGTGCCTGGACAAGGTTGGTACCTGGAGGGCCTCTTTGTGGAGAGCATTCCATAGACGCTGTGAGGGAATCTCCCTTAACGCATTGGGGCCTCCCTGACCTTATTTCCAGGCTTGGAAAAGATGCTGGTGTGAGGCTCTGGTCTTTAATTTGTATGCTGCCTTCCTACATTACTGAACTGAGGGTGGTTCTGCAACTTGTAGAAAAGACACAATGTACAACTATTGTCACTGTGCCACAGTTTAAAATAATAACTTAAGGACAAATGGCAAAAATTGGGAATCCACATGCAGTTTTGTGAGATAGTGTTATCCACAGCTGTGGATCAGCTGAGGTTTCCAGCTTAGGACACGTCATCAGTCCTCATCCAGTTCTACTGGCACATTTTGGCAGAGGCCAGTCTCAGCCTCTCTGGCCATCCTGCACACCAAGCATGGGCTGCCTTGCAGGTGGGCTCCGAGTCCTGAATGGTGAAGCTCTGCTCCTGTCTTCCATTCTCCTGCACCCCAAACCTCCTCCGGATCCCCAGTGTACCCACAAAGGGCAATCCGAATGGATGCAGTATTTCAAAACTGCAAAAGTTCTCCTGCAGTTTCAAACCCTGTCCAGCTCTCCAGTATCTCCTTAGATGGCTTCTTAAGTCCATGTACGGTGGCTGCTCCATTCAAAGGCTTTCAGGACTGCTGCCCCTGGTTTTTCTCACTTTCTCCTGCTGTGGCTGTTCCAATTAGGTGCTCCAATAAGATGAGGTGAGGGATGCCCCTAGTGCTCAGCTTCCTTTGCAACTTCCTTCAGCCTTCCACAACCAGCTGCCTTCCAAGTATTTTGGACTACAACCCACCAGCCTCTGCCAGCAACAGCTCTGCCTACTGGGGCTGGTGGAAGTCGTAGTCTGGAGGGCACGGGGTTGAGGAAGGCTGATGTTCTGAACTTGCTCTTTTTTTAAAAAAGAAGTAACTTTGAAACCATCAAGAGCTTATTTAAATGATTTCCAGCCTCTCAGGCTAAACCTAGCACCCTCCTGTTTCATGTTTTCTTGGCTTCTGCCTCTCGGGCCGAAACCCTTCCTCCTAGTCAAGGGGTCTCCGAAACACGTGGCCCCAGGAAGCACAGAGAGAGAGCCCAATGTTTTCTCCCCTCTTGCCTGGAATGTAACTTGTGCTGATTCAGCTCTAACTTTTGCTTTTCTGTGGCTTTCTCTCCTATCTGAACCAGCTCTGCCATGTTGCCTCAGGTGCCTGACCAGTGTGTGGATGACCCCAGCACGGTCGCTGATGCTGTGAGGTAAGTGGGGGCATGCCCACCCCTCACCCCCCATCACACAAGGATCTCCCCTTTCGAGGTCAATTTTACACCTTGCCTGAAACTGTGTCTGTCTCTGACTAGGAGTCATTGCAGAAAATGTGTCTGGATTCTTCCCTAGGAGTGTTGAGTGTTGGCGTGATGCAGGAGGACTCTTCCTGTGTCCTTATGCCTGCCCAGCATTACTTTTTGCTACCTTGGCACCCTTGAGCTTGTTTTGAACTGCAGCTCCTAGCTCTGCAGGCAGGGCTGATGGGAGTTGTAGACTAAAACACCCTCGAGGAGGGCGCTCAGTGCTTATATCACTGTTGCCTCTTCAATCCTTGGCCTCTGCTCTTCCAGTTGGCCCTCTTTTTCAAATTTATTTATTGTTGGTATTTATATACCACCCAACTCTTTCGTTGCATATTTTAATCATGGATGTTTTATATTTTGATGTTTCATTGGGATTGTTTTATTGTGGTGGGTGTTCATGTTATAATGTTGTGCAATTGAGTTTCTATTTCCGAAGCTGTTGAGAAGCCTATTTTAGTATTAAGCATTATATAAATTAAGAATACACACACACACACACACACACACACACACACACACACACAAACACACCTTCTGCATGTAGAGCAGATGATCTACCGTTAAGCTACAGGCATGACATGATCCCCAGCTCCCCACTGGCTTTGGCCCTCTGACTTGTCCCACCAGAACCAATCTTGATGCTGTCTCCATCATCAATCCCTGGCCTTAATCAGCATGTTCTTCCCCCCCACACTCACTGCCTCTTTTGTCCTCCTCCTAGGCTGGAACCTTCATTTTCTTCGTCATTACATGCATCTTGCTCACTTCTGGAGCCAGCACGTCCTCCTCTCGGAATTCCAGTGCCTGCATTTCCGGTCATTCCCTTGGACGAACTGGACGTTCCTGTCCCTGTGTTGCCCAAGACAGGTAGCCGGCTTGAAAAGGTGAGTGATGTCCTGAGGAAAGGCGGGTACACAAGTTGGTAGGAGGGTGAATGGTGCTTCCCATTGCTTGACAGGTATATATCTTGGTTTAAGATGTGTGTCAGTGAAAGCATGTTTAGTAGTGGGGGGAGGGAATGGAAGCAAAAAATAATCTTTGATTTACCCTAGTGGGGAAATAATGGGAGTCGGTTTTTTTGTCTTGTGAAGCAAGCCCATTGATGGCTTAGCGGATTAGCGCTATTAGCGGTTTAGCGGCTTTTAGCGGATAAGCGGCTTAGCGGCTTAGAAAAAGGGGGGGAAGGGGGGAAAACCCGCAGGAACTCGCAAGATATTTTCGTCTTGCAAAGCAAGCCCATAGGAAATTTGTTTTGCGAAGCACCTCCAAAACGGAAAACTCTTTCGTCTAGCGAGTTTTCCGTCTTGCGAGGCATTCGTCTTGCGGGGCACCACTGTATGGAGGTAGTGCTGATCTACTTTGTAGGGTTGTTTGTAAGAATTAATACAGTGGTACCTCTGGATATGAGCCGCTCTGGATACGAATGCTTTCGGCTACGCACACGGCAAACCTGGAAGTAAAGGAAAGGTTTCCGCCTGCGCAGAAGCAGGCTACCGCCACCTGCACCTGCACAGAACAGCGCGCCTCTGGATGCAAATGTTTCGGGGTAAGAACGGACCCCCGGAACAAATTAAAATCGTATCCAGAGGTACCACTGTATGCCACATTTCAATGTGTGCAACAGCTTTCCCCAACCTGGTGCCCTCCAGATGTTCTAGGCTCCAGCTCCCATCGGCCCTGACCTCCACACATCAGCCCCAGCATCATATGGTTGTGCTGTCTGGGGCTGATGGAAATTGTGGTCTGAAATATCTGGAGGGCACCAGGTTGGGAGAAGGCTGGTCTATGGTCTATAGGTGAGCCATTGTAAAGAGGGACTCAGCAGAGCAGTAGCTGCCACAGGGGGGCAGGTTTGGCAGTGAGTCAGATCACCCTCGGGCTGTGCATCTCAGAGGATATCTCTGGGCAAATTATGTGTGCGTCTCCTTTCTCTCCCCCTGCCCCAACCTGTCCCCTAATTTCTGTGAGGATAAAATGGGATAATCACCCCTGAGCCAGAGGCCAGCTTGGTGGAATGCCTCCCTTTGGAGCTTGTAGCATCTGAAGCCATGTTGTAATTGCATAACCCTCTTCTTTTCACCAGGCTGAACTGGAGAAGAGGCCAAAGAAAGTATCTCAGATCCGGATTCGAAAGACTATCCCTAAACCAGATCCCAACCTCACCCCCATGGGACTTCCCCGACCGAAAAGGTAGGAATGTATGTTCTTGTGCTCAGACTAGATGGGCCGCTTGGTCTGAACCCAGCAGGGCTCTTCTTGTGTGCTTAACCTGTATCCCAAATCTCTTAACGTTTTGGTGTGCCTCTTAAACTCCTTTTTTCTTCTTCTGACCAAACGCAGCAGTAACTAGATCGCATGGATTACAGCTGTTTCTGATGTATCTCGATTATCATTCTTCCAGATTGAAGAAGACAGAATTCAGTTTGGAAGAAATATACACCAACAAGAACTACAAATCTCCCCCTACAACCAGGTTGGTTTACATATACCAGTGGAAGGGCTCTCTCTCTGGACCCATCCTGGGACAGAATAGCAAGCCTCCATAGCTGAGTTCCAGGATGTTAATCTGCTGTACAAAGAGAATTCACAGAAAACTGAATAGCTCTCATTTGTTCATGATCTGTGTTGTTGGGGGTAGTCATAAAGTAGTGAGCTAATGAGAACCAGTTACATTGCCTTTTTTGTGATGTGCAGAAGTGTATTCATACCCACTTTCATGCTGAAAAATATGTCTAAATATACACTGATATGAGGAAATATACTAGATTTAGCTTCTGTTCAGCCTCTTCCCAACCCCTCCTCCCTGCTGTAACTTTGATCTTTGGCTGTACTTTTAGAGCAAAGGGAGTGGCTTGGAAGATATTCTGCCTGGATATCTAGATGCCAGCAGGAAACCATCTGGGAAGTGTCCTAGCAATGGGATGATGGCGATTGGATTTCTAAAAAAGGGTTGGTTTGTGGTTAGAAACTCTTAAGGTACAGCTTAGCTCTGTGTGGCAGAGATAGGAGGTTTTTAGAATCACAGATATCACAGGAGGTCACTGTTTAGTCATTCTAGTTGCCTTCTCTCTCAGAGCAGGGCTGTTCCTGACACTCCTGTGGTCCGTGAGATGTCATGCAGTTAGTGACATTCTAAGCTTACTTCTTTTGGCCTTCCCAGGTGTCTGGAGACCATCTTTGAGGAGCCAAAGGAGAAGAACGGGTCCTTGATCTCCGTCAGCCAGCAAAAGAGGAAGCGGATTTTGGAGTTCCAAGATTTCACCATTCCCCGGAAGAGGAGAGCACGCAGCCGAGTCAAAATGATGGGCGGTTCCACCCGGGCTCAGAAGGCTGCCTTGGGTGGAAGAGAACTAGACGTTCTCTTGATCCAGAAACTGACAGACCTGGAAAGCTTCTTTGCCAAGGAGGAAGAGCAGGAGCAAGCATCAGGCAGTTGAGGGTGGGCTGGCGGCTGGGAACGGCCCATGTCCTTTAGTGCTTCAGTGTGCCTGGAAAGGCACGTAATCAGTTTCCCCATATGAAACCACTCTGCTCCGATCCCCGGACGATCAGCTCTTGTTTACGGGCCTGTCTGGCATGGCCGTAGAGATAGTTCATTAAGCACTGGGGAGGAGAGCTTCTAATTTCCTTTTAACACAGCCAGGTGGCTCTGTCATCCTCCTTGCAGCCCCACTGAAAATCATTGTTTTAACATCCTCTGGGGGAAATGGGTGGGGCAGATTAAAGGCTAATGCACCTTCAAAGGCAACAGGATTTAAAGAACTTCCAAATGTATGTGTGCGTTGGGTTTTCGGCCACTCTGCTCTTTTGTGCCCCCCACCCCTAGATGTCGTAGGGGGCTAGGAGGACCGAAAAGCTTGAGTAAAATAGGCAGCAGGGGGAAGAGCTTATTCACAAGCAGCACTTGTGAAGCAAGATTTCAACATTTTTTCCATCGTCCGTAACCAGTCAAGGATCCTCTGCCGCTCTCTTGATTGAAATTGTCTCAAGTCAGCCAGAGTCTCTCCTGGGAGATCCCACGACAACATAACAACTTGCACTTTTGTACTTTCTTTGCTGCATGTGGACCCGTTTTAAAGATGCGTGGTACGGACACTGTGGGTTGAGGTTCCCCTGGGAAATGGCTGTAATTGTTCATCCCCCCCAGACGAGGGATAGCAGGTAGCATGAGCTCAGCCCCGCTCTTTCCCTCCTCATTATGTTCCTTTTGCTGACTTGAACCGTTCGGTATTTGACACACCAGTGGATTTCAGCTGCAAAGTGCGCCACATTTTGTTGGGTTATCTCCCCATCCCGACATCGTCTCTTCTCCCTGCCTGCAAATGCTGTGACTCTTAGATTCCTCCTCTTTTTAACTTGAAAAATTATAGGTTTGGGGCCAAGCATTGCCTAGCTCATCTAGTTGAACAATTTATTAATAACCAACTGGTCTGTATAGCCTGGTGAGTAATACAGTACTGGATCCTGACAGGTGGAAGCTGGTGAGCGGCCAGTGACAATTGGTAGCCACACTCAGGAAAGCTTAGCCTCCCCCTGCCCAGTTGGGAAATTTCTGTGCTCTGGGATACTCTTCCCCTCCCCATTTTTATTTGAGCATTTACCGTAGGGAACAGCAGCTGCTGTGTGTCTGCAGTGCCTATAATTTGGGCCAGATTTAATGGCTGAAATCCTCATAGCTCGCCTCCCTCTCATTTAAAATTTGCACTTTCTGTACCTCAAATGCCCCTTTGGGATACCTTCTTGTTACCTCCAGAATGAGCATTGCTCTGGCATCCAATCAATATAGCAGATGATGGTAACTCGGGCAAGCCCGGGGTGAAATCTGTGCTGCCCTCGCTTCTCTGCCATCCCCACATCGGAGGAAGCAAGAAGCAGAAGGTGTCAGCCCAGTTGCCTGTGATAAAACCCTGGGCCTGTAAACTGGAGAAGTGGAGGGTGGGGGGCTGCCGCACATGTGCCTGAAGCAACCGTTGGATTCCTGCTGCATACTCATCTGTATGGGCAAGTGAAATAGTTTCCCCAATGTGATAAAGGTGAGAAAACTGGGAATCGTTTTTGTATGGTGCAACCTACCCTGAAGTGGCACCCTCTCCAGATGGTTTGGACTACAACTCCCAACAGCCCCAGTATCGTATGGCCATGCTGGCTGGGGTTTGTGGGAGTTGTAGTTCTGCCACTGTGGGGAAGGTTGGACTAGATATCGTAGCCAGTTCCATATGTGACTGATGTTATGTTTGCTACTGCATGCAAATCTGTGGATGCTCCTGGCTAGCAAATAATACTTTTATCATGGTAAGCGATCCCTGAACATCTCTAGTCTCGATATTTTGGATGTGTTGAATAGAATCATCGTTAGAAGTACATTTTAAAATACATTTTTTTGTCCCATAGTGGGATTCTATGACACAGCACACCAGGACAGATTGTGATGTGGGGATTTCCAATTCCGTTGTTGAGCTGATGTTCCATGAGTGCCAGGCAGGGTCAGTGCTCTGAACAGGAGTATGTCCTCCACTGTGAATTTTGAATTGTCTGTTGTTGGTGTCTTTTGTGTGGGTGTGGTTTTCTTTCCCGTTTTGTTCGCTTCCTCTTGAGAATGCATTTCTGTGAAGCTGCAACATGGGAACGCAAGGACTGTTCTTGCCTTTGTTTTGTTGCAGCTGACCAGAAAATGAGGCCGAATTTTCCCTGTAACGTGGTGGGATCTGTGGCAATCCCAACAATGGTTGGCATTGAAAGAGGCTTTCTTCCCTACCTGGGATTCTTTCTAAAGGCGTCGTTTTGTGTGAATGCAAGTTCCTCTAACCCCTGTTCTTATAGGACCCGTAGACGGGTTGTGGCAGTAGTGTGGCTGGTGAAAAGTGTCCTCTGGAGCTGCCCCTACCGCATGAGAGAGGTTTGGAGGATAGGTTCCCGAGGAAGAACCTGCCTTCAGGCAAGGCCCTTTCCAAGGTGGGGACTGGAATTCTTTTCCTTTCCTAGTTTTCAGTACAATCATTGAAGAAATTCTACCCAGAGCACTTGAATGAAAATTCCCTGTCAGGAAAGAGCCAAGGCAGCCTCTGGTGTAAGCTCTTTGGGACCGGAACATCGTTTTGTAATAAAATAATGTGGCTTGTTAGGACTGTGTCTGCTTGAATGAAATCAGGAGTACATAAAAATGTAATCCCTCTGCAGCTGCCAGGAGGAAATAGGGCTTGCAAGGTAACATCGCCAGGGACAGAGCATGGGTCATCTCTGCCAGTGGTTAGATTTGACTGTCTCCTTGTCAGGCTGGTCTGGCTGACGTTGTCCCCAGAGCTCTTTGATGAGGCTCCAACTGCTTTGTGGTTAGTGTTCAGAAATGGCTTCTTTAAGCCTTTTGCATTAATAAAAACTGAATGGAAACTTGCACATTTTTGTACCTGTCATGTCATTATTATGTGGTGTTTTTGTTTTTAATTCCAGTAGTCTGAGTTTGAAATTTTGCTTTCTTCGTATGTTAAATTATGGAAATAAAAAAATTAACATTTCATGCGTGTGTTAAAGGGATTTCTTTGTTTTATAGCAATGCCTTTATTTAAATTTTCAGTGATATACAAGACCTGGAAAGTATCAGATTGGGAAACGCATGGCTAGTTGTTAAAATATAGGTAGATCTGCAAGTAAATCTTATGCAAGCCATTCCAGGGTAAGCTGCTGTGAAATGTTTCTAGGCAAGTGTATGTTTTGGAATAACTGAAGATACAGCCTGAGGAAAACTTTAGCAGCAGGGAATTCAAGAGCTCTTCCAGCATTGTGGTACTGGAGGCTGGCTACCAACGCGGGTGACATTCTAGTATTAGCTGGTGTACTAAACCCACCTTGCATATGTTTCCTAAGGAAAACAGCCAGCCACTGATGAAGCCCACAGAGCCTCCTGGCAATTCTCTGCCTTCCTGGCGAATGCATCAAATCTTCCACTGCAGTCTCACTTCTGTTTTGGGAGTTTCCCTAGAAACAACATCAGTGTTGCTCTGAATAGATGCAAGTGTCTTGTTTGCAGAAGTCCAGGATGCCTGAAAACCAAAATGGGATATATCTAAGTTATGCCACTAGGCAGGTGTGTGTGTGTGTGTGTGAGAGAGAGAGAGAGAGAGAGAGAGAGAGAGTGTGTGTGTGTGTGTGTGTGTGCACCCGCTGTGATTTTCTGAGAGTCAAACAAGCTCAGAATGTAGCTTCCTCAGAATCTCAAATTTGCTTTCTGTAAAACATGTTTTCAGCCCTTAAGAGCTGCAAGAATGTGTTTGGACAGCTGCTGAAATCTTTTTAGCAAAGCCAGACAATGGTCTGAAATCTATATATCTTTGGGTTGAAGCAAGGGGCTCTGTGCCCTTTATGGTTCCTACCCTAACCCATTACAATAACCAAGCAAAATACAATTTGCAGGGGTGTTATGTGGGGTTGTTGTGCTTTAATTGCATTATGTTTTTATATACTGTAATTCCCCCCCCCAAAAAAAACACACCTCATGAAGGGTGGATAAGGAATTCAATTAATGATGATGATAATAACTATCATTTATCAGAAATTGCCTAGCATCAACTGATTTGAGCATAATTTGCACTATCTTGCTGACACTTAACCTGTGCACAGCACATCCAGACTACTCAAATAACTTTGCAGGCATGGATTCTATTAAGTTTCATTGGTCTTACACAGTTCAACTTAATGTCTGTCAGACATTCAATAACCTGAGAGTTCTCCAACAATTTTGCATATCATGCATTCTATTACTAGATCCTGTAGAAGCTCTCCAGCAAGTGGATCAGTATTCTTGCCCTCATAAGCATGTCAAGTACAATGCAGTAGAGGGCAAGTGGGGTGCACAACTTAGACCCTGCCATATGTCTCCTTCCAGGTAAGCCCACCTTACCTGCAGGTGTGCAGTTGAAAACAGACTCTGCAAGCTGGAAGAAGGGCTCCCCAAGGATTGTCTCATAGTCAAGGTGGCTTGTAGGAATGAGCTGCCGAGTGGCATCTTTAAAGAGCAGGTCACTTTCACCGTACGCCTTTGATTGAAAGAGCTGAAAGGTCAAGCCTACGCTTTGTTCCTAAAAAAGAGAAAGGTGAAGCTGTGGAAACGTGAGTACAAGCAAAGGCAATATAGAGCGCTTCAATATCTTTTCTGTCTGGTTATGGACTGTACAGATTGCTTCACCCATTTCCCTCTCTGTAGTCTGCTAGGAATCATCTCTATCATTTTGACTCATTGTTTTCCAAAAGCATGGCCTTTATTTTCCTCAAGGGGCAGCAATTGTAATTGGATGTCCAGCAGTGGCGGGTGGGCATGCAATTCCCCTCCCATCCCCCAGATCATGTTCCCAATTAAAATCACACCACCAAAGGAGGCCACAGAATATTCTTTGGATGCAGAGTTGCTTTTCCACTTGCAGCTTAAAGCCAAACAGCAATAACTGGGTGTTACTTAAACCATCCACGGCTGGAAGCTCTCACAAATAATGTTTAAGCTCTTATCGTTCAGTCCGACACGTTCAAACTGACCTGTGACTTCACCAGGAAGTCATAGACCTTTGCTACAGTTACGGGGCGTGTCACAACTATATTGGGAGGGACAAGGCCCAGGTTGCAGACTTTCCATTCTGTCACATTTGCGCGGCTGCCGTCGAGGCACAGGAGTTCAAGGTCACTTGGAGAACATCCTTTTGCCCAGCCTGAGCTATCCAGGTCTGCGAAGGAGCAAAAACAAAGCAGTTCTTCATGAGATCCATTTGCTTTGTAAATAAGATCCAGATATCTGTCATTGAACTATTGATCATTTTAAAGATCTCTTATGATATCTTAAGAATTAATAGAACAAAAGAATACAGTACAATTGTTTTTTATGCAGGTGTTAAGTTCCAAGAGTTCCGATATTCTCAGAAACAAAAGTACAGTAGTACTAGTTCACTCTTACGACGTTAGATTAGATAGGCTATTTAACTGGTGAGAACATCTGGAGGGAAGTTAAGTTGAAAATTCCCTTTGACACCTTACTGGAATCTTAAAAGATTGAAAGAATCATCTTACACTGAATATTCTGGAGCAGGTTATGGTGTTCTAAAAAAGCCACATCACCAAAACTTCTTCCACTGGGATCACCAAAGAGGCATCTGGAAGAAGAGTGGTCCAAATCCAGCAAAAGTTAGTCACGTGAATGGCTTAAAACACAGTCAGATCATCCCCCCCCCATTGTGTTGCAAGCTGCATTTACAGTGTTTTTTACATGGGTGTGCCCCTTATGAGTGAGGGGTGGTGGAGAAATTTGGCTCAATTTGCATTTTGATACTAATCTGCCTGATTCTCACTTCCAAAGATGATACATGAACCAGAATGTAGCTATTCTTAGAAATTTGCACTTCTCCAAATATAAAGTGTGTCCATAAGTGTATATATTAATGAAAATAACCTATACAAATGCATTACATTATGTAATACTGCTTGCAAAATGTATGTATTAGGCAAACCTGCAACATACAAATATGTGTCTGTTAGGCGAAAATAGCACTAAAATGCTGATTATTTTTCATGAGGACTTAAAAAAAAATACATCGCAGACTGGTGGGGAAAGTGACAAACTGAATTTAAGATTGAGGAAAAATGAGAAACAGAGAGAAGCCAAAATTTACAGATTTCTCCATTCCTCCTCCGAGCATGACTTAGTAGTCTGATAAAACCCACTATTTAACTTAGTGTGTAATGACTGCCACCAAGGAATTTAGAGTTTGGCAGCAGTCAGTCATTGTTTTTTTTTAAATATAATTTTAATTAAATGTTTCCTTCAGTTACAAAATCCTTTGTCTCTTTTTTCAGGCAGCAGTCTTTTCTACAAATCAGTTACATGAACCTTATAATGTATACAGCAGTCATTTTTAAGCAATATCCTTTGACTCACCTGAGGGCACCCAGGTTTCCATAGTAGAGTTCGTTGTGATTGGCTGCGCACCTGGATGACCTTCCTCCCTCCGCCTCCTTTTGCCCAATGCAGACTTTGCAAAGGTTCCCAACACCTCCTGGCATGCACCCCTTCCAGAAGTAATCCTCGTAAGCTTTCAGTGGGGAGAGAAGGGCCAGTAGTTAAACTTGCAGTGGAACAGTGGTTAAAAGCAGTGGAGGAAATTATTCCCTGATGACCGAAGAAAACTAAGGAACAGGATAGCTAATTTTACTCAGCTTGCTGTTGCTTGTGCAGAAAACTTTTAAAAGCAAAACTAAACAGTTGGTTGCTTATATTTATTTCTCTTTCAGCAGCCAGGTATCATTTGCTTTTCTAAACGCTTGTGTGATGCTTCCCCTGCTCTTTCGGTGCATATGAGTTTTGCTAACTTGAACATTTTGGCTGAACTGATTGTCTAAATCAGAACTTCCAAACCAAGGTATTGTTCTGCAAATCAGCCATAAAAAAAGTTTGTGTCTGTTGCAGCAGTGAAAAGGAGCCAATGAGAGAGTCTTCTTTGTATACCTTGTCTGTGCAATGCAGTTTGTACACATACATAACTTGCCACACACGTCACCTAATTTACACATTAAAATCCTTTTTTTCTGGGGACAGTAAGCTTCTCTCAAAATACATTTGTGCATCGCAAGCTGGATAAATCTGTACCACAAGCCCAGTATTTTCATACTTCAGCAGTATCAATTCCCACCAGCATTCAGGCCCCAGATAGAGAGAGGCATTAATGTGCAGCTTATTTTAATTTCTGTGGCCACAGCAGCACAGGGATGGGGAACCTATGGACTTTCAGATGCTGCTGGATCACACCTCCCATCCTCTCTGATGGTTGGCCATGTGGCTGATGGAAATCTAACATAATCCTCAGGACCACGTTTTTTCCCAGCCCACACTGTACCGGGTCGTGAACTCGTTTGACATATTCAGTAAAGTAGGCCCCATTTCCTGCTGCACATGTTTAAACCAGACGTAGCTAATGTGTTGCCTTCCAGATGATGCTGGACTACAATTCCCATCATCATTGACCATGCTGCCTGCTGGGACTGATGGGAGTTGTAATCCAACAGCATCTGGAAGGGACTGTGTTGGCTAGAACAAGTAGGAGGCTTAAATGGAACATAGAAAGGGAAGTGGCCTAGGCTTTTATCCTGATTCAATAAAGATCTAGGACAGGCTTCCTCAACCTTGGCCCTCCAGATGTTTTTGGCCTACAACTCCCATGATCCCTAGCTAGCAGGACCAATGGTCAGGGATGATGGGAATTGTAGTCTGGAGGGCCAAGGTTGAGGAAGCCTGATCTAGCAACACCACCCCGACACACCCACTCCCACCTTTCCTCTCAAATCAAGTTGTCTCCATTTGTTTTGGAGATTCTGCTGTAATTCTCACCAGAGCTGAGGTTGCAGCTGGCAGTGCCATTCTCCTGAGCCCCCACCGTGTATTGGGCAAGGAGGAGCCACCCTCCTGGGCTGTACACATGGCTGTGGCAGGAGCGCCTCCTCCCCAGATTGTAGATGTTCACATGCTTGGCATTCTTCTTGACAAGGGCCACTGCATAAATTGGAGGAAGAGCTGTGTGGCAACGAGGAGGCATTAGAACATGGCAGCAGGAGCGGATCTACTATGAAACAAAGGAAGCTTAAGCTTCTGGGGCCCCTAATCCTGGAGGGACTTTAAAAAGGGAGGGGTCTAGTAGATGCAATTCGCATTGCATGAAAGGTGGTGGGTTCTCCTTCCTTGGAGGTTTTTAAGCAGAGTTTGGAAGGCCACCTGTCATGTAAGATCTAGATTCCTGCATTGCAGAGGGTTGGATCAGATGATCCTCGGGATCCCATCCACATTTCTATGATTACAGGCACTTCCCTTTACCTGTAAGGTGAGCCAGCTTCTCAGTTTCCTCTTCTCCCTGAGCTGAAGTGCATTCTTCTCCTGTACACAAAAAGGCATAAGGAAGTGACGTCTGAACAGAAGACTCATGCCTTACACCACTTGGTAGGTGCTCAATACTAAACACGGATCTTCTCCAACCTGACCTTCCCCCCATATTTTGGACTACAGCTCACATCAGCCCCAGCCAGCAGTGTCAATGGCCAGGGATCATGGGAGTTGTAGTCCAAAACATCTGAAGGTTGTCAGTTTGGGAATTACATCAATTCATGTCTCCTTTAGGAAAGTGCCTTTATATCAGGCACAGGAGCTATCAGTTTTTTTTCTCTGAGGGAGAATTCCTCTGGAAACCAGAATCCCAGGATGCTCTAGCTGAGATACCCATGTCGGGAATGCCATGTGAACACTCTGGCCCCAGAAGTGAACCTTCAGACCACCTTGCAATATCCATTTGCTCCATTACAAATTCACTGTGGCACTGAGGAACTTGCACCAAGAAGACGGGGCACAGGAAAAGACCACAGGCGCATTCTTCGTACATGCCTGTTCATTACTCGATGATTGCAGCATCAGCTATTGCCTTGTAAATGATCAGTCACAGAGTGAACACCACTGTGAGCACTGCAATATCACCTGTCAGTGTCAGAAAACAGCAGCACAATACTGACTGTACTATTCAACTACCAGTCATCAAGTGCCAAGTCACAGAGTGATGCACTTCAGTGCACGAGTCAGCAAAGTGCTCTTTTAATTCTTCTGGGTTGCAAGCTTTGCTGAACTGAAAACAAAAGCCATTGGAGTGAGAACTCAGAATTGGATGGCAGTAAAGGCTATAAAGGCGATTCATTCATTTGAGTGGTTTAAAGTTAAGCGTCATTCCAGGATGTTTTAAGGATTTATTTTAACTTTCATTTTATCTTAATACTAAGTACATCTGCTTGTGTTTGTGGCAACAAGACATTTTATGTTTATTGTTTGCAATGACTCTATGGCTATGAGCAAGAAATATTTATCATTATCATAACAGATGCGCACACACACATCACATCACCTCACCTCTGCCATGCACCAGATTAGGCATTTTACACACCACTGACATATACGGTTATCTGCAGCAGCTTGCAGACTATTCCCCCTGCATGCTTAGAGGTATTTTTTATGTTTTACTTTTATTGCCACTCTAGTGAAAAACCAATTAAAATGTGTTAGTTTGGTGCGTGTATTTTTTTTAAAAAGAGGCAGCTCACCATAACATTCTGCAGCCACAGGAACAAGCGCGCATCTCCCTGCAAAGTAGGCATGTGTGGCGTCCAGTGTAACGGCGTCTGCCTCATTGTTCTGCCCCGTGAAAAAGTGCACAGTTGACAGTCTGACATTGGCATGTTAAAGAAAGCCACCCCCTTCCCTGTAAGCCATGGAGTTCTTGCCAGAATTGAGGCCTTTTCCCAGCCATCGTCTGTCTGGGCTGGGAAACAGGTGGAACCGGAGAAAATATTAGTTTTATTAATTATACCCCGCCCATCTGGCTGTGTTGTTCCAGTCAATCTGGGCCTTATTGAGATGGGGTGATTTATTTGTATCTTTTGCTTATGTAAAAAGAAAACGCTGCCGGTTTTACTTCCCAGACCGTGTGCAACTCACCTTGATCAGCTCAATGCAGTTGACCATAGAGTTTGCTTGGACACAGACCAGCGGGTGTGACCTGACATTCAGAGCCCACTCCTCACATTTGCGGAGTTCAGCGTTGCTGATACAACACCAGCGGACCAGGCTGTTGGCCAGGGAGCTCCCTGAGGCAGCAGGAGAAGGTATTGTCATAGGAAGCAGAACAAATTGCATCACCTAGTAACCGAGCTGCTAGTACTTCAGAGATCTGAGGCATAGGCTCACAGAAAGATATTTGCGTAAAATCTGCAGATGCTAATTTATATTATAGAAGCAACTTTAGATGGTGAGCCAGGTGGTTTCCCATCTAGATCACCCCAGACATATACTTTAGTTGATTTGCACCCCAAATCAGTTCAGTTTCCCTTCCATTACAAAAATTCGTAGGCAGTGTGCCCCTGAATAATGCCCAGTGGCTGGGAACTGCAAGTGGAGGAGCACTGCTGTTGCACTCAGGTTTGGCTTTTGGGTGGCCTTTGTGGCAGCTGATTGGCCACTGCAAGGACAGGATGCTGGGCTATCTGTGCCTCAACTGGCCTGATCCAGCAGGGCTGTCCTTATGTTCTTATTCATTGCCCTCCAAAGCATCACTAGATGAGATCACATTGAATTAATTTATACTCCTAATTCAGCATCCAGCCCAGTTCTGCCTCTCAATTCAATTAAGCACCCAGAAACACCTGGGACTCCTAGAAAATGATCTGGGGGCCCATACCTCAAGGGCTGACCTCCAGCTACGCTCCTAGTGCTATATAGGATCTTCGGGGCTCTTTTGATCCTATATAGGATCTTTCGGGACTCCCCATGATTTCATGAGGGAGGGAGGCACTCTCTCACCTTCATGGCCCAAGCCCTGCAGCAGAGCAACATAATCCAGGCCAAGAACGTGGCTGATTTCAGCCTCCTCATCAACAAGCTGGAAGTGGTGCGTCGCATCGTGGAAGAGCAGGTTCTTCCCTCTGAATGGCGCAGAGGCAAAAAGCTCGAATCTGGCCTTCTCTCTTCCCTTCTTTCCAAAGAGGTGCTAAGGACAAGAGCAAGTTTCAGCTAGCCTTGGGCTACCCAGCAGAGGTGGCTATATGATGAAATAAGCCACTGGGACAGCCAACACGGCAACTTCCAGGTATGGTTGGCTTGCAATGCCCATCATTCCGGATGACTGGCTATGCTGGCTGCAGCGGATGAGAGGTGGATTGCAACAACATCTGGAGGCAGTATTGGCACATATGATGGGGCAAAGCTATCTTCCCAACACCAGCATCACCGCCGCCTCTCTGGATGGGATGGGATTTCGGCAAGGTCACAGCAAGGTCAGGGCCATGCAGCTGCACCAGTGGGACTGCTGCTGCCAAACCAGTGCTGCTCCTGGTGCACCCATATAGAGACCCACACCCTCCTTATCATGTCAGTGCCATCCTGGTAAGTAGCAGTGACACCAGTATTGGGTTTTTAAAAAAATTATCTGCCATGACTCACCCAGAAACATACTTCTTTGCTATTTTCTTCCAAATGCTGATATAACTTCAGCATCTCTTTTCTAGTTATTATTTAGCTGATAATATAGTGAGCCAGCAGCAGAATAATTGCACCCCCCCCAAAAAAAAGAGGCCACATATCCCCAAGGGAAAGAGAGAGTGTGGACATGATTGCAACACCCTACAAAACTGGCTTGGCACCTCCCACAAGCCATTCAATTGGTGAGAGCTTTCACCAGCCTGCCCCCCCCCCGATGTTTTGTACCACAACTCCCATCAGCCCCAGCCAGCATGGCACATTGTTTTTAGGAGCACAAAAACTAGAGCACTCAGTTTCAACACTCAAAACAGCCAGATTTTGTTGTCTGCCAAACACTTTTTAATTTTTTTGAAATGGAATTGTCCTTTTGGCTCTCTCAGTAGCTCTTTGTGTCAACTAGGCCTCAGGCATGAGCCCTACTGTACCCCTCCTTGTGTTGGCTAAGAAATACCTGAATGACAGTCAGAAACTTCTTGGCGATCTTCTTGAAGTTGTGGCGCGTGACAATGGCCCGTCCTGGCCCTCGGCCCAGATTGCAGGCAGCGTAAGCAGTCATGGGAGCTGTGGACCCGTCAGGACACAGCAACTCATATTCTTCTTGTTCTAACTCTGAACAAGGGGAGGGGAAAAGAACGACTGGCATTGAGAGAAGCTGGAGTGAGAGAATTTAACTTCGGACTGCTGTACGCTTCCAGGGCAAATGTTAAGATGAGAGTCCCCGAGCAAGAAGTTTACCTGTGGCGTTCATGATGGCCAGGTGATCCAGGAAAGCAACATCTGCCACCCCATTCTTCAAGCACCTGCACACAGATTGAAGTGGCGTTAGCACAGGAGGCCACCCAGCACCTGCTCCAGCCCCACCCGCCTGCACTTCAAGCACAAGTGCAAGGCCACCTGAAGGCCCCATCTGAACCAGAGAAGGGTTCGCCACCGCTGGTCTCACAGAAGTGGTTCTTGTCCTGGATGTAGGATTTCTGTCCTTGGCAAAGGGAGCAGAGCTGCGGAGAGGCGACTCCGATGCCGGGGATGCAGCTGGCATTGAAATAACCACCAACGACTGGAGAAATGAGAAGGGGAGACATTCTCATGGAAACGCACTGCTAAAATAACACAGATTCTCGACTCAACCTCTGCATGATCAGAATGTAAGAAGAGCCCATCTCGGTCAGACCCAAGAAGTCCCATCTACTCCAA
This sequence comes from Podarcis erhardii, assembly GCF_964252035.2. Taxonomy (NCBI): domain Eukaryota; kingdom Metazoa; phylum Chordata; class Lepidosauria; order Squamata; family Lacertidae; genus Podarcis; species Podarcis erhardii. Next base: position 27,025,459 of record NC_138505.1, on the reverse strand, counting down.
CATTCTGTTCTCAAATAGCCAGCCAGGGACTTCCGGGTTAGCGCGAACGGCTAATGGCGGATTCCCTCCGAGCTCCGGAGGGAATCGGCTCCGCTGAAGACGGGTCTTGCCGTGCCGGCGACACGGGGACCCTCAGAAATAGCCAGCCAGGTGCCTCTGGCTCACAAGCAGAACCTAGGTGCAACAGCAGTGCTCTCTCCCCACTTGTGATTCCCAGCAAATTCAAAGTCATACTGCCTCCAGCAACAGAGGCAGAATGTAGCCCTATCCTCAGATAAGCATGCAGAGAAATGTACCCACTATGTTGTATTCCTAAGTATGGCTACTTAGAAGTAGACCCCTCTGACTTCATTGGGACTTCATTCTAGGTACAGGACTGCAGCCTGAGGTTGCAAATCTATAACCATATCTATATCCATATAAAACAAATCTATAACCTTTGAAGACATTCCATTGAACTCAATGGGGCAAACTTTTGAGCAGACATAATACTGTATGTTAATGCTGTAACCAAACATTTTCAAGAGTCAGACCCCAGTCTTCATCTATTTTTTAAATTAGAATTAGGAGTTTAATGTCTCATTGGCAAGGTGATAGTTCATCACCTGGGCTGCAAGTTAAGAATGTAGGTGCTTGTTTCACTTAGGCTACTTTGGGGTCTGGTCTCTTTCTGCAGTGGTGAATGAAAAAGAAATTAATAAATAATATGTTTGCAGCTAACAATGAATGGTAGCTTCTGCTTAATCATTAATTTTTAAATAACTGTAAATTATATTGCACTTTCTTTTCCTATATTGAAGTTTTGGTAAAATGTGGGTTTATTGAAACTTAACTGGTAAAAGACAATTAGCCAACTAAATTTCTTGAATTGGTTGACAGACTTAATCCTTTTGAAATTAAAGATGCCTCATAATGATCTGGATCAAAAAACAAAAACAGGAAGGGAGCACTTTACCAGGCAACGCAATGACAACAGGTGCTTCCTTTGGGTGTTGTCAAATTGGTTTGCAGCTCTCCCTGAAAAAAAGCTCTGGCCAAACAGGATCTGAGAACTTGTCTCAGGATCTCATCATGTGTTTATGATTTGTGGGCATAGAAGGGTATGAGAATACATTGTGAGGACACTTTGTGCATGTCATGATCAGCTCTTAGGTGCGGTTTGCTTTTTCTTTGACACGTAACATCCTGGGTATTGTCCAGCCTTAAAACAGTTAAGCAGTTTGGTGCTCTTTTGGTTTCAGTAACATGCTCTGACATTTCTCCTGCTCAAACCAGGGGGACTAAAGAGGATGTCATGTGGCAGAAGTGGTCCCAATATAAGTAGAAGGACTTGGGACCTATGGTAGGTGCTCTGCACATTGTCCTTCCCCTCAAATTCCCATGGTTGCAGACCACTGATACAAGGCTAAGCATCTGATCTTTCACTGTGCACTCACTGTGGCTGAGAGGCTGGTCTTCATCCCATACAAGGTCATTCCTAACCAGAAGGAAGCCCAAAGGGATGTTCCAACCAGAGGTCCACCTGGCTCCATTGTGGCAACTGCGGCTCCCTTTTAGCCTTTGGATATCCAGCGTTCCTCGTCTGGCCACAGCTACAGCAAACACACAGTTACCTAGTGATAAAAAAAGTACAGAAGATACAGGAACCATGTTAATGAACACTGAGAGATCTCTGTGTGAACAGAACAGCCTTCCTCAACTGCATGCCCTCCAGTTGTTTTGGATCACAACTTTCATCATAGAGACATGCTGACTGGAGCTGATGGGAGTTGTAGTCCACAACATCAGAAGGGCACCAGGTTGGAAATGGCTATACTACACTAAGCCTTCCTTCGTGTTCTCAGGATTTCCTAGGGAGAAGGAATGATGGTTGAGCCCATAGGAGCCGACGGGGCTTTGCCCCACCAATAAAGTATCTGAGGGGGTTGTCCACCCAAAAGTTGATGGGCATTGCCATTCAGATGATTGTGTTCACCACATCATGTGATCGAATACGCAGGGTGGGGCTTGCCTTACCTCCCTCCCCATATTTTATTCAAGTTGGCACCCTGGTTGAGCCAGTTAAGTCTGTGTTATGTTGATATGCTCTCAGTTTATCACAGATCAAAGCAATGTCTGTGTGGAAAAAGCAGGGCCAGTTCTGCTAAAGAAATGTTTACGGTACTTCCAGATGGCAGTTTAATTTACAGTTGGGCTATTGGCACCAGTTTTGTTTTGTAAATTATTGATTTTCTGCTGGAAAGATTAGATCCCAGATTAAGTTGGGGGGCAGGGTATGGACAGACATTTTGATGCCAATGATGTCATGAGGACCATGAGGAGTATCTATCCCATAATAAAACCCCAGAGCCAAGGGAGAGGGCCTCCCTCCAGAGCACACTGCTTGGAACACTTCCATGACCCTTGACCTCCATTGCCAAACTAGGTACACCAGGGATTGTGCTGACTCAAGGCTTGGCTGGGCAGGCTCTTTACATTTCCTGTAGGCTCTGGTCAATTTGCTGGGTGCTGACACCAGCCCTGAGGGTATGGTCACTGACTGACCTTCCATATAGATCTCCTTTGCCACCACAGTCAAGCCATAAAGCTTCACAGCCGAATACACATCTCCAGCATCCAAGGAGACAGCATCAGCTTTGTTCACCTAATTAAGAATGAGAAATAGTATTTAAAACAAGCTTCTGAATATCTTCAGTACAAGTTATGCTAGTCAGGCAGACTTTTCCCAACACTTCCTGGGATTATTGGCTAACATCCTGCCTCTAGTCATGGCAGAATTTCCTCTGGTTAGGATTTAATAAGTACGTATGTAGCAATAAATGGGCTGTAATCTCTCACATATTAAGCATGAAAACCTGCCGCAATAATTGCAGTTATTTGCCTGGGGCAACACCGCTTCCACCCTGAACAGATGCTGTGCTCAGCTAACCCCACAATTAATGTGCGACTCTTCATTCTCACCAGCGGTGGAGCGTGATTGTATGGTGCCCGGTGCATGCGCAGCGAACGGAGCCCGCTGTGCACCAGCTCAGCCCTCGCCACTGAAATTGCCAGAGTAATACCATCCCTGAGCCACTTTGTGAGGCACAGGGCCCTGCAGCACTTTGCAAGGCTCAGGGAAGGTGGCATTAGAAGGACGCCATGTGCCCTTCATCATCATCATCATCATCATCATCATCATCATCATTTATTATTTATACCCCACCCATCTGGCTGGGTTTCCCCAGCCACTCTGGGCGGCTTCCAACAAAACACTAAAATACAATAACCTATTAAACATTAAAAGCTTCCCTAAACAGGGCTGCCTTTAGATGTCTTCAATCACAGCCTCACCCTTGAGGGTCTGGAATCGAAGAGCACATGGCTGTTGCGCCCTCCTGGCGCAGGGCTGGCTCAGGGGGGGGGGGACGTGAGCAGCACACTGTGCCTGTCAGAAAAATGCACCCGGGGCAATCACCCCAGCAGCCCGCCCCCCATATACCCTTGATTCCCACCATCAACAACCTGGTGCCCTCAGGATGCTTTGGAATGCAACTCCAATAAGCCTCAGGAGCATACAGCCGTGATGGCTGGGCCTCATGGGATTTGTAGTCCAAAATGCCCAAAAGACATCAGAACCACCATATAATGGTTCTAAGGGGGTTGCTCGTGCGTAAGTTGCCGCCACTCCTGGCTAGGTTGCCTGGTTGAACCCTTTCTCTCTGTTACAGATAGGTAGCCGTGTTGGTCTGCCATAGTCAAAACAAAATAAAAAAATTCCTTCCAGTAGCACCTTAAAGACCAACTAAGTTAGTTCTAGGTATGAGCTTTCGTGTGCATGCACACTTCTTCAGATACACACTTCCTTTCTCTCTGGACAGCCTTGCACTCGTGGCTGTCTCAGTCGCTGGCAGAATCCGTCAGTGGGCGTTTCTTAAACTTCTTCCAGCAAAGAAGTTCTTTGACGCCAAGTCTCCTCCTACTCTCCCTGCGCGGAAGTCTTCTGCGCAGGGAGGGTGTGGGCAGCGGAGTGCCCGTGCTCTCCCCACTGGTCTCCGGTGAAGAGTCCTGGAGCCTTGTCTCCGATTCCCCTATCTGCCCCCCTTCACCCCTGGTGTTACGCTGATTTCCTTCCCCAGCAGATGGGCTGCCTCTCTCCCTGCTGGGACCCTCTCCGGCATCGCTCTGGAGCCTTCCCTCCGCCTCTGGCTCCGATGGCAGTTCCCTGACACACCAAGCCCACCATTCTGTTCTCACAGTGGCTGATCAGATGTCCTAAAGGGAAGCTGACAATAAGGGCATGAGCGAAACAGCACTCTCCCCTCCTGTGGTTTCCAGGTATTCAGAAGCATTGATGCCTGCTCCGACTGCGGAGGTAGAAGAAATGAATGAGATCCGTTATTTGGATAACCTCTGGAATTTCTTGGTACTCACTCTGATCTTGTCAATGCAGTCGTAAGTGTTGTGAGCTCTGATGCAGGAAACCCTGGCAAAGGCGTTGACCGCGGCAGGAGGCAAGACTGCCAGAAGCACTTTGGATAGCTCTGAGCACTTCCTCTGCTCCAGGTCAGAAAGGGTGCACCATCGGAACTTCTTTCCTGCAGGAACAGAAAGAGCAGGCAATGTTATGCATAGGGTAGAAACTGAGAAGCTTGAAGGTAAGCAATGAAGAATGTTGAGGAGCAGACATGGCTGGTCCCTATTTGAAAAAAAAAAATGCTATGCAGTCTGCACATCATTGATGAATGGCAGAGCCATCAGGACAGGATTTGGGGGAAGAAGTCAAGGCCCCACTCGGCAGAATGAGCAGGAGTCCCCACCTCAAAGCAGGAGTACCACATTTTGAAACAAGTCAGGTGATACGCATTGCCTGTAAGGGAGAGGGGCGCTGCAAAATAAGGATGGGGAACCCGTCTCCCTCCAGATGTTGTTGGACTCCAACCCCAATCTCTTTCTAGCTTTGTTCCCAACAACACGGCTTCCCCAACCCAATGCTACCAAACAAATAATAAATAATGAGAGGAGCACCGGTGCTGATGGTTGGCACAGCATTCCAATAACAAGACATAACATTTTAAAAATTAAATTAAAAATAAAGCAGAAGACTAGTGTAATGGTGGAGGAGCTTGCTGGCGCTTGCCTCTTAAAAGCAAATTAGCATTGTTCAGGGTGGAGGCTGCTTTTCATCTCCCTCACTCTTACCTGTAGACCTAAGAGCAAGAGCGGTCAGGAGGATGAACACAGTGGCTGCCGCAGCCTTCATGACCAAAGATGCAAAGCATAAATCCAGTTTGCTTCCACACACTGAAGCCTCTGCCTTGCCTCATACCAGGGATTCCAGAGCTATGACTGAAACAAACAAGGGGTCTTGGCACTGCCTTAAATATTTATTTTTGGGTTTGGGGGAGGATTAACAAAAGCGAGAGAGCAGCAGCAGCAGCAGCAGCAGCAGCATCCACTGGATGTAAGGATGATGGGAGGGGAAAGGGGCCCCATTCTTAGGCACAGATGGGAAGTGTTAGCAGGGCTTTGTCAAGAGTTGGCCTGGCGAGTCTGCGAGATAGAGAGAATAGATGAGTTATAACATTCTTCAGTCTTCTCACACTGGCAATCTGTCATACATAGCACTATGTTGGGCTTTAAAGACCTCATTTCACACTCAACAGAAGCAATTGAATCTTAAATATCCATTTGAGCTAGCATTCTGAGGATTTTCAAGTGTCAAGTGAAAAGAGAGAGAATGTGATCTACCCATCTGCACCCCCTCAGTCCCTCAGTTTTTTCTAATGGTTCAGAGTCCTTTACCTGCATTCTCCAGATACATACATACATACATACATACATACATATATAACTTTATCTGTATACCACGTTTCCACAGTTCAAGACACTTACAATATGAAAAAACACATAACTACAACATAATAAAAGTAGATATAAGCAATAAAACATAAAAAATATACCACGAAACTGAACAATTTCCACATAAATCATGAGATCTTAAATAAAAATACAATAAACCAACTGCAGCAACCCCCTCCCAACCAAAAACGTAAACTATGCTCCAGCCCAAGAGTCTGTTCAACAGCCTCAGCTTTTGTAGCTGGAGTCAGTCAGGGCCCTGCCTGCCTAAGCCAGTTGGAAAAAGGGATCCTCACAATACACACCCCCCCCTCCTGGATTGCAGGTGGCTCACCTGAGTTCATAGCAGAGATGAGATCTCAATTAAGTAATTAATAAATCTAAATTAAGGCAATACTTTTATTATTGTTAATATTGTGATGTTTTTACTGTTTGCTTCCCTGAGAGCGTGTGACAGAAAGACTGCTGGTGTGATGTAGTATAGTGGTTAGAACTTTTGCCAACCTGGTGCTTTGTAGATGTTTTAGAATACAACTCTCATCAGCCCCAGGGACATCACTGGGCAGCTATGTAGACTGGGCCTGATGATGTTCAAAACATCTGGAGGGTATGAGATTGGGAAAGGTGATTTACAATGCAATCCTATATACATGTACAAACAAGTCCTGCTATCCAAACACTCACTATACAAAAATTACCTGATCCAAACATGAGGAATTTGTACCCAAACAAAAATATGCACCGCAGATTCAGATATCCAAACAGCCAGACCTGCATGCATTACTGTAAACAAATAAGAAGCCATACTTTTTTGTCTTTTGCTGTTCCACTGCAACAGATTCACATGGTGGGAGGGAGGGATGGATGGGGAGAGATCAGATAAATAAGAGAGCATTTGTTTGCCTTTTGCAAAGTTTCAGAGGGTTTTCCTGGTTTTGCCCATCATTTTGGAATCAATGGAAAGTGTTGACTCGTTATGCAAACGCTTGCCTGACTTCCCAAGAATGCATTGTGTTTGTATAGCGAAACCTGTCTGTATTCAGAAGTGAGCTCCATTGAATTCATTGTGACTTACTCCCAGGTAACTGTGTACATACCACTCAACTGATCCCTGAATGTCCCGTTTTTGAGTGCAGCCCCCCAAAAACACATTTTGGAGGGCTGTGCGCCCGTGCGGGTCACATGACTCGTGTCAAAGCGAGGCTTTGAAAGACACGTGCCCCTTTTCCCCCTCTGTGGCATGTTGGAAGGTATGCACTGTATAGACAACTGCATCACGAAGAGGGTTGAACTATGACCAGGGTAGCCCAGGTTGAAGCCATGCTTGGCCAGAAGCTGACTGTGCCTCTGAGCTACTTGCTGCCTCTCACCATTTCTACCTTACAGGCTTATGAGGATAAAGGGAGGGTGGAGATGAACCACTTTTGCTGACCTGAGCTCCTTGAAGCAAAGCTTTGTTTAATAGAGTTTAATAAATGTAAATAAGGCAAGATGTAGAAACTCAACAGAACGATCTCCCTAGTGAGGCCTGCCTGCTGCTGGCATTAACACCTGCCACATCCACACCTGGCTTCCCCCAAAGAATCCTGGGAAATTGAGTTTACTCCTCACAGAACTACAATTACCAGCACCCTGAACAAACAAGAGCTCCCAGGATTACTTGGGGGAAGCCATGTACTTTAAATGTATGGTGGATCACAGTACAGTAGTGAACCCTTTCTGTGCTCTGTCATTATGCATCTCACCTCCTAGCCATTTAAGGGAATATGGATTATCATTGCTGTTCTCTGTATGTGCGTGGTGGTAGTGGCTTTTTAAAAAAAACACACCTGGTGGTTACTTTTATTTTTTTCATTACGAATTATTGTTCCACACAGTAGCTCCCCATAACTTATGCAGAACGAAGACGAATAAACCGAAATATAACTTTCCAACAAAGCAAACGCATCATTGTTAACAGCGGCGTGGCTGCCCTGATGCTAGTCGTTCCAGAACTGGATAAACTATCTGGCATTGATTTATTGATGGCTGTTTGCAAACGTGTGCGTGAGTCGCCTTGGAGACGTTTTGCGGCATTATTATTATTATTATTATTATGCTTTTTCCTACGTGAGAGAAAAAACCCAAGGAGCTCCCGGGCTTCCCTCAAGCCCCGCTGAGGCGAGGCGGCTGAGGCGCTGCGACCTAACCCAGCGCCTCAGAGAACCGGCGGCGGCTCCTCCTCCTCCTCCTCCGGCCCGAGGCCCGCCTCGCTGGCTCGTGCTCTCCAGCTGCGCCCGCCCAGTCGCTCCCTCGCTCCCTCCCTCCTTCCCTCAGCCCCGGCGGCGCGGCAAACGAGCAGAGAGCAGCCGCGCGGCGGGGCGACTTCTCCCTCCACCGAACGAGAGAGCAGCAGCAGGGCCAAGATGGCGGCGGCGGCGGCGGCAGGGGCTTTGAGGGTGGCGTGCGCCAGGGCGAGCGGCAGGTACCGCGCGGCAGTCCTAGCGGCGGCGGCGGCGGCGAGGCGTGAGGGAGAGGGAGGCGGGATGGTTTCGGAGGAAGGGGCTGGCCCTCGAGGGTGAGGGAGGTGGGGGGAGACAGGCAGACATGGCGGGGCGTGAGGCGCAGGGGGCGCAGCGCGTGCTCCGTGCCTCGCCATGCAGGTGTCGGGTGGCCCTCGGCCAGGCGGCGGATTCCCGTCTCAGAGGACCCCTGAGGGGTGGTGGTCTCCCCAACCCCTCACCTCAGTCCTACTCAGAGGAGACGTACTGGAGTTAATGGGGGCATCCCATTTCAGCGGGGTCTTCTCCGAGTGGAACTTGCAGTTGCCTTTGTATGTCTCCCTCCAGGGGAATTTGTGTGCACAAGGATTGCCAAAGCGGTGTACAGGTTCTTGTCGCCGTCAAATTTATGACCCAGCGGATCTCGACGAGAAATGAAACAGTTTAAAATTTAGAACAAGTCTAAACGTGAAACAAACCAATGTGTCATTAACGATATTCAGGGTTGCGCCCTACTCGTAGTAGAGCCGCTGAAATTCATAGGCATGGACTGAGTATGATTAAAGGCTGGATAATACTCCTCAGGCCCGGTACACACCACTTGCTTATTTTTATTAGTTGATTAATTTATATACGGCTGGCTGGTAAAAAAAACCCACCCCCAATACATGTATATACTCCCCAAATCCTGGGAACTGTAGTTTGATAAGGGTGCTGGGAATTGGAGTTCTGTGAGGGGTAAACGACAGGGTCCCAGGTTTCTTGTGTGGTGCGAGGGCCTGGGATGAGCTTAAAAGGTGCTTTTAAATGTATAGTGTGTACACAGCCTCACTATAAAGTTTTAATTCTAAATTGATCTGTGGTACTCTACTGTACAGTGTTAAGGTGGGAGATCACACTTCGGGACAAGGATTGTGAAGAGCAGCAGTGAAGTGTTAGGAAACTGCCTGAAGTTTAAAGTTTGGCATTTGCTTTCTTGTGTGGTGAGGGAAATGCACTCTGCCTGTGCTCAGGGGCACTTAAGCCTGCTCTTAACTGCCTGTATTGCTGCTGGAGTCCTTGTCTTCTCTTATTTCTCTCTAGTGCCATCCATGGTGCTTTCCCAAAATGTGAGAGAAAGGGGGGGATCTCTGCCCTGAGGTGCTTACAATGTGGTAGAAAATAAGAGGGATGTGGGAAGCAGGGAATGGAGGATAATGGAGGCAGGGGAGGGCTGCTCTACTTACAGATATTCAAGGCTTTGTTACAGGGACCTTGTGTTCCCCTTCTGGTGCAAAGGAAGCCCTAGCCAAGTGGTCAGTTCACTGCCCCCCTTGCAGTGTGTGCCTGTTGGGCCCTAGCTCAACTTGGAGGATTTGGGGGAAATGGCCTATCCACATTATTATCATTATTGACTTTATTAAGCCACCCATCCACACTGTCTCTCTGGGTGGCTCAGAGAAGCGAAAGATAAAATAGTATTAAAAACAAAATGTGGGAATTAAAAAACAATGACAGATATGATAAAATAATGCAACACAAAACTTTCCTTCTAGCATTAAATAAAACTAGAACTCGGTAACTCTCTGTGTCAAAATCACCTGGCACTGAATTTGCATTGGGAAAACATTACAAAATGTTGCATCAGGAGAAATAGATGCTCTTGAGGGGCCTTTGTAAGCATATTAGACTAGTTTTGTGTTCCTAACCAACAATGCCTGTTTTTGACTGGCATCAAGAATTTTTACCCATCCTGTTTTAGCTCTGGGCTTTGCATGTTATGCCAGTGCAAACTGATTTTTAAAAGCCCTTAAAGTCTGTTAGTTACCACTGCAATCCTTAACATGCTGATCCCATCCCTATGTATATTTCACTTTGAGGGCAGCTCCACTGAGTTGAATGGGACTTATTCTCAAGTAAGTGGGTATAGGACTTCAGCCTCCAGGTGTGTTCATAAGAGTGTTAACTCAGAAGTAAGTTCCACTAAATTAAATGGGGATATTGGAATTAACATGGTTAGAATTGCACTGTAATAATGAAATTTTGGTGGCAATCCTAAGCACCTATTCTTGAGAGTAAGCCATGTTCAACTCAGTTGGCTTTATTTTTTTGGCAAACACACATATAATTTCACAGTGTATTTGTGATGGCAAATAGTTAATATATGCAAAGGAAATTACTTTTGGAATTGAATTGTGTGTGCGTTTTTTAAGTTAAGTCTTAAAATTTCTTATTCTGTGCATATATGATTATCTCTCAGAAGTAGTTTATTTCATGGGTAGTTTAATTTCACAGGAGATGTGTCCGTCAACAGTTGCTAGCCATAATGCCTGTGTTCAGCGACAGTATGTTGTAAAATATGAACAAAAAGGGAAAGGAGGGCCTTTCTGGTGTTCTTCACAAACTCCTTTAAGCTGCTGAACAGAGTTGTGGTTCTCAGTGCCTTGCATGTGCTTTCCCACTAGAGTCACAGAGGACAGAAGAGAACTCTGTGGAACTCTGATCTGAATTACTCTCTTTTGTATCAATTCCATTTATAGTGTGGAGTTTGGACTCTAAATAACCTCATCATTGCTACCATATATACACACAATCAAGTCCCAGGGAATATATAAATTTGGGCTCTTGAATGTTCCCCTGCCACCCTAGCTGTAGGTCACTGGGAACACACAGGGGCTAGACATTCTTTGCTCATCTTTCCATCTCCATAAAATCTCAGGAGACTGGGAGCAGAGGTGACTGGGTTCTCTGTCCCCTCATCAACCTCCATGAACTTCCTCAGGATACTGAATTAGTTACTCCCTCTTCGTTTCAGCCTTCTTACAAGAAAGAGGCTCTCGAGCAACATGTGCAAATGAGAGAAAGCCAACTGTGCTATGCTTGCACCTAAAGCAGGATTAACACAATGCTAAAACATGTTTTAGCCCTGCATTGATGAACCTGCTCCTCTCTTTCTGCACAGCTGGAAGGAGGAGTTTCGAAGCTTTTGCTTTTGGTTCACCACAGTTTGTAATTTTGTCAGAACAGGCAAACTGTGATTAACATAAGCTATGGTTAGTTTAAAGCAAGCCATGTTCAAACCATGGTTTCAGAAAATGCAGGGTTGGGAGCATTAGTGCATTAATAATTCCAGCCATAAAATCCATTTCAGCCTAAATCAAATGACTGTCATATTTGCATATCAACTTAATTCAACTTGCATACATAAGTTAAGAATGACCAATTTACTCTATTATAAAAACTAAACAATATTAAATATTAAAATAATATCAATGATGATATATCATCATCATCATCATCTTCATTATATTTTTCATAATAATAATAAATTTATTATTTATACCCCGCCCATTTGGCTGGGTTTCCCCAGCCACTCTGGGCAGCTTCCAACAAAATATTAAAAATACAATAAAGCTCATATGACAAAAAATTCAATGCACATTACTTATTCCACTACCTTTTAGGACAAAGAAAAACAAAAAGGAAAAGGGGGAAAATATACTGAAAACCTGCAAAGAACTTAAAAGATAAAATACATTAAAGGGTCTAGGAGAACAAGACAGTCCTTGCCAGGTGCCAAAAAAGTAATGTGGCGCACCAGGCAAGCCTCTCTAGGCAGAGCACCACAGGTGCAGGCGAGGGTGAGGGGGAAGGTGTTAGCTGCCCAAGGGGCCCTGGCCCTTGTCACCAGTTTATTCTATAAAATGTGGGCTGTCCTGAGTACAGCGTCAGTAGAAAGGTGAGATATAAATTATAACTAAATGCACAGTTCTGTCATCGCACTTTATTTGGCCCTAAGGACTGTAATATGAACTGGCTCCCTGGCAGGTGAAGGCAGCCAACTCCAGTAAGTTTGGAACATTCTGATCTTCCTCTGTGGAGGCTTTATCTGCAGGCCCAACTAGCTATTGGGAAGAGGAAGAGATCCTATTCAAAGCTTTTCAGTCCTGCTTCAGAGACACCTCTTACTAACAGCTGAAATATATGCAGCTGTTGAAATCCATTGAACTCATGATGGAAGCTTTCGCCTTGTGTATGTTGACTTCCAGCAGTTTGACTTCACCCCCAAAAGGCACACTCCTCCATTGTCTCCTGAGACAGATGGATGCCAGCAACAACAAGATGAGAAACAGTTTTAATCAGTCAGTGTAGAAAGCTGTGCTTGGTGCTAAGAGATCTGGGATCATATAATGGTTCAGCTTTGGACTTTACTGAGTGGTCTTGGGCAAGTGACTCTGCCTAATTGCATTCACAATTTGTAATTGTATTAGTGGCATAGTTTTCAGTGCAGGTGAACAAATGTCAGGATTGTAAAATGTGACCATAAAATAGAACCAATGACTTTGTACCCAGTGACCCCCATTAAATTTTGTGAGCCAAAGTAAGCAATCTGGGATATGCCTCAAACTCTGGCAGGGTGTGTGTGTGTGTGTGTGTGTGTGTGTGTGTGTGTGTGTGTCACAAATAGCAAGGGTTTGGTTTAGCCCTATCTTAATGGGTCCCCAAGGGCATCTTCCCCACCCTAAGTTATGTGGGGAGTTATGTGAGGCTGCTGTTTGTGGATTTTAGCTCTGCTTTTAACACTATCCTCCCCCATAGACTGGTGTCCAAGCTAGAGGCGATTGGACTCTCCAACTCCACCTGTCTCTGGGTTTTGGACTTTTTGTCAGAACGTTCTCAGAGGGTTAGAGTAGGGTCACATATGTCCACAGCCCTTAGCCTTAACACCGGCTCACCACAGGGTTGTGTGTTGAGTCCCCTGCTCTATACTCTCTATACGTATGATTGTACAGCCATTTATTCCAGCAACAAAATCATCAAGTTTGCTGATGACACTACGGTGGTGGGGCTCATTTCAGGAGGGGATGAGTCCGCCTATCGGGACGAGGTGGAGCGGCTTTGTGCTTGGTGTGGAGAGAACAATCTGGCTCTTAATACGGCTAAGACCAAGGAATTGGTGGTGGATTACAGGAAAAAAAAGGCGGACATTCAGCCCTTGTATATCAACGGGGAACGGGTGGAGAGGGTGGCGGAATTCAGGTTTTTGGGAGTGACTATCGATCAGGGCATGACTTGGAGCGCAAATACCACTGCTCTGGTGAAGAAGGCCCAGCAGAGAATTTATTTCCTCAGACTTTTAAAGAAGAACAATCTGAGTGAGAGACTGCTGGTGTCCTTCTACCGAGGCTCCATAGAGAGCATTCTCACATACTGTATTTGTGCCTGGTTCTCCAGCTGTACAGCTAGGAAGAGGAAGGTGCTCCAGAAGGTCATAACCACAGCCCAAAGGATTATTGGTCATCCCCTCCCATCTTTGGAAGAACTGTACGGTTCCCGTTGTCTTAGGAAAGCAAACAATATCCTGCAGGATGCATCTCACCCGGGACACAGTCTGTTTGTACTACTGCCTTCTGGCAGGAGATACAGAAACATCAAGTCAAGGACAAATAGACTGAAAAATAGTTTCTATCCAAGAGCTGTGGCCTTCTTAAATGCAGTAACTCGATAGTGTGACCTGGGAGTTTGATGGGTGTGGGTGTGGGTGTGGCTGGAATGTGGTTTGTTTGGTTGTTGTTGTTGTTTTGCTTTTGTTGTTTTTAAGGGATGGCATCCAATTTCGTTGCACTTGTGCAATGTTGCACTTGTGTAATGACAATAAAGAATCTATCTATCTATCTATCTAATCACACATATAGTAAATCACTGCACACATTTGTGTACATTTGCAGATTGCCACATGTCTCTGCAGAGATGCATTTCTTCACACAGTGCATAATTAACTGGAATTTGCTGCCACAAGATGGCTACCACATTGGATGGCTTTCAGTGGAAGTTAGCCTTATTTTTCACACATTTGTCTATCGATGGTTATATACTATACCCAGTGTCAGAAGCAGTACATCTCTGTGTGCCAGTTGCTGGGAATTCCAAGTGGGAAGAGTGGTTTAGCTTTTGAGTTCTGCTTGTGGGGGTTTTATGGGTGCATCTGGTTGATCATTGTGAAAACAGGATGCTGGACTACTAGATGGTCTTTTTGTCTGATCCAACAGTGCTCCTCCAGTGTTCCTTCTCATCCATACCAATGTGGTAGTGGAGGATTTCAATAGGGTACCTATTCTCCTCTCCCCCATGCATTCCCTCACTTGGTATGATGAGAAGCATTTTGCTAGTCATCATAAAAAAAAACAGTTCCTGAGTTTCACCTACCTGTCATAACCAAGGAAGTGTACCTGGAGCAAGTCTGTAATGACAAGGCTTGATTCTCAGCGACTCCCATACAGTGTTGTGCAACATAGAAAACTTGAAAATAAATTCCATAGGGAGCAAATCTTAATTCAAATGCCATATTTTTTGCTCTATAAGACTCACTTTTTCCCTCCTAAAAAGTAAGGGGAAATGTGTGTGCATCTTATGGAGTGAATGCAGGCTGCACAGCTATCCCAGAAGCCAGAACAGCAAGAGGGCTCACTGCTTTCACTGCGCAGCGATCCCTCTTGTTCCGGCTTCTGAGATTCATAATATTTTTTTTTCTTGTTTTCCTCCTCCAAAAACTAGGTGCGTCTTATGGTCTGGTGCGCCTTATAGAGCGGAAAATACGGTGCTTTAATCAGGAGTAGGTTTAGACCATTGGCTTGAATTTGCTTTAGTGTGATAGTTTCCAGCTTGTAAGGTCTCATGTTCTCTGATGTGATTACACTGCAGAACCTCTCAGGGTTAACAAGAGGGTGATCACTTGGCAACAGTAATGTACTTTCCTCCTCACGACTTTAGATTTTCCATACACATCAAGGTTGATGGGTTTAAAATGCCCATGAACTCTGCTGCCAGCCTCAAGATAGAAGAGGTTGCAAAGGTCAGGGCTTCAGGTGCGGCTTCCTGTATTTCTTTACTGCTAAATTTGTCCTCAGTAAAAGCAGATTTTGGAAAGCCTGCAGAAACAGGAAAAAGTGGGCTAAAAATAATGAAGTGCAGCCCTGAACCTGCCAGTCAAGAAAGATGAAATGAGCTCTCTAAAATACACATTGCGTGATTTATTTATTTTAATTCTAAAAAGATTTATAACTTGCCCATCATCTGGAGTAGGTAAGGTAAAGCAGGAGTAGGTAAATATTATACAGTAATCCAGAGGAAGATAACGATTTGTAGCTCGGTTTATGAATATGTGTAGTTAATGTAGATTCTTTATATAGATATGCATCCATAATTATTTGTATTTTCCTGTTTTTATACCCATCACCACCAGTACCCTTTTCCACAGCAGCATTGTAAGACATGATAATCAGTCTATGAAGAAGATGTTGGTACTTTGGAAGCAACCACTTTCCCCATTCCTCCTTACTGGTAAGTATCCTCATATTTTTTCATCTTATTGTTTCTCTTACCACTTCAAACTATGATTACAAATTATGGTTTGGAAGCACAGTATTAAAGGTAGTTGGTTTGTTCAGGAAGTGGAAGAGAGAAGTTTTTTTGCAAGAGAGGGTTAGGGAGGGTATGGAAGGCTGGTTTCAATACACAGAACAGGACATGACCCTGTTTTCTGATATTTGATACTTATGCAATTTTGCTTTGTTTGAGTCTGTGACACAACATAATAAAGAATCTGTAATCTGTATGTGATGATGATTGTGACATGTCATGTACAGCAACTGCTCTTTGATGTTAAATTTCTGTTACCCATCCTTGGGAAATTTTAGGTCTCTGACTATTAGATGAAAATTAAACCTGTTGGTCTTGTAGTTCTTGCTGAATCAATCATGTGAAGGTATTCGTCATGTATATGCAGCGTGAGTATTCTGGTGGTGATGTAGGCCAGAACTGTTAATTATGTTTTAATCTTTGAAATTAATTTTGTTTGGTTGTGGCCAATTGGTGCCTTATGTGCAAGCACAATGACTTTTAATCTAGTGAAAGTGTCTGCTAACGGAGGAGGTGAAGCAACTTTTTACTTTCTCCCCCTGCCCTGGCCTGCAGACTCCAGTGACCCCTGAAAATCTGCTCTATAGAGTTGGGAGACCATCCAGAATAGGGTGGTTTTGTTCTGCCTTGAGCACAGAGGTGTCCTGTCCCAAGCAAGATGGGCAGATTTGCCAGTTTTAATTAAATGGATTTGAGAAGGGAGTTGCACAGACCATGAACCACCACAGAGAAGGCCCCATTTCCTAGTGGGGACACCCAGAGCCAGGCCACTAAAGAAGATCTGAATAATGTCCATACAGATTTATATAGGAGATGTGTAAACAAAGTAATATAGCTGGAAGAAGTGCAAAAGCCTTGGCTTCCTGAACACTTGAAACAATTTTCAGAAATTTAATTAACTACTGTAATTAATTAACTAATTAATTTTATATGCGGCTCTTCATCCAAAGATCACAGGCTGGTTTACAGCATTAAAATACAAAATGAAAACACAAGGTACATAACTTAATTACAATCGCAAAAACCAATAATCCCCCACCCACAGACAAATAGAAATGTTTTGACCCCAAGGCCTTTAATTAATACATTCTAATCCAGAAAAAAACTGATGCAGCTAATGTGGCATATTCTCTCTAGTTGTGTCAGTCTCTGGGGTCCCAAAAGAAGGAAGAAAGCTCAGAATAACATAGTCATGGTTATGTATACCAGTATACCTGAAGGAGCGTCTCCACCCCCATCGTTCTGCCCGGACGCTGAGGTCCAGCGCCGAGGGCCTTCTGGCGGTTCCCTCATTACGAGAAGCAAAGCTACAGGGAACCAGGCAGAGGGCCTTCTCGGTAGTGGCACCCGCCTTGTGGAACGCCCCCCCATCAGATGTCAAAGCTTTAAATAACTACCTGACATTCAGAAGACATCTTAAGGCAGCCCTGTTCAGGGAAGTTTTTAATCTGTGATATTTTAGTGTATTTCTGGTTTTTATGGAAGCCGCCCAGAGTGGCTGGGGAAACCCAGCCAGATGGGCGGGGTACAAATAATAAATTATTATTATTATTATTATTATCTTGTTCTCAGTGGCAAGAAGGGAAGGTTGGTGGCTTGCTGATTTACATAAGGGCTAGCCAATCAGTTTTGTGCAAATGCAGTTGTTACTGCAAGTTGGAAAAACATGTTTCCTTTCCACTGACTCTGGTCCATGTGTCTAAAATGCAGTGAGAGTGCTTTCACAGCAGGCTCACTGCTGAAACTATTTTTACATTGTTTTAACCAGCCATAGGACCTTATGGTAAAGAAACCTCGTCAGTAAAAAGCATCTGCCTGTATGCAAATGTATTCCAGTTTGCATCCTAGCTGAGGTTCTTTTGCTCCCACAAATGATTCCCAGAAGACTTCATTTTAGTGTATGCTCCTGTCCAGCAGGTGGCAGTAGGGAAGTGCAAGATGCTTCTTGTGCTATGATAAGAAACACAAATTAATAATATCCATGCTTGCATAGAAATGGAAAAGGATTAGAATCATATGATATTTCTTTCCCCCTTCCCCTCCCTTGTTTTCTTTTATCTTTTGGCTCTCCAATTTGCACTGTTAACTGAGTGGAAGCACCATGTGTATATAAATTGTCAAAGTAAAATAATTGTTTTACTTGAATGTGGGCTCTGTTCCATAGTGCTCTATGTTTGAGAACTGAAGCTGTGAGTTGGGAATTGATTTGTCTAGGAAGTGACCATTGATGGTTTGAAAGAACCCCCAGCCAATCTTTGTAACAATGGTGATGTTTCTCTCTGGGCTGGCTTGGAGATGCCAGGTTCACTGTACAACCTCTTCCTCTGTTACACCGCAGTGTCAATGGCTGCCTGCCTGATTTCCTAAAGTACTATCTCCTTTTGTTACAGGTCAGCGGAAACTCTACACTGCACCAGTGAGGAGTGTACTGCGGTTACGTCCACTGCACCTTTTGGTGGCTACAGGTGGAGGTTATGCGGGGTACAAGCAATATGAGAATTATAAGGAGAATCAGCTCAGAAAGTCGGGTTTAGAGCCACCCCCCAAAATCGCAAGTGATTGGGAGGTGAGTTGTGGAAGTTTTTATGCCATGTTCTTAAACATCTCACCATCCCTTGCTAAAAACAACATGAACTTGCCGAATGTAAAATTAAATGAATGGTGTGGTCCAGTGGCTCTAAAGTTTTGTGTCTTGGGTGTGAGAAACCCAAGTTGAATTCCCTGCTCAGCTCTGCAGCTTGCTGAGTGGCTTTGAGCAAGTCACGGAGTGCCAGTCCAGGGCTGCTATGAGGTGCGACCATCATTCTGAGTTTCTTTGAGGAAGGACAGAACACCAGTATGCATTCATAAGTATTCAGCCTTTCCCCCCTTCTTTTTCTTTTTCTTTTTCTTTTTTTAAATAATCTTTATTACTTTTCAAACTTACGGCAGACAAGAAAAAAGAACAAAAGAAGAAACAATACAATAAACAATACAAAACATAACCTTAACACTAAATTAAACAAAACAAAACAACAACAATTTAAAAAACATATAGCATACCATTTCATTAGTCTATCTTTCATTCCCTTATTTCATCGACTTCCTCTCACCTCCCTTTTTGTATTCCACTTCTGTTACTTGTTTCAGCCAATCCTTTCCATCTTTCTCTATCTTTATCATTATGAATGTCTTAACACATTTTTAACCTTATTTTCCATTAATACTAAAATACTTATTTATACTTAACTCCTTATAGCATTTCTGCTAAAGCCATAAAGTTTCATTCCAACAATTTTCAAACACTCATTAATTTTACAATATTTCTATGTACAAACTTTAGACTTTCCCAATCTTCTACCACCATCTCTTCTCCCTGGACTCGGATTCTGCCAATCATTTCCGTCCATTCCATATAGTTCATCAACCTGGAGATCTTCTGTCCGAGGCTCTTAAATCTTTTCCAAGTCCCTTCTGCAATTCTTCTTCATATTCTTTGATGCTGAACATGCTGAAGAGCAAGTCTCGGGGAGGCCCCAACCCAGCCATGCCTCCATTCCCTCTCGACAGGCCAGCCAACTCTCCACAGCTAGAACCAAGGTCCATACAATATCTCAAATCATGTTTCAAGACTTCTCCAGATCCAAAGACCCCCACAACTCCAATCACCTCCTGACCCAGATTCAGAACCCAGAGGTCAATAAATCCCTGCATGAAAGAGTCTATCCAACCTTCCTTCTCCAGTGCAGGCAGGGCTCCAATCTTCAAATTCTGATTTTTTCTATATTCATTCATAAGAGGCCTCCACTTATAGTCCTCGATTTGCCTCTGAAAGGCTGGAGCTTCCACTTGTATTACTTTAGGTTCAACAACCGCAACTTTCTCCTTCTTCTCCCCAGTTTGTCCTGTCAAAGTAGTTTCCTGTATCAAATCCTGAGCAATTTCTGTATTAATGGTTACTTTTTGTCCCAAATTTATCACTTTTTGTCCCAAGTTCTCAAGTTTGGAATTCATAACATCCGTCTTTTTGTGAAGCTGTTCCAGCGAGTAGCTTATCTTACATAAAACAGACACTAAAGCTCCTTCTGTCAACATTCTTAAAGTCCAAGGTCAATCTCTGATTCTCACAGCTCTTATCTTGCAGCTGGAAAAAACCCACTCTTGTAACAGTTTCAAAAGCTCCCTCGAGAGGGAAACAGTCTCCACTTGTATCGATCCTTTCATGCGCATTTTAAAATATAAAGTTAGTTTCAATTTTCAATTACTTTTCCTCCTTTTTGAACGCAGAAGAGGACAATGGAAACAATATATTTCTCTTATTTAGCCATCTGTCAACATGCTATCCGTTCACAGTCAATGAACTCTCCCAAAATGTTAATTCTGCTGGCAGCCCTTTTCTAGGTTCAGAGCAGTGGTAATTTAATTTTTCACTCTCTCCTGCAGGCTCACTAAGTCCAAAATTTCCCCCCTCTTCTCCTGCTTCCAAGGGTTTTTTTTAACAGTTTTAACCGATGGAGATTTAATCCTTTACAAAATACTTTCCAAGGCTTTAAGTTGCAACGTCTTTGCTTCAATCTATTTACAAAAGAGGAAGGCGGACTTCCTGTTTAAAACCTTCCCACTTTGATGCCAAATTAATGAATTTAAAGATCCAATTTTCCGTTCTACTCACGGGTAGTTGTTTAAAGTCAAATTGTCCACAGGAAAAAGTCAGCGCTCTCTGGCAACAGCAGTGCGGCTTCACTCCGTGAAAGAAGCAGTCAATTCAAAGCACCACGCCGCTCACCCCACTTCGCTCCGGATCCCCAAATCAGGGTTTCCCCGCGAGTAGGGGAGGCGCAAAAGGTGCCAGCCGAATCCCAAGTTCACAAGCTTCTCCCGCCTGTGATTTCAACGGGTCTCCGCCTTCGCCGTGGCGGTCAGACCCTAATTTCCACGGAGCAAATTCCTCCTGATCGGAGGAACTCCGCCATTGCCTGGAGGCGCCAACCCGGAAGTCCCCCTTCTTTTTCTTTTTGGACCCACCTATCACCTTTTATCTTGCTCCCTGGGGTGTCATGACTAGTGGCATTTTGGTTTAGTTGCCTATTGTAATAGTGATGATAGCAATGAATTTTTTCCAGAAAAAGAGATGCTGGAACTCACCATGAACACCTCCATTGTTCTCCTAAAATGGCAATGGTGCCCAGTTGAGAGGTGCTGGAAATGAGTTCTGGCAAGTTCTGGCTTTTTTTAAAAAAAGCCCTGTGTGGTAGTAATAAGGGGGGAGGGCCATATTGCTCCATGGTAGAGCACCAGCTCTGAATGCAGAAGGTCCTAGGTTCAGTTCCCTGCTTCTCCAAGTAGGGCTGAGAAAGACAGCAGTCTGAAACCCTGGAGAGCCACTTATAGTCAGGGCCTTTTCTGGACTGCAAAAGGAGAGGGGTCTTTAAAGCATTTGGGTGATGAGTGCAAAGGGGGTTCTGTATGTGGGTCTCACTTGGATGAGCGGTAATGCAGTCACCGGTGGTTGTAGTACCTGCAACATGGAGCTTTCCTTCACCAGGGCTCTAGGGTGGCCAATTAAATGAGTGAACTTTGGATGGCTTGATTCCATTAGGAACTAGATACAAAGGAGTGCAACTGCATAGTCTGTAGTTCTGATGCTCCTGTGTGTCTGTGTGTATTCAGCCAGTGACTCTGCAAGTGTTGAATACAAGGTCTGAGCTGTGCCAACCCTCTTGTTCCTGCTGGTCTGACTTCTGTGTCCTGTAGTTGACTCCTTGAGCAGAACAGCTTGTTCTGTTGGTGCTGAGGAATGTTTCTGGGACCGTTTTCTATTTCTCTCTGTGTTTCTGCAAGTGGTCTCCACGGTGTGTAAATGTGGTATGCCCCTTTTGCTTTAAAAACTGCTGGCACCCAACCTTTAGACTTTTGCATCTGCCCATTATCTCGCTCTTGTGGGGTGGGGTGGGGGATGAGCACAGGTCATAGCTAATGCTCCTTTTTTGATGTTAACATTTCTGTATAGCTTCCTCCTGCCCTGTAAATCAAGTGTCCCACCGCAGAGCCTCAAATCAAGTGCTAAGATGTTGGAATGCAGTGTTTACTGACAAGTCTGTGGCTTGGCTGGCCCCTAATTGCACCCCTGAATTGAATGGTTTGCCAAATTAATAGTAGAACGAGGGGGGGGGGCTGTCTTGCTTCTTGCTGCAAACAATGGGAGGCTCAAAAAATATAAAAGCTTGATTGTTCAAAGTGGAGTCTATTTTTGCTGACCCCCCCCCCCCATTGCAGGTTTTTTTGTATCCTTGGTCACAAATGACTGAGCTTTTCCCACTTCTGTATGGGTAATGAGTTGTGTAGTTGCCCATCACCAGGACAGGAATGGATTGCTGGGAGAGAGGGGTGGGGGGCTCGCCCCTTGATTCAGTCTCCACTACACAGGGCTAGCCTATTTGTGTTGGTAGGAAGGTGTTACATTTTAAATTGCACTTGAGCTTGCTGCAAAGTGGCAAGTGTGCACAGAGTGAGAGTGTATAAAAGAGGCAAATTTCACAGAGAAGCAGTATCGGTCATTAGGACTGCTATGGCACTAATTTTATCAAATAAAAATTAGTTGTGTTCTGTCAGCTCATCCAGTTGTTGGAGCTTCCATTGCTGGTGTGAATCAAAACTGTTTTGTGAGATCAACATAAATTTATGGAAAAGTATGTCATAGAATCATAGAATTTGTGGAGTTGGAAGGGATTCCAAGGGTCATCTAGTCCAAACCTCTGCAATGCAGAAAACACAATTAAAATTCCCTGACAGATGGCCATTTGATTCCCAGGAGGTGTCAGCATTAAGTTGTTAACCTTGCTTTAAAGCAGGCTTCCTCAAACTCGGCCCTCCAGATGTTTTTGGCCTACGACTCCCATGATCCCTAGCTAGCAGGACCAGTGGTCAGGGATGATGGAAATTGTAGTCTCAAAACATCGGGAGGGCCGAGTTTGAGGAAGCCTGCTTTAAAGGCAGGGATGGAGTATAGCCTATGCCCTTCCAAATGTTGCTGCTGGGGCTACTGGGAGTTGCAGAGTCCAGCAACGCCTGGAGAAGGGCCACTAGTTCCCCGTTCTTGCTTTGACATAGAGCTCTGATTCCAGCTTTTCCAAAGTTGGATCGCACAGTGAATATGAGAGGGGGATTTACTTCCATTTAATTAGATGAATGAAGATGGCTCGGATTGCATTGGGTAGACATGTTATCATGTAGCCAGGAGGCCGAGAATCCAAAAAGCATTTCCTGAATGTGTTCACAGGCTGTGTCCAAAGGGGTTAGAGGTCTTTAGGGAGAAGAAGCCTTTCCTCCAAAGAGCTCGGCATTCTTGCCACATCGATTTACACAAGGAAGCCTTGACCAAAGAATGTGCTTGTGTACACTTGGCCGGATGAGAGCAGCTTTTCGCCTTGAGCTGCAGCTTGTTCATTTTATATTTTCCTTTGGTGTGTGAAAAAGCTCCCTGCTTTTTTGTTAATGAAGAGACTCTTGGCCATTCTAGTGGGCTGCTTTGTGCCTTTGCATTTCAGAATGGCTGTTTCTGTATGGCGCAGACCTGGGGAATTCTGCATAAAAGATTTTTCTGCCCCTTCCAGTTGTTTGTTAGCTGCCTTGAGTACCATTTGTTGGAAAGGTAGAATGCAAATTGAGCAACAACAGCAAAAGTAACTCCTTTTACTATTCAGTTAATGAAGAGAATTTACAGTGGTACCTTGGTTTAAGAACAGGTTAGTTTATGAACAACTTGGATTAAGAACGCTGCAAATCCAAAAGTAGGTGTTTTAGTTTGTTAACTTTGCCTTGGAAGCAGAACATGTTCCGCTTCCTGTTGAGAGTGTTCCATTTGTAAATTAAGTCCCCCACTGCTGTGGGAAAGCACACCTTGGTTTAAGAGCGCTTTGGTTTAAGAACGGACGTCCGGAACGGATTAAGTTAGTAAACCAAGGTACCATTGTATACCTCACTGATTTAGAGCCTAACAATAAAAAACATTAGAAATGTTACCAACAAATTCATATAAAAGCAACACAAAACAGCAGTGGGATAACCTTAGCAGCCAGGTATAATGATGGATAAAATCAAAAGATCTACAACACTTGGGCAAATGAAAAGACATTTCAGTTTGCCTCAGACCAAGTTCCTTGTATAAGTGAACCCCTGTAACTTTTGCTCTCCTGTGTGCATAGGGTGAAATTCTCTGCATGCACTAGTCATCATAGACTCAGATACAGCTACTGAGAGAGGGTTAATTTGCTGAGCTTTTTGTTGTTTCCCCTGCTCCTCACTATTTTATTTTCATTTAAATGTAAACACCAAATACTATTGCACAATTGGGCTCAGAATAGATAATGGGAATGCTGCCTACAACCCAGGTAGAAAAGGTGCTGCCAAGATCCAAGAGAACTCTGTGAACTTTGGAGGAGCCCCAGTTCACAGTGACATCTGACACTGAGCACGCGGCGTGTAACCTGGCCTGTTCATGCAGCTTAGCCGTTCCCAGCTCTGGAGAGGGAACCTTAGTGTGATGGGCCATAATTTGGCACCTGAGTAGCCCTAAAAAACACGAAGCCCCAGTGGCGCTTCACCGACGTAGCCTTTCCTGGCGGAGGGGAGTGGCATGCATTGATGAGTGATCCACTCTGATGACATGGCACACTCTGCTGAAAGGGTACAAATTGCATCTGTGGGCTCTGTTGCAATATGATATCTCCTTCTGCTGGAGATCCTGACTCAGAAAATAATCAATGGAAAACCCCAAGCAGGGATTCCTTTCCTGAGCCTAAGTTTGCTGCCGGTACAGAATGAACTGTAATGTGGGTCAGTCTGGCTGCATTGCCAATATGTATAGTTAAAATGAGTGAAAAGTAGCCTCAGCAAGCAGCCTCCTCTATCTGCAGTGTGAACTTAATGGACAGGGTTATTGTAAGTGCATTTTGAACACCTGGAAATGTAATAACAAATTTGTTTTGCTGCCTCATAGCCCAAAATTTCCAGAATGGTGTACATAAAAATAATTAAAACAGAATATAAAAGAATAAAAAGTACAGTAAAACAATAGTATAGGTAGATCGCTAGATGCAGTGATGTGAGACAGAAAATGTTCCAAAACAATTTCCCCCCAATGCTTCATTTTTCTGTGGAAAAATAACAGCTATTTGATGTTAGCAACTTTGAGTGGGAGAAAAGCCAGAGATAAATGTATAAATAAGGAAATGGTTGTTCAGGAAACCACATAGTGTTAAATGGGGAAAAAATGACTTCTTTAAAATTCTGCCTGTAGTTATTCCACAGAAGCCACGTGTCTTTGACTCTGTACCTTCTGAGTCATTTTTGAGCAAATAATTATTTAGCAGGTTGAGAGAGAAGAAGAACCCCAAATGTTTAAAATCTAGAGTCATCTCCTTAGAGATACAGAAGTTAAGCTGTGCTAAAATTATTGGGAAGAATTGTTGTAGTGGTTATTCTTTTATTTTATTTTCATTTATGAATCACTTCTCATGAGGCATCTCAAAGCGATTTAGTATATAATATGAACATATATAAAACAGTTACACATATGCAACAGTTTGAAACAGTCGCATATATAAAAACAAATTACACACACATAAACATGTTTGCAACAACAACACATACACCAAATCAGTTCAGATCCCATACAGTTACCAGTCTTTGCTGTATGCATGCTGGTATCTGTGATTTTCAGAACCTTGCAATACTGAGAACTAGAAACACTCACTGCTTTTATAATCCACTTTGGAATGAACAAAACTTGTCCATCAGTATTTAGAATGCATGCTGCTTTTCCAATGCAGCTCACCTAAAGAAAAAATAGTATAAAATCACAAGCTCAAATAAAACACAAAGTAGTTAACCAGCACTAGCTAATATCCCTCTGCATAAATAAGCTTTACATTCTGTTGAGAAAGTTGTGAGGGAAGAGGAACCTAGAATCCTCAGAAAAGCTCGTACACTAAAGACACTGCTCTGTACAGCTGATGGCATCACTTGGCATAGCAAAGGGTTTTGGAGCAAGGCCTGGGTAATTGTATGGGGTGGTAGTGGTTTGTTTAGGGTAGAACCACTTGGTGCCTTGTTGGCAGACATATAATATTCCCAACCCTGTGACACCTGACTTCTGTGGAATAACTACAGGCAGAATTCACAACCCACAGTCCTCCAGGGGGTGGAGGACCCACAAGGTAGAATTGGTGGTTGTGGGAGGAGTGCCCTCAAGGTAACTTCTTGAATCAAAGCCTGGCTGGGGAAGACATTATATCATCTCTCACCATCTGATTCTCCCTGCAGATCATGAAGACAGTACTGACCTAGATCAGGGGTAGGCAACCTAAGGCCCATGGGCCACAAGCGTCCCACGGGGGTCGTTTAACCGGCCCCCGAACCGAGCCGCCTGCTTGGCAAGTCCCCGCGCGCTGCGCTAAACCAGTGCAGTGCGGGGACTCACTTCCACAGTGCTGAAATCGCGTCTGCGCAGACGCAGGAAATTGTGGGTGCGCTCATGTGCATGCGCAGTCCGGCCCATGGAGGGATCTCCACTGGAGTGAACCGGCCCAGGCGAGGTAAACCTTGCCGACCCCTGACCTAGATGGACCAACTGGTCTGACTCAGTAAAAGTTAGCTTCCTTTGAAGGCTGTAGCTCAGTGGCAGAACCTTGGCTTTGCCCGCAGAAGTTATTGGGCACAATCCATGGCAACATTTCCAGGTAGGGCTGGGAATAGCCCGTCTGAAACCCTGGAGAGCTACTAAGGTAGAGGGACCCAATGATATGTCTCTGTGTAAATAGAGCTTCCTGTGATCCTTACGAAGAGCACATAAGCAAAACAGAGACGTTTCTACAAAGAAAATCTATTGGGGAATGCTACAAAACATTTAGCTATGCCAACATTTTTTAGCCAGGATTTTGCCAGTTTTTATTTATGTATTTTCATTTATTTAACAAGATTGGTATTCCTCCTTAATCAAACAAATCACTAAGTGCTTTATTTGTTTGCAGTAAAATTTCTACCATGCATTTATTTGCAAAGCAGAAGGCACAAGGCAGCTTATAATAAACCAAAATGAAACAGTATAGCAATAATATAGATTAAATAATATATTAATATAGATTAAAAAAGCAGATTGCTAATACAATACAAAGCAGGCAAAACAATACAAAGTTGCTAAACAAATGCAGTGGAAACCCCTTTCTGGAAAAGTTGCAGCCGCTGCTATGCTACCATCTGGCTTCTTCTGGTTCCTGGGCAGAGGCTTGCACAATCTGCCCACCCCTGAAGGACTGTCTGTGCTTGTCGGGAGAGGAAGAGTATATTTGGTGCCTGGCATCAGCAAGTGTTTATGGCTGTGGCTGGCCGATAATTTTGACTGCAAACTTGTGAGTTGCTGGTTTAAATATGTTTCCTGGAAGTGCATAGGGATAAGTGGAGGAGGAATGTAAGTTAGGATCTGGGAAGTGTGGTTATTGTTCCTTTTGTCTGAAAGCTGGAGAAGTGCCCCAGTCAACTAAGCTTGGAAACAGTGAGAAAGGGGACTTAGTGGACAGAAGGAGGGGCTTGCCCTCCCTCTCCCTTCCCACAGTGGTTTATAAAAGGAGCTGGAGTAACAACAGTCTGCAGTTGGAGCCGGTGACAGTACAGCGGAGCCAGGATTTGAGGAAGGCAGTCACCATCCCAGCCAACAGCGCCCAACCTTTTGCCCTTGCAAAGGTGCTTGAGAGCCCCTGAAGATCGGGTAGCTAAATATATTCACATGGTCTATAGACCCTTTTGATTTCTGTTTCTCCTCTATAGAGAGTCTTTTTGTGTGAATAAAATTTTAATTACAGTCCTGAGATAGAAAGATGAGGTAGTTTTGAGTTTCCCCTCTTTAATGGGGTTTCTTTTATGATGGGGTTGTAGCCTTGAAAAGCATCCAAAATAGTTCAGGATAAATGATTACACTATTCAGAAAGTCCACACAAAAGTGTGATGCTCTTTAATCCACTGTGTGTAGAAAGTACTTTGGACTTCCTATAAACTGGTTTAGTGCTTTTCCCAAAGCTGCTCTTTCAGACCAAGAGGGCTTCCTTTTTCAAACTTCCTTTTTCAAGCCTCAGCCTGAAATATTTTGGGGGTTTGTAAGAGTCCTAATGACTCATCAGCAGCTTCTCAGCCCCCTGCTGGTCTCTGTACAAGCTGGGCAGAGCCTGTGAGCAACTGGTGGGAGTCAGAGTGTCTTGTTATCATCATGAGTTTTATCGCCCCTCCTTCCTCACTCTTAGGCTTTCTGCCTTGCCGCCTCCTCTTAAAGAAGCACAAGGCATATTCTGGCATTTGGGGGATATCTGTGTTTTATGACAGAGATGGAACAACCTTAAGAGTTCTCATCCTGCAAGTCCAAGTAACTGAAACTTCAGCTGAAAGAGGCAGTTTCCACTTTCTGTTGATCTCTTAATGAAAGTACCAGACTGAGCCAGTGTTCTGAGCCTGCGCTCCATGAGAGGATGAATAACGGGTATTTTTTCAGTTATTGCAAAATTTCAGATTCCATGTTGAGATGTATATAATTTATCTCTTACTTGTTACAAGCTTTCTCACTGTCTAAATATGAGATGGTGGTGGTGGTGGTGATTATTATTATTAATTGAATTTATATACCACCCTAAACCCAGAGGTCTCAGGGCGTTTTTTGCCCTTTTGTGTGTTTTTTAGAAAGAAGTGGGGGTTGTTATTCAGATTATTATTTTTTGGTCTGTGTTAAGTCTACAGCAGTGATCCTTTACATCTAGCCTGGAAGAGTTTCTACCAAAAACAGCTATTTGGGCAAGGTTGCTTTAGTTTTGAACCAGGGCTTCAGCTTCCTGGCAGTCTTGCATGCAAAGACGTGAGTTGCGGAAAGCTTTTTCTTCCTGGGAATATGCTTGAGAATTTAATTGCTTGTTAAATATTTAGTTGACATAATGTAAACTGCTTTCTACAATGCACATGCACATTCTCCTGTTACAATAATAATATTAAGAGATAGTGCCCCTGTTTATTATAATTGCATCTTTTTAATGTGATTTTAATAAATGGGGTGAGGACCGTGAAGGGGGTGCTGATGATGTCAGTGAAAGTTATTTCCTAATGTTATTTCTATGGTTTTCACATGGAAATAACTACCGCATTTTTCCATCTGTAAGACACTCCCCTGTATAAGATGCCTCCTATTTTGGGGGACTCTGATTTAAGAAAATGGGGGGAGATCTATCCGTGTATAAGATACCCTCAAAATTTGGACATTTTTAAGGAAAAAACCTAGTCTTACACAAGAAAAAATACAGTACTTCCCATTTCAGAAATAAAAACATCATCAGAATAATTGGAGAACTTTAAGTAGCATTTCATTTTCCCTGACTGTGGCATTCCTCTTAAGCAGCCACCCTGGTGCCCTTCAGATGTTGTTGGACTGCAGCCCCAGCAGCAGACAGATAATTCTTTCCCATAACCTGACCCTTCTATAGCTGGAGAGATTGAACCTTGGACTTCCTGTGTGCAAAGCACCTGTTTTGCCACTGACCTATAGTAGTGGTAGAGTAGAGAGCCCTTTCAGCACTTGTGTACTGTCAAATTTTTACAAAAACAAGAAGTTTGCCTTCAGTTGAATGTATACATAATTGCATTGCCATTCTCTGCCACATGGTGAAGGCTGTCTGGAAAATCATGTGACTTCTTTCAGTTTGTGTCAGACGCATGATTTATGTTTCCGTTGTTAGGTCAGATTTAGCATGTGCTGTCTTGATAACTGAATGCTCCTTTCTTTGCAGGATTTCCCTGCACACAGCAAAGTAACATTTCAATTCTTCCTGACATGTAAGCTTTCTATGTGCAAGGATATTGTTGCTATTATTATTGTTCTTAACAGAGGAGAATTCTGCCATGTGAGTCTCCCTCTGTAGCCTGAAGTGTTACATCCAAGAAACACATTTATTAATCTGCTGTTTATAAATAGGTGAAGATTGCCAGATCTGCTTGTTTGAGCAGTCAGAATCTAAGTTGGTTATAATTCAGCATATCGCCCTGTAAATATACATAATTTTTAATCACCAAAGTATTAATCAAAAGTGAGGAAAAAATAAGGCTGTCTAGCCAGGAGCTTTTACCACAGTTTTGTTTATATGTAGACTAAAAGATGGTCATTCTCTTGGGTTTACAGAGGTGTGGTGAGTGTCGTGGAACTGGAATATTTGAGTGAATTTAAAGCCAGGGGTGAGGGAGAAATTCACTTCAGTTTACTTTTAAAGGCAAATTTACCAGATTCACACTTTCTGAAAAGATATGCAAACAAACACAAGGCCTTCCTTTAAAAATTGCACCACACTGAATGAATTACAGTGCAGTTGCCCAGC
Source organism: Podarcis erhardii (assembly GCF_964252035.2). Lineage (NCBI taxonomy): Eukaryota > Metazoa > Chordata > Lepidosauria > Squamata > Lacertidae > Podarcis > Podarcis erhardii. Next base: position 26,995,362 of record NC_138505.1, on the reverse strand, counting down.
CAAGCAATAAGTTGTGTTTCTTTTAAGCATACTGTACAGTTGTACCTTGGTTCTCAAACGCCTTGCAACTCAAACGTTTTGGCTCTGGAATGCCACAAACACAGAAGTGAATGTTCCAGTTTGTGAATGTTCTTTGGAACGTCCTACGTGGCTTCCACAGCTTCCAGTTGAGTGCAGGAAGCTCCTGCAGCCAATTGGAAGCCGTGTCTTGGTTGTTGAACGTTTTCGGAAGTCGAATGGGCTTCCAGAACAGATTCTGTTCGACAACCAAGGTGCAACTGTATATTTGGGTAAAGTATGCATGAAAATGCATATACAGTATTTGTGAAAACAGCATACAAAAATACATTATATTAGGCGAAATTGCTTTGCAAAAAACATGTATATTAGTAAAAATTGCATTAAAAGGGTCTTATTAGGATAAATTTGCCCTAAAATGCTGATTAATTTCCATTAGGATTTTTTTTCTTAAATTCACAAATTTCCACAGAAACTGAATTTAAGACTGGAAAAACATGACACTGAGACCCAATACTGACATATCTATTCTCCATTTAAAACAGTCAGTTCTAAGAAAGTGCTCTGATGAGATGGAATGTTGGGGTGTTTCTCTCTGTTGCCCTCTTAGACTGCAATCTTGGGGGTCAGGTGGATAAGAGTACAGTCGTATCTTGGATCCCAAAGGCCCTGGAACTCGGATGTTTTAGCTCATAAACACCACAAACCCAGAAGTGATTGTTCTGGTTTGCAAACGTTCTTTTGGAACCTGAATGTCTGATGGGGCTTCCACATCTTCCGATTGGCTGCAGGAGGTTCCTGCAGCCAATCAGAAGCTGCGATTTGGTTTTCAAACGTTTTGGAAGTCGAATGGACTTCTGGAATGGATTCTGTTCGACTTCCAAGGTATGACTGTACTTGGCAAACTCTATCCCTTTTCCCAGGTGGCAGCAAAGTTCACGAAGTACAACCTGATGTTGCAAGTGAGATGCTTAAAATCTGGCTGCAGGACTTTTGTGCTTTTTTTGGCTCCTGAAGTACTTGAGACCAGAGCTCCTTTTAGAGCCACTTGGTATTAGTGCAAGGCCAGGAAGTGCATCAGGGTGAAGCTGGAACTTCCAGTTGAAAAAGTCAGAAGAATTTTCAGTGTTAATAAGAAAAAAGAAATATGGACTCTACATTTAATTCTTTAAAAAAGCAATGAAATAAATGTAGCCAGGCAAAGCTAAACTTTGCCTTAAGAGCATAATGATTGTTTTTCTTCAGGGACTTGCAAGAGTTTCTCTTTTTGAGCATAGCTTTAAGGGCTGAACTGAGCACTTCCGTCTCTCTTGGCCACTTCCTCTGGGGAACTTTCTACTCTGTGAAGCCTGCATGTCTCTCTCTTTCTCTTGTGAATCATGTAGCCATCTTTTTGCCTTTCTGTTTTTCTTTACTGAAGAAATGGACCCTGCAGGTGCAGGGGTTATGAACAGACAGCACTTGCTTGACCAGGGGTGGGGGGCAGGTGAGGGCTTTGAATGGGTGGCCAGCCCTGCGTAGATGATATTCTTCACTTGCATTCTGAAGCCTTGGCTGTCTCTTCTCTTCAAGCAGCATTTGGCAGTGATTTCAGCATTTCATCTCCAAATCAAGAATGCCCAGTATTTGCTTACCCATGGATAAAATGTTTTTTCAAGGGCCTTAGAAATAAACTGGCGGAGGGTATTGTTTTTGTTTGTTACAATGTTTGTACTGTGTGTGTGTGTGTGTGTGTGTGTGTGTGTGTGTGTGTACACACACACACACATATATACATACATACATACATACATACATACATATAATCACCCTGTGATCACCAGATGAAGGATGATATAGGTAGGAAATAAAAATAATGACCCCTGGGAATGGCAGGTAGTCTCCTACTAGGAGCTCACTCTTGGCCCCTGCTCAGCTGATGCCATGACCTTTGTCCTTTGTTTACTTGTGATCTGCATCTACCATTCTTCATAAATGGGTCCATTGGGATGCATACAGACCAAGTTAGGCCCCATTCAAACCAATGGATAAAGGTGCTTGATGACTTAATGGTTCCCAGAACTTTAGAAAGTTTTCTCTTACAGAGTTGCTCATATTTTAGTTGGGTGTCTAGGACTTGGCCTTATTGATATGGTGTTGGGAAAGCATTTTATGTATTTTGTGATGTTTTTACATTTATTTGTTTTAAATAGCTTTTATGTGTTGTATTATATACTGTTAATCTGCTTTGAGACCTTCTCTTTTGTATAAAGTGACTAGTCTCATTGATTTCAATGGTAACAAAGTTCAGCTAACTTACTCTGGATCCAGGCCATTGAACTGCATTCTTTGCTTCTCATCCAAAGAATGAGATGTTTTTCTCGGCTGTATATAAGCCTGTTTCTACATCCATACTTGAGTGAAGTTAAAAATTCAGTGGAAGTAGTGAGTGGCTAGAAAACGCAGGGATACCATAACCATGAAAAAGAGTATTTGATTTAAGACACTGCCCTAGATTGACAGATCATTTCTGGAGAGGAACTTGGAGCTCAGAAGAGAAACCCAGCAGTAAATGCCCATTTCAGTAAGACCTTTCAGGAAGCGAGGCAGTTGAGTGTCATCCTCAGTTCTGCTTTGCTTCAAAACAGAGGCAGGCCTTCCTAGAGATAGTTGCCTTAAGTGGTAGGTTTTGGGTGTTGCTAAGGGTAACAGCAGATTGGAAGACAGGTAGGTCTGATCCCTAGAGTGCAACAGCAGGAACTACCCCTGGGTAAGGCCAGTGGAAATGAGCAGGACCTCTGCATTTTAAGGCCAAAGTGAAGGAACCTGCTGGATGTTTGGCTGTAATGCTTTCTAGGAGCCTGGGGTCCTCTAGATGTTTGGGGCTAAAATTCCCATATGTCCCAGCCAACAAAGCCATATTTCCTACCCCAGCACAACCTTGCTGGCTGGGGCTGCTGGAAGTTGTAGTTTAAAACATCTGGAAGGCATTGAGTTGGGGAAGGCTGTGGTTTCCAGTGTGGCAGAAGAGATGGGGGTTATGGAACAGTCCATAGACTGCCCCACTGATGAGGGGAAAACATTTGGAAATGACTTCTGAATAGCACCAAGTGGAATATGCTGTTTGTAATGATTGCAATCTGCCCTGGCCTTTTCTGCATGGAAGGCAAATACGGAGGTGTGATCTCCGAAGGCAGCATGAAAAAAGGTTGCTGAACAAATTCCCGGTGTGGGAGACTCAGGAGAGCAGACTCAGCCCGTCTGGAATGCGAGGGGGAGGGGAGAAAGTCATCCTGCCACCATTACTCAAGCCACTCTTTTGTCCAGTTGCCCCCCCCCCCAGCACTTTAAGGATTGGCTGTGTTTCTTGGGAGCTTGGTGAAAGAAGTATTGCTTGGCTTAACAGAAAGCCATGGCAACCTGAGCAGGCAGATGACAGAAATTCCCAGAGTATTGGCAAGGAACATTCTTCTGCACCGCCGTAGGCATTGAGCCTGAGCAGACATGGCTGGCTCCCGGAGACTGCAGCCCAGCGGCCTCAAAAGCTACCCGCAGGTCAGCTACAGTGGCTGCTGGCTAAGGAAGCCTATCACTCCTTGTCAGGCCTGTTGCTACAGCTGTTGCCCCAGACACAGCAGTGCCAACAGTTCGGTGGCACACGGCTCTGTGGTCATTGTGTTCTAGGAGTGCCTGGGTGCATTTCCTAGGTGAGAGGAGGCTGGAGAGCTGAGCTGGAGATGGAGCCCTTAAAAGTGCACTCCATCCTGTTTTTTATTTGCAAATATAACGGAAAGAAAGAAGAGGTTAATTGATAGACAGAGATATATTAAACAAACCATTGCCAATTGACCCAGGAAAGCCCTGCTGTATTTGGCAGTTTTGCTGATTTTGAAATGCTGCCTTTGGGTTCCTACTTTGTGGTTGTGCTGCTGGGTCCTTTGCCTGCTTGGATCCCTTTCTTTCTTTGGGCCTTAGCAGGCAGAAGGAGATCATGTTCTAGAGCAGCCTGGTGCCTTTCAAATGTTTTGGACAGCAACTCCCATCAGCCCCACCCAGCACAGCCATTCAAGGATGCTGGGGCTGATGGAACTTGCATTCTAAAACATCTGGAGGGCACCAAATCAGCAAAGGCTGCTCTGGAAACTGGCCGGGTGCAAGGGGGTGCATAGAAAGATAGTAATCTAATTTAGAATGTAGCCACCACAAATTTTATAATTTTGAAGCAATGGTAAAGTCTGAGAATTAATGGAAAACCAGAAGAAACCAGTAAGAAATGAATGCTCTTGTGTAACTCACATTCACAACAGTGAGGCTTGTGCAGGAGGAACTGGTGTCATTAGTTTTGTCCAGCAACAATGGCCTTTAAATGTGGTAACTGGTATTTATGTGGAAATAAGCTTCCTTGAAATCATGGGCAGCATTCAAGTGTACATGTTGGATGAATTTAAGAAATAGGGAATATCTGTGTGGCCATTAGTTAAATAAGAAGGACTTGTTTCTCTATACCAACTTCCTGTCCAAAATAAGCAAATATTTCTGCATTTTGGCTGTGCCAGGGGACCAGTAACGAAGTTAATGGTTTTCTTACTAAACATTGTTTCTTGACTAAACAACTCTAGATTGGTTGGCTGTTACTTTGAGAGTGAAGTCCAATATAAGCAGGTTTATTCTGGTCTGTGCCTCTGGCCCTCTTAACTTCCATGGTTGGTCAGTCCTCCTCTTACCGCCCAGGTTTAGTTTATAATATGACCTGAGTAGTCACAGGCTTTGAGGTGCAGCCTTTGGGAAATGAGAGAAAGAACAATATGCACTTGTGAATATTCATAAATATGTGCCTCCTGAGTTTTTTGTTTTTGTTTTTTAAGAATCTGCTTAAGAGTTTGCCTCTGCCTATTTCTCCGGGAAGAGATGGCTGATTCCTGTGGCCTCCATCTGTTCCTAGCTGTGCAGCATGCGATAGAGGGCCTCCTGCAGGCTCAGTGGGGGGCATTCCTCTTGTCTGTGATGGGAGGCTCCCTCCCTGCTTGGAGTGGTGTGTGCTTTGGCTGGGCAATGTGGGCAGGAGATGTTTCTCTGGCAACATGAGTGCTGCATGCAGACCTGACTGAACAGCAGCCCACAACTGAGGGAGATGGAGTTGCTGCACTGCAGAGTCATAGTTGGGATTGCCTCCCCCTTCCCTTCCCTTCCCTTCCCTTCCCTTCCCTTCCCTTCCCTTCCTTTCCCTTCCCTTCCCCTCCCCTCCCCCTCCCCCCTCTCTGCCTGCTCGCTTGCATTGAGCCTGGCTATAGGGAGAGATGTGCAGGGCTGGCGGGCTGCACTTCTGACAATAGTGCATCAGTCCTTGCAGGCAGCTCCAGATTCGTTGGCGCCGGAGCCCGGCTCCAATGGCAGCCCCTGGCTGAAGCAGAGCCTCATAGCGCAGGGCTGGCATGTGGGAAGGGCTTGCTTTTGTCTCTGCAGGAGGATGTCGGACTGTGACACAATGCTTGTTTGTTTGCAATAGCTGAGACCGTCCTAAGAGGGCAAGAGGCAGGGGCAGATCGGAGGAGGGAAGACCGGCAGCCAGCAGCGGCGGCAGGGGAAATTGAGAGCCGTGACATCGCACCTTTCCCTCTTGTGCCCAGAAGTGAGTGAGGGAAAGAGAGGCAGAAGAGAGGAGGAAGGAAGAGAAAGATTGAGAGAGAGAAAGAGGACGATGTGTCAGTCAAGCGCCCTGCAGGGACCAGAGCTGCACTCAGGGAAATGGTGAGATGCTGCAAAGCTTTATCTAACCCTCCTCGTTCTTGCTGCAACCTCCACAAAGTTAGAATTCATGTCCGGAGGCTGAGCTCAGGGAATGGTGGCAGCAGCGGCAGCTGTGCTGGGGAGCAGCACCCGCAGCTGGAAAATCCGGGCCCAGGTGGGGGCACCCCAAATAGGAGAGCCCGTTTCAGGTACTGTCTAGCATATGTTTTGCTTTGTCAGAAGGTGCTGGAAGGAAGGGGGAGGGGGGAAGGGAGGGGAGGAAGGGAGGGAGGAAGAGTGGCAGCTGCCTTGCAAAGCCTTTGTTTGGCCCAATTTACTCCCAAGCTCTTTATGCGCTTGATTGACAGTCAAAGTGGGTGTTGCACTGGAGTTGGGCATCCTTTCCCCCTTCCAAGCCTTTTTGAGGAGTGGGGCAAGAGTGAAATAGAGCAGCTGGGTGTGTGTGTGTGTGGAAAAGAAGGGCCATGTGGGGGCAAGCAAGGATGCTTTACAGCTAGCTGCAGCTCTGCGGGGATTGGCCCATGATTGTCTGCAGTGAAAGGGGGGAGATGGAGGAAGAAGAAGGAGGCAAGAGAGAGTCATCTTTTTCTTTGAGCTCCCCTCTGTGGGTCCAGCCAGTGAGAGGAGGCTGAGCAGCATCCATGAGGCCCCATTACAGCCTCCCCCCTCCAGGCCAAGCTTCCCTTTGAAGATTAGTAAACTTTACTCTTCTTTGGCCCTAAGGAAACCTGGCTGCCCCTTATTTGTGGGGAATTGCTTGAGCCTTCATTGACCTTGTCAGGACCCCAAAGCACTCCTATTCCCCAATTTTCACTCTGGGTCCAGATCCTGACCAGAATGTGTGCTTAGAAGCGTCCCATAGGCTCTCTTGCCGCTTCCTCCTTAGAAGGAAGTAAAGGGATGGGTTCTTCTTCTCTCCCTGATATGGGTGGACTGTGTGTCGGCAATGAACAGGCCTACTAAGCAAGTGATCACTTTTAGGCTCAAAGGAGATTGAAGTGCCAGTGGCTGCAGCCAAGTGGAGTTTTTTTCAGTTGTTGTTCCAAAAATGCAGGTAATTTAAAACAGAAAAGCAGAGAATTACCTGTCCAGAAAGAATAATCAAAACAGCACTGGTCTCTCCCAGTCGTATCTTTTTTTTGCTTTTGTCCAGTGAGAGGTTCCTCTGGCCTCAGTCCCATGGCAAGAGGTGTAAAACCCCTTGACTTTATGAAGGCCCAGGGAAATGTTATAGAAAAAAAATAAGGGGATTGGCTTTTGCTGCCGAACTCCCCAAGGGCCCGAGTCCCCTAAGTCCACGATCGGTCAGAGATCAATTGATGTGGGCAAGATCCATAGAAAGCAAGGCAGATCTTTATTTTTCTGTTGCAACAGAGTTCCCTCCCCTCCTTACAAGGAGGTAGGAGAGACCCAGAACAATGGTGCGCAAGCCCCTATAAAGACTTTTGAAATTGCCTACCCTGTAACCCAAGACCACTCCCCAAAACATCATACATACATCACAGAAGGAGGCGGTCTCCAGCAGAAATTTGAGAGTGTTGCTTCTCTCCCGTCTGCCAGGATACCTGATATTTTCTGGGTAGCCTGGCCATTCCTTTGAGATGATAAACACTTTAGTTCCTGAATCTCTTACACATATTGATAGTTTAACAGATACTTGCCAGACTGTATTTTCAGGGAGGTGTAAGCCCCTGCAGTCCAAAGACAATTGGAAAGCTTTTCCCATTTCCTTCCTCCTTGCAGAGAAATATTTGAGGTCAATTTGGGAGAGTCAAAATGGCTTCAGGATTACTCTCCTGTACTATTTCCGATACGTAGTTTATATCCTTATGTATGTGTTTGCCTTGTACATTTATGAACATTTATTCTATATTTGAGACCTTAGAATTCTTATAACCACCCTGGAAGTGGAGTGAACCTTTGGTGCTTAGTAGCAGGTGTGTTCTGCTTTAGGCGAGACCTTTTGGTCTCCCTGGATGGCTCAGGATGTAACATTTTCCTGGTTTCATGCAGCCCTGCTGCTGTAGGATCCTATCCCTGGCTCTGTGCAGGACCTGTTACTGGCTGGTAACTTTTAGCCTTAGCAGCTCCTTCACTAGGATTTGCCTGACAAAGTTTCCTTGGGACCCCAAAAGAAAGGCAGGAAACCCCCTCTGTGCTCTTTTGTACACAGTAGTAGTTTGGGTACGATTACTGCAAGCCCCACAGAAATACAGGTTCTCAAATAGCAGGGAACAAGGCTGGGGCCATGTTGGATTCATCCTACAGCGTCAGTGGGAAGATAGACCTTCCATTACTTGGTAATAATGCCTCTCTGCCATCCTCCATTACAGCTCTTTTGCTGCAGACAATTCCATGTCCACACTGAATTATATTTTAGAGAGTATTCTGTCTTTTCCAAATGTATCCTTGCTTTCTTTCTAGTGGTTTATGGGTGAAGCCTTTTATTGAGTGGTTCTAAAAAGTACAATGTGGCTTAGGCAGGTCAGCCTAAAGACAGCCTTGCTTGCCTTCTGAAACAACTGCTGAGTAGCAAGTACACTCTCACACTCGTTCCTGGCCTTTTATTTTTGGGAAAGAGCAAGAGCGGGTGGATGGGCAGGTGGTAGGGTAGAGATGTTCCCGTGTCCACAGACAGGTGCTTCTGATTGACCAGGTGCTTGACTTTTGAGAGTCATCAGTGCCTGAGCTCAAGTTGGCTGACCGTTTTGTGTGTGTGTGTGTGATCCTACAGGTTGCAATTTCCCCAGCTGGCCCTGAGGCGGAGGTTGGGCCAGCTGAGCTGTATGTCTAGGCCCGCTCTGAAACTCCGTTCTTGGCCTCTGACTATTCTCTATTACCTTCTGCCTTTTGGTGCTCTTAAACCCTTGACCAGAGTGAGATGGAGGCCTATGAGCAGGGTAAGTGCTTGCAGGTTTGTACTGCGCTTTCTGACGCCTTATTTGGAGGAGGAGGGTGGCTGTTAGCAGGGAGAAAAGGCTGAAGTAGAGCTGGCATATGGAGCCCTTCCCCTGCCACCCCTTTCTCAATCACATCACTAGTGGAGCTTCTGTGCTTGGAGAGCATTTCCTTCTAGTGGATAATTTCACCTGCTAGCGTCATGTGTGGAAGTTATGTGTGGAATCAGCTCCTAGAGAGAAAATGAGAGGAAAATTCTGGATAAGCCAAGGTGCATTTATTACAATGTGAAGATGGATGTTTGCTTATGCCATCCATGGCTGCTGAGAGGGCATAGACCCTCATTGGGCACTGTGATATTTTGGGAGATTGACGCTGCACATGTTGCAGGAATGCTTTGTTGCATCCCTTCATGCAAACATGTCTGTGCCAGACCTCTGCGGGTGTGCAGTACATGAAAGGACACTGTCAACTTGTATAGTATAGGAGTTTTTAAAACAAGCCATTTGTGCCTTAGTCATGCTGGTATTACAAGCATATTGTGCCATTATTTTGAATATAATTGTGTCGTGCCAGGAAACTGCTGGGCAGGAGTCTACCTTCACAGCCATTTCATTCATCCACCCCCCCCTTTTTTTTAAATGGGAATAGTGTTGCTGAGAAGAATTATTATCTGAAAAATCATTAGCGTGATCTTCAGAGTGGCTATTGCTCACTTGCTTTTCGGTCCAACTACTTTTATTTTAAAGCTGACTTTCCTCCTTCATCTTAAGTCCATTTCATGCAGCCACAATAGAATCTTATGAGCAGGCAGTCATGGCTATAAACCTCACATCCCTTTTCTTTGAGGGAGCTCAGGGTGGTGTGTATGGAGGTTCTCTGATTTTTATCGTCAAAACCAGTGCTTTTTTTCTTTAAAAATGTTTAGGGGTACTCTCATTTTGACTCAAGAAAATCACCATTTTATAGTTCAAATTGGGAAAAATAAATACAGTAAATGGACAAAAGTACGAAGATTCACAAAATGTTTAGGGGTATGCGTACCCCTGCGTCCCCCCAGAAAAAAAGTACTGGTCACAACTACCCTGTAAAGCAGGCTAGGCAGGCAGAGGGATTATTTTCTCTCCTCTGCTGCACAATATTGAATTCTATTAAAGTGATTTTGGCCACTCAACAGTTGCCTCCAACAGCCTTCCCTTCAGAGTGTCTGTTTTTCCTCTGTGCAGGCAGCACTCTACATTTGAGCACCCACCTTCCAAACTGAAGTGGGCCTGTTGCATGCTTCTGAAACAGAACTGTGAATAAAAAGGGGTGGTGGCAGGGGGGGTGCCTAAAAGAACAAAATCTACTGACAAGGAGCTGCTGACTAATGCATAGCCCACCAGCAGTTTTTAATGGCATGCTGTGTGTTGCAGTCTGTGGTTTTCCCAAATGTGTAGCTTTTCATTGTTTCCAAATGGTAGAGCAGAAGCTCACCTGAAAAGAAGAACAGGGTGTAGCAAGCTAGTGGCCCTGAGTTAGCCTGGGGCCTTCTAGGCCTGAGGAACTTACCTGGCAAATATCAGAGAACACACAATGAACCAAAATGGATGCCAATAATGGAAAAAGTTCAACTGATTGAAATGTTTGGTGAATCACAGTGGCAATTAATGTGAGATCTTGGGAGATGAGATGGACCTGATGTAAGGTTAAAGAAAGCTTCATTCCTAATAAGATAGTAAAAGGAGCAGTGTCACAAGTGAGTTGTTTTCAAGAGTATGTTGGAATGTGTCAAAGTGACCCCAGTAAAGGCTTGCCAAAAAATAAAGGGAATATAAGAACATAGCAAACAGCCTATGTTTTGTCTTCACTGATTGGCAGTGGCTCTCCTGGGTTCCAAGCCGAGGACATTCCTAGCCCTACCTGGAGAAGCTGCCATTGAGGCTTGAACTTGAGGGCTTCGTTATGCAAGGCAAGTGCTCTGCTACTGAGCTACTGTACTACAGAGCTACAGGTCCCAGTTACACTTTCCACTACTCAGATTACGGGCACCCATAATCTAGTACTTAGGTAGGGTCGCCAACCTAAGTGATGAAATTCACATAAAAGCTGGTACAGTTGCCAGTCAGTAACCTAGGAAGATTCTCCCTCCTGTACTTGCTCAGACCACAAGACTTGTTGGCCCCTGACAACTTTATTCCAAAATACTGTAGGAAACTTGGAAATCATTTTAAAGAATAGTTGCACTGGAGAAAGTAAGGATAGGAAATAGTAAGTCTTGGATTCATGTTCAAATTATTCCGATTGCTTAGTCAAGGCAATTATAATGCTCTTCTTAATCCATATTATTTTCTAACTGCTATATTGCTATACTAGATTTCTAGGCTTTCTTTGAAGGTCATAATATTATCTTCTGTATGAAGGATAATATTATTTTCTGAGTGAAGGATTGTGGATCAGCAAACCAGTTCGTTTGTATCAGTTGCCATCTTGAGTATGTGGTCTTTATCACCAGCTATACTTTGCCCCCTGGCCAACCCACCGGGTTGCTGAAGTGCACATTTTAAACCCAGGTGACACCAGCACATTAACACCAAGTGCTTCAGATGGGTTGCACACTCTTTTGATCATAAGGGAGCTTGAAAAATTCAGGAGATATAAAAAGTAGCTTTCTTTCTGCTTCCTGGCTCAGTCTTCAGAGTGTTCTGATGAGTGAAATAAAGTGGTGTTTCTTTTAAGGAGAAAGATAAATATTTTCCTATTTTTATGAGGAGCCTCATAATTAGGAATGTTGAAAATCGCTAAAATCATTCCGTCCCCAGTGAAAGGACAGGAGTTGTCCTGCATTATCCCGAGTGTACAAGCTTCAGTGGCAACAGGCTGGTGTGTCTGTGTGCCATGATCACAGCGCAGTTCCAAGCATTTTCCCTCTGAACTCAGCTGAGCAAATACAACCCTAGACACTTCCCCCACCCCTCCTCGAGGCATTGTTCCTCGCCTGACATGGCTGTGCCAATAGCCAGCCATGTAGGAAACTGCAGATGCAGGAGAATAGGTCTGTGGAAGTGGCTGCTGGGGCACCCTGCTCTTCCTTCCTAAGCCAGAAAGCCGTTGAACAGCTTTGCCCAGTGTTGATGGCAGCTGGGCTGCACCTGTGCACCAGCCAGACCTTTTCATCGTACCAGCAGTCTCTTTACTTATCCTAAAGGAATGACCCCCGACCTGACATACTGGTGCCCAGTTATAGACTGTCCTTATATCCACAGGAACTCATACTAGAAAGGCTGGAGGGGCACAACCAATGCATTACCTTCTGGGGTTTTTGACTACAGCTTCCATCATCCCTGAACAGTGGCCATGCTGACTGGGGCAGATGAGAGTTGTAGTTCACAGTATCAGAAGGGCAGTCAGACCATTGGTCTATCTAACTCAGTATTGTCTATGCTGACTGACAGCAACAGTTCTCCAGGGTTTAAGATGGGACAGTCCCAGCTCTACCTGCTGGGAACTGAGCCTGGGATCTTCTGCATGTGAAGCAGATGGTCTATCATTGTGCTGCGTCTCTCATCCTGCCACTCTGTCCTTCTCAAGGACACCCTACCCACACCCTTCCACAGCTTGAGGTGTACTGTTTTTCGACATTCCCATTCCAGATAGCTTCCTCCTCTCAAGTGTTGGTTGGGACTGATGGGACTGATGTTGTCCAAAACATCTGGAGGGTACCAAGCTGATCTAATGAAAGCATGATCTTTATCAAGGGGGATAAAGTTAGCTTGGCAAGATTTGCTATTGGAAGATCCATTCTGGCTAGTTTTGTGATGCTCTGCTTTTTTCCTTTTCTTTTCGGTAAGCAATTTACAGACAGTGGCATGGCTTTTCTAAAGTCTCTGCTGTGTTGAGAGATTTTCTTTTCCCTGCTCTGCGTCCCTCAAGAGGAATGCCAGGGGTTTCAGGATTAACCAAGGGGGGATTTGAAGGAATTAGCTACAGCAATTTCCTCAGGCCTTGCTGCCTACAGATAATCCCACAGTATTTTAACCTGTTCCCACCCTGTTCTGACCTAGATCTTATCCCTGCTTTACAGTTAGCACCCTCCCCACACACAGAATACAAAGCAACCTCCTCCTCCTCCTTGCCAGTCACAGCAATTAATCAGGAATATAGCTAAGATGTGTTCCAGTTGCACAGAAGCAGCAGAATGCAGGATTCTTGCTGGTGCAAATGGAACCATGGCCTCCTTGTTCTAAGGGCAACTCCCACTCCCTGCATCATATCCAGGGTAGCTGCTTGAGCTGCCACAAAGTCCTTACTAGCCCAAAGAGTTCTTTAGGGGTAGAAGGGGTACTGGGCCACCACTAGCCCCTTCTACCCTTCCTTGAGAATGTGCATGATCTCCATGGGTTTGTTTTTCCAGTACAGCAGTCAGGGAACTGTTCCTTTGGGGGAGGGCCGCAGTTCAGTGGCAGAGCATTTGCCTTGCATGGAGAAGCTCCCAGGTTCAGTCTAGAGCAGCATCTCCAGGTTGGACTGGGAGAGACGCCTGAGACTGAATCCCTGGAGAGCTGTTGCTGCCGGTCAACGTGGACAGTACTGAGCTAGATGGACTAAGGGCCCGACTGTGTTAGGCAGCTACTGCTGTTCCTATATACTTTTGTCAAGACACAACATCCTCAGAGATGTGAAATTGCTCATGGTGGCCCTCAGCAGATGGGCATCCTGAAGCCACAGGAGGCCTTCAAAGTTGTTAGCAGCTGCGGAGTTGCCTCTCCTCCCAGCCTCACTGCCTAATCCAGGGGAGAGAACCAGTCATCTATCTGAGGTGCATATGCTATGAGGATATGCTCAACATAGCTTAGTTGGTAGGACATGAGATTCTTAATCTTGGGATCGTGGGTTCAAGCTCCACACTGGGTGAAATATTGCAGGGAGTTGGGACTATCAGGGTTTCCCAAATTTGGGTCTCCGGCAGTTTTTGGACTACACCTCCCATCATCCCATGCTAGCTGGACCAGTGGTCAGGGATGATGGGAATTGTAGTCCAAAAGCTGCTGGAGCCCCAAATTTGGGAAACCATGGACTAGATGATCCTTGTAGTTCCTTCCAATTCTATGATTCTATGAATGGAGCTTTCATGGTTAGACCAAAATGTGGAAGCTGCCATGATCATTATTTGGGTGTTTTGTGTGTGTGTGTGTGTAAGAACCCCATGTTAATTAGTCTTTAATTGCCAGCTTTTTTACGTCCAGCCTTTCCACCTCTGTAGATCAGTAGAGGGTACATGGAAAATTACATTCTCCTCCCAACATACTCCCCCACCAGCAGCCTCTGATCTCTTGCATTAAAATTAGCCAAGGGCAGGTTTTCAGTTCTTTTTTTCAGGTGAGTGGGTGTCGTGAAGTAGCTCCCATCTTCCTCCTCTGTTTTTAGGTTTCCCTGTACAAATCTGTGCCAACGCGACTCCTTTCCCGAGCCTGGGGGCGCCTGAACAGTGTTGAGCTGCCCACCTGGCTCCGGAAGCCGGTCCTCAGCCTATACATCTGGACGTTTGGTGTCAACATGAAGGAGGCTGCTGTGGAAGACCTTCACCACTACAGAAACCTTAGTGAGTTCTTCAGGCGGAAGCTAAAGCCCCAAGCCCGACCCGTCTGCGGCATCCACAGTATGGTAAGTGGCAGAGATGTGAGGGGCAGTGGTGTTGAGTTTATGGAGAAGCAGTAGCCTCACTGCTGATGAACACGAGTTTCTTTGCCAAGTTAACTGCATCAGACCTGATTCACTGGAGCTGATGAATATGGGCTGTTTAAAAAGGCCTCTTTCTGGTGTTTTGATGCTTAATTCTGATGGCTGCTTTGTGGTTTTTATGCCAATCTTTTGATTTATGCTTTAGTTGCATTGCGGATTGTTCTAGAACTGTTGGGTTTTTTAAAATCTTCTGAATCATCTTCTGAATAGAATAGTGGGATAGAATTGTTTTAAAAAATAATAGTGTTTAGAGAAGTGGCAGATGTTAACACGAGAATTTTTGGTGCTGTTTGCTCCCTGTAGATCAGTCCATCCGATGGCAAGATTCTCAGCTTTGGACAAGTGAAGAACTGTGAAGTGGAGCAAGTAAAAGGCATCACTTACTCACTAGAGTCCTTCCTGGGTCCACGTGCTGATAAAGAGAACTGTAAAAGCAAGCCAGGTAAGTGCACACAGGCACACTTTGGGGCTCAACATCATTCCACTAGACTTGGCATCTGCAGAGGACCAACCACTGGATGCCATGTAATAGCTGCCCCTTCCTCCTTGCAGCTGCTTCTGTCTCACCTACAGCTGCCTACGTTCCTGTTTTGTACATTGTGTTGAAGCCTCAAAAACCATTTTACTCGTTATTCTTTCAGCCTCTTCATTCCAAAAGCAGCTGGTAACAAAGGACTGCAATGAGCTCTATCACTGTGTGATTTACCTGGCGCCTGGAGACTACCACTGCTTCCACTCACCGACCGACTGGAAAGTGTCTCACCGGCGTCACTTCCCAGGTAGGCCAGGTTTCCAGAGATACACATGCAGTGGAAGGTTGCTGCTAAACACTGCATTTTAATAAATATTTGTCGGTGAAGTCATGTCCCTTCCAACTCTGTGATTCTGTGTAAAATCCAGTGGTTCCTGATGCTGGCCATCATCCTTCCTTTGAGAAGCATGGTTTACCAGGAAGTGTTCAGAATATAAAAGGCACTGAATGAATTTGCCATTTAAAAATAGCAAGTGATCCCATCTCGAAGTGCTTCTCAAATTATTATTTCTGCAGGCTTTTAAGTAGGAAAATGGTTGTGATCACGCTCATACTATGAATGATTGGATTCCCTTCCTCCCTTATTGCCCTTAAAAAAGTACACCAGTGTTTGTTGCTCCTGGGTGTTTAACTTAATTTTAAAACTACTAGGTAATAAATGATGTCATACCTTTCAATTTGGGGCTTCTCCAGCTTGCCCCTTTCCACTCTCCAGCCCAAAGCCTCACCTGTGTCTTAATGCAGGAAGACTGTCTTACAGAACTGAAAGCTTCTTCATTCAAGCTGTTTCTGAGAATTTGCTTTCATCCTCCCAACAGTGGCTGGGGAAATAAAAGGGTGGCACTGCCCATTTCTCTCCTTGCTCCCCATAGGCTCCCTGATGTCTGTGAATCCAGGGGTTGCTCGCTGGATCAAAGAACTCTTCTGCCATAATGAACGTGTTGTACTCAGTGGCTACTGGAAGCACGGTTTTTTCTCTCTGACTGCAGTAGGAGCCCAAAATGTGGGATCAATTCGCATCTATTTTGATCAGGTGAGTCGAGCCTTTCAAACACTTGAGAAGGAGTCATTGTCCTATGTGTCCCCCCACACCACCACTTGGGAGTGGGTGTTCTTGAGCATCCTGCGAACAATTCATAGGTTCTGGGAAAGAGGGTGGTGTGGTTTTGGCGGCAACTGTATTGCTGTGAATACATGCAAATTGGGCCTTGAGCGAGGTTTCAAGTAGCCTCTTGCCTCGTTGCCCATGGTGAATAAGAACCTTATGGTGGCCACGCAGGCAGGCACCACAAAAATGCCTCCCTCCCTGCACTTCACTCACAAATGACTAAAGTAGCCAGTGGTTGAGTAACAAAACGTTACAGGCTTCTTTGCAAGGCACTTACCTGCTTCCCTCCTGGAGTCCTTATGTAACGCCTCTTTTCTTCTCCCCATGTGCAGGATCTGCGTACAAATAGCCCCAGCTACAGCAAAGGCTCATACAACGACTTCAGCTTCGTAAACAACAACAATCATGAGGGCATCCCCATGAGGAAGGGAGAACATTTAGGAGAGTTTAATCTAGGCTCAACCATCGTCCTGATCTTTGAGGCACCGAAGGACTTTAATTTTTATCTGAAGCCTGGCCAGAAAATCCGCTTTGGAGAGGCCTTAGGATCTCTCTAGAGACTCCACTGCCAGGGGGGCTTTTTATATGCAACAGGGACTCAATTCGTAAAAGGATAAGTTTCTCTAAGGTGGGAGTATTGCTCAGCAGGACCTGAGTGAGGAAACTAAAGCCCCCTTGTTCTTAGAACGGGGGGTGCCGGCAGTGCATTCCCACCATGAGAGCTGCAGACATATCAGGGATTGTGGCCTTTAAGAATGTTGACCAGGGTGGCTTTTCTGCTTCTTCCCTGTGCCTGTAGAAATAGGCATTTCTCCCCAGGATGCCATTTTCAGCCTGCTTTGGCACCAAACGATGAAGTCTTGGTTGAAATGCTGCAGTCAGGGGGAGGAAGGAGAGCAGAGATTCCTGCTTTCAAGGGATACTGTCAGATTGACCCATGCTCCATATCTTCTAATTATGTCTCTCACTCAGCCGTATTCTCAATTTATGTTTCACACCAGACTGAACAGTCCAATGCCAAAACCAGGAGACTCAGCAGAGTGGAATATAGAAACATTAAAGAGTTCATCTGGGTGTGCCATTGTTTTAGAAACCTCTCTTATAAATCTGGTACTATCCCTTTAAAACAGAAGTCTGCACTGTATTTTTAAACCTCAAACACTGTGTCCACATTCCACATTTGACTTGATCTTGTTTTTGTTTTTAGGAAGCCAATTTATTTTATTTGTAGCTCGAGCTCACTCTAACCCGGCCATTCTGTATTGCTATTCTGGCCTTAATCTTTTTTTGTTTGTTTGTATGGGAAATATCTAGTCTCTTGTTAAGCTGGGGACGTGAAAAAAACCCAGATTTTTTTTTCTCTGCAAAGGCAGTGGGAAGTCTCTTGCTGTGGACAGCAGTGAAAGCCTCTGTCCTCTCCCTACGCAGCTACTGCCAACTTGCCAGAACCCACGGGGAGAGATCCTGTCAGCCCAGGTCGTCCTAAAAAGCAAAAGGAGTAGTCCTCCTTTTCTCATGTGTGTTAACCATTTCCCCCACTCTTTGCTGGACTTGCAAAATACTTAAAAGCCAAATTTGCCAAAGCCAGCTTGAGAGTTCTATTCTGAACCTTTATCCCACACACATCTAAGTGGGGATCAGTGGCAAAATATTAAGCACTGCTGCGTAGACCAATAATACGGGGAATCTTAAAACTTACTATGCCTTTTTTTCCCTGGGAGGGGATTCATAGAAATTGGTGCCAAAGGGGGGGAGGGCAGTTGAAAAGGGATTGGTTTATTTATGATGTCTGTGTTTTGTTCTTGACCTCAAGAAACCAAGTTGTGAACATGGCTGAGGCTCAGGAGTGTTGAGCTCATTTTGGCTTTAAAACTGCATCCCTCCCCTTAAAAGTCTCCTCCTTATGCTTTCCTTGCTTTAGTCTTACCTTGTACACACACATACACGAGAGAAGCTGCCCCTTTTAATGAGCACAGCCATAAGAAAAGAAGCCAAGGCAAGTTTAAGACGGTGACTGCTAGAAAAAGGAGCAAGTCTTCATCTGAGGCGTATGCCATTTGAGGCATGGATGTTTCCAATGATAGTGGCTCCCGTCTCTGATGCTGATGAAGGGCAGAGAAATGGCCTTGGTGATGATGGCTGGTCATCCATCCTTCCTATCTTTGCACAGTGTGAAGGTGGGTTTTCTAACCAGCTAACTGGCCTGCTTAACCATAGGATAGAATGATGGGTCACAGCTCCTCTATTAGTGCATTATCAAAAAAGGCAAAACTACCCGAAGGGGGTAAACTTTGCTCCATCCATTGCTCCTTCGATTGCTTCCACTTGGCTGCTTTGCCAGTTCCTCTTTGAGCTTTAATTTCTTGTTACTCTGCTTGCAGAGCGGCACTGAAGGTTCTGCTGCTTACTGAGGACACGGGAATTCTGCTGGATGAACTTCCCGGTCTAGGGGAGGAGATTGTGGTGGGGGCCTGAGGCTGCTGAGAGCCAGAGGAGGTCACATTGATCCTAAGCAAAATGGGAGTGGGTTTCTTAGTGACGCTGTGAATTTCTCCTGCACGGAGAATCCATTTAATTTTTCAACTGTATCAGTAGCACAGTATTTTTGTATGTCAAAATGTACAACTTAAGGACATTAACTCATTAATTGCAAACGTTTTAAAATAAAAATGAATGACTTACCATGGCTGATTTTTAAAAAGAAAGCATTTGACTGCTGTAAAGAGACATGCAGTGCAATCCTGTGCATGTCAATGTGACTTACTCCCAGGTAAATGTGTTATATTGGATTGCAGCCTCCACCAGTGTTTGTACAGCTACCGGGGTGGAGGCTCCTCTGCCACTCCCCTGCATAGCAAAGGGACAGCATCCAGCCATCCCACTGCATTTCATGCAAGCAAGCGAGTCCAACATGCTTAAGTGCTAAGAGCCGCTCGAATATCCTGGACACGTGTGATGTAGGACTCCATTAGCTGTCGCTCTTCTCCCAGTATGTGCTTGAGGGAACTGATCTTCACTTTCAGCTGCAAAGAAACAGAAGCACAAAGAGAGGTAGTTTGGAGGGGCAGCCTGGCTCAGGCCCCAGCTAGCATGAGAGGCAGCCATCTGTGCCCCCAAGAAATTATTCCTAGCCTCCCTCATCCAAAAATCTTGCTTTGAGCTACAACACACAAAACATGCACAAAATGCTAGGGTAGCACTAGCTCCCAGACCAATCCCAAATGGAGTAGGTCTTTGCAGTTCTTCTCAAAAGCGGTTTGGGAAACTTCCAACTAACAAAAACTTGATTTACTCACAAGCGGATATGCCAGTTTGCCATTTCTAAGCGCTAAGCTGATGCATCTTGATTTATAAGTAAATTTATATTTCCCCTTTTTGTCTGCCACATGCAACCACGTACCACAAGTGACAGGTGAGTGAGAAACACAATGTCACTGGGGAGCTTTGCTACAGAAGGGATGCCATCTTGAATAAAATATGGGGGGGGGCATGTGAGCCCCACCCCCCTTAATCAATCACAAGATGCGGTGCGCGCACACCATGTGAATGGCAATGCCCAGCAACTTTGGGAGGCACAGCCCCCTGAGATATTTTATGGAGGGTGCCAAAGGGACCTCAGCTCGTGGGAGTTTGCTCCAATACTACAGGCCCACCTCCTCCAGATTCTCCAGAACATGCTGAGCTACCAAGTAGTTTATTTAATCAATACCCTCTAGTTGCTAACCAGCATAGTAATACCTATTGCTGAAAACAAGAAACTAGCATCAGATACTTGGGATACATTCTTTTAAAAGTGCAATCACCGAAACTTTATGAGAAGCAAATCCTGAAACAGGAACATCTGGATTTTTGTGGCAATGGGGTAGGCCCCAGAGCAATGCAGAACAGAGAAGTCATGCAGGCCCTGAGGATCATGGGACATGGAGGCTCCCTCCGGTCTCACTATAAACACTTTCTTGCTCCAGATTTTCACACCATCTCAGCCCTAGAGCTGAGAGAATAATAGCAGAAGTGGTGACGGCAGCAGGGGAATAAAAGTTTTACTCTTCTTTGCAATGCCCTTTGCTGCAGCCATTTAATTTTGCTTCAGTGGCTGCAGGGAGAACTTTCTGTTTGTACCTGATCCAACTCTTCTTGTACTTGACGCACAGCCACCTGTTCTTCATCCCCTGGTCTCATCTCCAGCCACTTAAGCAGAATGCGCTGCCGCCGCTGGCAGAACCTGGAATAAAAAGCCAGAATGTCACCCTGTTCTGGCCAAATGAAAGCAAGGCCGGGGGTCCAATCCCCACCACTTTCCTCTATTAGGCCCAATGCAACCATTTGCGCTTACAGGATTTGCAATGGTTTAAGTGAGCCCTGTGCAAATGTTTCCTCCTCTATAAACCTGTCAGGTAGGTTAACCCAGCCCATCCACTCCAGTTGCTTTGCCTTCACAGTAATGCCCTTTGTCGTTATCTGCAGTAGGACTGCCTTCTGCCTTGAACAAATCCTGCCTGATCCCAGTATCTGTCTAAATAACTACTTAATTACAGAGCACTATTGATGTTTCCTTACTGTGGTTTACTGGGGAAATTGGACCATAAGAACTATTACACTGATGGCGGAGAATCTTTTTCTGTACTTGTGGCCAACCTTCCAGACTTTGCATGCCAGCAATAGGTGGGGACAAAAGGAATGGGCTGAGCCAAAGTGTACAGGGCCAGGGCTAGTTCACATAAATCTCCCACCCACACATACACACTTGCTCCCCTCCGCTGCAGTTAGGTTTGTGGGGAAAAGCATTTCAGGAGCAACAGGAATGTTTAAGCACTATGATACCACTTTGAACAGTCATGACTTCCCCCAAATAATTCTGGAAGCTGAAGTTTATTAGGGGTGCCGAGATTGCTAGGAGCGCCTCTTCCTCTCCCAGGGCTACAATTTCCAGAGTTCCCTGGGAAGAGGGATGGACTGTTAAATGACTTTGGGAAGCATAGCTGTGGGAGGGGAATAAGGGTCTCCTAGAAACTCTTACCAAATCACAGCTCCCAGAATTACTTGGGGGAAGCCAGCATCATAACGCTTTAAATGTACGGGGTAATTGCGGCCTTGGTTAGGGCATTTTTCACCTTCCCTTTCCTGAATTTGTTAGTGTGGGAAGGGAGCCAGCCCTTGGATATGCCTGCAGCTTGCTCCGAAGTCGTCAAAAGAAAGATTTACTGGGCAGTGCTACAAGAGGGCAACAGTTAAGGGAGGCATGGAAGAGTGTGCTGGAGGGGAACTGTGGTCCCTGCACCCACCAGCACAGCAGACTACAGCAGTGGCCCCTTCCAACTAGGATTTCCTGAACCGATCTCTCCTTCCCAGAGGAAACACAAGCCCAAACACGCATTGCAAAGTAGGAGAAGAAGTAGTGTTTGGCTACGTACTTCAGCTCCTGCTGGCTGTGGTGGTAGAGTTGCATTTTCTTCCCAATAACCTGGAGCTCAGCTCCCAGCTGTTTGTGAACTACCAGCGCCTCCTGAGTAAAACCTTCTGTTGCCTTTTCTGGTTCTTTGGTTCCTAAAATGAAAAGGAAGGCAGTGTGGGTTTTGGAATCCCTCCGAGCAGCTTCTGCTCCCTTCTCTGTAGCCGCCATATTAACTGTGGGTCATCTGGGAAGGATCACATCTCGGAGACAAGCCCCCTTACTCTTGTTGCAGAAGCAGCAAAAACGGGAGGGCACACACTTACACCCAGGTAGGAGGACAAACCTCCTGGAAAGCCACTGCACCCCTGGCCTCAAAACAAGCAGCTCACTTCCTTTAGGAAACAAAATGTCTCCCTTCAGGCAAAAAAGAGCCTTTTGCTATCTGGGAGTGAGAAAAGTGGGTCACTCATAGGGCCATCATTGTTACCTGCCCTTCCGCAAGTGGGATGGGGAGGAGGGCTCTCTCTCCTTGAAAAATCTTCAGGCAGGAGGAAATCTGCCCTTGAGTCTGCCAGCACTTTTTCCTTCCCAGTGGTTGGTCTCGGAGGGCTTGTGGAATAGAGGCCAGGCTGCAGGCCCAAAGGCTCAACCTGAAAGGCAGGAAAACAAGAATGTTACTTAACCCTGTCCAGACACCAATCAGAGCTGTGCTTATGGATTTGGTGTTAAACAGACTACAAGGTACCCTAAGCCCTTTGAATGGAATGTTCTTATGATAAGAGGATCCCCACCTTAGAAACTGATAGAGGGATAAGCTCTGTGCTACAGAACTGGACTAACAGAGAGGCAAATACTTCTGAATCTGGGAACCTTCCAGAGTAATCAAAATCAGCAATCTGCCATGCTAGAGGGGGTTTGGATGAAGCAGAAGTGGTGTCCCTCTGTCCAGCCCTGCTGGCAAGTAACGCTGCAATATGGTCAACCCAAAACAGGCCCTTTTGAGGGTGAAGAGGGCGTCAGGCCAGGATCCACTGAGCAAGCCCTGCTGCTGCATTTTTTCCCTTCCACCCTGGTTGGTGCAATTAGCTAGACTGCGGATGTGGCTGACTGAACCATTCCATCAAGCCTGCCACTGCCAGCTAAGGGTTAGGATTGCAGCCTTAACTGGGAATTTGACTCAGGCAGATCAAGTGAGTGTAAGGCCAGGGCAATACCACTGCATGAAGCAGCAAACAAGGTGTGAGAACTCACCGTTCCTGGCCTCTCCCTTCTCCGTGTCATGAAGGAGGAAGGTGGCAACAGCTCCGGGTTTGGCATTGGGAGGGCTGTGCTATCTGGCCAAGGGGTTGTGCACAGCACTGGAGCAGCCTGAGGAAGTGGGGGTGCTGAGAAGGGGCAGCTGCTGAACTGGGGTGGAGAAGGGACACTGCTTTGGGCAGATGACAAAAGGGCCGTAGACAGAGCAGGTGGGTGGCTTGGAGTCGTTTTCTGCAAAGCCCCAGCAAGGCTTTCTAGTCTAGAAGAGGAAGACAAAGATCAGATTTGTTAGATGTATAAGAATCTGTAGCACACCAAGGAAGAATCTGGAAAAATCCCTCTTCCCGTTACCTTCCAAACTGTCAACATCCACTTTTCTAGCTCAGGCACATTTTAAGCTTTGCTCTACAAAGTAAAGTGGACTAAGTCCACCCCCCCCCCATCTATCCCACCCCCAGCCCTTTCCTTTTTTGTACCAGGCAGAAGTTTTCCAAGAATCTGGAGGCATCCACAAGATTCCATGAAGAATTGTGGCCGTGTAGCTTTATGACTTGCATCAGAGCTTCTTGTTGCAGAAGTCTTGTTTTTGCGTTTGGTATTCTGCTACGCTCCGAATTCTCCATGCAATCGAATAAGAAGCCTTGCTTCTTATTTCATCAACAGGATGGTTGATGGGCACACATTTTTATTCTAGCTTGAACATCCATTAAGTACCAAGATGTGGTGAGAATGTCATCCTGGATCTTCCCTTTCATTAGAGGTCTTGGGTAAAAGTGACCCTGAACTTGGCTGGTGGGAGTAGCCCCTATGTAGTCTTTGTTCTATTTATTAATTTGTCATGTCTGAAAGTTGAACATTCTTCCCTACCCATTCATCAAGTCAGGACCAGGCAGCTCTGTTCTCTCCAGAGATTGCAGTAGAAAGTCAGGTCTACGGGGCTGTAACCTGCCTTGGCGGGCCGCCTGCCTGTGGGGAGGATAGGAGGGAGGGTTAGAGGCCTTTTTAGAATTAGGGAACACTGAGGTACATACATACCTTTTACACACTGATAATTATGCACAGGAGTGCCTACAAGCATGTTCTCAGCACTACTACTTCTTTAAGAAAAGCAGGTTGACAGGTGGATTTACACAAGCAACTGCACCTATCACTTACAGCCTTACAAGTTTAAACAAAACCAAAGAGCCAGCGCAGTTACTCCGAGGCTTGCTATTGAGAACTGAGTAATGATTCCAGTACTTCATGCCACTCAATAATCCTAAGGGGCACAAGCCTTCTTTGCCTGCCCTTTGGCTAGTAATAAAGATTGGTTAGATTAGTCAATTTCAAGAGGATTTTTAATATTATTACAACAGCAAATGACTGCCAGGGAGATGGGCAAATAAAGCCTTAGGGATAGGAGAAGGCCCAGGAGAATCCCCAAATTTTCATAAAAAGTTTCCTGTGCATGACACCTTCCCTGCATGGAACAGAGAGAGAGAATGAGATCTGGAGAAGAGAGTCTAACCATCTGCTGCTGAGTCCTTTTGCTAGCTGCAACTCATTCTTTCCCCACACTTTAAAATTAAAAGAAGCCTTCCTCTGTGCATTTGCAGTGGCTTTCAAAATGAGGGAGGCGACTGTGCAATTAAATTCACCGTTTGCTGGCTCAAGGAGGTTGCAGCTTTGCCTCTTACTCACAGATCAGTCAGGATGGAATCTCCAGAAGCCTGGAAAATGTGGGCCTGGTGGTCGCTCTGTGCAGTCCTTGCTGTGGAACGAAGGCTCGTTCTCCTTCCAAGATCTCCATCGGCTCTTGAGATTGCAGCAGGCACTGGCACTTGGAATGTCACTCGCTTCTTGAGAGGGGCCCCCGGAATGGACAGGCTGGGTTTCTGGCAGAGGGCCTTTAGTTTCCAGAGCATGGCACACCGGTAGACAGCCTGGTGACGGTGGCAGGCGATCTGTGAGTGCAAGGAAGAAGCACATGGCAGGTTGGTGGTGCTGCAAAAGCGAGGGCTGCGTGTGCCCTTCAGTCTGCTGTAAGGAGGGGCTGGGCAGGGAAAATGGAGAGAAGGAACTTGTTAATTTCTGTACTTCTTGGGGAGCCTTCACCAATCTGGTGTCCTTCCAGATGTTTTGGACTACAAATCTCATCGGTCCCTACTCAGAGAGCCATATGATGCCGGGGCTGATGGAAGTTATAGTCCAGAATAACTGGAGGGCACCAGGCTGGGGAAGTCTGGTCTTGAGGGGTGGAGGACAGTTGTATAAGGAGCTCCTCCGTAGTCAGGAGGAAAGTCTCCAGTTTTGAATCTGGAGGAGCAGCAGTCTCTCCCAAATGCTTCAATCCAACATAGCATGTCGAAAAAGATTAAGAACAGAGCCAAAGGAAGAGTGGGGCAAGGTGTGGGCCAGGCACACCTGTGAAGATGTCGCTCTCTGGCTCTGTAGTGCCCCCTAGAGGGAGAAGCTGGGCAGTGGACCTGACAGGACATACTGTGCCTATACTTGTCCCAGGAGTACCTGTGAGAGGGTGGCGTGTGCTTCTATCTGTTGCTGTGGGGTGGAACCCCATAAGGGATCTGTGCTTCCTGCTTACGTACAGAGAGGACAAGCCAACACAGGCAACAAGCAAATATTTTCAGAACACCCCCTATTCTGGCAATTGAAATTTGTTTAAAACTGTTTTTAACATTGTATTTTAAATTATTGTGACATGTCCTGAGACCCTGGGGCGAACGGCAGGTAATAGAGCAAATAATTGTTAGTCATCATTGTGGATCCGATCCATCTAACATGCAAAAAAGAAACCACTGTGTATGAAGCAGTTATCAACCTGTTACAAAATAAAATGGGTAATGATGGTAAAGTTGTATAGATGTGAAATGAGAGGGAGCCACAAGATGGGTCCCGTTCTTTTACCTTCACCTGATGCTGGGCCTGCAAGTTCCCTCGGCATTCCTTCATGCCAGCCGTGTACCTCAGGATGCGGGTCACACCCTCACGCAGCAAATCAGCCCGGTAAATCTCCACAGCCCTTTCGATCCGACCTTTCTTGCGCTGCTGCTCCAGGACAAATGCCAGCCAAGCATCAAACACCTGCAGGCAAGACACATAGGTGGCAGTGGCCGCACAGCCTCTCGTATTCATCAGCGACAAAGGAACCAGCAAAAATTCCCTCCAGAGAAACAGGTTCAAGGAACTCAAATACACATGCCAGTGCTTTTCTTTTTCTTTTTTAAGCTCTCAGAATTTCAAGTATAGATCCAAAACTGTCAGCAGTGTGGGAGGTGGTGCAAAAACATCCACAAGTGAGAGATTGATCGTCCCTACATTCTTGAAAACATTTTTATGTCTGACATATGTAATGGAAATACATATATTAACTGCAACTGCTGTGCTCCTTCTCAAGATATGATGCCCTAGGCTGAAGCAGCTCCCCAGCCCTGCCCAGAGGTGGAAGGCCCTTCGATGCAGTGCTGCTAGTAACAGAGATGGCACTGCCCTCCACGGCTGCTGGGAGATGCACAGCTGCAGCTGGAAACAGAGCATCCTGTGTCTCCACCCTCCTCCTCCTCTTTCCTTGGTAATATGTACTTAACCAAACTGCAGAAAGCTCCCTCCCACTCCCACGCATGGAACGAGCTGTGTGATTCTTTACATCCTGGCTTTGCTATCCAGCAAAGGGAGAAAGAGAAGGCAGTCTGCTTGCAAGCAGAGCTGCTCCCTCCAGACAGGACCACGTGAATGCACCTCCTCTCTTGCCTGCCAAGACTGACCTTGCCCTGCAGGGACATGGACCAATGCCAAAGCGCCCGCATGGTTTCCTGCCGCTCCCTCTGCCTGTACGCCAACTGTTGGTGCAGAAAGAAAGAAAGAAAGAAAGAAAGAAAGAAAGACCATGTGGGCCAGGTTAAGGAGGGAGGGGGAAATCCCAACCCCAGCATAGATACAAGCTATGAAGTTCTTTTGCATTTTCAGCATTAACTGAAAAATTATTCTCCTTTGTCCCCTTTCATCTCCTCTGCACCTAGGGCAAGGGTTAGGGGAGAAGCTTTAGTTGAACTCCTTTTTTCCTCCTTCCCACAATATGGTTTCCCATAATGCCACATGACGGACACTAGCCAGCAGCCTCGCTGTTCCATCCCAAGCTTCAGATGGACCCACTGCAGTCAGAGGCTGGAAGGGGAAAGGGATGTGTCTGACCTCACCTGTGTCTTCCAGGTTGAGAAGCAGGTAGACGAAAGCCTCCGGGCCATCAGCTGATCTCCTTGTCTCTGCAGGAGCTGCAGGAGGAAAGAGGCACAAGGGTTGCCACTCTGAGGCACAGAGCCTGGCCCTTTCCTATGAAAATTATCATTATCTGGTTTACTGCTTCCCGCCCTCTGGAAACGGAAATCTGCAAATTTCCTCACCATCTTCCTTATGCACTGGAGGTGATACTGCTTCCACCTGGCCATGCACTTGCTAAGCAGCTGCCTCCCATGGTGCTGAGCTGCCAAGGCAAACTGCCCTCTCTGCTTAGAGGACTGAATGTAGGACTCCTTCCAGCGAAGAAACATTGCCTGCAGCCTCACTGTCCAAGCAGGAAGATAAAAAATAATGAGCGAGAAGAAGCCCAGCCCTCCTCCCATCTTATTTCTCAGAGCAGCCTTCCCTAACCTGGTGCTCTCCAAGATATTTTGCCCCACAACTCTCCCATCTACTCCAGCCAGCATTGGGCATATAGTGCTGGGAGTGATGGAAGTTCCAGCACTAAAATATCCAGAAGGTACCAGGTTGGAGGAAGGCAGCTCACTAATAAACAGCACAAGTAACACTGAGGTTGGAAACCTGGAGAACGGCGCAATTCTGTATTGGAACCCATGTACATAAAAGCTTTGTGGACTTAAATTTTACATAGATGGTTTTTAGATTAACCTTCACTTAAATTTTTTCAGGCGATTTACAACCATCTTCTATATCTATATCTATATCTCCAACAATCCAGAGCTGTACAACACACCCATGCACACACTCCCCTCTGCCCTTCCCTGGTGGATGGCTTTGAAGCTGCTATGCATCCTGCATCCCCTGACACATGGGAAGAATCACCCATCACAGGCCTTCCTCCTCCTCTGCTACACGAGGGAGGGGGTATATGGCTGCCATACAAAGAGTGACCCAGTGACCCAATGCAGGAGGAGGCAGAAGGCTAGTATTGGGATCATGTGCCACATTCAAGCAAGCCACACTGCAAATTGTCACTCACCTGCCTGCAAATGCTTTCTGGCCTCCGTCACAGCTGCTGCCTCCTGCTGACGATGGTATGCACACAAGGAGGCTGCATCCCTCCATCTGAGCACAACCTAGGCAGAGAAAACAGGGGCAGCAGCATTAAGGACTCCTAATACTGTGTCATCTTTTACTTCCTCAACTGGAGGCTCAAGGGCATCATGTCATGCCTGAGACACCCCAACCAGCCCAGGGACAAGGGACCTGTACTGGGAGTTTAGCTTTCCTTCCTGATGGGAGTTACCTTTGAGAGAAACGCTCTTCGGTGATGCTCTTCTGCCAGAGCAGCCTTCTCAGCTTCTTGCTTGGAATCTGCAGCATTTTCCTTCCAGGTGCACAGTGCTTGCCTGAGGGCCGACAGAGATGGGGGGGAAGCTCTAAGCAAGAGCAAATCCTTTCCCTCTGTGAAGCCCAGGATGGGAAAAAGGCAGAGGGCTGAGAGACAGGGTTCCTCCAGGACTGTCAGACCAGGTTGAGCATCACCACAGATTTAAGAAGGCTTACCGTAGCAGCCGCTGATTATGCTCCTCCTCCTTTTTGGCTACTTGGGACAGAATGTGCTGGATGTGACTCTGGTAAGCCTGCAAGAGAAAAATGTGAAATATTGTTCCTAATTTTCAGATTTTACCAAAGCAGAGGTTAGAGCTGTGTAGCCCACAGGTGCCCCAATCAGAGGTATTTACTGTCAGTCCAGGTTCCCCTTTAAGGAAATGCTAAGGTGTGTTTGCTTGGAAGCAACAGGACATTTCTGCTTCTCTTGGCTCCCCCCCTCCCCCCAAGGCAGAGAGCCAAAGTGCCACATTGTCTGATACCCTCTTTGCTGAGGATTCTGGCTGATGTGGACCACAAGGCAGCTTCACTGGCAAGCTGCTCCTCTTCACAGCTCAGTCCCCCCCCCCTCTCTCTAAGGAAGGAAAGCATTCCTGATGTAAAGGGCTAACACATTTTCTGAGTACTCCCATAATTTGTCCTTGCAGTGCAGAGCCCCTACCTCATGACAAGCATTGCAAAGCCCTCTACACATGCCACCAATATGACACAAAAAGGAAAGGTATCCCACATCAATAGGCAAAGGCAACAGTGGATTCCATCCCAGCTCAGCCAAACTTGGTGGTTCTTTGGGGCTGCTGTCCTTGAGCCCAGCCAAGCCACCTGGGGCGTCACAAGTAAGAGCTCAGCCATACCTTCCAGGATGACAAGGCCCTGCGCAGCACAGCCTGCTGGTGGTGCACATCAGCTCTCACCAGCTTTGTCCACTTCTCAGAGCGGTGCCTCAAGTACTGCAAGGGAAAAGGGGAGAGAAACGTCACTGTGTGGGGAAAAGTGAAGAAAGGAAAGTGCAGCTTCCTCGGCAGGGTGGGATAGCAACCAAGCAGAGTGTTAGACCTGTTCAGATGAGTTAGATCAGCCTTTTCCAAACTGCTACCCTCCAGATGAGCCTCCCATGGCACTTGGAAACATGTTCCTTTCAGAAAAAAAGCAACAGCTAAAGGTTGGACTAGGAGACACCTCCTACTTCCTTGTGAGAATCATCTTTCTCCTGCCTCCTACAGTGAATGGCTGCAACAACAGTCAAACCATTTTATTTAAATCAACAGCAACAATTTACACTCTGCCTTCAATTGCTGTAATTATCTCATGGTCTCAAGTTATTCACTTTTGGAATCTAACAGCGGTCACAGGATTTGGTACCCCGGGAATCTTGGATTTCACAATGTTGTTGTTTTAAAGACAACCCTTCTAGCACTCTTCAAAGCCAAAGTGTCAGCAAGGTAGAGTTTGTCAGCATTTGGAGGAGAGGCTGACAATTGTCTCCTCCACCTTCCCCGCTAGCTATTCCACAGCCTCCCTGTCTCTCCCTCATCTCTGTGCTCTTCCCTCCTTTCGTTCCTTTTAGCCTTACCAACATTTTCAAACTTATTTGAGAACATGCGGCAGAGTTATGCCACACCAGCGGACAGATGCAGATCTACCCAATTTATGTTACTTCATTTCATAACAAAATGTTGGCTTATTGGGGGCAGAATTTCAAGGTACGCAGAACACACCATACCACACACACACACACACACACACTCCTTCCTACAAGGCTAGGAATGTGAGTCACAACAGGTAGTGGACCAATGTGAAATCCATCAGGTATATCTCTCACCTGTCGCCACTTGCTCCAAGACCATCGAAGGAGCTTGACAGAGTGGAACCTTGAAGCTCTGGCCTCTTTCGTCCTCCTAAAGGGAAGCACAGCAGACCCTCTCTCAAGCTTCAGGACAGACGTGGGCCTTTTGTGCTACTGTCTTAAGTGGTGAGCCTCAAAGCAGAGGCTGCCATTTTATCTCACGTAAAGTACTTACATTCCCAAAACAGTGTTATAAATGGTAATACTGCTTCAGTGGTACCTCGGTTCTCGAACGTAATCCATTCTGGAAGACTGTTCGACTTCTAAAATGTTAACAAACTGAGGTGCAAAGGGCTGGCTGCAAGTTCAATTGGAAAAATGGGAAAACACACAGCAGAAGCCGTTCAACTTCCGAGGCATGTTCGAAAACGGAAGCAATTACTTCTGGGTTTTTGGCTTTCAAAAATGAAAACATTCGGCTTCCGAGACGCTTGAAAACCGAGGTACCACTGTAGCACTATTCCTGAACTACTAGGCCTGAAGGATATCTGCTTGGGAATTGCCTGTTTGCCTTGTCCAAGACAGGGCCAAAGGAGGGAGCCGCAGAGGAACTAGCAAGTAAGCTTCTGGAACAACAAGAGTCTCAAGCAGGTCATATGGGGACTGAGCCCTACAAGTAGATCTGGATCAGGTTTGCTTTCCAGTCTGCTGCTTCTCTTCCCTTCCATAAAGGCAACAGCAAGGTAAGGGGAAGCGGCAGGAATTCAGGTTGCAAAGGTTTGGTGGGCTTGAAGCAGACTGCAGGCTGAGGGAACAAGGCTGTAGGCCTTTTTTGCAGGAACATGGCCACTGCCAGTCAGGTAAAGTCAGCCTAAAGCAGTTATAGCTGCAGGACCTGCGATATCAGTGGCTACTAACCCTGATGGCTGTGCTTTTACCTCTACTGTTGGAGGCAGGATGCTTCTGATTACCAGGTGCTGGGAATGACAGATGGGGAAAGTTTCTGTTGCACTTGGGCCCTGCTTGTGGGCTTCCCACTAGGACACATTTCTGGCCATTGAAAGAACAGGATGCTGGGCAAGATGAGCTACTGATCCAGCTGTTGGGATACTGCCAGGGAGACGGAGCCATCAGACAGGCCTCCCAGTCCGGACGATCACCTGTCTCCCATGGAAACAGCATCAGTCAATTAGCGACACGAGCCTCAGAGACATTCCAAAACTCATGCACACCCTTTTAGCAGTCTCCACAACGGAAGATTCAGACAGGAGAGCATATTTACAGCTTTATTCAACGTAGATCAGAACAAAGGAAAAACATGACTGCTTGCCTCTGTATCCAGGAAAACAGCATGAACAAAATCT
Source organism: Podarcis erhardii (assembly GCF_964252035.2). Taxonomy (NCBI): domain Eukaryota; kingdom Metazoa; phylum Chordata; class Lepidosauria; order Squamata; family Lacertidae; genus Podarcis; species Podarcis erhardii. The sequence goes on along the minus strand of NC_138505.1, from coordinate 26,963,973 downwards.
ATATACAAAACGGAAACTCCCAGTGAGCAGGAAGTAAACAGGCATGTGACACACAAGAGCCTGTTCCCTTTTTAAGGTGGAACGGAAATATCCCAGCACCAACAGCCAGGCTTATCTTATGCTATTATTGATTCTTCTCTGTTACCTTAAAGTAAAAAGGTAAAGGTACCCCTGCCAGTACGGGCCAGTCGTGTCTGACTCTAGGGTTGTGCGCCCATCTCACTTAAGAGGCCGGGGGCCAGCGCTGTCCGGAGACACTTCTGGGTCACGTGGCCAGCGTGACGAAGCTGCTCTGGCTTGCCAGCACCAGCGCAGCACACGGAAACGCCGTCTGTTACCTTACCCTTCCTTTATTTCCTGAATGTTCTCCTTCCAAAGACAGAAAGCAGTCTGCAGGATTTGATGGCTGTGATGCTCTTTGGCCAAGGACAGTCCCTCACGCTCTTCCAGCTGAACCACAGTTCTCCTGCGCCAGAAGCACCAGGACTGCGACAGCAGCCGTCGCTCAGAGTGCAGAACAGCCTACATAGGGAGAGGAGGGATTTTGAAGCCAGCTCAGGATGTGCCAGGCTTCCTGCAAAGGTAGGATAAATTTTTTGCCAGCAACCTGTCCCTGATAACCCAAACAGTCTTTTAAAAAGAAGACGGCCACCCAGTTGAGCTCAGGAATCCAAATAAATCTCATACATCAACACTGTCATTCAAATATGAGAAGGGGAGCCAGGAAGGAGAGCTGGAATGAATGGCAGCACAGGCACCATCAGAGGCAGCTGTGGGTGCAAAAAATACCCTGCTTCCTTCTACTTCCTCTTTCCAAGTGGCCTAATCATCACTTTAGGACCCAGAGCATGTTTGGAATTATAGGATTCCTCTCTGGTGCACAAGGAGAAGAGAGCAATGTGTCTGAAGGCCAGGGCAAGTGCCTCCAAGTAAGCAAAAGTCCCCTAAAGGGTGAGGCACAGGGAGACATGTGTGTTTCAAGATTTACGACTTGGCACAGGCATCTCAGGTACATTAAGCAGGTACAGCAAGCAAGGACATTTCAGAATGTAACAAGGTAAGCATCCACCAACACTGCCTCCTGTCTGAAACCCCTGATATTGTATATTCAAGAACAGCAGTGTAGAAATTGTCTACTATCCTGAAACGTAAAAATCTAGATTTACCATTTCCTCTGCCATGTGGTTCTCTTGGTGCTCATGTTTTCTCAGCCGCCACCTTTCAAACCATCGCCTTGTGCAAGTTTCTCTGGAAAGCAGGGAGAAGAGCACTAGATTTTCACCAGGCACTCAATGCATGCCAAGAGCTGTTCCCCAACATTCTCTTTTTATTGACCCTCCATCCTACCTGTGGAAACACACAGCCATCCCCTTCATCTTTCTCCACCAGCACTGATGATCCCTGAATCGCTTCCAGGCCTCAAAAGTGGCAGGCAAGATCACACCCTCGTAGTGCCTATTGGCTCTGGCATATTGCAGCTGAAGACATATGGCAAAAGCAAAAGCAGCAAAAGCCTCACTCTGAGAAACCAGGAAGGCTTAAGCTTTCTCAAAGACACATGTACACACATGCGATACAAAGCGACTAGAGTGGCAAGCAGCTACCCATAGAGCAGCCTTCACTTACTTGGCTCTGCTCCATTTAAAGTAAGGAACAACTCTCTACCTTTATAGAGCAGTGTTCTTCAACCTTGGCTTCCCAGAAGCAGTTGGACTACAACTCCCATCATCCCCAGCCAGCTTAGCCAATGGCTACAGGTGATGGGAGTTGTAGTCCAGAATCATCTGGGTGCCTAAGGTTGAAAAATGCTGGCTTGGAGGGCCTACTAGTAAGCAGAGAGAGTTTAGCAGGGTGTTGAAGAAAGAGCCCACACCACAATAGAACTGCATGAAGCAGAACTTAATTTTGCCCTAGCGACCTTTCTATTGCTAGGCTGCAGTTCCCATCACCTCTGTCCAATGTTCATGGTGGCTGGGGCTGATGCAAGCTGGGAGTCTGGCTGGGGAAGGCGGCCCTATAAGACATCAGTCTTTGACTGGTGATACACAACCATGTAGGCCAGCATCACATACCATGTGTTCTTTTGAAAGAAAGAAAGGAAGGAAGGAAGGAAAAGGAAGGAAGAAAGATGAGAAGGATGGAGAGAGACAATTAAAGAGTAGGATTAATACACAATGAGAAAAGGATAAATATGGAGAAGGGAAAGGGTATCACTTAAAAGTAGATCCCACTTGGAAAATTCAGAGCCTGAATAGTCTGAAGATGACCATGCCCCCTTACCTTCCTGTACCTTTTCCAGTTGGCATGGCATGACCAGGTCCTGAGACACCTGTGCAGCAGCACAGTCCTGAAATGTAAAGTATGCAGTTCTGTCAACAGTTGCCTCTAACGTAGTGGACCGTTCCCTTCAGCTCAGGACCAAGGACAGCTCCCTACAGACACAGAATGAGTGCTAACAGAAAAAGCACAGGATTAACCTGCCACTCATGCTACCCAGTAGAGGTCTCCATGGTTTGGGGGCAATGAGGATGCAACAGTCTGGATTCATTTGTGCATGTGGACTTCAGCCAGCAAAAGCACAATAGAAAGCAGATGGAGTAAGGCCATCAGTGACTTGCTCTTTGTATCATTACAAGCAGTTCTGCCACTGTCAACTGCACCTCTTGTCACCATCAACAAGTGACAAAGCCACCTATGCCAACACGAGCAATTATGAAGTAGTAAAATTCTGCCAAAGGGAACCAACATTGGGTACCCCTTCCCTGCCCTGTTCCCATGACCCAGAGAGTAACACTTGATCTGCTGCTTAGAAACTGATTAAGTGGTACAGTGGCACCTCGGGTTACATACGCTTCAGGTTACAGACGCCTCAGGTTACAGACTCCGCTAACCCAGAAATAGTACCTTGGGTTAAGAACTTTGCTTCAGGTTGAGAACAGAAATCGTGCTCCGGCAGCATAGTGGCAGCAGGAGGCCCCATTAGCTAAATTGGTGCTTCAGGTTAAGAACAGTTTCAGGTTAAGAACGGACCTCCGGAACGAATTTAATACTTAACCCGAGGTACCACTGCATATGAATAACAGTAGTAACAATAATAATTATTATTATTACTATCCTGTTTCAAAAGCTAGGCAAGGCTATGTCCAGCTAGTGACAGGGGGGTTCCCAGGAGCTCAGACAAGATTACTGTGAGTTTTGAGATGGAAAGATGTAATAGTAATAGATGTAAGATTAAAAGGAAACAAAGAAAGAATGGGCAGATTGAGCTCATTCCTAATATCATGGGCCTGGAACAGCCTTCTCCCAACCTGGGGCCCGCCAGCTGTTTTGGACAACAATTCCCATCAGCCCTGGCCAGCATGGCTGCAGGATGCTGGGGTTGATATGTGTTGTTGTTCGATACCTCTGGAGGAAACCAACTTGGGGCCTAGAAGGTTTAAGATATGGGAGCATTCCAGACTTCAAAAAGAATTGAGCTACCAGGTTTTAGCTCTGTTGCTGCCTCAATATAGTTGGTTCCTCACCTGTAGTGAGAATGAGCTGACAGTGTCAAGGAACGGTATTGCTCTTCCTCCTTCTGTTCCAAACGAGACTTCCATCCATTCCAGAACCTGAGCAAGAGCTAAAAGAAAATTGGAAGAGACAGAGTGTGAAGCACCCTAAAGCCTGGTTCTCTTAAACACAGATAGGCCAACCGAGAGGGTCTTTTTGAAATAAAAACATCAACAGAGCAGCAAAGGGATGTTTGCTTTCAATGCCAAATGATAAAAGCGACAGACAATCCTTTTTCTTCCTCTTTATTATTATTGTAGGTAAATGTCATAACATGTGATCATATAAGTTCAAAAAAAGTAAGATACAACTATTATATAAATACCAATAAATTGGATTTAAATATACATCCGAATGCTGTATATAAATAGACAGGCCACAGTTTATTTGGACAACAGCACACATGTAGGTCAACCTATTTATGGTCGACACATGATATCTAACTTTTTGCTACCTGGAAGATTGGTTGCTCTGACACATTACGGTAACTTCCATATCGCTAACTTTTACTTCCCTATCCCTAACATCACCATAATTTCTGGGTCCAGCCCAGTCAGAGTCAGGGTACTCCTGTTGGCCTGCACAGGTACACAAAGAAGATCCTTTCATTATGTTGCCATGCAGTGGTCCATATGTAAGTAACTGTTCCTAACTTTACACACAAACACACACAGAGTTTTCTGTAGCTTGCTACACTGCTTCTACCACGGGAACAACTCAGGAACACAAGATGGTAGTTTTCTTGCCAATGTGACCCAGAAGGCACATTAAAGGTTCTGGTTTAGTGTAAATGAAGCAGGGAACATGGTCAAACTCACCATGACTTGGTGCTGCTGATGAGCCAAGTTTATCCTCATTTGCTTGACAGAAGCTTCCGTAACATTCTTCCGCAAGGCACTCAGCCCACAGTGCTGTGAAAAGCAAAAGAGCAGGAAGCACGCTGGAGAATCCACTCCTACTACAAAGGCAAAGGTGTGTCTTCAACAGCCCATCTTATTTACGATTTATAAAGATCGGCTTCATACAGAAGAGATATGGGGAACTGGCAGCCTCTGACAACAGATTTTGGTATAAAGTGGGATACTGTCTAAGCGTAAACCACCAGGATATTCTCCTACAGAAGCCACATAGAGAGGAACAGTACAAGAGCATTGGCCATGGAGCTGTAGTGTAGGGGTGGGAAACCTTGGGCCTCCAGACATTGCTGAACTTCAACTCTCATCAGCCACAGCAATCATGGCCAATGACCAGGGATGATTGCAGTTGCAGTTCAGCAACAAATGGAGGGCCAAACCTGTTGCAGTTTGTTCATTTCCAGCCCCATCCTTCCTAAAATTATGCTGCAGGGAGCTGAGATTGGCTGTGGCCTCCAGCTGCTTGAATACACACAGTGCTTGCCTGCCACTGTGGAAAGTGGCCCCATGGGAGAATCATCATGGAGGAACCAACTTTTCCTGGTCAGAGGTCATTCCAGAGAGGCCACCAGAGATATGGCAAACCTCTTACCAGCAGGTGACATCTGTAGTGGCGCTCAGCACGTTCATAGTGCTTAGCTTTTTGGGCACACAACGTCACATCTGTTATTCAAGTTAAGGAAAAACGTTTGCTTAACCAGCTAGAATAGATCAACCTCTCAATAGTTTATTACTGACCTGGATAAAAGTTATGGGGAAGAATCTACATCCTGCGTCTGTGAATTCCACCAAGTTAATCTGCGTTATCATAACATTCTTCCCTTTACTTTAAATATACTTTCCAAATGTGTGCCCACTCCTGATTGTTAGGCAAAAGAGAAAATAAGCACCCGGTGATCAACTTCTCTGAATACTTTCATGGTTTTACACGCATGTCTTCTTAAAGACTGTGACATAGTGGTCCAACTCTGAGCCACGAGGGCTCACAGAATCAAACAGCAGGGCCTTCCCCAGTCTTTGCTTCAGTGCTGCAGCCCTGGAACAAACCTATTGAAATATAGAGTCGTTCCTCATGTTCAAAAGGAGTCATTTAAAAAAACAACAACACCAGAAGTATCATTTTACACAAGCACCTCAACTCTTACTACTCATGTCCCCCCAAACCACTGGAAAGGACCACGAGGAGAATATGGATACACTGCTTCCATCGTGTGAAAACTCTTCGCAAGGCGACCCTTGCAGCCAGCTGAACAAGGTGCTCCTGGTGGGCATGCAGTTGCTGTCTGTGTTCCCAAGTCAGACGCCACATCAAGAAGCTCTGAAAGAGGACCCGGGTGCGGTTGTGCTGCAAGGCCAGCTCTGGAACAAAAGAGGCAGAAAAGATCATATCTGTGCTAGGATCAGGGTCAGGGGGTGGTGCGTAAGCACTGGGTATTTAAGCGACAGGTGTTTTGGTATGAAATAGGAGCTGGAAACTAAATTAGTTTATGGTGCCTGCTTGCAGGCTTCCCACTGGGGCATCTGGCTGGATACTATAAGGATGCTGGACTAGATGGGCATTTGGCCTGATTCAGCTTCAGGGCTTTTATGGTATTTAAATGCGGGATCATGGTATTCTGCATGAAAATCAAATAAGCATTTGCACAGGAGCAACTGTTCAAGCTTGTAAAGAAAGGTGGAGTGAGGAGAAGTTCTGCCCCCGCCCCCACTGTGGGTGCTGAAGGGGCTGAGCTAGGGGGGCAATGTAACAGGCTGTTCTAGAGCTCTTGTCCCGGGGTGGCAGCTGGAAGACCAGGACTGCAATTCCTGCAAAGCAGGGGGCTAGACTAGATGACCCTTGGATACTTTCCAACTCTATAATTCTGTGTTTCTGTGATTCTTTAGGAGTACACACACAAAATGTGCTGAATCACTAATGCAAAAAGCAAAATGAAAACAGGACTTTTATATTGTTTACTCTACAATTCAGTGTTCTGCGACAGGAGTAATAGAGTGGAATTCTGCTTCTAAGATTATTTTAGAATTGAATTAGGCGCAAGAATACAAGAGCAGAGGGACTGAGCTCCACCTGTAGTACCTCTAATTTCACAGCCTTTCCAGAAATCTAGAGATTCATGCTGAATTCTACTAAAGTCACCTTCCAGCAATTAAGGAAATGGGATCTCCCCTACAACCCACCTCTCAATGGAGCTGCTTCCACTGAATAACAACTTTTCTTGAAATCTCCAACTAGAGAGGGTTTTTTTTGGCACACATACGTATTTAGCTTTCAAAGGCATCCAGACATGGTTTTCTACTACGCTCCACCCTTATCAAACAAAGCAATAAAGTCATCACATTTGAAATATTATGCTACATCCTTCTATACAGGCTTTTAGTGGTCTACTGGATTTCTTGGCAGTGGAGATTTTCTGCCATCCTATACTGGCAGTGCAATCACTGAGATTCCTGTCTTTGAGCAACAGAAGATGCCTAAACCCACTTGGAGACAACCAACACCCCAAGGGAAAAACAAAAACTTCTCGCTTAGAAGAAATGCATCATTTTGTGATGCTGGAAGAGAAATCAACTCTATTTCGTCCCAAAGCAACTCACTGTCCTGATGCTCCTTCTCTCTTCGGAGATGCACATAGACATGCCAGGATTTCATGGCCCTCCACATCTCCCTGTGCTGCTCATGCATCACTGCCCTGGCCTCCTCCTTTCTCTCATCTTGGATGCACATATAGCACTCCTTCCATTTGAGCCAGGCCTGACAACAAGGAGGAACAGGAAGAATAAGGGTCCGAAAACAAGGCAGTGAAAGAAGAGACAAGGCACATCTTATCTGCAAACGATTCACAGAAATTGCACCCATCACTACAAACAGCAGCAATTAAATAATAATTTTGTTAGCTAATGGGCGAAATTCAGCTGTGTGCTAGTTACACTTGCACTAGCAATAATGGCTTGTGCAAGAGAAGGTGAAAAGAGCCAGCATGGTTCACACGAATAGTTGTGCCACAGTTTGCACTAGCTCCTATACTTCTTGTTGCACAACCAGTTCCACAGCAAAACCTCTGCTAGCGCAACTCTTGAACTGGATTTCATATTGTGCTTTATTATGCTACTACAACAGCCCTTGCACTGGTTGTCAGAGAACACTGAATCTGGGCCTTTGGCCAGTGTTAGTGTGTGCACACAACACAAAGGCACACAGGGTTTAAAGGGTTGGTATTTCCAGCACTCACACGAAACTGTAAGCCTTGGGCCCAATGCTGTAGAGCCTGACCATCCATTTCACAAGCAACTTGATTCTGTGACCATCTCTTTCTCCACAACCTCCATGCAAGTCTGTTGAAAATAAAAAGGTCAGGACACACTTTAGACTTTAACTCTGATGAAAACAAAGAGTTTTATGAATGTATGTGCTGGAGAACTATAGAGCCCCATCTGCTTCTTAGAGCAGCTTTCATCAACATGGTGCTCTCCCAACATCTTTGACTAAAACTCCCATCAGCCCCAGCCACCACGGTCATGTAATGCTAGGTCTGAGGGGAGTTGTAATCCAAAACATTTGAAGGGCACCAGGTTGGTAAGGCTACCATAGAGATACCCAATGTTTCTGGTCCCTTTTTGATCCTTTACATGACATAAACAATTTACCATGCCAACCAACTAACTGAACAGCATTCTTTACGTATTACAGTAGTTTTCAAAAACTGTCTTCTTGGAGGTGGGTGAGTTATTGTTTCCTTGGAAATCTATTTATTTATCATTAACATGTATCATCAGCTCTTGTGGCACTAAGTGCTGGTGGCAACATAGAACAACATGAAAAACATTCCTATTTGTTTTTTTAAAAAAACCCAGCAATTAAAAACAGGAGAACAAACCAGTGTGGTATGGTGGTTAGAGCATTATACTAGGACCTGGAAGACCAAGGTTCAAATTTCCACCCAGGCATGAAGCTCACTGGGCAGTGACCTTGTGCTAGTCACTGCCTCTCAACTTAACCTACCTCACAAGGTTGTTGTGGGGATTAAATAAGAGAAAACGGTGTATGCCACCTTGAGTGCCTTCGAGAAAAAATGTGGGATGTAAATGCAGTAAATAAATAATACGTCTCCACCAACCGTCAAATATTGAGGGATCAAATCACGAGGGGTGCAGAAATGTCTTGTGTCCATGTGGAGTAGCCCAGACTAACAACCAGGTTGAGCGAGTCTGCACTGAAGTGTGGAATTGAAAGCCAACGCGGTATAGTGTTTAGAGTGTCAGACTAAAACTGCCATGAGCTCCATGGAGAAAAAGGTGAGATATTAATTGAGATATTAATTAATTGTTTCAGGGTTGGAATATGTAGAAAGATGGAAGAGGAGCGCCATGTGCCCCATTAACCCTTGTTTGAACCTGAACCAGTTCTCACCGCAAGGCACTCTTTTCCTTAAACTTGAAGGCCTCCAAGTGCATTCGGCGCTTCATCCGGCGCAATTCCACATAGCTCAGCCAGCGCTGCCACGTCCAAAGGGTTTTCATTTTTGCCGCTGTGAAAAATGTGAAGCCATGGTTTTAATGGCAGGCATGAGTATTTTAAAGATTCCATATTTTTGTCCAATACACATAACTTCCCAATCCTTTTTGGCCCATATGGAAAAAGCCTGGCACCAGGAGAGAGGTGTGGCTGGTCAAAAGACTGACAGCAGACTGTTTTCAGACACAAAAGAAACTTCGTATCTCATCAGGAGGACTGCAAGGGCACCTTGCAACAAGCAGCTGCAAATAGGGCTACACTGGGGAAAGAGGGAGGAATGGCACCTTAAATGCTTCATAGTTCTGGAACTCACATGAATAGGACTCTGAAGGCCAAATGGAATGTAGTAAGTCCATGATGGGATCTCCAGATTGATTATTTTACTTATTATTTTACTTTTCCTTATTAGCATTTCTAAACCAGTCAATACTTAAGTATCTCTTAGCAGTATACAAACATAGCATAAAACTATAAAAAGCAGCATATAAGAAAACAGTAGAACAATCCTTGTTCAACTTCAGGTGCTTGAAAAAGACATTTCTATTTCAGCAGGCATTTTGGAAAAGTTTTTTGTTTTTATACTTAAATTTCATTTATCTTATCTGTCATATGCTTTTAATTTCTATGTACCCAGCTTATAAACTTTGAGAATTAAAAAGTCTAGAAATAGCACAAACAAACAAGAAATAATATGGTTCCATCAGGGCAAAAAGATGTATTCACAAGACATCTGGACCAACTAATACATGATGATGCCTCACATATAGTATTTAAGCTTGAAAACAGCTGCTGGAAGTGTTGCTCCACTTTTGATCAGAACAGCAACACTGGGGGTAGGGAGAGTAATGCTTTGTCCTACTCCCCACTTTCCTTATCTGAGAACCAGAAGGGTATTTTTTTCTCCAGTGAAAAAAAAATACATAGGTGCTTTCCTCTCGCACGGGGAGAAACAGCAAAGCATGGGGAGGGTGGGAAAGGAAACTGAAAAGAGGGAGCAATGAGTAAAGATAAGCCAATGCAGTTGCACAACCTGGGGATACAGAGCATGGGGCTAAAGCTTCTTGAAAAAGACAACTGTAAGAAAAAGATGGGTGGCGCCACTTAGGTGTCATTAAATTAGCAATGCAACTTGCTAGCTAAGCAAAATGTCTGCTAAATTACTGATGCTAATGTAATGTTTATTTAGTAGATATATCAACATAGTTTGCACTGTTGTGCTGTAAGATTTGAGATCCCAGTAGAAATTCATGCATTTCACAACAAGCAAGGTTTTCAGAGAACTATCCAATAATGTGTTGGCTGCAACAAAACTCTAAATGCAAAATACATGTTGCTGTTCAGAAATACTGCAGAGCAGATGGAGAACCCCTTGAGCTTTTCCAGAGGCTTCCTTCGATAGCTGGGATTAATTTAACACACAGCAAAATATGCAGAGAAAAGGCTCAATGCTGGGTTCTAGCAGGCTGCCATCTGCACTGGAAGAGCATGGACACAGCAACCTAGGCTCTTCTACTGCAGGGCTGAGGAAACTACGGTCCTCCAGATGTTGCTCGACTCCATCTCCCAAACAGCCCCAGCCAACCTGGACAAAGTTCAAGGGTGGTGGGAGTTGTAGCCTGACAACAACTGGAGGGCTACAAGTTTCGTACTCCATTCTTCCACAACTGATTCTATTCTCTCACCATGTGAATCTGCAACACAATAAGTCACCTTCTTCTCTCGCTGCAGGAGTACGTAGGACTTCCAGGCCCGAAAGATCAGGTTGTACAGGAAATACCTGGCCAACAAAAGCAAATAATACTTTGCAAGGGTCAGAACCCAGCCTACCCATTTGCTATACAGATGACTCATTCCAAACTACTATTGAGGAATGCTTTTGCATTGTAATTTTTTGCAACACAGAAAGTATTCATTTATTTACACAGTTGGCAAAACAGGCTGGGAAACAACCACTTGCTTGCTTGCCTAAGGCAAGTAAGAATCCCCTCCAGGCAGAGAAGTTTGTTCCTTTTTTGTTTAAAAATGGCTGTGTACAGGTTATGTTTAGGCAAACGGCCTAGTAAAAACTTTTGTGGGCTAGTAATTATTACTGTTGTGCTTGTTATTTATTTCATTTACGAATTGCTTCCCACAAGCCACCCCAAAGCAATGTGCAATATAGTAACAAATATAAAACAGTTAAATATATAAAAAAATGTTTTAAACTCAATTATAAAAGCAACAGGAGCACATACACACAATCAGTTCAAATGCAGGACAGATACCGGTTGGGATAAAGACACTTTGTTGAAAGAGAAGCATATTTCGCAGGTGCCAAAAAGACAATAGAGAGGTTTTCTGTTTGATAGTAGCTTTTGTGAATTTATTTGCAAAGTAATTATTCATCAAAATAAGTTGATGAGTTCATGCTGTATTTGGATGGGTACCCAAAGCCTAGGAACTGGTAAAGCTACATATAGTGCTGTTCCAGAGAGGAATTTTGGTGGCCGAGTGACTGGCCATGAAACACCGGAATGGAAAGAAACAGCAGGGAATTGCCAGTGCAGGCAGATTATGAGAAAGTGGTTTGGAAGATCATGGAAAATATAAATGTACAGAACTGCAGGACAATTACCTTCAGCTGTACATATCAAGGAAGAAGAAAAGCAGCGATGCAATGCATCCCTGACCCCCTTTTTTGTCCTGTTTGTAATGATCAAACTGAGGATGATTTGGGCTCTAAACTATGGTTAGCGTGAGCCATGGTTTGGACCAATGTGTCTTCCTAGTAAGAACACAGGAAGAAATACACTTAGGAAAACTGAACTGAACTGTAAAAACGCCAACATGCCTGGCTGCTTACTAAGATAGCACAGCTTGCTTTTTGACACATTACAACAAACATGGGATTTCTTCTCTCTGTAGTATTGTAAAGTACATTTAACAGACCTGTAATGGCAGTCAGCCCGGATGGTGAGCTTCCATTCTTTCCAAATAACCCACCATTCTTCCTTCCACCCTCCAAAGGTTTTCCGCAGTATCTTCTGATCATAATAGCGCCTAGAAAAGGAAATAATACAAAACATATAAGACAATGGAAACATACACACAATATTAAATCAGTTATCGTAGACTTCTGCCCTTTATCTGTCCAGTCATCATTTTTCTCACTTCCAGTTCACAGATTGGACTGCTCTAGTCCTGCTGAAATCAACAACATTTAAGCATGCTGAACTGTGAGCTAAAACATGCCCTTCATCTGTGAACAAGTGTTCCTAGAGACAATTATAGTTTCAATAATTCTTATGAGTGATTTTCTTTTCTTCATTTTGTACCAGCAATAAAAGCCCAGAGAAGTTCAGTCTCTCCCAAAATATCACAGCACAGCAGGTGACACTGCTAACAAGGAAAGGCTGTGGATTTCAACATCCTGGTGCTCCAGTAATCAACAGGAGGCTGTGATGGTTCAGACACAACAAAAAAGCATGGTTTGCAAGTTGCCCCCAAATCAGGATCTGAAACTACAGGCTGAAGCAGATTTGGCCAAACTGTAGTTTCATGTTCCATGTAAAATAACACTCTTGTCTGGGACACTGCTCTGCACAGTTTTAGCAAAATAATCACTTTTTACACATGCACTAGCCATAAGTCCACTTGTGTAGACCAGTTTCACAGAGAAATACTTATCATTTTTAAGCAAAGAACTTGCTTTGCTTACCTGGCACTAGAAGGTAGGACCCTTCCAAATGCCTTCTTCATCCACAAGTAAAGGAATTTCCTAGCCAGGTGTCTGAAAAACATATCTCTCAGTGCTTTTTAGCATATATTTATTATCAATAAACTTTCAGCCAAAGATGAACAAACAGGAACTTCACACATAAATGCTAATTCCTCCATTTAAGTCCACCACTAAAAAACATCTTTTACATGACATTTTTACCTCACCCTTCCTCAAAAATGAGGTTAAAAACTTTCCTTGTTAACAAACATGTGAATCTGCTGCTGCTTGATGTATCAATTAGGAGTAAAGATATTTGTTTTTGCTGCTGTTCAGAGTTTGGTAAATCTGTGTTTTAATTATCTGATTACTGTTGCTTTTTTACGTTTGCTTTTTACGTTTAACCTGGTTTGAGCAGCTCCTTTGTGGAAGGGGAAAGTGGAGGTGGGGGAATCTTTTAAATGAAAATCTCTTCCCCTGCTTGATTCGACTGATGAAGCCGGATCAACGTTTTAAAAGGAATACAATAAAAATATACCTACTGGACACAGCTACTTTTTATACTAGGTTAATAAGCCCTACAAATAAGATATAAAACATAAACATGTCTATTACCTGATACGGAGTTCTTTTAATCTCCCACCTCGGTTCCAAGTGTATGTCACACGGTACGAGATCCTGCGATTCCCAGTCAGACGCGGAGAAGCGAACTGGCCACCTGAACCTCCTTTGTGACTAGGCTGTTTCTGTGTTTTTATAAACTTTGAACTTAAAATAAAGAAAATAAAGAAGATAAGCAGTTTTTGCCACTAAGCTTGCAAGTCCCTAGGTAACTTAAGACTTTCACAAAGCACAGAAGCAGTATCGAGTGAGCACTCTTCCCCCGGGCCCCAGTTCATTCAGAATGATGCTGCTTTTGCAATTGGAGAGTGCTGCTCCATTTGCACTCATGTCCTGCTTGCTTATGGGCTTCTCATAAAGGCCCATTTCCTACACTGCACCTATTAGACCTCTTGATGTGACAGTATCTGTAGAAGGCCCTTTCCAACAGAGTGCAGTGACTAATAAGGAACATAAGTAGAGCCCTGAAGCTGGATCAGCCAAAGGTCCATTTAGTCCAGCATCCTTTTCTCACAGTAGCCAACCAGATGCCTATTATGGGAAATCCACTAGCAGGACCTCAGAGCAACAGCACCAGATATATAATGGATAAGGTATTGTGGTCACCAGCTGTATGAGGCTTTGTATACCAATACCTATACTTTGAACTTAGCCCAGTTTCTAATTGGCAGCCAGTGCCAGCCTTTCAGGAATGGTGTAACTTGATGACAACAGGCAATTCCGTGAGCGACCACATTCTTGAACAAGTCTGTCTGAATTTCTGGTTCTAGGGAACATCACGGGCTTTGGTACAAGAAAGAACATGCTAAGACAGGGGAAATTATAAAAGTAATTGTCTGCAGCCTCCATTTGCCTTAGTATGAAAGGGCATATGTAACCTACTACATATAGAAAATACTGTTGCTGTTCTAAAGCTAGAGAAACTAGGAGATAGGCCAGGGCTGGACATTTGACTGGCCAAAAAATAAAATAAAAATAAAAACGATCAATTGGATGGTCAAACATTGTCAAATAATGTCCAAATATTTTTAAAATAACAGCGTTATTAGAACAACAAAACCACACCATACTTTACTTATCAATATGTCTGAGACATCTGTTAAAATTGTTACAAATAACCGTGATTGTATATTGATCAACTGATGATATATGATAGGTCAATTCCTGCATGCCAGTCCCAAGAAAGCAATGATGTGGATTTTCCAGAATTTTTTTCATACAATTTCTTTTTAAAAAAACATCCAATGCATATTACACCATCTGGAAAAATTTCTGATGCCTAGAAAGTGTTTTAATTTAGAATGCTTCTTGTACTGTACTTGTATTTAGTAAACAAAGCTAAGTGTTGGAACCACTCAGCTTCCCTAATATTATATTTGCAATTGGCATCCATTCATGTTACTAATGAATTTATAAAACAGAACATTTTTCTTGGAGAAAGAAAGCACTGGGAAAATGCCCATGGAGAATTTTCTACCCTACTTCACGACAAGATTATAGGGTTTTCCCCCTAGAGTAAAAAGTGATGTGGAAGAAGGATCTCTGATTGTGGCCTGCAGACTCACCCTCCTTAATGCAGGTTTTGCAGCATTCTGTACTGTTTCAAAACCCACAAAACCTGTTAGTCCAGAAGTGACAGTGGGACACAGTGAGTGCATGCAACCTGTGGGAGGTGATGTTTCTTTCAACTCCAGCTTCTCTACAACCTAGGTTTATCAAACAACTCTTTTATCAATCACTTAAGACAAGCTCAGACTTGATTACTCTTCCAGAACTAAAAATAAACCTACAAAATCAATCTGCAAAGAAATTATTGAAGAATTAATGGTCAAGAAAAGAGAAGCCAAGCCTCATAGCATTCAGTGGAAAGGAAAAACTGTGGTGTTGTTTAACAATATATTCTAGACCATCTGGCAAAAAAATACTTTGGTGGTTGAATGAGCACTCTCCTCCAGCAAAGGGAGGTCTGAGAATGCACCACATTTCTCTGTAAATTTACCAGAGATAATGTACTGGGCAGGAAGAAGGCTGCTTCTTGTTGAAGTTCATCCATGATGTTCAGGGGCCAGCTTCAGGACAGTCACTGTCTCTCAGCCTAACTGACCTCACAGGGTTCCTGTGAGGATAAAAGGGGAAGGGGGAGAACTGTATACACCACTTTGAGTTCCTTAGAGGAAAGGTAATACAGTGGTACCTCGGGTTAAGTACTTAATTCGTTCCAGAGGTCTGTTCTTAACCTGAAACAGTTTTTAATCTGAAGCACCACTTTAGCTAATGGGGCCTCCTGCTGCTGCTGCTGCGCTGCCGGAGCACGATTTCTGTTCTCATCCTGAAGCAAAGTTCTTAACCTGAGGTACTATTTCTGGGTTAGCGGAGTCTGTAACCTGAAGCGTATGTAACCCGAGGTACCACTGTAAATGAATAAATAAAGTGAGGGGAAAGTCTGACATCCAGGAATCTGTAGCACAGACAAAAATAATTTGATCAAGCTACTGTGTGCTTCTTGTGAAATATTACAGCTTCTAGTTCCACTGCAGTGGTAGCAATCCTTGTTCACAAACTGGTGCCCCCTCACCCGAACTATTTAAGCACTAGCAACAACACAGCTGAGTTTTTGGTACAGCCTCTTCTGTTTAAGTGTTTCTTACCTGACTTTAGCCTTCTTTTCCATCACGTTAACAGCCTTGTGTCCTCTAATGTCCAGCCCAGACCACTGTTTTCTGGTAAGAAAAATCCTTTGTTAAAACATAAGGATTATTTTCTTAAAAATCAGTAAGCATACATGGAAAGTGGCCCTGTACAGAGTCAGACCATTAGTCCATCTAGCTCAATATTGCCTACAGTGACTGGCAGCAGCTCTCCCAGGTTTCAGTCAGAGGACATTCTCAATTCTACCTGGAGAAACTAGCATCCAGAGACACAGTACCTCTGACACTGAAAGTAGTACATAAAAAGAGCCTAGCTGCTGAATCAGGCCAAAGGCCCATCTAGTCCAGCATCCTACGAGATGCCCCAATAGGAAAGCCACAAGTAGAACATGAGCACAACATTCTTCCCACTTGTGATTCTCAGCAGCTGATATTCAGAGGTATGCCACCTTCAACATTGGAAGCAGGGGCATAGGCATCATGGCTAATTGCCATCAATAGCCTTATCCTCTATGAATTTGTCCAATCCTCTTTTAAAGCCATCCAAGTTGGTGGTCATCACTGCCTCCTGAGGGAGGGAGTTCCATTGTTTAACTATGTGCTGCATGAAGAAGGTCTTTCTTTTCTATGTCCCGAATCTTCCAGAATTCACTTTCATAGGATCTGAGTTCTAGTGCCGTAAGAGAGGGAGAAAAACTTTTTTTTCTATCTCGCTTCTCTATCCCATGCATACTTTTTTACACTTCTATCATGTTGCCTTCTACTCAGCTTTTATCTAAACTAAAAAAATTCCAAATGCTGCAACCATTCTTCATAGGAGAGGTGCTCCATCCTCTTGGAATATTTTCTGTACCTTTTCCAACTCTATTCTTTTTGAGGTGAAGCGACCCGAAGTGTGGTAGCATCATTGACTTGCATAAGGGTCTTTAGATGCTGGGAAGTTTATTTTCTTCTCCTTTCCAAATCTCTCCAGCCCAAGGGCCTGAACCCCTCAATTGTAGTCCTGGGCTGCTCAGAAGACGACCCCCCATCTCTCCCTCACTGAGATGGTCCAGAGGATAATCCCTTGTGAGGGGATCCATTGGATAGCAGGATACTGGTAGGGGTAGCCTGATCTAGGGTTTCGCTTTCGCCACAGCCTACTGCCTCAGAAACCAACTTTCGGTTTGCAGAGATGTTTTCATTCTCTTGTCTACAAAAAACGAGCGTTAAAAAAGAGATTTCCTCAATCTTACTATCTGAAAAGGGCAGAGTCTCTTTCTCCCCTTTCCTCCTCCTGCTACACGTGTAGCAGGCATCTCCACGACACTTCTCGCTATGCCCGTGTCGGGCAGTCACTGGGAGGGAAGCATCACCGAGAGAAGGGGCTCCCGCCTCTCCTCAGGAAAAAGCGCGGGAAGGCGGCCGCCTCCTCAGCTAACGTCTTTCCCCAAGGCGGCGGCGGCGGCCGAAGCCTTCCGCCTTGGCTGGGGCACGGCACACGCCCAGTGGTCGCCATGGCGGGCCGGCGGCAGGACAGCTGCCTAGTTACACTTGGGAGGGTCCTCTGACTTGGAATAACAGGCTTCTGGGGGGGGCGGCGAGGAAGACGGGAACGCGAGGGAGCCTGGAGCCGCACTCAGTAGCTCTTCATAGACCCTCAAAACCAACCAACCATCCACACGTACGGAGCAAGTTGACGGGTACCCGAGGCGGGGGTTCTCCAAACATTGCGGGACTTCAACTCCCAGCATCGCTTCCCATTGGCACTGCCCGCTGAGGATGATGGGAGTTGGAGTCCCGCCTCATCTGCCTAGCACCTGGTGAACTTTCCCTGCCTTTTTGTCCTCCACTTCACGGCGCGCATGGAATGAAAAGTGGAGGGGGCTGGGGGGGAGGAATGCACAGCCACCCAGCATTTGGTAAACCACGTTTTTCTTTCAGGAGCAGACCCAGCTGCTTTCAACGGGGCGCGCGCAGTTTAACAGACCCGACTCCCAAGTAATCCTGTTCAGTATTATCGACTTAGAGTAAGCTCCATTGGACGCACTAGGGCTTCTTACTTCTGAGTAAGCGTGCATAGGATTGCACTGTCCTCAGGTTCCATAGGATAATTACTGTAATGTGGGCTGGCATTCTCATTTCTCCCACAAATATGCAGGAGAGGGGGTACTCCGGTGATTCATCGCTCATCTTATAATGAGGAACAAACCTTGCAGCCCTAAACACATTCCTTCCCAAAAAATGTGAACCGCACGGAAAGGTACTTTCAAAGCGGAGTATCTTAAGTTTCATGAACAAGAGCCCCCGTTATTGCAATTGCGCTTACATAAATATACGGGGGGGTGTGGTACTGTTAAAAGTGGGGCGGAAAAAGGTCTGTCATATGTCAACATGGTGGTTCTATGGACGTTTACTCAATAGTAAGTCTCATTGTGTCCAATGGAAGAAGGGTTTAGCACCCAGTAAATGTGTTTAGGATTGCAGCCCAAATGATGCAAGAAACAATTAATTGCTCCTTAACACACTTTAAGCACAGCCAGAGCGGTTAAAAGGCGAGTGTGTCATTCTTATAGATGAAATAGAAGTTTTTATCTGCGTTTCTGAAGCCATAACTAATCCGCATTAACTGATATTCGTTTGTGTCATTACAAAACGCGTTAAAAATTAACGAGAATCAACTGATCGTGCTGCAGTACAATTCAGGATCTCATGACCTGTCTTGTGACATACATCGGGGCTAAATGATTTAATTGAAACTAATCCATTGCTTTGGACAGCTAAGTATCCCCCCCCCCACACCACACAAAGGGCATCTCATAGTTTACAGTGCAATCCTAACCATGCTACTCAGGAGTAAATCCCACCAAATTAAACGGGGCTTACCAGGTAAATGGGGTTAGGCTTTGCAGCTTAAAGAGGTACGCGGCCGGGAAGCACCGCTCTGCGCGTCGGAGACTGCAATCCTATTGCACACAATTACTTGGAAGCGGGTTCCTTTATACTTTCAGCGGGGCTTAACTTCTGAAAGAGCACGGACAAGACCACCCTGCAACGCTGCACAGGCTCAATCTCTTGGGCTGCAACCCTATGCGCACTAACCGGGGAGTAAAGCCCTACCAAAGCAGTGCAGAGAACAACCCAACCACGCACAGGTGTCATTCAGCGCCTCCTGAGCAGGGACTCCCCGCTGCAGGCAACAATCGATAAGAAAACGAGGCTGTCTTGCCGAAACGCCTGAAGGACCCTTCCATGCCACTTAACACACTACTCTATCGCCACCTGCCTATTGTGTGCGGGTTTATTTATACAACTGTAAATCTCGCCAGAGCTGAGAAATGGGAATTTGAATTTGGAAGTAGTCTGTGAAGTTCCTATACTTTGTTTTGTATGTGTGTGTCCCCGCCCCCCCCACTCACCCGTTTTGGGCAGGCAATCGCCAACGGCACGCTCTCTGCGGGCCTGCCCGCCGGCTTACACTGCGCGTGCGCGAGCCGGAGGAAAGGTGGAAGCGAGAGCTCGGCGAGGAGCGAGTGTGGCGCATGCGCCGTGGCTATTAAAGGGGGAGGGGTGGGCAACGAAGGCCCCGGTTACGGCGGCTGAGGAGAGGAGGGAGAGGCGGGGCTGAGCTTGAGGAGCGGACGGGCCGTGTGCACAGAGAGGAGGAGGAGGAGGAAGGACGGGAGAAGCGGCGGCGGCGGGGTCTGAGGGAGCGGCGGCGGCGGCGGCCGCCCCCGTCGTCGTCGTCCTCGTCCCTGGCCGGACTGAGAGGGGGCGGGAAGGCCAGACACCCAGCAAGGGAGCGCCAGCGAGGGAGGTGAGAAGCCGCCCGCGGCCTGGGCCCCCGGTGGGGGTTCCGCTGAGTCACCTGCTGGGCGTGGGGCAGGGGGCGCCTCTCCTCGGGGCGGCGGGGGCCGAGGAGCCACATTCTCCCTTCCCGCTTCCGCCGGCTCTTGTGTGCGGCCTCCCCGGAAAACCGTCCCCCCTTTGCCTGGGCGGGGCGTCTCCGTACTACTACTGCAGGCCGGCCTCAACAACAGCCCTGCCAGGTAGGCCGCCGCTGCTGCTACCCGCCCCCCGCCCCTTCTCTTGGGCAGTCAGCGAGGAAGACCGTGGCTGAGAGCAGAGGAGAAGCGGAGGGCTTCCCGCTTCTGCTCCACCACCCCACTTCCACGGCTTGCAGCTTCTTGTCTCGGCCGGCCATGGGTTATCCAAGGGACGAAAGTGGGGAGGGGGCGGGGGCGACGGAATGGTGTCGGAAGTGATACTGCCCCCAAGGGAGGGATGGAAGGAAGGAAGGAAGGGGTCGCCGCGTGAGGAGAGGCGTGGTACCCCCGCCTAGGATTGTGGCTTCCCACGTTCTGAGTTAAGATTGGAGGCGGGTTAAGTGTACGTGTGTATATGCGCGTGTGTTTAATAACCATATTCGTCATCTCCTGCCAAACGTTATTCCTACCTGTTGAGCACCTTGGCAACCTCCATTGCAGTTTGGTCGGAATGGCTTGTGTCGCTCCTTGTTCTGCCTCTTCCAACCAGCCTGTTGGACCACAACTCCTGGCATCCCTGGCTTGGGGGTTGATGAGAGTTGGAGTCCAACAGTATTGAGGGAAGTGGAGGAGGACTTTTCTTCCATGCAGAAGGTTCCATGCAGGTTCAGTCCTCCCAGTAGGAAGGCCTTAGGGTGGAGGGAAATTGATTGATTGATTGATTGATTGATTGATTGGGCTGGAATGCCCCTTACCTGTAATCTAGAGAGCCATTGTTACTGGTCACTGTAGGTAATATTGAACCAGTAGTCCGACTTGGTATAAGCCAGCTTCCTATTTAAGACATTCCTTTATTCAGAACTTTGAGGACTAGAATCTTTATGTTCAGGGGAAAGGCCATGGCTTAGATGCTGAAGTTCCCAGGTTTAAGGCTTGACAGCATCCTATTTAGCACCTGGAGGCCACCATGCTGGGGAAGGCATTACTAGTCAATAGTAGAACTCTCCAAGGTCTCAGGCTGCAGGAGGGTCCATTACCTGCTATGCCTGTAGTCCTTTTTTTTCTTCTTGAACTGGAGATGTTGAGCATTGAACCTGGGACCTTCTGCGTGCAGCACATGGGAGCTACGGCCCCTCCCACAAGAGCTTGTTGTGCCCCCTTTGAAGGACTTCTTGCCGAATATGGTCTGTCTCCACCCCTAGCTATCTGGAAGTACTGATGTGGCATTCCCCATGTGCTTCTGACCTGTGATAAGGATGCCTGTCTCCTTGAACATAGGGTCTCTCTTATAAACATAGCTATGATTAACTGCAGCGGTCTTGATAGGGAAACTTTCTCAAGGAGGCATCATGGTATCCTGGGATGTCAATACTCTGATCCTTGACTCTCCGAAAGCAGAAAAGTGAGGCAGCCAATGTTGCTTTATCTCCTTCAGACTCATAGGTTGTTGAAAGAAGCCCTATTATTATAAGTTGTTGGCCAACAATATGTATGTAAAAAGACTATTTAAAGGAGTAACTCTTGACCTGGAGACTTTTGCTTTGAAGGAGTAAAGCCAGCAAACAGTTTTGAAAAATCCATACTACAGGCTACCATCAAATGTCTAGGTGCATGTAATGTGCTCAGAATGGCAAAAGTTGTCATAAGTGCATATGGAATGCTTGAAGTGAAACTACGTTGCATGGTTTTGTACATTCCATTTTTTGTGTGTGTTCAACAGGCGCATGTTCAAGGCCTCCAAGCAACTATGGATAAAAGGGGGGGAATGACAGAAGTTGTGAACGGCGATACATTGATTGGTGCAATGAAATTCCCTCATCGCTACACAAAAGTAAGCTTTTATGCTTCTTGTATAAGTATCAAATTGCTTCTGAAATGGTAGTAGAATCAAGCTCTTAATAGTTGCCATCAGTCTGCAAAAACTTGTAATTTTCCTGTAAATGAGCATACAAATATAGAACTGTCAGTGAGATTTTTCTTCTTTGGATTTAATTCCTAAACCTTTCTTTTTGTAGGAAAGCTAACAGGAACTCGTTTAAGGGATAGGTGTACTTACCAGCCTTCTAGACACTAAACAAGCTGGTGTATGATACAATAATTTTATATTAAACTAGTTTACCTAAACATAAAGATTTGCAACACCACCCTTCTAATTTTTGCCACTGAAGTGACTGATAGCAAATTTATTTTACCAAATGAACAATATTAATCTGAAATTCTATTTTGTTTCAGAACATAGGTTGTAGATGTAATTAGGGTTTAAGATCTAATTTCAAGTCACCTGGTCAAAATGCTTATTGCTGGAGGCCTTTGACCCCTGAATATTTCTCAGATGTTTTAGTCTCTTTTGAGATTCTTGAGGTTTTAAATGTTGGAGGTTTAGTTTTAAAATTCATATATAGGGGATTCACCACTTATGTGAGGGTTCCGGTCCGGTCCGCTGCGTTCATCACTGGAACACATGCAAATGGGGAATTCCTTATTCTGCCCCACCTCCTTTTGGCATGCATATCAGTGGAGAGATGCCTGCATTCACCTACATAGTGAGAAGCAGGATATGTATGTAAATTCTATTTAGTTTTGCACTTTTGCTATGCCAAGTATTCCAGGAGAAGGCCTGTGCTTCTAGGCAGGACCACATTATAAAAACGAACAGTATAAAATAACATTGAAAGCTTTCAGTAGAAATGTACTTCAAAGATGTATAGCTGCTACATATAGTAAATGGACCATTGTGTGATTTCCTGAAAGTAATCTCAGCAGGACAGTTGTCAGTTTGCAGTAACTGCCACCAGACAGCACATTACTGATGTCTCTTGCATGGAACAATCTCCCATGTACAAGGACTTCTTTCAGAAAGCATTTGAGATTCTTATTTATGGGGAATCTTACATTCTTTCAGCTTCTAAATCCTTTAAACTCCAGCAGAAGGTATAATCCTCCCAAACCATGGGTAGGCAAACTAAGGCCCAGGGGCTGGATGCGGCCCAATTGCCTTCTCATTCTGGCCCGCGGACGGTTTTTACATGAGTAGAATGTGCCCTTTTATTTAAAATGCATCTCTGGGTTATTTGTGGGGCCTGCCTGGTGTTTTTACATGAGTAGAATGTGTGCTTTTATTTAAAATGCATCTCTGGGTTATTTGTGGGGCATAGGAATTTCATATTATAGTCCAGCCCCTCACAAGGTCTGAGGGACAGTGGGCCAGCCCCCTGCTGAAAAAGTTTGCTGACTCCTGTGCCAAACAGACACTCCTTCAGCTGTTTTCTAAATACTCCTTTTGAGTAAAAACAGATACCAGACAAGCCTTCTTGCTATGTTGCATGAAATCTGGTGTACAATAAATTGTCATGTGGAAATTTGAGAATACCATCATTTTTTCCCTCCCCTTTCTCCAGGAAGAGCTCTTGGACATTAAAGAGCGTCCCCATTCTAAACGGAGGCCATCATGTCTTTCAGAAAAATATGACAGGTATTTCTATTAATCATTAGTCAACTTATGACTTTCATTGGTTGCAGAAATGTTAAATATATAGGGGGTCAAACATGAGTGATGTGCATCTTTTGCAACGTTACAGTGATGGAGTTTGGGATCCTGAAAAATGGCATGCGTCACTATATCCAAATTCTGGAAGGACTTCACCAGTGGAAGGACTTAAGAAGGACTCGGATTCAGATCGGAGTTCACTCATGAGAAGGATAGTGGGTGAGCACTTCACAAAAGCACATAAATCACAAAACTGAAATATAGAGATTCCTGTGTGGCTTTGACTATTTCATGGAGCTCAGTATGTGCTTTAGAAAGCAGGATAAAATAAGGAAGGAGCATGCAATAGAGTTACTTAAAATTGTAGTGAGGACTGTTTTAGGACAGATTTGAGTAATGAATTAAACTGCATATAACATAGAATTGTAGGGCTGGGTCCTCTAGTTCAACTCCTTGCAATCACAGCAAATATGTAAAATGATTTTGCCATGCTTGTGAATATAGCTTGTAGCACCTACTTTCTTTAACACATAAACACATTCCTGACATGTAACTAAAATCTCTTCAACCTGTAGATCCCAGAGAACGGGTAAAAGAAGATGACTTGGATGTGGTGCTGAGTCCACAGCGGCGAAGCTTTGGAGGGGGCTGCCACGTGACTGCAGCTGTAGGCTCACGAAGAGCAGGAAGCCCACTGGAGAAAGAAAATGACTGTGTCCGTGTCATTGGTGGCCGTAGGATTGGCAGTGGGAGAATAATCTCTGCCCGAAACTTTGATAAAGACCACCGAGGTGGTGAGAAGGACTCACGGGACTCAAGAGACGCAAGGGACAGAGACCGCGACAGGGAGTACAAAGACAAGCGTTTCAGGGTTAGTCCTTAAAACCACACAGGAAGGTGTACCTGTGCCTGCTTCATGTATTTGATAGACTTTCTTGACCACTTGTATAAGCCGCAGCAGGGCATTCCAGAGCAAGTTCAGAAAACAACACAGCACTTTCCTGTTATACAGTAAAGTATAAATGCCTTTGCTGTAGGTCTGATAATGGCAGAAACACCTGTAACCTGTGGATTGTGTTGAATTGGAAGGCTATTTGGCAGCAAAGAGGGATGGAGAGGAATGTTGCTTTAGAAGCAGAGGGCTGTATCCGGTATTGGTTCTTCTTGGGCCCATTGGGTGGTAAACTTTGAAATTAACAGACATGGCAAAGTTAGACCCATTAATTTCAGTAGGTTGGTGCTGAGTAGGACTTGGTTGGATTCAACACAAAAAATTTAAAAGCTGGATCCCACTAAAGGGATGATTATTATGATTGGCTAGAGACCACATATTGAATGTTTTCCACCTCTCTCCCCGTAAACTTTAGAGAGAATATGGGGACAGCAAGCGTGTATTTGGAGAACGCCGAAGGAATGACTCCTATACTGAGGAGGAGCCGGAATGGTTCTCTGCTGGCCCCACAAGTCAGTCGGAAACCATCGAACTTACTGGCTTTGATGATAAAATACTAGAGGAAGAACATAAAGGGCGGAAGCGAACAAGACGGCGCCCAACTTCTCTGAAGGAAGGTATTAACACAGAAACTTTGAGTATTGGATAACTGGAGAAAAACTCTATGGCCCAGAAAGGGGGGGGGGGCATTTTGTGCATTGAAGTGTCTGCTTCTATCCATTTCTGTCATTGGCCGTTAACTGAACTTTCTCTGCTTCATGATCAGTCTTCTGGCTTGTAGGTGCAGGTATGAGATGCATCTTTACTTGAGCTCTTTAGAGTGGGGTTATAGGGCCTAGGTGTGTGTGACTTGGTATAGAGGGCATTTCTGTGTCTCTGCTGTGCTGTAAAGCTAGCCATAAGAGGTTTTCATTTTAGAATATTATTTGCTTAAATGAGTGTAAACCTCAGGTGCCTGTCTAGACCAAGATGTGGGAGGAAAAAAATTAGTTAAGCAAGGCTGGGTGATAATGAGAAAGGTAACTAGTGTGATCCTAGCAGGTGATGCATGTGGTACGTAGCTGTCATACTGGGGATTGAAGGCCTTAATCTGAGGTCCTTTTGCAGCCTTCCTGAAGGACAGTATCTCATGCACTCTTAATTTGGAATCAGGATAAGATGTTGGAATGCAATCCTAACTACTTTGCTGGGAGTGAGCTCCATTGAATTCAGTGGGACATACTTAGCATAGTTAAGATTGCAGCTGTAGTGTTAACGCATTCTAGGTAAGTAGCAAAATTTTGCTTGGGAGATTTTAGGAACAGATAGCTAAATTGGCCCCATCTGCCTCTTGCCTGGCTGCATTCTAATGGAACTGGGTGTTGGTAGGCCTTAAGGCTTCATGCATTTTTGCAGACTGTAAAAACGTCATTTTAGCAGCACTGAAATACAGTTCTTTAGCCACCTGAAAACTTAACAGTGGATACAATTGGCACCTTTCTGGTATCTGTTTTGAACGTTCTCTGGAGCAACTCTGATGAAACTTGAGAGTAATGCATATTTAAATGTAACTTAGGGAAGCATTCTATGAACTTGTAGACCTGTATAACAATTGAAACAGGCAGCTGTGTCCCTGGGTGTCAAAGAGTGGCTCCTGTTGCCTCTCGAAATTATTTTGTGTGCGCTGATTTTGGCTTTATCCCTCCCAAGGAATAGAATGCAATGGCGGGTTAGCAGAAGAGGTAGAAGTGCAGTCTGTTCTTGGCCAGGAGACAGTAGCTGATCAAGAAGTCCCAAGGGAAATAGTCCTGCCGGAACCAGCTCCAGGAGAGTTCGATTTCAATGAGTTCTTCAACCTAGATAAGAGTGTTCCTGGCTTGGCTTCGGTGAGTATTTTTTTTAAAAAAACACCCAACTCTGCCATGATGGTTACCATCTTGAACTAATGCACCCTGTTTCTGGTGGTGGCTTTTCCCATGTCTTGTTGCTCTGTAGAAGGCTTTGAAAAACTTTGTCAAGTGAAGTAGAAATACTTGAATATTTCAAGGCAGCCCTCTGCCATGGGTGGGTTTACTTGCATGTTTGGAAGTAGTGATGATATGGCTTCATTTCTTGTACTTCACCCTTCTGTGAAAATTTGCAGACGGTAAGCTATGCTGAGTTAGATCATCTGGAATACAGTGGTACCTTGGTTTACGAACTTAATCCGTTCCAGAAGTCCATTCTTAAACCAAAACGTTCTTAAACCAAGGCATGCTTTCCCATAGCGGCGGGTGACTCAATTTACAAATGGAACACACTCAACAGGAAGTGAAACATGTTCTGCTTCCACGGCAAAGTTCACAAACCAAAACACCTGCTTTCGGGTTTGCAGCGTTCTTAATCCAACTAAGCTGTTCTTAAACCAAGGTGCCACTGTATAGGCTTTTTATGGAAAGGTGGGGTATAAAATATTTTAAATACTACTCCTTGTGATAGGAACTGAGAAAAAGCTAAAGAAACAAGTCAAATAAATGAGGTCAATGACCTTCTGAACTTAGTTATGTCTTCTAAAATTCCTCTGGCTACTGTAAGCAACAGTGTTTGAATATGTTTAGTAGTGGTATGGGTTATGAGCTGCATTATGGAAAACTCTGGTATAATTTTAGATGGGGAACTTGGGTGGTGGGAGCCATGAGGCTTCTAGTTTAAACAGGAAGTACTGGGGACAACTTTGAGGTTTGCACAACTACAAGAACTTCTGACTTGATTGAGTGGGTGAGACTTTCTCCCAAACCAGCAAGTGAATATGCCTGTTTGTTCATCAGATATTTTTAGTTTTAAAAACAGGAAGCTTTATTTAAATTGTCTTATTCCAAGGTAGGTATGTTGGGGTTGAAATCTGCTGGATGTGTCCATACACAGTTGCCTCAGGAGAAAACTATCCAAGGAAAGATTTTGAGGCTACCCACATATATATATATATATTTGTAGGTATGATGCTTGAACTTTCTTGAATTCACTTTTAATCAAAATATTGAGGGCCCTTCCCAAAAACAAGGCCTAAAATTTTATGTATTTGGATACTCCAGATCAGGCACAGGCAAACTCCGGCCCTCCAGATGTTTTGAGACTACAATTCCAATCATCCCTGACCACTGGTCCTGTTAGCTAGGGGTGATGGGAATTGTAGTTCCAAAACATTTGGAGGGCTGGAGTTTACCTATGCCTGCTCCAGATTATTAGTTTGAATCCATGACTCCTTATCCCCCAAAATGGGTTAGGTATATCTGGACTACTCAAAG
The DNA here is from genome assembly GCF_964252035.2 of Podarcis erhardii. NCBI lineage: Eukaryota > Metazoa > Chordata > Lepidosauria > Squamata > Lacertidae > Podarcis > Podarcis erhardii. Next base: position 26,936,361 of record NC_138505.1, on the reverse strand, counting down.
CTGAATAGTTTCATATACATAAAATCCTTAATATAAACTAATAAGACTAGTTAACCTTCAAAATAGAATGCCTGACACCCAAATGCAATCTCTCAGGCTTTGACTTGCCTCACAACAAAGGCGTTATTTTGCAAGAGGAACTCGGGCTTCATAGGGAACATTGGGTGGATGAAGGAATTGATTGCCTTGGATTTAAGGGTGGGAGCACTGCAGCAGCAGCCAGGATCATGCCTAGGCTTGCAGAACGCAGGCTTCACTTCTATGCATGTAGGTTCTCCCTCTCAAGAATGGCCTGCAAAAAAATTAAATAGGCTAGTGACTTACCCCTGCCCCTCATAAGAGTAAAGAGGAAACACCTTCAAAAGTAGCTTATCAAAGCTCAACCTAGGATGTGTTTGCCAATCAGAAGCAGTGGTGCTGGTTGATAGTGGTACTGTGCGGTGAGGAGCAGAAAGACCCTTGAGTTGTCATGTCTGAAGTTGGGTGACGGTGTTAACTTGACATAGCATAAAAAATGATTTAGTTAATACTTAACTGTGGATACCTAGCAAGCTTCCAAGTTCCACAGGGCAGGCGGGAGGAATTCATCCTGAACTCTGTGCTACTCCTGTTCCACTCTTCCTTCAGTAAAGCCAATAAGAGGTCATCATAGCAGGTCCCATTTTGTCCACAGTCAAAATAGCATTTGATACTCTAGTAAAATATAGGATAGCAACTGGCACTTCTTCAGGTGCCACATAATACCTGGTCCACATTTGTAAGAACTCAATTTTTGTGTGTGGCAGCATATACACTTTGGAACGCCTTGCCTATTGAAATCGGGCATGTGCCTTCACTTTGTTTTCAGCACCTACTGAAAACATTTTTGTTTAGAAAAGCCTATGCAGATATATAAAATGCTGATGTGTTTTTAGTTGCTGATTTTAATTTATTGAATGTTTAATCAATAATGTTGGGTTTTTGTAAACAAGTAGCGTATAAGTTTTATCAAATAAATAAAAGTACAAATACAGTGGTACCTCGGAAGTTGAACGGAATCCGTTCCAAAATTCCATTTGACTTCCAAAACATTTGGAAACTAAGGTGCGGCTTCTGAATGGCTGCAGGAAGCTCCTGCAGCCAATCGGAAGGTGCGTCAGACGTTCAGGTTCCAAAGAATGTTTGCAAACTGGAATACTCACTTCCAGGTTTGCGGTGTTCAGAAGCCAAAACGTTCCACTCACAAGGTGTTTGGGATCCAAGGTACGACTATATAGTAATGGAGCCCTTTTTATGTAATGTTTTGCATATGCAAGAATGACATGGTACATTTGCAACAGAGTCTTGGTCTTTGGAGGCAAAAGTGCCTCTTTTTGGAAGCTGCCTTTTGCAATACAAGTAGCACCTCCTGGGTTGGAATCCTAAGTCCCTTTGGACACAATAGGATCTTGGTTCCGAGAAAACAAGTAAGATTGCTGCTGGTGGAGGCTGAACAGCATGAAGTATAGTTGACTATCCTAAGGTTCTAGAACCTTTGGCCCTCCAGATGTTGCTGAACTACAACTTCCATCATCATCATCCCTGACAACTGGCTGTGCTTGCTGGGACCGATGGGAATTATAGTTCAACAACATCTGGAAGGCTAAAGGGCCCTCACCATTGATCTAAACCTTTAGGATTAGTAAATTGAGGCCCCTTAATGGACTCCAGGACACACTTCTGCCATCAGGGCAAAGTGCCAACTGCCAACAGAAGTGGTTTGGGGACTAACCTTCAGAGAACTGGCTTTGTGTGGTTGGTTCTGGAAGAATTCTGGAAACAGCAGGCCTGCTACAGTCAAAGGGATTATGCAGGGATCAGACATCTGTTCTTGGTTATGATTGCCTGCAATATCTACCCCTTTTCTCTTTATTATATAGATGATAGAAGATGTGCTGGGGGAAGGTGCTGTGTCGGCCAGCAGGTTCAGCCGCTGGTTTTCCAATCCCAGCCGTTCCGGAAGCCGTTCGAGCAGCCTTCGATCTACACCCCATGAAGAGTTGGAGAGACTGGCAGGTAATACTGTCTTGTCCTTTCTATGGCCATTTGTATTTCTTCTAGAAAGTTGCAGGACCATGAACTCTAACCCGTTGCCCGTGGCATTTCCTTCATTCTGATTCTTCAGCTTCTGGAGCAGAACCCTAAACTCCTTGGGTAGGAGTGTGTCTGTTTGTGGAATACTGTCTCCTCTCAAGAGTATAAACCTCTTTGCTCTGTTCTCCTGAGAGCCGTTTAGCAGAAAAGACTTACAAGGCAGTCGTCCTGGTTTTTACTGTTTCAGGTCTAGAGCAAGGCATTCTGTCCCCTGGTCAGAACTCTGGAAACTACTTTGCTCCCATTCCTTTGGAAGACCATTCTGAAAACAAAGTGGACATCTTAGAGATGCTGCAGAAAGCCAAAGTGGACTTAAAACCCCTCCTCTCAAGTCTCTCAGCCAACAAGGAGAAGCTTAGAGAGAGCAGTAAGTCTTCCCCCTTCTGCTGTTGTGATGCCTCTGGGTGCCTCCGGCAAAAACATGTTCAAGTGCCAAGCTTTGGTTCTCGGCCAGGAAGTGCTAAGATTGACTTCAGGGATCCCTATGGATATCTGCATTGCCTTGCTATTGCCTGATCCTTATCCATAGGCTATAACAGCAGGATTAACTCCAGGTGTAAACGAAGCTCCTGGTATCAACCCTTCCTGGCATCTGAATCAATTTCCAAATTGAAAGCTGGTGGCGAAAGCCTCGAGCACTGCAAAGCTTGCCACTTGAGCCGCTCTTGCTCTTCACCCAAGCTTGCACCACAGCATCTCTTGCCTCAATAACGTAAGCAAAGTTTTCTGCAACTAATCTCTCAGCTAGGGAGTCTGCGGCTTCTCTGGATGTCGTATAAACCTGGATATATTAAAGAGAAATATATTTGGCCAGTACCTGAGATGGCAGCTTTGCAGTGGATGTGGGGGTGAGGGCTGAAGGTGGGAAAGGAATTCTTGAGCCATAAATTCTCCTGCCGAAATCTTGGCACGCCGTACGTCTTGGTTACTGAGGCCCACCTTTTTAAATTGCATGTACTGCAAAAAGGCTTGCATGGCTGATCTGCATGTTGCTTGTGCATGTTCAGAAGCTCCCCTGTATGTGCTGCATATGCTGCATAATAATCTGGTTTCAGTTCAGAATCTCAGCTGGCAGGTCTGAGCAGCAGATACTGGCATGCAAAAATGCTGAGGAATTTATAAATCCGTGTCTTTGATTTGGTGCATCCTGATGACAGGAGCAGGAGTTGGAATTTTCATCCAGTGAATATGCACAGTGGGGAACTGGGAAATCCCTGCTGTAAAAGTTTCCACCCAAAGTAATGCCGAGCCCTGTGCTCAGATGTCAGTCTCTATCTTCCTGCTACAGTTTGCTGAATGTGCTTGAACATTAAGTGATTTGGGTCCTTTCCTGCATCTGCACGACTGACAGGGCATCTGAATTGCAGTATTGGGTGCTAATTTTGTTCTGTAATAAATAAAAAGGCAATTCCTGCTATGGAAATACATTCATTTACATTTCTTAGGCCAATAACTCTTAAACAAGACCTAAGACTGCCCATTACCTCTGTGTTCCAATATCTGTTCGCTAACTGGAAGCATCTTGCCTAAATGGCTAGCTGTTGCTTCAGAGCACTGTTTTCTTTGTGATGCATATTTTGTGGCTTTGCATGATCTATGACTAAAGACTGGACAAGCCATTCTAGTGCAACAAACAATGCACTTGGTGTTTCTATTGACTACTCTTCAGTCTCCATAGTAGATGTAAGCAACTTCTGCTCCTTGGAGCTCCTGGAAAACACAAGACCGGAGCGTCACAATTTTATACAACAGCCTTGAACTTGCTTGGGTTAACTGCTTTTGTGAAATGGCAAGTAGCTTCTGCTCAGATGGGTCTAAATTGACCATGTTGTGGTTTCTTATCTTGCTGAGGTGCAGTAATAGAAGGCATACATATGATCTTGTGAATAGAAAATCCGCCTCTGTTTTAGTCTGACTTCAAACACCAGTGGTTCAGCATTGACTGACACGACATAAGGATCAAGCATGACAGTGCAGCTTCTTGTAAGCAGAATATATGCTTTCAGGTGTCAGCTTCTGCATAGAAGTGAAGGCATGCATTCCAAGAGCGCCCTGGTATTGCAAGTCAAAACTTAGAACCATGAGAGAGACCCATAGTTAAGAAGCCCAAGAGATCTTTTATTCTGTTTTAGGCAAACCACTATTTGAAAAATAGTTTTTTTTCATTGAAAAATTCTTGGAAGAAATTGTTCATATCCTTAGTGGCTCAAAGAAAGCTTGCTCAGGTTGCAGATCATTTGTGCATGTGCCTTGGGGTGTCGTCCACTGGAAAGTGCTATTATCCCGACTCTGTTGCTTTATAGGGGCACTTTGTGCTGGAGTGTACCCATTGTCCTAATAGCTCTTGTACTGTACAAATATGTGTGGCTGTTTATATGCTTCAACCCCTTGTATGTAATCTAAATTCTGCTAAGCTGTTGGGCTGGCTTCTAAGTTACTCACAGGGCTCAGAGTTATCTCTGACTCATACCTTATTGAGAGTCTCATAAGATGTCTGTGTCACCTCTTTGTTTGATTCTTATTTGCTGTTTGGAAGATCTGGAATCTTAATTTTTGATTTAGCTACAGCTTCGGTGTTGGATGTGCATTAAGTCCTTGCATGGCCTTGGAATGACTGACGCTTTAAAGCAGTGACCTGGAACAAAAATGGAGCTAGTGCCGTATCCTTGTGGTCTTCCTTTCTGGCAATCTCTGTCATCCCTGAATCTGCCCCATCAATGGAACATCTAGTTCTTGATTATCTCTCTCTTCTCCCTCACCCCAACCCTTTCAGCACATTCAGGAGTTGTCCTTTCAGTGGAAGAAGTAGAAGCTGGGCTGAAAACCCTGAAAGTGGACCAGGAGAGGAAACCTGCCGTGCCCTTAACGGCCGAGCAGATGGAAGAGTCACTAAACATGAGAGATTCCCGGCACCTTAAGGATGGCGATATGTCTGCCTTCAACAAACTAGTCAGTACTATGAAGGCAAGTGGGACTCTGCCCTCCCAACCAAAAGTCAATGTAAGTAGAGAAGGAGTGCGTAAATGATAGAAATTCAACCACACCTAGTCTTGGGGCACAAAGTGAAACCACTTCCATATACAAACACGTACTGCTTGTATGACTGTATAGCACACATAGGTAAAAGGTAAAGGTACCCCTGCCCATACGGGCCAGTCTTGCCAGGCTCTAGGGTTGTACGCTCATCTCACTCTATAGGCCGGGAGCCAGCGCTGTCCGCAGACACTTCCGGGTCATGTGGCCAGCGTGACAAGCTGCATCTGGCGAGCCAGCGCAGCACACGGAACACCGTTTACCTTCCCGCTGGTAAGCGGTCCCTATTTATCTACTTGCACCCGGGGGTGCTTTCGAACTGCTAGGTTGGCAGGCGCTGGGACCGAACGACGGGAGCGCACCCCGCCGCGGGGATTCGAACCACCGACCATGCGATCGGCAAGTCCTAGGTGCTGAGGTTTTACCCACAGCACCACCCGTGTCCCAATCGTATAGCAGACATACTTCGGATCAATAGTTTAAAACTATATGAGAGGGCCTCTTAGTGGATGCATCCCATGACACGGGGAAATTATTTCTTGTAAGAGTTCTTAATGCACAAAGAGTGGAAATCTAAATTTTAGAAATTGTATGAACTTTTGTTACTTTTTATTAGATGTCATTTATTTCCTATTGAACAGGAAAGCATGGGCAAAAGCTGTTCACCAACCATCCAAAACTTAAATATCAATATATAAGGGTAGGGGGCATTCTATAAATGGGGAACTACCACTGAGCAGGCCACCTTCGGTTCAGCCAGTACCAGTTAGTTAGTGACAATAGTAAGGTTTGATGTGTGGAAGACCAGCTCCTCCACCTCTGTCTTTAAAGTGGGTGAGCTGGCGTTGGCATCCTTATAGCCTGCTTATCAAACTGCTTATAAAATTGACGCCTCGTTACACTGGTATATTTGTCTTGATTCTTGCATGTGCTGGTGGGCTGCAGTGGGAGGATGGGGCAGGCGATGAATGCTTACAAAGTGATACAAAAACTGCATGTCACCTTATTTTCAGCAAACCCTTGAAAGCCACTTGGTAACGCCTCCTGAGATGCAAGGCCAATCGGCCACAAAGAATATCTTGCAGGTAGAGTAAAAATAATAATAATAATAATAATAATAATAATAATAATAATAATAATAGGGATAAGGTGGTTCTTAATGTAACCTGGACCCAAGTTACTAAGGGCCTTGTAAGATAATACACAAACCTTGAACCTGGCTCAATAATGTATGAGCCTCCAGCGCAAACCTTTTGAGCACTGGAATTAAATGCTGGTTGTAGCCTATCCCCATTTTGTACTAGCTGAAGCATCCAACTGTCATACTCCATGCATGCAAATGGATGTTTGCAGCACTCAATGGCAGTGAGCTTACCACAAGAAGCTGCATGCAGCTGCTACAATGACTTAAAAAATATTTGTATAAATAAATAAAGCAGGAGTGTTGCTCTTGTTGACTGGCTCAGCTAGTATGGCTGCAGAAGTTTTGTAATCCAGCCCTGCAGATTTACAGAAAGTTGCAGCCTGCTTGCCTGCCCTTCCATGTCTGTTTTAATGAGAATCTGTGCTCCATTTGACAACCGCCTGAAAGAAAACAAGTAGATGAAGTTCCCATTCTGCTTGCCTGGAGGCAATTCTTTCTGCCGCAGGCAGTTTGGAATGTCTTTGCAGACTTGTTTTTATGGAGCATCTCTTTCTGTTATGTGCTGCTGGGAAGTGACTTTAAGTAGTCGTCATAGTTGGAGGATCTGAAATTCCTGTGTTATTTCCAAAGGAGATCCTCGGGCCATCCAGTGGCAGACCTGCTTCATCTAATGTCCTCAACAACTTGATGAGTGGCTTGGAACCTGTCTCATCTCTGCTTGGCCAAAGAGCCCCCTCTCCACCGCAGCCTCCGATTTCTCAGATGTTTCCGACTCGAGCTGCTTCTGCCGACTATCTAAGGCATCAGATCTCCTCACCAATTGGTAAGAGCTGGAATCTCCCCATCAGCTTCCTTTGGATACATCCATTGCCTGCCTACTGGTACTCCTGGGAAGCTCATTGTTTCACACTCCTACAATCGACTCAGAGTTTCTAAGCAAAACAAGTTGGACTCAGGCTCTGAATAATAACCTTGGATCAGAATTAATTTGAATTGCAAACTAACAAGTCCAGATGACTTCTCTAAAGTCAGTAGCTCTTTTTTATGTGTTCAAAAGAGCTTCAGCTTTCCTAGAACAAAATGTCTTAAGAGAAAACCATCTGTTTCTATAGGATTTTTAGGACCACTAGGCCACTGGTTCACTTAATGTTGAAGCTGCTCACTTATCTCATTGCAGGCTTTGGATCAGGTTCTCAACAGCTGCTTGGTGATCCATTTCAGGGGATCCGGAAGTCGATGAGCCCAGCTGCTGCACAGGTGACGGGGGAGGAATGCTTTTCCTACCCTTTGGTGTTTAAGTTGGAATCATGATGGGTGTGGAATGTAGCCTAGCCTAGCTGGCTCACTGCTAGAAACGGCAACGATTCTATCTAGCTGAATGAAGGAATTGTATTTTATTCAGTCACACTTATGTTAGGCTCCTTGCAGAATTGCATGCCGTGTTGAAAAGTTGGGACTTCTACGGTGAGAGTGGCCTATTATAAGGCAAACATCTTGGTCAGTGATGGGGTGTACAGGGAATGTAGGAGAGGTATCTCCTACAACATGCCAGAAGCTCAAAAGGATTTGGGAGATGTGTGGTTAGGTCTAAGAAACTGGAGGGTGGGGTAATAACCTGTTTTCCAGTTAACATTCCTTCTCTCTGCCCAGCATGCAAGGGCACTCCAGTGAGAGAATATAAAATACCTGTGACCTCTACTGACCTAGTTAGAGCCTTGTTACTGACCTATTCAGACAGTTTTGAGAAATGACTTCTCGCTTAGATCATAGGTACATTTGGATTCTACCTTTACAATAGGCAAATGTCTTTGGAGATATACTTTAAAATGAGGGTTACCAGATAAGCTATCTCGGAATAGAGTTGGAGGATAATCTGAAGCAGAAGTGTTGAAGTGCTTTCCTTGCAACTGTGCTGTAATTCAGCATCTTACTCCTAACATCTGGGTTAAATAGTGCAAGCATGAGGTGGTGACCCTCCTATTTAAGAGGGGAATGTTGCCTTTTGGTACAGACTTGTTAACACTAAAGAAACCTTTTAGTGTTGGCATCTGCAGCTAATTTGTAATAATAATCTAACAGTTTAAAAGTCTTGGCTTTAGACTTACGACCCTGCTGAAATCTTTATTTCAGATGAGTCCGCTTGAGCTGCAGCAAGCAGCATTAGAAGGCCTCTCGCTTCCACATGACTTAACCATGCAGGTGTCGAACTTCTACCAGCCGGGTTTTGGCAAACTACAAATGGACAAAAACCGAGATGGCTTCAGGAACAGGTGAGCATAAACAGCAGTTTGGTAGCTGGGAGAGCAATTTCAATGCTCCCTTATGTCTATTTGTCCTACCGTATTTTTCAAAGGAGGCTCATCCCAGAGCTCTGGCGAAGATAGTTTGAAATGTGGGTCTCAAGTTTGCTAGGAATAAATAGTTTTGCTCACGTAGGGCTTGGACTGTAACTTCATGAAACCCAAGCAGTGCCTGTAAAAATTAAATATTTGTAATGTATATTGCATATATTTTGCACAATGATTGTTGGATATTGATGCATGAAAAGCTGTGGGGACCACTGAATCTGAACTGCAGGGATTGGTCTGTAGTACTTAGGGTGAAATTGCTTTCGCCAAGAAAACACTTGGCACAAGGCAAGTGACCTGCTTTCCCCTCCACGTTGCTCTGCCTGGCCATCCCCAGGTCTGGCTGGAACTCTCACAGCCTGCTTTCCTGCAGAGAAAGGACTGTGGCTTCTTTACCAGAGTTCTGACCTAGTGATGAAAGGTAGTCTGTCCTGCTCTCTTTCAACTACACAAAGAACCAGGTTCAAAGACCAAGCTTAGTGTTGTGCTAAGCAGTACCTTCCATTTCCTGTCTTAAAAACTAGCCCATTTTTATCCTGCCTCCAAACTGATTTGTATCAGTAGACCAGAGCAGGCCAGACTCCCGGGACAGTTTAGCCAAGGAGCTTTCTTGTTCCCCAGGCAGAAAGAGGATGGGGCAACAGTTAATGTGTGTTTTCTCTTTCTTAGGCAGCAGCAACAGCAGCAGCGTCTGTCGAAATCTCCTGCTCCCATGGGCCACAGAGGGAATGCCTCTTCTCCTCCAGCCCCTGCTGCTTCCATTACTAGCATGGTTAGTGCTATTGAAAGACCCGATTTTGTACAAAAAAACAAAGAACAAATGGATCAGATTTAGTGTAGTAGAAGCCCTCTTTCAATTTCCAGCTAATGGAAGTGTTGTAATACCACATGAACTTGACTTTATTATTGTTGTGGTGGCACTTCTCCTTCAAACTCTTCTTTAGTTGTACATTTCTATAGCATCTCCTTGGGGTCCCAGGCACTGCCTGGTGTATCTAGGGCTCTGGAACTTTTCTAGCTAGATGAGCTGCCCGATGCACAAAAACTATCCCACACAATGGGCTACTAATTTCTGGTGATCTTTTTGTTTTCTTTCTAGCTGTCTCCTTCCTTTACTCCTACCTCAGTGATACGCAAGATGTATGAAAGCAAAGACAAAAGTAAAGATGAACCAAATCCTGCAAAGCTGAAATGCAGTGAGAGAGATGAAGGTCTGAGGAACAGTGAAGGTACGGGATGGTGTGGCGGCCATCTGTGTTGTGAAAGGCGAAACGGAGGTCTAAATAAGTCCATGCCACCATGTGCCATAAATTCTGTCCAGAAAATCTCTGTAAAGCCAAAAGAGAGGGGTCTCTCCTGAAGAGGCTGGCGAATAGGCAGGAGAGTGTTCTGTGGTTCATGGGTTGCGCAGAGAGACAAGACAGGCAAGCTACTTGGTATTCTCTGCCAAAATTCATTAAATCTTCTCATCTAAATGTGATTGACAAATCAAAATTAGGCAGGCCTGGCAAATGTACATGGTGTAACTTCCTCTGCATCCATAGAGTAGAAAATGAAGCACAGGGAGGCAGTAATGGTGAGTAGAGAAGAAACAAACCTTTGGAAGCTAGCACTGTGAAGGAGCAGGGCATGGAACATCTCCTGTGAGGGTTAAGTGGCTCATGCCAGCTCTGCTGTGCCTGGGCCACAGCTATGCAGTGTGGTGGTAGTGGAGGGGTTCCAATTTGGACCAGAGAGGCCTGGCCACAAATCCTTGCTTCAGGCATGAAGTTTCATGTGATCATGGGCTATACCAGGCACCCCCAAACTCGGCCCTCCAGGTGTTTTTGGGACTACAATTTCCATCATCCCTGACCACTGGTCCTGTTAGCTAGGGACGATGGGAGTTGTAGTCCCCAAAACATCTGGAGGGCAGAGTTTGGGGATGCCTGGGCTATAAAATCTTCTCTAGCCTGGTCTCTGGGGAAACAGTTTTGTGGAAAAGCAGCATATAGTTAAACTATGGAACTCACTCCCACTGGAGGCGGTGATAGTCACCAACCTAAATAGCTTTAAGGGAGAATTAGACAAATTAATGGAGGAGAGAGCTATTTATTGCTACTAACCATGATGGCTACGCTCTGTCTCCATGGTCAGAGGCAGCAATGCTTCTAAACACCTGTTGTCGGAAGCCACAGGAGAGGAGAGTGCGTTTGTCCTCTAGTCCTGTTTTCCATTGGCACCTGGGTGACGACTGTGAGAACAGGATGCTAGAGTACCTGAGGCATTGGCCTGATCCAGCAGGCGGTTCTTAAGTTAAATTGGGGGGTGGGGGAGTAAAGGCTAAGCCTAGCCAAGCCCAACCACAGGGTTGTTGTGGGAATGTGAGATAAGCCGCTCGATCCAACAGGCAATTTGGCTGCGGTGGCTTCTTGTCAGCATGGGCAGTGAGTGTGCTCTCTTTCCAAACCCCACCCCAAATTATAGTAAACTTAAGTGATTTGCTCTTGTCTCTCCACAGAGGGCTTGCTGCCATCTAGGTCCATAGAACATGTAGATCAAGAGAATTCACCTTCCATAGGTACCAAGCTAGCATCACTACAGCGCTCTGCCTGTTCGACGCCACTTTCTCAGACCAATCGTTGCACCAAAGAACAAGACTACAGGCCGAAGTCCACTGGGAGAAAGACCCCTACCATGGCTTCCCCTGTCCCGGGGTCTACTTTCCTCCGTCCCGTCCACCAGGTCCCCCTGGTTCCTCATGTACCAATGGTACGGCCTACTCATCAACTGCCCCCGGGATTAGTCCAGAGGATGCTGCAGCAAGGCATTCATCCTCAGCATCTTCCACCTCTGCTGCAAGCAGGTAATCTTTCTTCTTCCCTAACATGGGAACAAACTGTCGGGCCATCTTACTAACTGCAAGGTTAAAAAGAATACTTAAGCACAGCAACCTTTATGAATTCTGTTACCTTGTAGGTGGAACTTAAATGAGTGATCGGACTGCTGGGATAGCTCAGTGGGTAGAGCATGAGACCCTTAATCTTGCGGTCATGGGTTCGAGCCCCACCTTCAGTAAAATATTCCTGTATTGCAGGGAGTTGGACTAAAAGATCCTCTTGTTTCCATTCTAACTTTTCAGTTCTATGATTTGGGCACAATTTCTTTGGGATCTCCTTAAGAACCTGAAACAGGCAGTGTGTGAAGACGACCACGGCCAAGCAAATGATCAAATCCATTTAAACAGTGGCTTGTGGTTTTGAGTCAAAACGGCTATTAACTTGCCTTGAATTCTTGGGAATGGTTGGGCTAGAAATGCAGATAAATCTCCAAAACTGAGGAGAGATCATTTGCTTATCGGGGATTTTTTTCTTCCTACCAGGTATGATTCCCCCTGGGGTAGACCTGACTCACTTCCAGGGAGTATCTGCTCCCATCCTTGGTCAGCCTTGTTACCCGCTTCCAACAGCTGGCCATCCTCTCTTGAATCCTCGCTCTGGGACACCTCTGCAGCTGGCAATGATGCAGCAGCAGCTACAGAGATCAGGTAAGGTTTTCCCTCCCCAGGTAATCAGGAACTGCCAGTGTTCTAAATGGTTCCTTTCCAGCTTGAATAGCAAAACTCTCACTTAGAAACAAGCAGCTTACAGTACTTCTCCTTGCTGCTAGAGCAGAGTTAAGCAGATGGTGGGCTGCCATCCTTCAGTAGACCACCTTGGCCTGTTGATAAGATTTTGCAGAGAATGATGAGCTAAGGCACCGCTTGTCTTAAGTAGACCTTCACATTCTGGATCTTTAACAGCTATGCTGCAGCTAGTCTGTGTTAATAAATCCTTTATGTTCTTGCTTTGTTTTGTAAAGTTTCAAAACACTTTGGTAGCCCACAGGAAATCGCTCAGCAAGGCTAACGTAGGCCTATTTCTGCACTAGAAGATACCAGATGGTGGCCAGGGCTGTCTTAAGCATATCCAGCACCGTGGTGCAAAGATGCCTCCGGTGCCCCCCCCCCCCCTTCCCAGAGTTGTTGACCTTTTTTTAGGGAGCTGACACCGGGGGGGGGGGGGGACTGATCTCCATATAAATGCTAGCTAGTGCAGACATCTAGGAGGAGAGAAAGAAGCAGAAGGGGGAGGCGATCACTAAGTTCATTTCTGCAAACTAAGGTTTGAACAGGACATTTAAAGCAGAAGACTGCTCTTTTGCAGAGGTGAATTTGACAATGCGTTGGGTGAAAATGACCTGGAGGAGGGAGGCAAAGTGTGCCTCCCAACACAGATCCGCTTGTGATTTTGTTTGGCGGCTGAAGCTTCTTCCTCTTCTTTTAGCCGAGCTTGGTGAGGGGCTGGGAGGCAGAAGCGTACAAGTTTGCTGCCTCTTGGTGGCTTACTGCAGCTGGCAGAGGAAAGGGAAACAGACACACACACAACACCAAAGAAAGAGAAAGACAATAGGGGAAACTAAGTGATGAGTTGTTTTCCCTTTTGAAAAGGAAAACAAGGAGGTGCCTGCCCCAGTGGTGGGAGAAGGGAGAGCCGCTTTGCGGTTTGACAGTGAGCTGGGGGGAGGGAGGGAGAGGTGCAGCTTTGCCTGTGCTGTTGCTCATGAGCCGCTGGCTTGCCAGAGAGTCAGTCAGGGAGGTAGGGGGACAGGGGAGCCACTTTACTGGGAGGGAAGGAGCCCTACCAGGGCTACCGATTGCCGCAGCTGCGCCATCCTCCCACCCGTTGGGGGTGCTGATTGGTGTGGCTGCGTGATCCACCCATCCGCCCATGGGGGGGACGGCGCTTTCAGATGCTTTGCCGCTCCCCCCTTCCTCTGCCACCACCACCAGCCATATAGTTGGCGGGGCCCAACTGGTGGGACTCGCTGGGGCACCCCTGAGAGGCCTGCACCCTGGCGCAATGCACCAATAAGCCCAGTGGGAAAGATGGCTCTGATGGTGGCTCATGTCACAAGTGGTATTTTGGAGGAGAGCTCAAGTGCTTCTCTCCACCTTGGAGAGCGGAAGCCACCTAGTCTTGTGAAGAGGCCAGGCCTTCTTGATGCTTGAGTTCAGGAGGCTGGCAAGCAGAGCTTTTGCAAATGCTGTTGGCCCCTGAATACTGCTGCAACAAACAGAACTAGCAACTGAACTGCTTGCATCTACCCTGTAGCATGGTCGAGCTGTACTCTGAATGGTTATAGAGTTCAGGGATGAAGAAAGCTTTTATTTTGCCACTCACTTCAGGAGTTCTATCTGTTCTCTTAGAAAAGCTGAAGAAGAGCTTCTGACCCAGAGCCAAACATACAGTCCATTCACCACCAGGACTGAAGCTTCCCATCACACTTTCAAAGCAGCCTCATGTTTGCTCAAGGCATATATTTCATTTTTCCTTTCTTTCTTTCTCTCTCCTCTCCTTGCTCCCCCTTCCGCAGGCTCAAGTGCACAAGGATCTGCTGTTGGTGTACAAACTCCCCCTCTGAATGTGCCATCTCGGACTGGACTGCCTCATGTGCACTCACAGCTTGACCACCGTGCGAACCAGCGAAGTAGCTCCCCTGTTGGTCTTGCAAAATGGTTTGGTTCGGACGTCTTACAGCAACCTCTCCCTTCCATGCCATCCAAAGTAATCAGTGTAGACGAACTGGAGTACCGGCAGTAAGCAGCTGTGTTGAAGAGCAGGTACTTAGTCTTCCTGCTGCTGCCTCCTTAGACACGGAACTCTGTGCTTCACTGGCATTTCCTTTTGGGCGCTTTGGTTTTAGCACTTTGTGCAAGGTTTTCTTTTCTCCCCCCCCCTTCTTTTTCTTGTTTTCTTCATTCTTCTTCTTTTTTTTGAGTGACTGGAAGCACATGGCACCTGTCCGAGCTCCCATGTCTACATTGAGATTAAAAGAATCTCCTGGACTGAACAGTGAAACCTGAAGGAACTTTGATGCAAGACAGGACCAGTTCCAATTCTGAAAGCATTTCCCCTTTTTTGCGTTTGGCTTTCTTTGTAAGATATGTGAATGAAGTGCTGGGAATCCTCTTGAGGATAGAGGTAGCAGCTTAAGGGGTTCCTCACAGGAAATTAAATGTATAGACCCTTGTGTACAGACCAATGTATAAACATCTTTTTGTATATATATATATCTCCACCAGATAGCTTTTTTTGAAACCTTATACAGCTGTACATAAGAGTAGCTAGTAAAAAGTTACGCTTTAGTTTGTGTGCCTATGATTTGGGATCTTTTCACTGTACATGTGGGACTTGTTTAAGATTAAAGGTGCTGCATCTGTCAAGTGTGAGTGAACAGGGTGAAGTCGCTTTGCCTGTTGCAGTCTCAAGTCTTTCTCCACGATATCCTTTTTGTCATCCGTAATGTGGCGGTAGCTAAAGTGGGGGACGAGCAGCCACTCTGCATCCTGAACTACTACTGTCCAAGAAAAACTTCCAACGGGCAACCACTTCATTGGAAGTGTCAGCCTTCTTCAGCGCACTGAAGACACGGCAAGGGGGCTGCTGTATACGGACCTTCGTAACTGACCTTAGAGAATTATCAGTACAACAGTAGTTCCACCCGATTGTTGTCCTTGCTGCTGTGTGGTGTGTCTTTTAAAATTGCCTTCCACTAGCTAAGGTCAAAAGCAGCTTCTCTCAGTGGCCCACCATCACCAGCGACTCTTCCATCACAAGTGTAGCTGTAGTTGCCTGTTCTTTCCTCCCCACTCTTGAAAGTGAAATGACAACCTGATACAGTCCAAAACAAAGCCAGCTCTTGCACTCTGAAAGCAATGCTGTGGCTAGTATTGATGGCCCAGAATAGGCTTCAGAAATGACCTGTCACATACTCCAGGCATCTGGAATCCATATGGGCCATCAATAACTGAACACTTGAATATTTCTGTAAAAAGTGAACTAGTTTAAGTATACTTTGTGGTCATAGACTCTTCCCTGTAAGATTGTTTCATAACTTTTTTTTTTTAAGTGACAATTTCCCCCAAACGGTCTGTAAATAAAGTCAATTCTATGAGCTGTTTGTCTCGCTATGTAAAAGGATGTTGAAAGTGAGTGGACTTTGCTTCTTTGTATCAGTTGCCTGTTATGCTACTGTTTCCATCTTTAATTTGGCTTTTAATGTGTAATCTAAATCAGATTTGAGGACTGAATTTCAGGTTCTGTCTGACTGTAGCAGCTTTGCTCATAATTCCTCAACAATGGATGAGTGAACTTGTCCTGGCTTTACTGCACAGCTGGCTTATTTCAGCTGTCAGCTGCTTAAACATACTAATTTCAGCAGCTTAATTGGGAATTCCGAAAGAAACTAGAAAATGAGAAACCTGCAGCTTGGTAAATAGTAAAGGTTTGTAAGATTTCCCACCCTGTTTAGTATTTCATTTGGGGCCAACTTTCAGTTTTTGAAAGGGTTTGGAGAGTCTCACAAGCTGCTGCATTGTAAGGAAAACTTACTTAAATAAAATTAATCTAGTTGCAAGGTTTGCCCTTTTGGCTCTCCCTCAACTTGCACAGTATTGGAAACTTGGCATATGAGTAGAGTGGTACCTCAGGTTAACCTGAAGCTGTTCTTAACCTGAGGTACCACTTTAGCTAATGGGGCCTCCTGCTGCCGTCGTGGGTTTTCTGTTCTCATCCTGAAGCAAAGTTCTTAACCTGAGGTACTATTTCTGGGTTAGCAGAGTCTGCAACCTGAAGCGTCTGTAACCCGAGGTACCACTGTAATGTATTGGGAGTTAGTGAGTTAGATGTGTCACAGGAATTCCTGTCATGTAAGGTGGCGCTGTGAATTAAACCAGAGAGCTTAGGGCTTGCTGATCAGAAGGTTGGCGGTTCGAATCCCCGTGACGGGGTGAGCTCCTGTTTTTCGGTCCCAGCTCCTGTCAACCTAGCAGTTTGAAAGCACACAGTACAAGTAGATAAATAGGTACCGCTCCGACAGGAAGGTAAACAGCATTTCCGTGCGCTGTTCTGGTTCGCCAGAAGCGGCTTAGTCATGCTGGCCACATGACCCGGAAGCTGTACGCCAGCTCCCTCGGCCAGTAAAGCAAGATGAGCGCCGCAACCCCAGAGTCAGGGGTCCCTTTACCTTTAAGGTGGCAAAATGTGTGGATTGCAAGATGCTTGTGAATGGGCTGAGCAGCAGTTCTCAGTAGCAGCTTTAGAAGTTTCTAATGGAGCTTGGGCTTGGACTACCTAATGGGGTGTTAATGCACCTGGTGTTAGCTTAATCTTGGCAGACACCTCAAAACTAATACTCTATAATTAATCCTGTTGTGTGCTATAGGCATTGACCCCTTAAACTACATGGAAGCAGCTAGAAACAAGGGTCCTGCTCCTCTCCTAACCACCCATGTTAAGATTGTCTCGCATTTCACTTTGAATAATCACTATTCCACCTGGTGGCAACAAGGGAATAGAAACTTTTTATTGAAAGGCACAGCTGAGTTTTTTGGGCACTAAAGAAAGATACTACTGTATAAACACTAGAGGAAGTAGGGGTCATCCACTGATGCTAGGCAGTGAGAAAGGAATAACTTCACATAATGCAGATAAATTATGCCATTCGCATCTAGCAGCTGGGGTGAGGATAAGGTTATTTCTGGCTGTCTAATCTTGATAGTTAAATTCTACCTCCACCACCATCAGGGCAACTCTTGTATCTAAATGCCACATTCAGTGGGGAGCAGGAATGGGCTCCTGCACACACGTGATGTGTGGGTTTTTCTATAGGCAGCTGTTTATCATCACTGGTATACCAGAGACGCCTTTTGTACAAAGCTGTGTCAATTTTGGAAAAGCTTGAAGAAAACATTTCTAGGTATTTCAAACAGCAATGAGAGGTGCCAGTCTTAAAATCCCTGGGGGAAGAGTGAGGTGGAAAAAAGCAAAGCTCTTAACCCATACTCGCAAAAGCTTGTTATAGGCATACACTGTGTTTAGGTTCTAGGCATGAGCACCATTCTGGAATTAATATTCAAGTTTTTATCTGCATGCTTTATTTACACAAGCATATAATGACAAGAATGCTACTTTTGTATGCCCCTCATGCACAAAGCAAAGCAGAAGGCTTACACATTTTCTTCCTTGTGTGTTTTATCTACACTACAGCAAGGATGGGGAAGCTGTGGACCTCCAGCTGCTGGGCTGTGCCTCCCTCTTGCCAGGCTGGCTGCTTGGAGCTACAGTCTTAGCTGTGGGTGGCGAGGAGCTGCAGGTTGGCTTCCCCCCGCCCTAGTGTGAGGCTGTGCAGTCAGTCAAAACAGCAATAGAGACCAAGGCCTCACACAGCAAACAGATTTTCATTGCTCCCATGGCTAATACCCCTGACTTTCCTAGAAGGATTAAGATAGGAATGAGCACACACACATTCAACCATCCGGCAAATAGAACAAGCTTCTGAACAGTCACTGAGGAGAAGGAGTCATGACTAATTGCCCAGTAGAGCTTTTTATTTCTTCACTATCTGAATGACATCTTCATCCTCCATGGTATGATCCTTCCCAACTTTCTGTGGGTTGTGCTTGACCGATGAGCCCCACACAAGTGCACTGAAAAAGAAAAGTGTTTAATTGAGATACTACACTTCCACAGTTTATATAGATCAGCAGCAGTGAGGCTTCCCCAGAAATTCGGATACTCTCTACAGGTCAGAGAATCTCACTAATCTCTCTTGGCCGCTATTCTTTAATTCTCTTGAGTGCCTCACAAATAAAATATAAAACAAGCAGCAAACAAAAGACTTATAAAAGAATTTTGGCTATTAAAAAACCACTACAAAGCAACAGTAAGATAATACAGACATGATCAGCCTACCTTCAGGAAATGACAAAACAAGTGATAATGACACCTGACACATCTTTACTAACAGGAAATTTCATAAATTCAAGGACGCCCTGCACAGGCTTCCTTCGCCCAAAATGACAGAAGCCTACTCCAAAGATCTCAACTGGTGGCCTGGGAGATACCAACAGATGTGCCCCATCAAGCATCAAGCAACTCAGCTATTTTTGGAACCCTGTAAGTCGGTATCAAAACCTTGCTCAGAATAGGCAGCCACAGCAGTTCACAGAGAATAATATGATTTGGATTTTGCATGCCACTCCAGAGCCCAGTAGCAGCTAGAGCAGGGGACAGCAAACATTTTCAGCAGGGGGCCTGTCCACTGTCCCTCAGACCTTGTGAGGGGCCGGACTATATTTTTTGGGGGGGAAATGAACGAATTCTTATGCCCCACAAATAACCCAGAGATGCATTTTAAATAAATGCACACATTCTACTCCTGTAAAAACACACTGATTCCCGGACTGTCCGCGGGCCGGATTTAGAAGACGATTGGGCCGGATCCGGTGCCCGGGCCTTAGTTTGCCTACCGATGAGCTTGAGCTTCCAAACAGTATTTGAGGTAGCCCCATGTAGCATGTCATTGTAACAATCTATTTTCTGGTTCCGTAGGGCAACTTATCTTCCACTACGAAGAACTGTTATCTTCCCTTCTGCTGCAATGGCTTCCCTGCCCTTTGATACACTTTTCAATTACAAAGTACAAGTTGTTCCATCACAGTGATAGTACTATGAGAAATATCCTTCAAAGGCTTGGGGTTTTTTTGCAAAACTGAATGAAATAAAGTTATTGTATCATATCGAAAAGCCATGTATTTGTGACCCAGTGCTTTTGAGGCTGTCTAAGGCTACAAGGAGAATAGAAAAACGATCAGACAAAAGACTACAGTTAATTTCCCACAGAAATGCTGAACCTCCCAATGCCTAGTCATTTTCTATTTGAAAGGAAGCCTGAGTTGATGTTTTTGTCGCCTGGTGCTGTGACATTACAAGGACTGCGGGAGCAAAATTGGCTGCTTTGTAGGCCGTACTTACTACTTAAACTCTTTAATCAGGTTTTTGTGGATCTTCATGCAGAAATCCTCCACTGTGGTCCGAGAGTAAGGCAAGACTACGGGAGAGCTGTAATCTGGTAGCTGCCCTTTGGGCTTTGTGTAACTGCAATTTAAATTTAGAGTCATCAAAAGGAGATGCTACAGCACGTTAAAACACAGATACATTTCAAACAAGGTTTGCCTTCTACCCGGGGCAAAGATTCATCATCTAAGGCCTCCGTCGCCTTGAATACTAAGAAGGGGCCATCTCCATTGTCTTTTTGGTGCCTCTCAAAAACCTTCCTTTTCCAACAAGCCTTTTAAAAAGAGATCTCTCCCAGTTTGCAGCTATATTAAAATTGTTTTCAAATGTTTTTAATTGCCTTTATTATTTGTGTGTTTGCCACATTTGGGCTCCTTTGGCAGAAAGGAGGAGTGTGTAATAGTTTGCAGAATTATAGAGCTGGAACCGACTACAGAGGTCATCTTGCCCAACACTCTTCTAATGCAGGACACCCACTACTGCAGCATCCCTGATAGGAAGCCAGCCAGCCTGCCTCTGCTTAAAAGCTCCAGGGCAGGGGAGTCCCCCATCTCCATTAACGCAAGCTGTTCCAAATAACTTGTGCTGACATAAAGTTCTACTGTTTTATCGAAATTCTTTCTTGAACTTTGAACCCACTGGTTCAGGTCATACTCTCTAGAATACTTTTCTCCAACCTGGTGCCATCCAGATGTTTTCAGATTTCCAACTCCCATAATCCCTAGCTGCTGGCTAGGGCTGCTGCCCTAAACAGCTGGAGAGCACAAGAGTTTGGATTTGATATCCTGCTTTATCACTACTCGAAGGAGTATCAAAGCAGCTAACATTCTCCTTTCCCTTCCTCCCCCACAACAAACACTCTGTGAGGTGAGTGAGGCTGAGAGACTTCAAAGAAGTGTGACTAGCCCAAGGTCACCCAGCAGCTGCATGTGGAAGAGCGGGGAATCAAACCTGGTTCACCAGATTACGAGTCTACCACTCTTAACCACTACACCACACTGGCTCTCTAGGTTTTCCAACAAGGATGGAGAAGGCTGCTTTGCAGCAACAGAAAACAGATGAGATAAATCCTTGTGTCTGAACTGTAGTGCTTCAGAATTCAAGTGGTGGGATAGCACAAAGAAACCCTCACCTGTACCCCCCCCCAAAAAAAAAAATTTAAAAAAATTCCCAGCACACAGAGAACAGAGAAAGATCCTAACCTACTCTTCTCAATGTCAGGCCAATTTTCAATGTGCATAAAGTTATCATTTTTTTTGCACTGAAACATGCCCTTAAAGTCCAGAGTGGCTCATGTGTTGTCCTCCACCATTCCCTCCATTCCCGATGAATGGCCATTCTGTTTACTGAAGGCATCACCCTACCTACCACATTTATCCTGTCATAGAAAACTGCAATGATGCCAAATTGTACAAAGGTTTTGTTTACAACTGTCCAAAGCTATTTTAGGGCTTACATGTGGCACCATGGGACAGAACATGACTACAGCAAGAAAGCAGGAAGAGAAGCAAACTTCAAAGACCAGCCTGCAAGTCAACCAGCTCAAACCAGGACAGTGGGGAAGGAATGCAGCTGCAGATTTCCAAGTGAATGGGAACCAGAGATGCTTTCAGCCTGGACAATGCAAAACACTTGACTCACATTCGCACAAGTTTTAGGTAGTCCCAGATCTTCTCCAAGAGGTCATCAAAGTTCCACCGGTGGTGAGCAGAGATTGGAACACAGTGAGGCACTTTGTAAATTATGTCTAGTTCCTCAAGGGAGATCTGGTCAATTTTGTTCAGCACGTAAATGCATGGGATGTAAACTCTGTAAGAGTGAATAAATTATCACCGACAACACACATTTATTTTTTAAAAAAACAGTGATTACTCTCTACTGTCCCTCCTGAATGATCGTGGTTACAAGACAGGTGTATTTTGGAATAAGCCCTTAAGATTATGTACATCCAAACTACTATGCCCACATGTGTCCACAAAGATTTGGCACTTGTTCCAGTGTTCCAAAACAAAGAAGACCATCCTGCACTCTTGGTCTTCCATCGAGAAAACTATTCCACACCTTTCAGCAGTTATAAGAGCAATTACACAGCTCCTTGCTACTGGAATTGAGTGGGAGGGCAGGCGGCCTCCTCACAAATCAGACCCTCCTCAAGAGTGGATTTCCAAAAGTACAAAACCCACAACACAACCCCCCAGCACATCCCAAACAGTCTGCATTCATATTGATAAAAGTGCTTGCTTTGCACAATATAAAACGCACACTGGATTTTGATTCCCTGAAGAATTTGAAAGGCATCTGCGACACAGTATAAGCAACCCCAACAGCCTAGTAAACCTCTTCAACCAGTCTGATTCACAAGCCTCACCACACTACCTGTTTCCTTCAACCACATCGATGAGGTCGTCTGCAGTAACATCGCTACGCAGTGTGACATCAGCATTGTGAATTTTATACTCCGCCAAGATGCTCTTCACAGTTTCAGTATCCAGCTCACTCTGTGGGCACTAATGGAAGAACAAAAGATATTTAGGAGGTAAGTAACTCTGGAGAACCCAGCAGATTTGGGTTTGTTATTATTCCATTAGAGCTATTTGAAGAAGCTTCCGTTCTTTTCTTGTGGTAACCAAATTAGTAAGTCCCAGCTCTACAGATCTGAAAATCCTATCAGACAGGAACCTTTCAGACCATCAGACAGGAACCTTTCTCAGCCAGAGGGCTTCATGTCAGTGATGGGCAGAGCCAGAGGCAAAAATGGGTAGAGCAACAGATGAGACTCTCATCTCTGTACAACTAGCCATATTCCAGCAGCTAATGCCACAGCATACTTCCCTTTCCATTGCAACAAGGAAAAGTCTCTTACTGTTCTCACAAATAAATCTATGTCAAAGCGAGACCCCATTAGACATGGGATCCTCGCCCAGATCAGCAAAGACTGTCCCCAGATAAATGTAATTAAATAAATAGCTCTCTTCCAAAACTACCCAGGCACAGTCAGAGGAGCATTCAGATTATCCAAAGAACTCTCTCCTTGTCACAGTGACAAGGCAGGAGGCGTGCACACTTTCTGCCCAGGCCTGCTTACGGTGGCTGTGAGATTGATGCCTCCTTTGTCCTTCTTCTTAAAGCCAATGTTGGGAGGTTTGCTGTTCAGTCGGATCCCAAAGCCCTCAAGCTCATTCTCAATTATCTTCTTATGTCCCAGGGGCTTCAGGACATCCAGGACTATCAGAATAAGGTTGCAGGTTCGAGCAACTGAGAAGAAAGAAAAGAAAGAAGAGGATTGAAAAAAACGCTTGCTCTGCCTCTTCAAAGAGGTTGGAAAGAAAGAGTTGCATCCTGTGCCAAGCACTTCTCGGTCCTGTTTTGCAATCTGCTTCTCCAAGCCAGAATGCCTTATAAAGTGTGCTCTTTAAATCAGGTTGTTTTCTGCTGCTCTAGAGAAGCGGACACGGAGCAATGGTTCCAAACTACAAGAAAGAAGATTCCACCTAAACATTAGGAAGAACTTCCTGACAGTAAGAGCTGTTCGACAGTGGAATTTGCTGCCAAGGAGTGTGGTGGGGTCTCCTTTGGAGGTCTTTAAGCAGAGGCTTGACAACCATATATCAGGAGTGCTCTGATGGTGTTTCCTGCTTGGCAGGGGGTTGGACTCGATGGCTCTTGTGGTCTCTTCCAACTCTATGATTCTATGATTCTAGGTGCAAGCAAAGGAAGCTGGAAAGAGTCAAACCTCTACTTTCTATGGAGACGAAACATTCACAAAATACAACACAGTGGACAAAACATATCAAATGACAAGATAGATATCTGTAAAGATTCCTCCCTCCCAAAAGCACAAAAGGACGGATAGGGCAGAGAAGGATTTCTGATACTGGAGCAGCAACCTCACCTGCAATGACCTGGCGACCACGACCCTTCCCGTCTTTTGCACCTTCAATAATTCCTGGAAGATCCAGAAGCTGTAGGGTTTAAGGAAGAGGAAAGAAACCCATTATATAGAAATCAGCAAGCCAGAATCCACCAGCAGAATCATTTTAACAATATTGATCAGCTTCATTCACCTGAGTCTGAATAGAGGCAAAAGTTTCCTGTCCCATGACAGGAAATAACACAATAATCTTAGCTTTGCTGAGGAAGTCTGTCACCAATTACTACTGCTCTGTTTTGCCTACATTTAAGCTCTAATTGAAGTGTCAGAGACTGTACTTTTGCATTCCGCTGCCATTTAACGCTAACTTATATATTTGTCACCCTTTGTGCCTGTACATCTAATGACAAACATGATACCATCATAAGTATCTCCAGAAGATCTGCTGCCAAACAGTGTAGATCAGGAGTGGCCATCATGGTGCCCTCTAGAAATTTTTTGTTAGGTTACAACTCCCATCACCCCTTACCACTCACTCCCCTTACCACTCACCATGCTGGCTCAGGCTGATAGGAGTTATAGTTCACAATCCCTGGAGGGCATCCTGTTAAGCTGTTCCTGGTATAGCTAGAATATACTATGCTAGAGGGCTTGACTTCGGAAAAGTCAGCTGATACCATCGTAATAAGCAGATCCACTTTTATGTACAGACTGAGCTCTAATTAAACAAAAGGAAAAAAATCTCCCCACCTAGACCAGAAATGTACTGGAAAAAAATGGCCCTTCATACACTTCATCCTTCACATACACTCCCACCCCAGATCTAGAGAGCTCACCTGTATTTTTGCTCCTTTGTATCGAATCACACCAGGCACCGTGGTCAGCGTGGTGAACTCATAGGCAGCGACCTCCGAGTAGACTCCAGCAAGGTTGCTCAGCAAAGTGGATTTCCCCACGGATGGGAAGCCCACAAAACCAATTCGGGCATCGCCAGTCTTTGCAACATCAAAACCTTCAATGCAGAAATCAGTACTGTTACTGACAGGCTACAGAAGAGATGGGCTACACTTGCCCCTTCGTTGTGCCAGGCCCCTCCAGGAAGTTGGAGCATGAAAAGGGAGGGGAGAAGACCTCTGGAGAAAGCCAGAGAAGAGTCATCTCAGCAAGCCAGGCTGAGCCCCCTTGGATGATACCTTCAGCCTGAGATAGATTTGGTATCCTAGCAGAGAAATATTGTTATCTGCCCATAGGATTTATTAACAGGTTTTATTTAAGTGTCAGAGCCTCAAAGTGTTGCTCATCCGTAATAAATACAGGTCCCAATCAGATGCTACACTGGCATATGGTTTAGCATTACATGCGAAGACTTTAAATCCCTGCAACTTCCCACCAGCCCAACTCCTGATCAAATATGGCTGCAAGGAGATCAGAAACATTTGCTTCTGTTTTTAACAAACCAAAGTTTAGTCTTATGTCCAAACTGGGGTTACTCTCAGCAATAGTTTACTGAAACAAGCCAACTATGGTTTATGAAGAATTCAACAATAAACCATAGTTAAGACTAACTATGTTTAGGATTCACACACAGTTATGTTTGGTTTAGGGTTCAGACACAGTGTGCAACTGTGGCAAACTGAAAACTGAAGCAAAATCTGTATTACATCACCAGAGGAGGAGAGGGGAAGGAAAGCACATGACATCAAGTGTACATATAATCCTGAACTATAAGCCACCTTCAGGTGTTCAACATCTGAATAAACATGCATGGGGGAACAGTAGGAAGAAGTACTCAAACCAGTCACTACTCTTCCTAGTCACTACTTCAGCAGTTTACAGTCAGCATCTTAAATAATAAAAATTATGTATAATTTCCAAAGCAAGTGCACATATTTTTGGTGTATTTTGTATATTCTTTTTTCTACTAACGAGAGGAAAACAGCTCCATCTCCAACTTCAACTTGAGGATTGAGCCACTCATTTCCATCCTTTTGGAATACTGTGCATACCTTCTCCTGGACCACCCCCTCCACCTCCCTTCGGGGTGATGAGCTCTCGGCGCAGTTTGGCCAGACGTGCCTTCAACAGCCCCAGATGGTGAGCTGTGGCCTTATTCTTCTGCGTGCGGGCCATCTGTGGAGTGGGGGGAAAACAAAGATCAGGGAGGGCTGCACAAGGCCAGGACTTTTATGGGAAAGATTGGTGACACCAACCTTGTTCCAAGGTTTTGCATATTACATTGAAGGGCATAGGTCACTCTTCCCTGCCACAGAAGAGATTTAAAGGAGTGAGGAGTTGTCTGCAAGTCATGCAAGGGAGACAGGAAGAGTATCTGTCCCATCAGAAGAACTACAGAGGGTTGTTTCTACTCTGTAGGAAACTCGGACAAAGGCAGAAGGAAGGGTGGCATTTTCAAGGCTTAACTTAAATCAGAGCTCAAACCCAACAGTGTTGTGGAAGATAGGGGTCAAATGTTTATTTGCTGCACTTTAATCCCACTTTTCAGACAATTATTGTTTTCCTGAGGATTGGTCTAGAACTAGGATGATCCAGGTTCAAATCCTAGCTTGGCCACGAAGCTTCCTGGGTGACACTGTGTGAGCTGCACACTTTCAGCCTTAACTACTAGTGGTTGCAGCCTATAGCTGGGACAGATCCCTCCTCTGCTGTCTCCTCCTTGGGTCTGTCTAAGGCCCAGCGTTTCTCAAACTTGGATCCCCAGCTGTTGTTGGACTACAATTCCCATCATCCCTGACTGCCGGTCCTGCTAGCTAGGGATGATGGGAGTTGCAGAACAGAAATCGTGCTCCGGTGGCGTGGCAGCAGCAGGAGGCCCCATTAGCTAAAGTGGTGCTTCAGGTTAAGATCAGTTTCAGGTTAAGAACAGACCTCCGGAACGAATTAAGTACAGTGGTACTTCGGATTAAGTACTTAATTCGTTCCGGAGGTCTGTTCTTAACCTGAAGCACCACTTTAGCTAATGGGGCCACCTGCTACCGCCGCACCGCCGGAGCACGATTTCTGTTCTCATCCTGAAGCAAAGTTCTTAACCTGAGGTAATATTTCTGGGTTAGCTGAGTCTGTAACCTGAAGCATATGTAACCCGAGGTACCACTGTACTTAACCCGAGGTACCAATGTATCTCCCTCCCCTGGGCTCCAGCCTTGCCCAACATGGTGTCTCCCAGGTACTGCTGGGGACTCCGAATCCCATCAGCCAACACGGCAATGCTCAGCGATATGGATGGGAGCTGCACTCCAGGAACATCTGGAAAGCACCAGGATGGGGGTAATGAATACTATTCGACCTCAGTCCAGCAAGCTTCTACCAGCCTCCCGCATTGTTGACCCCCAGCAGATAGACTGCCGCAGTGCACGGAGGCTCTACTGAGCCGCGCCCACGACTCCTCCACAGCCCAGTTGGGCGGGGCGGAGCCGCTGGTTGGGGCCCCACAGGGAGAGCCGAGGAGCCTTTCAGTCGCCGCTGGTTGGGTTACCTCGGCCTCTATCTCGGCGATTTTGGCCAACGTCGTGCTCATGATGGCGGTGCCGGCGGCAGTGGTGCCTCACGGACGGCTCTCCTCAGGCCTGTGGCACGGCGCATGCGCCCAAAGCACAGGTTCTCGCGAGACTTCTAACAAAAGCCCGGCAGGGGGGCTCGTGCGGAGTGCGAGAGTTACCCCCGCCTTTCTGTTGTCATCACGCTCCACCCATGACTCCTGGAAAGGGGGGAGCGAGGACGCTACCATAGAGTGGAGGCCAGAGAGGAAACCAAAGGAGACAGCTTAAGCGTCGCCGTAAGGACTCCTCCCGCCTAATGGCCGGGAGACGGTATTGCAGGAGGCACAGACCCCACCCTCGCTACTACGCTCAGGTCTGGGCCTACAAGGCAGATAGAGAGACCTGTTAATAAATAAGGCTTTATTTCTGTCAGGCGCTCCCAAACTGCGGCTCTCATTCAGGTGGTAGGTCCATCTCGTTAAATACTTAGAATTATCCTTTTATTGTCTACCTTATCTTTCATTTTAATTCCAGAAGCGATAAAAATATAGTTTTAAATCGTACTGTTTTGACTTCTGTGGAATACTATATCATTAAAGACAAAATATAAGAAATAAGAGAAGCAATTAAAAACCATACAGCATCTAACACGGCACATTATTATTAAAATTATATACCACCCTTCACCGGAAGATGACAGGATGGCTTATGACATTAAAACACAGAACATTAATAATACTGTAATGGATTAATTAATTAAGAACCTTGCATTACAACAGGCAGAAAAAAATAAGTGGGCTGCCAAGACCCTCTGAAATTTTGAAGGGATCTATGGGGGAAATGTGTGAGAACCCCTGGCTTATATTCTCTCCCCACCCCCAAAACATGTTGCTTACTATTCCTAAACCTAATGACATGTAACTGCAACAATATATTGTTTCCATCCCCTTCCTATCCCCTGCCTCTGTTGATACCCATTTTCTTGACTGTAGCCACCTCATGGCAAGAGCCTCTCAATTCCTTCCTACCCCAGTACCCCATACAACAGGTGTGGGCAGTCTTTGGCCTGCCAGGTGTGAACTACAGTCCCATCATCCCTGGCCATTGCATAAGGCTGCTAGGGCTGATGGGAGTTGTAGTTCTGCAGCACCTGGCAGGCCAAAAGTTCCTCCAACCACAGAGATGTAATGATAGTGCAATGTTGCTGCTACCGCCTCTACTATTATGAATCATCATGCAGTTTCTCCAACCAGGTGCCCTCCAGACGTTCTGGAGTACAACTCAGGACTGGGGCTGATGGGAGTTGCAGTCCAAATTATCTGAAGTCCACCAGGATAGAGAAGACTCTGAAAATGCATTGTTAAATTTATGCCCCACTTCTCCCAATGGAAAAAGTCATTGTACAAATTGCTTTCCCCTTCCTTCTGGGTGCCACAGTTGTGTGTTTGAACATGCATCCAGCACGTGTATCCTTAAACACTAACAAGAGGTCTGGGATCTTTTGCTAGTTATAACGTGTGTCCATTTATGAATATGTGCTTGTCTCATTTCCTGCCTAAATAAAACTCCCGACATGCTTTTACTTTGTGTTCTGGGCCAGTGACCCTAGCAAGCTATTAACTGCCAGATGAGCAACCCAGTAATTTTTAGAGGCAAACAAATAGCTTTACATTAAGATTCTTGACACATTAACAAATAAAGCTTGGTTTATTATATGAATTGAACATGACAGAATATGTAAATGCTGTTTCAGAAAGTCAAATTACAATTTTAAGCAGGCAGTAAATCCTATGCTACATACACACCTTGATCTAAAGCTAGAATCCCAACCTATTCGCAAAAGCTCAAAGTGTGACAAT
Source organism: Podarcis erhardii (assembly GCF_964252035.2). Classification (NCBI taxonomy): domain Eukaryota; kingdom Metazoa; phylum Chordata; class Lepidosauria; order Squamata; family Lacertidae; genus Podarcis; species Podarcis erhardii. The sequence continues at coordinate 26,907,620 of NC_138505.1, read as the reverse complement.
TCTGCCAGCAGGACTCACACTAATAGGAAGTTCATGAACAGTGTAGGAGGAGATCTGTCCTAAAGCGAAGCAGATGTGTGCCAATTCCTTGGGAGTGAGTTCTTTTAGCTGGAGCTAGTACTGAAAGTACTGAAAAGCTGGGAGTTTTAGAATATTTATTGCTAATGCATCGTAGTACTTTCAGATTTTCTCTCTCTAGTAATCTCTATCCCTAGGTTGTATGTTCCAAACTGTACCCTAATCCATTTCATACGCCCAAATCCAAGTCAAACAGGGACTGTAGCATCAGGGGCTATGGTCATTTGCTAAGTTACTGAGCCCCCCACCCAAGGGTGAGGTGTTGACCATGAGCCATGAAAGCAAGAAGCAGGCAAGAAGCAGGGGACCGATCCCTGATCTCTCTCAAACCACTCACAATGGACAATGCTTTGTGGGTCAGACCATTGGTCCATCTAGCTCAGCACTGAACTCGGGTTACTAATTTCCCATTCCTTATTTGCAGAAAAAATTGTTCCTTGTGGTGGGTTTGAATTTACATCTCCCTGCCACTGTCTCATTAGTGCAGAGACTGAGCTAATAGGTGTTGTGTGGATATGGCTAGAGCCGTAGCTAGGTGATCTTGCGCCCTGGCAGAAGAACTGTCTAGATTGTGCCTAGCCACAAATTAGCTCTTCTTTCTGCCTCTCCTCCAACCCCAACACCACCCATTCAATTCACCCTCAATTTAAAACCTTTTCTAATGAGGCAATGGTCGATATTTGTATTTATAGACATGTTTATGGACATTTTTTAGCCAATTTTGTATCGTTGCACCTCACCACCCCCTAGCTACAGCCCTGTATGTGGCACCTTCAATTTTTAATTGACAGAGGTCCTTGCTACCCCTGCCTGGCAAAAGGCCCTCCCACAACCTCAAAGTGCTGCCCCAGGCAAGCCCCCTCACACAAGGAAGATATTCTGGCCCCATATTATAAAATGTGTTCTTTATTTCCTCTGCACCAAATGATAAAATTAGTAGTAGTAGCAGCAGCAGCAGCAGCTGCAGTACCCCAGCCATCTGGGGTACAATATAAAAACACAGTGATACATCAAGCATTAAAAACTTCCCTATACAGAGTTGCCTTCAGGTGTCTTCTAAGTGTTGTATACAGAAAGCAACCGTTTTGTGCAGGGATTCAATTTCTGACCCCTGTGTCGGCAGAGTGCGCAGAAGCCCGCTCCGCCCCATGTGTCTGGTCGTGTGTAAGTTGGACGCACCTAAAATGGTTGCCGCCTGCAGTTGTTTATTACCTTGACATCTAATGGGAGGCTGTTCCACAGGGTGGGTGCCACTACCGAGAAGGCCCTCTGCCTTGTTACCTGTAAATTCACTTCTCAAAGTAGGAGAACCCCCAGAAGGCCCTTGCCCCCAGAAGGCCCTTGGAGCTGGATCTGTGTCCAGGCTGATTGATGGGGGTAGAGATGCTTCTTCAAGATGTTGACAAACTGGAATAAATCCAGGAATGGGAGAGGAAAATGGAGCTGGGTCCAACAGGTCATGTGAGGAAGGGTTATGCCAGTGGAGGCTGCAAATGGGGCACTGCCCCACCATCCTCAGTCTGCACCATGAGCTATGCTCCACCTACTTATAAAAACAGTCTAGTGGTTTGCACTGCCTGCTTCCCAATGAGTTTTGCAAATCTCAGCAGGTAAGATGGGGATGAAACTGATTGGCTCTGGTGCCGCCTTGGCTCTTTGGCTACCTGTATTCTGCCCAGCAGTCCCAATGGACACCAGCCACTGATAGCCTATGCTGAGCTTAGGAGGGAGACAAATCTTTGAAAGGCTGCCATATTTGTTTTCTCTCTCTCCAGAGGCCAACCCCCTAGATATTGACTAAACATTTGCAAGACCAACCTGACACTGCAAGCTGTTTAGCAGTGGAATTAGATGCCTTGGAAGAAGGTGTCTTCTCCAAGGTTAAGAGGTTTCTAAGCAGAAACTGGATGTCAACCTGTCAGGGATGCTATAGCAGGGGGGTTGGAATGGATGATCTCTGAGATAACTGGCCTGCTAGTTTAGCAGGATCGCTGCATTGTTTGGCCCATTGAAATAAAAAAAAAATAAGTAGGGTTGTTGTTTTTTTGCGGGGGGGGGGGGGGAGAGAATAAAATCACTCTTAAAACAACTGAGTTGCATCCAAAGTCTGTCGTACTCAAGAGCAGCTCTGCTGAAACTTAGATTAATTTCACTGGGTCTACTCTGAGTAAACGGGGTCATATTCTACCTAGCTGTTAGGTAATACTCCTATACGCTGGCAGATTTGAAGGGCTGACTCCTCTGTTAATAACGTAGAAGGGGGAATGTTGGGAACATAAAGGTACCATGGCAACAGATGTTTAAAGGAAGCATCATCACTCTTGAAAAGGAAAGATGGGGAATAGCTGAGAGGAAGCAAAAAAAATCCCCGAAGTGTTAAAACAGTTGAGGGCATTTGAAGAGAGAGAAATGAACTCTATTTAGAGGAGCTGTGTCAATTTCTCCCTTCTATTTTGCTCCAAAAACCACATGAAATACCACCTGTTTAAATATGAATAATGCTTTTGCTATATCTGAGTAAATTTTTATTTCTGTGACAGTAATTGCTTCCGGCAAAGAGAAAAGTAGATTTAAAGGACATTGCCGCCTAGTGCCACAGGTTTTATGTGGGCTTTGTGCCGTTAAGAATTACTGGAATAAAAAGCGAGACTTGACAAATCCTACATCATTGTTGCACCTGCCAGCTTGGGTGCAAACAGGGCGATTGGAGGAGCGACTCCAGAGACCTGGGGACATGGATGGCTAAAGGTATTTTATGGGGCCTTCAAGGACATGTTAGGATACTCTGTGGGGGTTGGCAGGTTTGCTGCTTATTTGCATGTCAATTCCCACAGTGGCATTTTTTTTTTTTTTTTTTGGCTAAAGGGAAAGTTTTGCATGTGTTTAGGCACCTGCCTGAATGGGAGAAAACACACACAAAGGACAGAGTGAGAACCCCCCCCCCGCCTGAATTAAGGAATGCCCATTGTGGGATCAAAAGGATTCACTGAATGCTTTTTCCATTTATAATTTTGCGGTGATGGAAGCGGGCTTGGATCTGGAAACTGGTAAGACTCAATTGCCTATTCTCCTCTCCAGCCAGGCTAAACATTTAGACAATTTCAGTGGGAAAGTAATTTGTGATACCGTAATTAATTTTCTATAAAACGTTAAAAAGAGCCGGATAGGAATTGCAAGTGGAGGGAAATCATCATTCAGCTTCAGGCTGCGCCGTCGGGCGATGGGGTTGTTGGCCCATCAGTGTTCTCTGCGGCCGCCGAGGGAGCGGCCTGGGCGCGCCCCGCCGAGGCCCATCAAGCGCTCCAGGTGCGCTACGACCCCCGAGGAGGGCCCAAATGGGCGCCCAAGTCCTCCCTCCCTAGCCCCGCGGTGCACCGATAGGTGGGAAGCAGTAGTGGGGAAGGGGAACCAGCGGCTGGGGCCGTCGGGGGTTAAAGCCCCGCGCCTCCAGGGAGCGCCCCGCGCGCCCCCCACCCCTCGCCCAGGCCAGGCACGGCTCCGAGGCGGCCCTCCAGGGATCACCTTCATCAGAGAAAGAGACAAGGAGGGGGGGCTGGGTGTGGGGGCTTTAACAGGAATTAGAGAAGGCGGGGGTTGAATTGCACCATCTGCATTGAGCAACTGGGGGAGGAGAGTTCAGGCTGCAAGCCGCCCCCCACCCAGTTGTTCCAGCCTAGATCCATTAGACCGGGTAGGGGGGGGGGGTTCAACTCCCATCCAGGCAAGCCCGTCCTTGCTCAGCCTGGGGCGGGGGCCCTTGCCGCTGCTGGCTCGGCATTGGCGGATCAGTGCTGGGGAGGGGGGGAGGGCGGCTGCAATTGCAGCAGCAGCCCCCAGCCCCCGCGGCCAGGAAGGGGGGGGTTGGGTGGTGGCGTGGGGTGGGGGGCCGGCCTGCTGCCTCTGGCTGCTCTTGCATTGGCGGATGCGGGGAGGGAGGGGGGCAGGAAGCGAGGGAGGGGGGAAGAGCTTCAGTGGCTGCAGAGAGGGAGGGAGAGAAAAGGCGAGCGGGCGCGGGGGGGGTCCCTTTCTACATCGGGAGGGGGGCCGCCAGCGCCGAAGAAGAACCAGCAAAGTTTGCAGCGCGCCCCGCAATCCGAGGCCCCGGCCGGCGCAGCAACCCCCTGCCGGAGCGCTTTTTTCCCCCTTTTTGCAGCGCGGGGGGGACCTCGGGACTGTCGGCCCCCCCTCCTTCTTTCCCTCCCCCCCCAGGGGTGAAAGTGCAAGAGGAAGTACAGCCGCTGCCATCTTTCCTCCGCTCCAAACACACACACACACACACACCGAGGGAGGGGGACGGGCGGGCGGACGGAGCGTGCCGGCAGCCCCCGAAAACTTCCCACCGACGGCGGCCAAGAGAAGAAGACAGCACGAGCCACCATCGACGCCGCTTCCTCGTCGTCCAGCACCACCGGCAGCATCGACAGCAGCTTCCTCGCCGGTCCCGCTCCCGCTGCAGCGCCTCGTGGCGGCCGCGAAGGAACTCGCCTGGGGGGAGAGGCGAAAAGGGGCTGCCTGCCTGCCTGCCTGCCCGCCCGCCGCGGCTGCTTCTGCTCCTGCGGCCTCTGGGCGCTCGCTCTCTCTCTCCCCCCGCCGTCGGCCTTTTGTTCTTCCTGCCTTCGCTTTCTCTTCCAGTCTTGCAATTGTATTTGGGATTTGCATTGCAACAACCCCCGTACGGGGCCGCCTTCATCTCCATCTCCTCCTCCTCCGGTTCCTGGGCGCGCTCGCGCACACACGGCGCCGTCGGGGCCCGGGGATTTTCTGGAAGGCGCGAGGCGGAGCGCGTGCGCCATTCTGGTTTCCCCCCCCTCCCTCCCTCCCTCCCTTTTCTTTTTGCATTCCGCCCATCCTCTCCCTCCTCCTCCCCCGCTTGACGGGCGCGCGCACCAGCCCCCTCGACGGGAGCGCGTGAACGCAGCAGGCGAGGAACGAGAGGACGCGCTCCCCCTGCCGGCCGTTCCTGCTGCTGCAGGCGCAGGAAGGTAAGGCGAGCCTCCAGCAGCAGCAGCAGCAGCCCCGATGGAGCGGGTGAACGAGGCGGCCGCAGCCGCCGCCGCCGCCGCTGCAGCCGCCGCCAGTGCCAATGCGTGCGGCCCGTCCCCACCGGGCTGCTACACGTACCAGGTGAGCAGGCACAGCGCCGACCTTCTGCACAACCTGAACCAGCAGCGCAAGAACGGCGGGCGCTTCTGCGACGTGCTTCTCCGCGTCGGCGACGAAAGCTTCCCCGCGCACCGCGCCGTCCTGGCTGCCTGCAGCGAGTACTTCGAGTCGGTCTTCAGCGCGCAGGGACTGAGTGGAGGCGTTGAGGGCGCCGGAGGTACAGGAGCCGCCGGGGCGCCGGACGGGGGCGCAGCTGAGGCGACCGGCGCTGGAGGGGGCGGCCCCGGGGGCGGGGGCGGCCCCGGCGGGGTGGGCCGGGAGCTGGAGATGCACACCATCAGCTCCAAGGTCTTCGGAGACATCCTGGACTTTGCCTACACCTCACGGATTGTGGTGCGCCTCGAGAGCTTCCCAGAGCTCATGACAGCCGCCAAGTTCCTTCTCATGCGCTCTGTCATCGATATCTGCCAGGAGGTCATCAAGCAGTCCAACGTCCAGATTCTGGTCCCTCCGGCCACCCGCCCAGACATCATGCTCTTCCGTCCTGGTGCGGGCACCACCGACCTTGGCTTCCCCCTTGACATGACCAATGGCACTGGGTTGGCCCCCAATGGCAATGGGATCGCTGGGATGCCCGAGGATGAAGCCACTCGGGCTGCCCTCTCCGCCGCTGCCCAGTCTTCCTTGCCCGTCTTGCAGGGGGTGGACCGTCTTCCCATGGTGGCCGGGCCTCTCTCGCCACCCCTCCTGGCTTCACCCTTCCAAAACGTTGGCACTGGCGCCCCCTCTCTGAGCAGCAAGCGGGGGCGGGGGCGTCCCCGCAAGGCCAACCTGCTGGACTCCATGATGTTCAGTGCCCCGGGGGGTCTGAGGGACGCTGGCATCCTGCCCTGTGGCCTGTGCGGGAAAGTCTTCACAGATGCCAACCGCCTCCGCCAGCACGAAGCCCAGCATGGCGTCACCAGCTTGCAGCTGGGCTACATCGACCTCCCACCCCCCAGGCTGGGCGAGAATGGGATCCCCGGGCTGGATGACACGGCTGCCCCCCGCAAGCGGAGCCGGACAAGGAAGCAGGTGGCTTGCGAGATCTGCGGGAAGATCTTCCGGGACGTTTACCACCTGAATCGGCACAAGCTGTCACATTCTGGCGAGAAGCCCTACTCGTGCCCTGTGTGTGGGTTGCGGTTCAAGAGGAAGGACCGGATGTCCTATCACGTCCGGTCCCACGATGGGTCGGTGGGGAAGCCTTACATTTGCCAGAGCTGCGGGAAAGGTTTCTCTAGGTAAGAGGGGGGTGTCCGTGGGGTCATGGGTTTGGAATTAAAAAAGACTTTCCAGACGTTGGCGGCTGGTGTGACAGTTAGCTGACACCCACAAAGATCTGGGCAGAAACTGGAACGTTGCAGGTCACAGGTCCATCAGCAGGTGTCCTCCTGCAGATGTTCGGATTGTATACTAACCTGAGCATCATGCTGATGGGAGCTGCAGTCTGAAACATCTGGAGGACACCCTGCTGTGGGGTGCAGTTCTAGGTGGAACTTTGTGAGGAGTGGAGGCTAAAGGTAAGAGCCACCATTGCACAGGTGTGCCCAGATTCTGCAGTAAACATAGGGTGGGTGATGGAAGGACAGAACACCTGCTGGGGAGATGCAGAGAGTCCCAGGTATGTTGTCCACCGCGTGCTTGGGGAGGGCTGTTTGTAGTGGCAAAAGCCCGCCTATGCTGGCTGCCACATAAGATGCAAATCAGCACCATCCATTTAAAGCATATTGAGCATATATTTTGAGCACATGACTTTAGTGAATCCTGGGAACTGCAGTTTCCCTTCACAGGGCTACAGTTGCCAACACCCTCAACAAATTGCAGTTCCCAGGATTCTTCAGGGGGAGTCATGTGCTTCAAACGTACATAGAATGTGCTTTCAGGGAATAGTGTGGAACTTCTCAAAGTGACTTAATAGCATGCGTGTGTTGATACAGAAGTAAATCCCGCAAGGCTCCGGACTGAATTTGCTTAGCTTAGTGTGCACAGGGATGCAGCCTTACTAGGAAGTAATTCAGTAGGGCTTACGTCTGAGTAATTTGGCTCAGGGCTGCAGGGATCTTAACCACTAGGGAGCACATGGCTGGCCAGGTAGTGTGGGCGTTCTCCCCAGAGCCTGGATCTCAAAGGTTCTCTTTATGAGAGTGACCTGGACTTCAAATTCTCCACCTTCGTGTCCTGAGCATTTTCTGATACTCACATTGGTGGAGTTTGGATGGCTTACTTGAGAGAAATAGAACTCTGTTCTTGAATTACAGGGCATGGATGTAAGTATTGTTGAGTGTGCTTGCAGAAAGCATCTGGAATCAGATCAGTACATGTGTGTTGATCTCGAAGGAGAGGGCAGCTTCGTTGGTCGAAGGTGGATTCACACGACTGTGGCTTTCACCATAGCGTGGTGTTCTCTGTCCATATGAGTGACTGCGAATCAAAGCAGGTCTCCGTAATTCAGGAAATCACGTTTGTTTAAAGAGGTTGTGGCAACCTAAAGACTGGTGGAATCCTTCACAAAAATAGCTGTTGTGGTGATGGAGAATGCATGGGGAGAATCAATTTTTACTTAGACAAATATGATGACTCCGCTCTTAATTTCCCCTTTTGGGTAAGGACGTCACAAAATAGCCCAGGAGTTGCACCTACTTCAATATTTCTCTGGTTTTGCATAAGATCCTGCTTCGTTTGCACTCCCTAAAGATACCACTGACTAAGGCAAACTTCATCAGCCTGGTGCGCTGTAGATTTTTCTGGGCTACAACTCGCATCAGCTCCAGCCAGTGCAAACACGCTGCCATCAACCCCAAAATCTGGCTGTGGTGCCTGGGGCTGATGGGAGCTGTAGACCAAAACACCTGGAGAGGTACCTGTTTTGTTTCTGGCTACAGTTCAATAATCACTTCTGCAAATGGACCTGAACTGCTGTTTAATTAAAAGAACATCAGACAGTGACTTGTCAGTGGCAGCATTTTGCTTAAGATAACTTCAGGTGTAAGCAAGATGTTGTGTTTCCCCCCGCTGAAACTGGACTGACACTTAAAAAAAATAAAAATCCATAACTTTTTTAATGATCTTTAAGCTTCAGAGATTGCTATTATTATATTTGATTTATTAATCGCCTTCTAAACCATCATCCCAAGGCAATCTGCATTTAAGATAATTAAAAACAGTTAAAAACACAGAACAGAGAATAAGACTAAAACCCTAACATAAAAAGAACCCTCCGGGGTTGTCCTGCTCTCACAGTGGTCTGCCATATCCTTCTGGGAAACCACTATCCCATTTGTGATTCCCAGCAAGCAGTGGCGTAGCATGGGGGTACAGGGGGGGCCGGCCGCACTGGGCGCAACATCTGGGGGTTAGGGTTAGGGGGCGCAAATCCACAGGTTAGGGGGCGCAAATTACTTGCCTTGCCCCGGGTGCTGACAACCCACGCTACGCCACTGCCAGCAAGTGGCATTCAGAGGCATACAGAAGTAATAGAATCACAGAATTCTAGAGTTGGAAGTGACCCTGAAGATCTAGTACAATCCCTGCAGTACAGGAATATGTAGTTGTCCCATACAGGCCGTGCTTTCCCCCCAAGGGGTATTCAATGGTATGCAGTATCAGCAAATCTTTTTTATTGTTAAGAAGTGTGGCACTTTTTCTACAAAAAAAACCCCAACAAAACACTGCACAGGGATCAAACCTGAAACCTTGACATTATTAGCACCTTGTTCTAACTAAAGGAGCATTTTCCGCTGGGTGGATTTAAAAGTAAAGATTGATCTATGCCTTAACCACTTGGGGCACAAAATGTTGACAGGCGTTTTTGCTGAATCAACCAGGTGTGCACACTGATTTCGGGCTGCAACTCTCAACCCGCTTTCTTCCATTGAATCCAGTGAAGTTTCCTAGTGACCAAGTAAACATAGGAGTGAGTGGAACTCCAGCCCTAAATGCAGTTTCTGTGAAACAAATCTCAGTGAGTTCAGGAGAACTGATTAACATTGTGCACAGGTTGTACATTGACAATAAAGGCATTATTATTATTATTATTATTATTATTATTAACCAGAGGTTCTTGGGATCATACCCATAGGCTGTAAGTAAATTCATTTGATACAAATGGAAGTTACTTTTGAGTAAATATGGTTGAGATTGGGGTGTTATATTCCTGCAAATAATAATAATACTTGTACGAAGCAAGGTACATTTAAAACCAGGGTATTTAAAGTATTTCGAAACACCTATCTTTATTTAGAGGTAAGATTTTTCTGGGATTGTTTATGTTTGAAACTTATTTGTGAAAGCATGTACATAATACTTTTAGGCTGGAGGCAAATAAAACTTAATTTCCTCTTCATTTGTGAGGAAATTTAGTAACAGAAATTTGACAGCAACTGCATTATGGACAATTTATGTCTTTCTTTAAAAAGCACCACATTCCTGGTTTTCAGAAATGTTGACTGCTCAAGATTATGGTAACTTAAGAAAGGAGGATTTTCAGCTTTTTAGATTGCCTTCTGTAGGTGTGCCTTGATATGCAGATGTTTAGCAGACAAGCATACTTCTCTTTGTTGTGCAAAGTGCTACCTGTTGATTTCAAACATCAACATGTTTGTTTTTCCCCCTTAGTTAGTTGAAAATATACAGAAGAAAGGCACATTACATCCTACAGGTTCCTTTCTGAAAAAGAGAAGTGCGTTTTCAGGAATTATAAACAACCACTTAAAGACTTTCCTGATGGTTCATAAAGTGCCCCCTCTGTTTTAATGGTATACACCATTTTAGAAGAGGTGTTGCCTTTCTCTCCCCACTCACCCAAAAATTGCTTCCCTGCCATTTGAGGGAGAGGCTTTTGGGAAGGAGGTCTATTAGCGCGCGCCCCCTAAAAAAGAAAAGAAAAGAAAAAAATAGGCAAGGCATTGCAAAAGGGCAATTCTTAGCAGACTACAAGGAAGTCGTCAACAGGCTCATCACAGCTATCTGCCAATCACCCATTCCCACCACCCTTCTGAGTAATACCCCTCCCCACCTTCTCACTATATAGAAGGGTCTGGAAACTTCTGTTTCAGTGTATCTGAAGAAGTGTGCATGCACACGAAAGCTCATACCAAGAACTGACTTAGTTGGTCTTTAAGGTGCTACTGGAAGGAATTTGTTTTGTTTTGTACAAGGAAGGCGTCACTTCTGCAGATTCCCTTGGCAGGAACCTCAAATAAAATAAGGGGAATTTGCTTCTCAAAAAGGGGGCCGGGTAAGATTTTTGCATATGCAAGAGTCCCTTTGGGTTCAGTGGTGCTTATTGCCATGTAAGTGGATATAGGACGGCAGCCTCAAACTTGTACAATGAATGGACTAAAATTTATTGATTCAGAGGAAAGCTTGACTTTTCATTGCTGTCCTGTTCTTTCCATACTTGCCCAAAAGCATCATTCCCCCCCCCCCCCCCCGTCGAAATAGTGTGTTTTTTGCCTAAGCTTTCCCTGGCCTGCAAAGTTGGGCCCTGTTATCCCCAAATTTCTGTTTTAATAATGCTGCTTTTATGTTGTATGATTTGGTTTTATCGTTTATAATACTGTTTCTAAGGTGCTTCTGCATACCTCTTATGGGATTTTTCAACATTAAACAATTTATAAATGTTTTTAGAAGTACTGTAATATAATAATTAGCAAAAATAAATAAATAGCTGTGGTTCCTGCATTGCAGGAGCCTTTTGAGTCCCTTCCACCTCCGCAATTCTGTGATTCTATGAAATAAGTCAGCAAACCAGCTTTTGGTGGGACTTGCTCCCAGGTATGGGTGCGTTGAAGGCTTTTTAAGTCTGTTTCAACATTCACAGTGGCTCTTAAAACAAGGGGCTGATTTGGGGGGCCCTGGAGGAGCCTTGGATCACAGGGACCCATTTCAGGCCCGAACCAGACCCTCCGGTTGGGCTACTTCAGCTCACCTGCCTTTCTCTTCAGGTTGAGCAGCTTAACTGGGGATCTGCCCTATCTGCTTGCTTTCCTGGAGGGTGAATTCCTCTGAGCTGCATGTAATTGGCTGAGGACAGAAAAGCCGTTGTGAGAAGACAGAGAGGGGGAGATAATCTCATTCCAAGCAGCTTTTGGCCTCAGACAATGCTGAGCTTTCTTCCCACCAGGAAAAACCAGCAGCGTTTTGGGATCTACTTTGGTGACGCTAGGAAAACAGATCAGACATTATCACCAATGGGGTGTGGGTGTCAAAGTGCTATAGAACAGCCTCCCCCAGCCTAATGCTTTCCAGATGTTTTGGACTACAACTGCATACAGGCTGGGGCTGGTGGGAGTTGTGGACCCAAACATTGGTAGGGCCCCAGGTTTTAGGGAGAAGGCTGCTGTATCATGGAGGTTGAGGTCCTTTCTGCCTTGGGATTGTGTCCAAGCAGTGTTAGAAACTCAGATATAAAAGGTAGGTGCCAAATGGCTCCTTAAAGCAAGGTTACGGTCGCCAAAACGGAATGTCTAGTTGCCATTTTGGGGCAAGTCTTATTTTCCAAATGTTGGCCTGACTGATTGTTTCTTAGTTAAACTTCTGGTTATCTCAGATGACAACCCTGAGCTAGGTTAAGAACAAAAGTCGTTTGATCCAGAGACAGTCCACATATATATTGGCCCATTCCAACCTCTTTTTCTTAGTGGTGACTGCTCTTGCTCAGGCTGCACAGAAACAGCATTTTGGTTCCAGAAATACGTTCCATTAGTACATATAAAATATAACAGAATTCTACAGGATGTGGTATTAGTGTGTGAAAACAGTCCAGATTCAGTGATCCCCCGACAAGCAGCTCTTGATGCTGGAGATTAGGGCTGTGTTATAAATCGATGTATCGCCTGATATTGGGTTTTAGATCAAATCGCAATAACTGGTTTTTTTAAAAAAGCGACTTTGCAATTTATCACATGTTGTGTGTGTGGTATTCAGAAATCACAATATTGGAAAAACCAGGAAGCCAGTTGTTCTTCCTGTGTGTGCAGCCCTTGCTAACTCACACCTCAGCCAGGTCTTCCCTGTCTCTTGCAGCAGCAGGATATAGCTACAAATCACTATTCAAACATCGACCAGCAGATATCACCAAACAGAGCTTTGAGAACCAGTTAGCTCTCAGTCTCCCCAGCCATCCAAATGGCAAGCAGGGACTTCTTCCCTCAAGGCTCTTGCTTAAAGGCGCCAGACTGGTAGTTGGCTTAGAGAAAGCCTGCAGGTTCAGACTTCTGGAGCCCTTTCCCCCCATAAAACCATAAAATGGGGTTAGTAAAAAAAAAAAGTCAGACACCTCCCTTTGACATTTGACCCTCTTCTGTCATTTTCCCCTCCATCTCTCTCTGTGTGTACAGTGGTACCTCTGGTTACGAACTTAATTCGTTCCGGAGGACCGTTCTTAACCTGAGATACCACTTTAGCTAATGGGGCCTCCCACCGCCTCCGTGCGATTTCTGTTCTCATCCTGAGGTAAAGTTCTTAACCCGAGGTACTACTTCCGGGTTAGCGGAGTCTGTAACCTGAAGTGTTTGTAACCCGAGGTGTTTGTAACCCGAGGTACCACTGTACTGCTTGTGGGTGTGCAAGTGTCTACGTGTGTCTCCCTCCCTGCTCCCCTTGGTGGTATTTTTTGGTGAAGCAGCAGCAACCAGCATCAAAAAGCACTGGGTTTATTATTATTATTATTATTATTATTATTATTATTATTAACCCAGCCAACACTTCACGCTTCGTTTTCTGTAAGCGGCAGCCAGCCCCTTCTTAAAACTGTACTGCTTGGGGGGGGTGATTGTGTCTCCCTGACTCTGTTGGTGTGCCCAACTGATGCTTCGTTTGGAGCCATGGCACTATTGCAAGAAGTAGAGAGGCTTATTTAACACTGTGTTTTAGCCCCATGTTTCTTTAGCTCAGTCTGCCCTGCAGTGCTTCGCTTGCTCTCTCTCTTTCCCTTGAGTTGCTTCCTTCCTTGCTCTATGAACGAGTCCCAGTCACAGCTGCCAACTTTTCCCTTTTATTGCGAGGAATCCTATTCGGAATAAGGGAATTTCCCTTCAAAAAAGGAAAAAGTTGACAGCTATGGCCCCAGTTCTTCCCTGCTTCTCTCTCTCTCTCTCTCTCTCTCTCTCTGGATTGTGTCTTGTAAATTGCTTCAGAATAAAAGGGGGAAAACACCCAGTGTTTATTGTGTGTGCCTCTCTTTTGGGGCAGAAGCAGCCCACAGGTTTCTTACTAATCCAGCCTATGTTAACTCTGCGAGTCTTTGGCTCCCCCTCCCCAGTCGCAAGCAGGAGGGAAATGCAGCCTTGAGATGGTTGTTGGCTTGCAAGTTGCTCCAGAGTAAGAGAAAAACACACACACACACCCTGCTCTGCCATTTGAACTTCTTCTGTGTCTTCCTCCACCTGCCTATGATCCCCACTTTCTCCTATATGGCTATGCCAAGAGTGGACATTGATGAATGCCCTCTGATGGGGGGGCAAGGCACATGAAGCATCCTTCCCAATGTTGAAAGGGCTTCAAAGACGTTTTTTGCTATCCCAGGAACAAGTGTGGCATTTGAAAGTGTGTTCAGCACAGCTGACAACGTTCTTCAAATACAAAGGGCATCTCTGTTGGCAGAGAACGCCAAAACGCAAATTTCATTTAATAATTTCTGTTTTGTAAAATTCTACCCACCCTTTCTGGTTTGGCCTGGTTTATAAAAGAAATGCAGATTTTCCTGACAATAAAAATATATAATTTGTTTATATATTGTTTTGTTAAAATGTATCCATTCCATTCTTTCTAGTTTGGCCTGGTTTTGAAAAGAAAATTAACAAAAAATCAAATGAACTGGTGTTGTGGGATGTATACATTCAACTAAGACTCAATAATGAATTATATTTGAATATCTACTGATTTTTCTTGTTTAGTAATGTAATCAATTTTTTAGGGAACCTTTGATATCTATGCTACTAACAGTGGCGTAGTGTGGGGGGGTGCAGGGGGGCCCGGGCGCACCGGGCGCAACATCTGGGGGCACTTGCTTGCACTCGCAGCTCTCTGCCCCCTGCTAAAATCCACGGGTTAGGGGGCGCAAATTACTTGCCTTGCCCCGGGTGCTGACAACCCACACTACGCCACTGGCTACTAATTACGTCTACAGATTTAATTTTAGAGAAAATGTGCTGTTTAAACATTACCATGTTCACCTCTACCTAGCTCCAGCCTTATTGCAGATATTGTGATATATCACAATGTTTAACTGGTGATGTACCATGATGTTGAAAACCAGGTATCTCCCAGCCCTACTGGAGATGTCAGGTGCCATCCAGGTGCCCAGGCATCTTCACTTGGTCACAAGTGGTTGATAGCCAGGTGCAAAATGTGCCTGGCAAATTTCAAACACTGTCCACCAAGGGTTAGTCATGGGAAAAGACCTATGAGAAGTACGTTGAGATCTTGTCTACCTACGTATGCATATTTGGGCGCCCTACTGAGTTTGGTGTGAGATTCACTCTCCAGTAACTCTACTATGTTTGCAACCTTCTTGATGTCTAACTTGAATCCCATTGGTTTCTGTGGAGCAATTAAATCAATGGTTCCCAAACTATCCGCCATGTGGAACGCCCTCCCAACAGATGTCAAACAGATAAACAACTTATCTGGCTTTTAGAAGATATCTGAAGGCAGCCCTGTATAGGAAAAAATTTAATGTTTGATATTATATTGTGTTTCTATATTTTGTTCGTGCGCTGGAAGCATAAATGACTACCAGACTTTGAAAAGCTAGTATCACTGGATCAAATTCAGCGATTTTGTTGAATCAAACTAAGTAGTTTTAACTGGATTTGGAACAAATGTGCAGTTAATTCTTACTGTTCTGAATTTGATTGTGTTATTATCTTCCTTATTGGATCGTGTGAACCACTATTCTGAAAAAGGCTTTGTTTTTATAGGTTAGGGGGTGCTGGGGACGACTTTAAAAAACCAAGGGGGGATGGTGGCCCGAAAATGTTTGGGAACCACCAATCTAGAAAACCTCTGTTGTGTTTGGTTACAATAGATGCTGCAGATCTAACTCCATCTTATCTCGCTTTTTGTCCCCTTTCTCAAGGCCTGACCATCTGAACGGGCACATCAAACAAGTGCACACGTCAGAGAGACCTCACAAATGTCAGGTAGGAACTACTGGATGGAAGAGGGTCTGTGATGATGGGGAGGAAGCCTCTGAAGAAGGTGGTGGAGATGCAAGCCTTCTTCTGTACACCTGGGATTTACCGTGCTCCTTGTAAACTTGTTCTAGAGACACTCCGCCCCTTCCCCCCACCCTCTTCCCAATGTCATCTGCTTCTCCTCCCCTCCCTCGTATGGTCTCTCCTCTCCCTGCCCCTCCATCTCATCCCTACCTTTGTAGCGTTTGTCTCCACTCTGCTCGCCCTAGGCGATCAACCTTTTCTCTCTGCAATCCGCCTTTTCTCTCTTCGTCCTGCCTGCCCGTCAACAGGTGGGCTCTCAAGGTCCCTCCTTGATTTTAGGGAAATTCCAGTTAGCTGCTGAACGCATTTTTTGTGGGTTCCTCCCCCCCCACCTTTGAACATCGCACTGAGCAAAATTGGAAGCTCCCCCCACCCTTTTCTCTTTTTTTTTCCTAGCAAGGGGACACACAGAGCATTGCTCAAATTCAACTGTGACACGGCTTTGGGGAAGGTGGGGTGGGGCTGTTTTTTCTTCCTTCCTTTCCCAGTTAACGTAACTGTTTCTGTTTGGATTTGAAGAACAGTAAACACCCCTGGACTTGCTGCAGGGAGGAGGCAAGCTCCTTGCGGGGAGGGGGCAACTCCAAAACCCAGCTAAGGCTTAAGACACGATGGGCGTTCAAGCTGGTTATCGTTTCTGCTAGCTGCTCTACCTGTGATTGGATTTCTCCAATGGCCTCTGCCACCCTTCTCCTTTCTGAGTGGTAAAAAGGTGATCACATACGAGACAGGCATGTTGGCTTGCTTGCTTGTTTCGTGAAATTTATATACTGCTTGAACGTCAAAAGAGAAAAGCCAACCTCAAAGCAGTTTACAAAACAATAAAACTATCAGTTAAAAGAACTCTTTAGAACATCCAAAAGCTAAAATCGGCGATTAAGCTCAAAACAGATTAAAACATACATCAATGTTCTGTTTCTGGATGGTGCTTGCCTGAACAAAAAAGGTTTTTAGCAGGCTAAGGAAAGAGCACAGCAAAGGCACCTGCCTGGTGTCAATAGGCAGGGAGTTCCGGAGTGTAAGCACACAAAAAATGATTTCTCACAGATGCAGAATGTCTTATGTGGCACCTGTAATGGTGCCAGTTTCACTGATAGAAACAGGTGGATGTATATGAGATAAGGCAGTCTTGCAGGTAAACCTGTCCCAAGTTGTTGAGGGCTTTAAATACTAACAATAATGCCTTGAATTTGGCCCGGTAGCAAATTGTACAGCAGATGCAGATCTCTGAGCACAAGTGGTATATGCTGACATGGCCTCACTCCTGTCAACAATTGCGCTGCAGCATTTGGCACTAACTGCAGCTTCCAGATCAAGCACAAGGGAAGCCCAGCATAGAGCACATCGCAGTACAGTGGTACCTTTGGTTACATACGCTTCAGGTTACAG
Organism: Podarcis erhardii; assembly: GCF_964252035.2. Classification (NCBI taxonomy): domain Eukaryota; kingdom Metazoa; phylum Chordata; class Lepidosauria; order Squamata; family Lacertidae; genus Podarcis; species Podarcis erhardii. The sequence continues at coordinate 26,890,785 of NC_138505.1, read as the reverse complement.
ACTCCGCTAACCCAGAAATAATACCTCAGGTTAAGAACTTTGCTTCAGGATGAGAACAGAAATCGCGGTGCAGCAGCAGCAGCGGGAGGCCCCATTAGCTAAGGTGCTGCTTCAGGTTAAGAACAGTTTCAGGTTAAGAACGGACCTCCGGAACGAATTAAGTACGTAACCAGAGGTACCACTTTAATCCAGTGTTGAAGTAGTCAACGCATGAACTACTGTGGCAAAATATTGATATCACTGCTTTTACTCTTTTCTCTTGTGGGCGTGGGATGTGATCTTTAATGCCGTGGCATGTTTTGCTGTTGAGTTCCTTATATAAACTTAATATATTTTAAATCACTATCTGTGAGGATTCTGCTGAAGCAGATGTCACCGGGGGGGGGGGGGGTATGCAGATGTGAGGGTTGAGCACAGCCATTTTGTCAGAGTATGATCTGCTTCTTTGTAAAGCTGGGGCTTGTTTAAAAAAAGAAATCAGTAGCAGCAGCTACAATGCAAACTTTGGGAAAACGAGGGGGAAAGAGAAGGCACCCAGTGCTCCTTGCAGAGGGTTCTGTAGTGTGGCTCAGTACAGTCAGTAGTAAGGTGAAGAAAGCTTATGGATTCCTCCAGAATAAGTGGGGCAGGAGAGCCAAAAATAATGCCAATATATTTCACATCTGGCAACCATTGCGTCCCTTTGGTTTCAGATGGTACATGGGTAGACAAGTCTAAAATGCCCGGGGAACAAATTTTCACTGCCCTCTAGTGGCCACGGCGACTTATTTACCGGAAGTAATTTACAGTGGTACCTCGGGTTACATACGCTTCAGGTGACAGACTCCGCTAACTCAGAAATAGTACCTCGAGTTAAGAACTTTGCTTCAGGATGAGGACAGAAATCGTGCTCTGCCAGCGCCGCAGCAGCGGGAGGCCCCATTAGCTAAAGTGGTCCTTCAGGTTAAGAACAGTTTCAGGTTAAGAACGGACCTCCGGAACGAATTAAGTACTTAACCCGAGGTACCACTGTATTTAGTGTTAACTCTATATAAATTTATAAGGAACTCACAGCAAAACATGCCACAGGCTTTTTAGACTTGTCTACCCATGTACTATCTGAAACCAAAGGGGTGCATTGGTTGCCAGGTGTGATTCCCCCCCCGCCCAGCTCTCCTACCCAGGGTAGATTTGATTTAAATCAAATCAATTCAAATCACGATTTAAATCACTTTAAATCACTTTGTAAGACTTGATCTAAATCACTAGTCAGTAAGACTTAATTTAAATCTCTCTTTTTTTTTTTTTTACAGAAAGACTCATTCTTGCTGGTATAATCTTAATATTTACAACCAGAGGAAGGTTTCATTTTTGGAATAATAAATTTTCAGAGTAGTTTTTAGTTATATCAAAAATTACTGATTTGGTTATACTAGTAGAAATACATAGAAAGATAATTATGAAATTATTGTGAGGTTTAATAAGTTAACTGTTTATATTTGGACAACTTTTCTGCTGTACTTTATTGGGGGGAATAATTTCCTTAATAACAGTTTAAACAATTTATTTAACTAAAGCAATAACATTATAGCATATGTATCCAAAGTCTGGGCACCTGATTTCACCTGGCACCTCCCTGACCCCTATCCACTCGCTAGCTCTACAATTTGCACCCTACAGTATGGGGAATAAACTGGGTCAACGTTGTAATCCCTTTCCCCCTACTGTTTTTATTAAAGTTGCCCGCCCCCCAAATGGTCTTTGTAATCTTAAATATATGTTGCACAACACCCCCTCCCCCCAAAAAAACCCTGCAGAAGTTGTGAAGATCTTAACACCTCAAATACGTAAGATCTTGAAGACAATTGAGCAATTTAACCCCAATTAGATTAAGGGGCTTAAAATAAACTGTGGCACCCACCACCACCTAACCTGGCATCTTCCAGATGTTTTGGAGCCCAAAACATTTGGAGAGCGCCCAGTTTGGGAAGACGATCCATAGCTATGTGTTGGTTGGCATGAGAAAAATATAACTTTTTTCAGTTCAGCTGGGAATAAATAATACTTACCAAGGCATCCTGAAGATCCCATTAAGGGTGTTTATGGGAATTATTTTTTTAAATACATCTTTTTATATTTGGGTGCATCAGTCTGTATTTATATGACCTGCAAATTTCAATATCATAATTAGTGGTTCTCCTTAGGCTTCAGTCCTGAAGCTGCTCAGGAGCAGATGAATTATTAAGGGGTGTCGCAAATGGCCAGTAAATTCAAGTTTGCATACTAAAGGTTTGACAACTTATTTAACCAGCCTCTGCTGCTGTGCCTTTTAACAGGGGTTTAACATGCAGACATTATAAAGTGGCTGTGTTCGTCTCCATGCTGTGAAAACCTTGCCCTGCTGATTTCTTCAGATGAAGCTGCTAACGGTTAAAGGCAGAAGAACTCTGCAGTGGGTGTGTTTTTTCTGGACAGTTGGCAACTATTTGGGTGCCAACTGACCTTAAACGGCACAGCCCTTATTCTCTTTTAAGATTGCCTTGCATTTCTGAACCCATCGGATTTCTCAGAAGCATGCAATTCTACCAGTGCCATTGCAAAACAGAAATTCTTCTCTTCTCACCATATTTTTTAGTTGTTTTTTAAAAAGTTGTATTTTATATATTTATTTATATTTTCCCATCTCCTGACTAGGAGTTAAGTATCTCAATGCAAAAGAATTCATGTGGCTGTTGGTTTTTCCTACCCAGCACCTTTATTTTGCTTCATTCAAGTTATGGTCTGAGATAAATTTATTTCACATGGATTTATTTCTTTTAAAATATTTAAAATATATTTTCACTGTATTTGGCTACCCAGATAGAGCTTTATTAAATGCACACTGTCTTTTGCCCAGGTGTCTTGAAAAAACAAAGTACAGACAGCTGGGTTTAGCGCTCAAGGCAGTGCATGTCCCTTTTGTGCAAATATATAAATCCCCAACAGTTATAATTACAGAGAAATATAACTATGGCAAAGAGAACTTTCTCTACAGTTGTGCTTGCCTTTTTAAGGGGAAAGTGGTAAATGGAATTAGTGTCACTTGTTATACAAGCACCCATCACCCAGGGCAAGAGTCTTATCTCGCCCCACCGCTGCAGGACAACCAAACAGTCAAGTCACCTGACATCATTATAATACGCCAGAAGATTGACAGGTGGGTTGTCCTGTCCACCTCTCAAATTTGGTTGCGCAGAGGTTCCCAAGCCCTTGGGAACTGCAGCTGAGGCGGCTTTGCTGCTTCAGTAACACAACGAAATTACTATTCAGTTTGTACTGTATAAAATTATGTCCCCTCCACCACCAGTTTAGCCGTGATTTCAGTGGAAATCTCTTGAATCAATGTGGCTTCTGCCAGCAAAGGAACAACCATGAGCTCACTTTAAGCTCCCAATTCTTCTTTTGTAGCCATGCCAGGATTTGCCCCACAGCTGACATCATATATGATAAGTGGGTGTGGTTTTGGAGAAACAGCCTTTTGAGCCCACTGGAGAGGCCTGGTAGACCAGAGCTAAGCCACAGGCTGGAGTTTCCTGACCCCAGAACAGGGGTGCCATGTTTGGGAAGGCTGCCATAAAAAGGTTCGTTAAGTGAGTCATCATTTAACGATCATCGCCTTGGAGCCCACTTAGTTTCTCGTCAACACTGGCTCTACAATCCACCATCCATTTCCAGCAGCAAGGTCAAATATATTTTCCTTATCTAATTTTAACTTGGAGCTGATTCAGGGTCTGGAAGGGCAGTCTTTGCGCAGGGAACACCCTCCAGGAAATTGATCTCGCTGCTATTCGTGTTTACACCAGGTGGAACTCAGCAGACCAGTTAACCTGGTCACCTTAAGAGCGAGGATGGGCAGAAAGGAAAAGTGCCTCAGATGAGTTTTTTCATGGGAAGAGGGGAGGTTGAAATCCAAGGGGTTAATGGGCGTCATCTTCCACTCCACCCCCATCAGTGCCTGGATCTTTTAAAACTCAGCCGCAGAAGGAAAACCTGGAATGCTACTGATTCTGCTGCAGCCAGAATCGCAGTTGCTTTGCCTTCACCGCCATGTGTGCGACCCCAGACCGACCAAGATAATGAAGAATGAAGATCAACTGGGTGTAACATGGGTGGGGGGGCTCTCCCATGCTGATGTGGCCACCCCCCAATGCAACTGTTCTTGGCAGGATTCAGCCTTGTGGCCAGAGTCGGCTCATTCAGAAGTGTGATTTGCATGAACTGGCTCCTCCATGTGGGCGCTCTCCACAGTTTGTGCAGTCCATACTGGTGCCTTCTGGATGTTTTGGTCTATGACTCCCATTGTTCCCAACCAGCACGGCCATATTGACTGTTCCAGCATGGCAGGGGCGGTTGGGAGTTGTAGCCCAAAATGTCCGTGTTGGGCTGGAGCTGATGGAACTGGTAATCCAGAACTTCTAGAGGGTCATCAAAGGCAGGTATAGAAGTTCGCAGTATTGATTGGAGCGTGGAAGAATAAATTAACTTGCTTTCATTTTTAATTGTGGGGCCATCTCCTGGGGTAATTCCCTTTTTACCTGCCACATTTAAATTAGCATCTGGCAGTCTTCAGCATTAGGAGACAAAACCTGATTCTCAGGCAAGCTAGACTTGTATTCCCTGAAAAGTAAAAAGTTAAAAATAAGCATTCAGAAAACTCGTGCTTTTCCCAAATGATTTCATTGCAGAATGAGTTTCTTCCTTATCTAATCTCTCTTACTTCCTGCCTATTAGCAGGAAATTGCCAGCCTCCATGGAATAAGCTCAGAGACATCTACATCCCTAGAGCAGTTGAAACTTCAAGAGGTATTTCTTAAACACTGTTTATTTTTTAAAAAACTTCTCTATTTTTAGTATATTTATCTGCCTTTGCAATGCTTAACAGGAAAGCACTGGAGTTTTCCTTTATTATTATTATTATTAACAGCGCTCTCTGATAATCTTAAATTGTATATTTAAAGACATTAACCTCTTAAAATTTGAAATGTTTAGTTTCCTTCAAAGCTGATTGTATTGTCTCTTGTTTTCTTTTTCTTTTTAGTTCTGATTTTAGGCTTTCTGGACTCTTTCTGTATTTCTCTCGTTCTCTTTGAAAGAATGATTTTTGCCAGTCTGCTCAATAACTAACTGTGATCGAGAATGAGCTCCATAATGCCTGGCTTGAAAAGAAATAAGCAAATTAAACACAGCAACAAATCACTTGATTACCTGTTTTTGTTTCCAGTGAGCTGCGTGGCATACTGGTGACAAAGTAGACTCAACCTCTTGGGACTTTGTGCGGCACAAGGTCTGCCATGGAGCTTATCATAGCTGTCAACTTTTCCCTTTTCTTGCGAGGAATCCTATTTGGAATAAGGGAATTTCCTTTAAAAAAAAGGAAAACATTGACAGCTATGGAGCTTATGTAGGAGAACTTCCCAGCGGGTTGTTCTGAAGTTCACTCCTTTGGCGTCCTTTCCATGAGTAAGGCTTGCTGTGTTTCTTTGTTTTCCTCTTTATAGCTCTGAATGTGCCTGTTACTTAGTCGTTTTGAAATTATACCTGAACACTTCTCCTAACAGCCCAAAGATTTATATATTTTAGTCTGCATCATAGGAACTGCTATCGGTTTCCCACAGGTAATCAGTTCACTGGTTGTGTTGGGGAACTACAACTTTCCTTTCATCCATTGGTTATGCAAAATGCACTTTTAAAACGACAGTGGGTATCGCTTGTGTCGGAACCCTTTCTAAAGTCTCTGTGCCCAGTTTATTTTTTGCTAAATGAAAGCTGCCCCTGTTTTGCTCAGCGCAATGTCCATGTGGTTATATTTTGAACTTTATATATCTGTTTCTGACTTAACAGCTTTTTGTAATGTCAGAGTCATTTCTTAGTGGAATCTATTCATGGGACAAATCACAAATAATTTTGTGTTTTTTATTGTTGTGCTCTGGTCTGGATCCTGCAGGAGGAGGCAGAAACTTCCTCTTAGTGCCTTGCCTATTCACCAAGGGACCTGACCTAAAGTCTCTTCAAACTAAGAGAAAACAGTGATCTATCTTCATTTCTTTCCTTTTTTAAAAACACAGAACTTGCTTCAGGCTATTTATGCAATGACGTCTCTCCGTTAACGCCATTCTGCATCATTTAAGGGCCAGCTTCAGTAACTGTGCAACACTGATAGGGAAGGGCCATAGCTCAGTGGTAAAGTTTTCACCATGCAAGCAGAAGGTCCCAGCTTCAGTTCCCCAGTGGCCATCTCCACATAGGGCTGGAAATATTCTTTGCCCGAATCCATGGTGAGCTGATACCAATCAGCATGAACAATATCAAGCTGGATGGACATATAGAGTCTGATTCCATATGCAGCAGCAACTTAACACTCCTGATCATCTTCAGAACTCTAGAATTCTAAGGAGAGCAGGGAATCCCTGGCAGATGTTCCTGTTGTGGAACTTCTTAGCCCTTTCTCCCTCTGCCCAGAAGAGATGTGTTTGGGCATTACAAAGGCAGCCCTAGTCTAGGATCCAACATGGGCGTTGTGTGCCGTCACACGGGCACCGGAGGGAGCAGGATGTTTAATAGGGAGGGGCTGACCTCTATGCTGAGCAGGGGTTTTCACTTGTAGGGATTCAAATTGTGCCCCATAACCTTTTCTGCTTCTAAAACTCCTCCAGTGAGAGTCAGGCTTGCATGTGTTCAGAACTGATACGTATTGTATATGGAAGAATTCTGAAGCTTGCCTAAATTACGCAAATGAAGTCATTTCCGATTGATATTGCATAGTCTGGTCTATCATTTTAGCGAATTTCCTCCCTTTTTATTCTGCTGCTGCTTATACTATAGGGAAACACTGGAGGCCTTCCCTCCACCCTGCACATATACTTGCCTTAGAGCCATGAGGGCTAGTAACATGGCTCTTTTATTTATTTTTGTGGAAAGTGAGATTAGCAGGAAGCTTAACTCTGCGCACACAATGGCCTCTCCTGCAGTGGCTTTCCTGCACTCCCTCTGAATCGTAGCCCTGGTGGCTTCTCTAGAACGACCTCTCGCCTCCCCTGCTCTTAGTTTTCTCCGCTACTTGTGGCTGTCATATTCCCTCTTTATTCCTTCTGCCTTCCCACCCCTACCTTGCCTTGTGTGTGATTTCCCCTATGCCCAGGAGTTTTGCCTATCTCCATCTGGCCCGGGGGCACTTTCTGCTTGGCCTCTCTCTCCTCCAACACCTTCCCTTCCCTGCCTGCTCCCATCTTCATTCGTCTTTCCTTACCACAGCCTCATTACTGCTGTTTGAGGACCTCTCCTCCTGTCCTTCCCATCTTCTCCCTCTTACTTAGATCATGATCGTCCTGGTAGAACCATCTAGCACTTCATTGTGGGGAGCATATCGTATTTGGGAAGAGTTAGTGAAAGAGCGCTAACTTGGGGAGACCAAAATGAGCCCTGGCTTCTTAGAACAGCCTTTGCCAAGGCAGTGCCCTCCAAATGGTTTAGACTACAACTCCCATCAGCCCCCAGCCTGTGCAGCCATATTTGACTACAGCTCCCATCAGCCCCCAGCCTGTGCAGCCATATTTGACTACAGCTCCCATCAGCCCCCAGCCAGTGCAGCCCTATTTGACTACAGCTCCCATCAGCCCACAGCCAGTGCAGCCCTATTTGACTACAGCTCCCATCAGCCCACAGCCAACATCCTTGTATGATGCCGCAGCTGATGTGAGTTGTAGTCCAATGCATCTTGAGAAGGCAGTCTTAGAAAGTCATAAGCAATACATTGCATTTATCCTCTTCAAAGTGCTGCAATCTAATGGAGTCCCCAGGGCAACTTTGGATGCTGTGTCTTTGTAACATTGGTGATTTAAACTGCTCCCTCTGAATAATGGATGTGCTCAGACGCCCATTCTAATCATGGGCACTGAGTTTAAAATTTAGTTATTGCACGCTTATTTACAGGCCAATTTTCTATTTTAAATGTTCCAAGTGGCTTACAGAAGATTAAAAAGAACAGCGAGCAGCACGGAAGGCCATGAATAATTAAGATATCTAAAGAAATCCTAATGGCAGGGGAGATCAATAAAACTAACTTAAATTAAATTTAAGCACTCTGGGCTGTCACCCCTCTGGTCAGGAGCTCTGGAGTTGCTCCAGCCAATACGTGGAGCTCATCTGCCCGATTCTGCTTCTCTCTTCATTCTGTAGAGGGGAGCCCTCAGTAGGATGTGGAAAAGCCCTTCCGGATACCACAACACTCTGTGTTGACCTGAAGTCCTGTATTTGCAAGAAGCTGGTGGGTTAGAGCAGCCTTGGCCAAGCCAGGGCCCTCCAGATGTTTTGGACTACCACACCCATCAGCTCCAGCTGAGGCTGATTGGACTTGTAGTCCAAAACAACTCCCCACCAAGCTGGGGATGTGCCCGAAAACAGAATTTGCTTGCTTGCTTCTTGAGCTGGGGTGCACTTGGCAAAGCAGGGCTTGACTCCTCAAACGTTTCTGCCATCGTAAATGAAGGTGCTGGAAGCCTGCTTGTTGATTTCGGTGCCCTTCTTGAAATCAATAGCCTCACGTCACCGTAGTGTTAACCTTAGTAGCGGTGTGTGTCTGCCTGCCTATGCATGTGTTTGTGTGTTTAATGTGGGTTTTGCTGCTCTCCACAGACCTGCAATGCCTCTTTTGCCACCCGGGACCGTCTGCGCTCGCACCTGGCGTGCCACGAAGACAAAGTCCCGTGCCAGGTCTGCGGGAAGTACCTGCGGGCGGCGTACATGGCCGACCACCTGAAGAAACACAGCGAAGGACCAAGCAACTTCTGTACCATCTGCAACAGAGGTAATGAGCGCAACTTCTTGCAAAGCGGGCAAAACGAGAATCCACAGGGCAAAAGGCTTTACCAAGAAGAGAAGGAACAGCAGGTTTTTTGCAGCTGGCATCAGCAAAGGGTGAACCGCTTGGCTCTTGAGTCCCACTAACAGTGGTTCTCAACCTGTGGGTCCCCAGATGTTGTTGGACTACAACTCCCATCATTCCTAGCCAGCATGACCAGTGGTCAGGGATGATGGGAGTTGTAGTCCAACAACACCTGGGGACCCACAGGTTGAGAACCATTGCGTGACTAATACATCCGTAGCTGGCTGGCCACATGAGCACAAGTGGGACTATCACAGGTCTCTTGCCTCAACTCTCACACCCACTCAGCCATATCCCCTTAGCTAGCCCGGAGGGCCAGGTGGTGTAATGGTTGGAGTAGGGCCTGAGAGCCTAGGGTTCACATCCCCCCTTATCCATGTGACGATCACTTGGGGGCCAGTCACTGCCTCTCAGCCTAACGGACCTCACAGGGCTATTGTGGGGATTAAATGAGGAAAGGGAGAGCCATGTACACCATCTTTTAGCGTCTTGGAGTAAAAAGGTGGGATGTCAAAGCAGTAAATGAATAACACGTCTCTGCCCACCATCAAATTCTGAGGGATCAAATCATGAGGGGCGTAGAAATTTCTTGGAGCAGCCCAGACTAACAACTAGTCTCCCACACCCCTGATTCCTTTCACTGAGTAAAAACAACAACTTGGAAGTACCTGTGGAGGTCAGAGCCAATTCACCTCAGTAGTTGAATGGTGTTTTTCCATCTTCAGATTAGGAGATTTCCAGACAGAGAGCAGGATGGTCCAGGTTATCAGAAATGTGGGGTCCGAAAAACGAATGAAGTCTCTTGGGATAGGGAGGCAAGAAGGGACAAATTCCCGCCCAGTGCTAAATACCCACAAGACCACAAAAGCAAACCAGCAGGTTCTCATCAGAACTTGGCTGGGGCACCTAAGCCCCTTCCCAGGTCCCATTTACCAGCATTTTAAAATGGGTAGGTGCCTGATCCTTCACACCCTCACACTTGTGTGTGTGCTTTGTAAGGGTTGCTCACACATTATTCTGTAACTGGGTACAGATAGCCTGTATATGGGTTCAGCTGCTCGGGAGACAAAGTCTACAGGTGTTCCTTTTAAAAGGCACCACCCGTTTTCTCAGGTGTGGGGCTGTTCCTGCAGCCTCTCTACATGGCCTTAGGATCACAGAATTGTAGAGTTGGAAGCAACCTCCCAAGGGTTATCTTGTCCAACCTCCTGCCTTGATTGTGGGTGGCTTGTTCCCATCAGATATGAGCAGCATCATACCCAGGGGCTGCTCTGGAAGTCTATAAGAAAGGGGGGGAAATAACAGTGCAGTTTTGAAAGGTTCACTCCGCTATCTGGATTTGGAATGGTGCCCAGTTGTATCTGAACAGACAGAATCCAGCTGCTTCACCTAAGGAGCCATCATGCAAAATTTAGTTAAAATTCTTGCAGTTGGTTAAAATCAGTGGTTAAAATCAGCTGAGTTTTAGTCTGCCTTCTTGATTTTAAAATGCTACCAATTACTGGAGGCAGCATATAGCCATTGTGGCAAGTCGCCACTGATAGCCTTTTCCTCCACAAATTTTGAATCCCATCTATAGCCATCACATAGAAATGGAAGTGCATCTCCACAGATAAAAGCATAAAACCATACAGTAAAACCATATAAAAAAAGTTTAAAACATACATAAATTAATGATTGTGGAAGGGTGTATTCTTAATGGCCTGCATAGGCCTGGCAGAATAGAAAAGTTCTCGGCAAGTAGGCACAGAAAGCACCTGCTGAACCTCTAGTGGCAGGGCGTTCCACAGGACTGGGCCGATGACTGTTGGCAACGATGATGCTGTTGTCAAATGAGCCTCACCAACTTGGGGAACAACCGACGAGGCTCCTGCAGGTGATCTCAGAGGCTGAGCTGGGATTTAAGGACTCAGGCAATCCCTAAGTCGTTCAGGGCTTTGTAAATTAATATACCAGGACCTTAAACCTGGCTTGGTAGAAGATGGGCTGCCAGTGCTGCTGTTTAAACAGTGGTATCACGTGTTCTCGACCAGAAGCTCCTGACAGCATTCTGACCACCCCATTCTGCAACAGCTGGATCTTGAGAACCAGGCCCAAGGGCAGCCCCACATAGATCATATTATAGCAATCCCGCCTTATGACTTCAGTCCATGAAACTTCTGGGGAGGGTGTCCAGGAATGTGCAGAGTACCACCCACCAAGTCTGCTGATGACACCCCTGATTTGGGGAGAGGGGTTCAGCCTGTAGTGTATGGGGTGGCTCACATTGTCTTCAATATGTTTTTAAGCTTTGTTGGATACTTGTGGTTTTGGGCGGTTAATGGGGAAGGTAAGGCCTAAATATATTTTTGACAAGTGAGGAAGTAAAAGAAGCAAATAAAGACCCTTTAAAAAAGTCCAAAATGGCAGAATAATGCCCCAGGAGCCAGAATTAGATTGTGTAGCCCCATCAGTTACAGTTTTCGGGAGGCTGGCCAACACAATGTAAACCTGTCAGAGCAACAGACCGCTGCAATTACGGCAACTGCAGAGCCAGGTGATTGTTGCTGCCGTGCCTGCAGAAACAAAGACAAATGGATTACAACTCCATTATTTTCAGATGTTGGGGGAATCACATTTTGCTATTTCTCTCTAGAAAAATAGAGGTGCTCCTTTGCTAGTACTCTGGCTATAAAGGAATGAATAATACATTGGGGTTTTATGTTTTTTCAGAAGCAGCAGCCAGATTCTGCCAGGCTAGTCCGGGGGTAGGGGAAACCTCAGACCTGGGAGGGGGGCATATGTGGCCCTCCAGGCCTCTCCATCTGGCCCTTGGGACTTTTCCCAGGCCATAACCCTCACTGGCCTTGCTGCGCACCCTCTTCAGGTGGTTTTTGCCTTGCTGGGATGAACTGCTTGAACTGCAGTCATAGCTCTATGCTTGTCTGGATGGAGGGTGGAGTGGGGTATGCATGTGCCAAGTGCATGTAGAGACCAGCTACCCGGATAGAGACAGCATAGTGTAGTGGTTAAAGTGTCAGGCTAGGACCTGTGAGACCAGGGTTCAAACCCACACTTGGCCATGATGCTCACTCCATGTAACATTGGGCCAGTCTCAGTCTCGCCTACCTCACAGGGTTGTTGTAAGGAGGGGGGGAACCATTTTACGCCACCTTGAGCTCTTTGGGGAGGGGTATAAGTGTAACATATAAACAATACTGCACAAAGGTAGCACTTAGATTTGTTGCTCCTCCCTGCCCACCACTGACATGGTCCCCCCTGAAGGGAATATGAACCTTGGGCTCGGGATAGTCCCCAACGTCTGCAGCAGATCAGCTTGTCGCTTCACATGATTGTATAAAGTTGTAATCATGCAATACTGTCACCATGTTGTGGCCTGGGAGGTAGAGAGGAATAGCCCAGTTCTCTCAGAAGCATAATTGTTTACAGCCTGGTGACTCCTTTCTGTGTTGGTTGGGTGTGCTCCTCTAGAATGCCGGGCTTGCTTACTTGCTACTCCTCAGAGCAGCCAGTCCCCAACCTGGTGCCATCCAGATGTTTTGGACTACAACTCCCGCCAGTCCCTGCCCCAGTGCAGCTGTGCATTCTCATCTGCAGCAAGTTGAGGAACCGCTGCCCAAGCCCCTGTCTCTCCTGGGCAAGGAGATTTCATTCCTCCTTCCTGTTTCCTTCCACCCCGTCCAAATCCACCAGAATAGTCAGCCTGCTCTCAGCCCAGGTGAATCGAGAAACAAGCATCCAGGCTGCCGAAGTGGCCTTCATACATTTATTTAAGATCTCCTGGCCTCCTTTTGCACTGCCCTCTTCTGCAAGCCATATTTGGTAGATTGCGGATTTGTTTTAGGAACTGGGCCAGCTGAATCCTACGGGGAGCTCACTTAGCATGTGATTTGCTGCAGGAGAGAAAAATATTCAAGCCTGTGTCTCGGCCAACCTGGTGCCCTCCAGATATTTATAAACTACAGCTCCCTTCAGCACCCAGCCAGCACGGCCATATTCAATTTTTATCCATTCGCAAAAAATTCCATACTGCTTGCATTAGGAAGAAGAAGCAAAACATCATGTAGGTGTAAGATCAGCAATAAACTAAAGATGCCTTCATAAAGCAACATTGAAATACATTCCAGTGATGCAGGAGCCGACAGGTGTTATTGCCTGATACCTGGAATAACTCAGCGTCAGTAGAGCATGCAACTTTTGCTCTCAGGTTCATGGGTTTGAGCCCCATGTTGGGCAAAAGATCCCTGCGTTGCAGGGGGTTGGACTAGATGACCCTCATGGCTCCTTCCAACTCTACAATTCTATGATTCTGGAGAGCATCAGGCTGCCATGATGGCTGGGTCTTGACATGGATCCTGGAGGCTTCTTCGTTCTTGCTGCGTATGCACCACCAACTTAAAGCACATGGCTTTCCTCCCGAGAATCCTGGGAACTATAGTTTGCCCTGCATAGAGACACAATTCTCAAGACCCTTAAACTACAGTTCCCAGGATTCTTGGTGGGGCGGATGACCCATGTGCTTTTAACTGTGTGTTGTGTATGCAGCCTCCTTCTCTGTGACCTCACCTATTCTGTGCATAGAGTCTCTGAGTTGCTTCTCTTTTTAAGTCACTTTGAGGCATCTTTTCGTATGGAGTGACAAAGAAATGCAGTATGGTGATAATAATAATAATTAATAGCCTTCTCTCCCCACCCCGGTAATTTCTGGGTCTTCATTTGCGAGAGCTCCAGAGGCCCGCTGCCTGCCATGTTGTGGCCTCCTCCTGTCGCACAGCGGTGGCTGGCTTTGATCTTGGTTCTTCGGGCACCCATTCTCTCGCAGAGGAGCCGAGAGGTGGAGGAGGAGGAGGAGGAGGAAGAGAATCTGGCAGCGGCTAAGCGGAGCGAGGGGGAAAGGCAGAGAGGCATCTGTGTCTGTCCTGGCGGCAGGATCTCATCTCCTTTTATCTTGTTTAGGTTTCTCCTCTGCCTCCTACTTAAAGGTCCATGTTAAAACCCACCACGGTGTTCCCCTTCCCCAGGTCTCCAGACACCCGGAGCCCATCCCGAATGGGGGAGCAGCGTTCCACAGCGTCAGGACCTATGGCATCAAAGGCAAGCGACTCCCTGCTCTACACTTTCCGTCTCTTGACGTAGGACCTTGTTGGGTGCTGGGGAACGGGTGGATAAGGGAGCGCTGGGGGGGGGGGGCAAGGTGCCGGTCAGGAGATCCGCCGTGTTCTGTTTGGGAGATGGGCACAGCTGAGTTTTCCCTCGGCTGCCCCACTTCAGGCTGCAAGCGGAGGCTTGCATGTCTGAACACTCTCTCAAGAGCAACAGCAGTAACTCACCCATCACTGCATGGAGAAAGCTAAGCACATAAGCAGGCTCTCCCACCAGCAGCAAACAGCCAAGTGGTCTTGGGACACCCGCTAACAGAGCAATCACTTAATCCTTATGCCATCACAGACCTGTTAAACAAGATGGAGCAAGATGCCAAGAGTTGTCTCCAGGAAGCAGGATTAAAGATACCCTGCCTCCAAACTTGGAGGTTCTGTGGCCTAGTAACTATTGATAGCTTTCTCTTCCTCCATGGATCTGACTAATCCCCTTTAGAAGCCATCTAAACCTCTGGGCATCCCTATATCATCCCATGGCGGTGAGTTCCATAAGATCATCCGCCATCCTGCTGGCCTCCAGACTTTTTAGGACTAAAACTCCCATCAGCCTGAACCAGCTCAGCTGGGTTTTCTGGGAGCTATAATCCAGAATATCTGGAGAGCAAATTAGGAAAGGCTGCACAGTGCGATGGTGCAGGGAGTTTTGTCAAGAGGAGTTGCCCTAACCTCAACTGTTTCCCCTGTCCGACTGTTCCCTTCTTCACCCCACCTATGCAGTGAGGCTTTGAAGTCCAGAGTTACAAACCTCCACCTGCCTGAAGTAGGACAGTTTAGGAAAAAGTCACAGCTTGGGTTTGCTGGATCTGGCGACCCTAGCAGAAATTTCTGGAGTTACTGAGAAAGAGCTCTGTTTTGATAACTGGGAGAAAGGCCCCTTAGATGGTGGGAGGAATTTAACGTCCCCCCTCCTCTTTCACTCAAGGCTTAAAAATTGTATAGTTTTTGGATACATTCTCCGCTTGCCCCTTTATATATCTCCATCCCTTTGAGGCTTAGGCAGGGACCTTTGCGTTCAGGAGGTGCAATGGTCACGTAGCCTCGTTCCCTCCCTGCTTAAGATGGTCTTCCTCTGAGAATCATAGAATTGTAGGGTTGGAAGGGTCCTGTAGTCCAGCCACCGGCAATGCAGGAATCACGGTTTAAGAATCCCTGACAGATGGCCACCTAACCTCTGCTTAAAACCTCTGGTGAAGGGACTTTATTGTGGAGCAAGGCTCAAGACTGTGGCAAGCCTCAGGCCTGTTTCTCACAAACATGGCCAGCATGTGGCTAAGCAAGATGGAAGCCATCTCTGCATAGTAAACATCATCCCTGTGCAAGAATACTGGCACGTCAGGGAGGTGGTTAAACTGGAACTCATGACTACTTCTTACCACCGTTGAGCTAGTTTCCGTGTGCAGGGGACGGCTCTGTGTGGACAGGTGCTCAGCCGCATGTTCCTGGCCAGCAGTCTGAAGTGCTCTAGAGAGCCAAGCACCAGTTTTTGGCTTGACTCAGGGAAGATGGAGAAGATAAGATTGGTGGATGGAATGACTGCCCAGAAACTTAAACCCAATGGGCCATCATTTAGACTCCTCTGGCTTAGGAAGAGGCTGTATGTAGCGTGGCATTGACTTTGACTCACTCGTTCCCCCATCCCTCTTTCTCTCTCCCGTTCTCTCTGGTCACATTTACACTGTACATTTAAAGCATTACGCTACCACTTTAAACAGTCATGGCTTTCCCCAAAGAAGCCTGAGAATTGTAGTTTTTTAAAGGGCTCTGAGGAGACTCACTCTTCCCCCTCACAGAGCTACAATTCCCAGAGTTCCCCAAGAGGAGGGGATTGGTTGTTAAACCACTTTCGGAATTGCAGCCCTGGGGGTTCTCACAACTGTCAGCACCTTGAACAAACTACACTCCCCAGGATTTTTTGGGGGAAGCCATGCCTCTTTAAGTGTTTTCATAGCACTGAAAATGTCTGGTGTGAATTTGGCCTCTCTCTCACATATACAAAGGTGGCCTGGCTAGGAGGTCCAGTTAGGGTGGCCTACATATGTGGCAGTTTCTGCATGTCAAAAAGAGCAATGCTGGGGTAGCTGCATAGATCGGACCTGGAGGGGGACCACAGTCCACCAGGACCTTCCCCGGATGTGCTCCAGCGGAACAAATCCCCCTCTTGTTTCAATGGGCCTTGCCCAGAATAACATCCCAGCAGATTGTGATGCCATGTGGGTCAGTACATGAGGATATTTTGGGGGGATTTTCCACTGAAGGAACCAGAATGCCTCTCAACAGCTTTGCCAACTCCCCCCCATAAACAATCTGTTCTGGTTTAGCTAAAAGTGAATGGGTCAATTAGTATTTTTTAATATAAGGGATAGCTCACAAGCTGCATCTTGGTTAGTGGGTGGAAGTTGGGCTTTCATGCGTACTGTCCCAGGAAACAGCCAAGACCTTAAGGAAGCGTCTTTAGGCAGGGGTTGCTGGGACAACACAGGAAGCTGCCATATACCGAGTCAGACCATTGGTCCATCTAGCTCAGTAATGTCTACACTGACTGGCAGCAGCTGTCTGGGATTTCAGGCAGGAAGTCTCTCCCAACCCTACCTGGGGGCTTAAACCTGATATCTTCTGTTTTGCAAGGCAGACAGGGACAGCCCTTAAGCGAGTCAGAGATTCTCCTTCCTAAGAAGCTTTTAGCCACTTTCATCTCTCCTGTGCTGATGGCAGCAGTCTGGTTTTGGTTTTGCGTTGGAGAGAGTAGCGAAACAATGCCTTTGTTGCACTTTCCGAGACACCCCTGTGGAAGACGCTTGCAAGGCTCTGTGTGGTTCTTGGGTTTCTTGAGAGATCCTGAGATGGGCCTTCCCAAAAGTGCTTTCGCTCAGCCTTCGCTAGCCTGGTGCTGTCCAGCTGTTTTGGACTTCAGCTTCCATCGGCTGCTGGGCTGGCTGGGGGCTGATGGGAATTGTATTCCAAAGCAGCTGGAGGGGGCACCAGACTGGCGAAGACTGCTTTTGCGTTAGGTGGGGAACAGGATCAGGCTCATTCTATATCCAGAGGATCATGATTCCTAACAACTACAAGGAAAGACTGGGATGTGTCTTGCTAGATTGAGTGGAGCCAGGAGGACTGAAATTTGGTTGGATCCCTCCCCCCACCCACCCGCCATGACTCTTCATTTAAGGTCAGGCAATGTTGCTTGGTATTAGGGGAGAGTCTTTCTGTACTTGAATCACGCCCCCCAACCCAGATATTGAGGCAGGATTATGGCAGGCGCTAAACCTCATTCCGGTTCCCCAAGTAGCTTTGCAGTCTCATGAAGTGCTAGACCCATTGCGTTGGAAGGGACCCAAAGAGTAATCTAGTCCATTCCCCTGCAATGAGGCCAGGTTGGAGCTTCACCATTGCGTAAGGCTCAAAGAGGTGAGCCTACCTGGCCCAGCACCCCAAACCCATCCCAGCCAAGGCTTCCCCTTTCCTTGGAAACTGCTTTGTTGGGAAGGGAAGAAAGACATGAGCTGACTTTTTGACTAACATAAATGAATGAGGACAAGCAGGCTTTAGGGAACTTGAAGGGCTCTGCCGGCCTGGCAACCCTCCCAACATTTTGCACTACTTCACCCCAGACTCACATGGCTGTTCTGGTTGGGAGTTGTAGTCCAAAACTATGTAGGGCACCAGGTTGGGGAAGGCTGAACTAGTCATTTTAGTGTAAGGTTACCAGACGTCCCCATTTCCCGGGGACAGACCCCAGATTTACAAATCAGTCCCCTGACAAAATCCATCTAGTAGGAAGTTGAAAAGTGTCCCCGGGTTCATTGAAAAAAAAATCTGGTAACCGTATTTTAGTGGGTTTACGTCCACACAGCTGAACGGGGAAATGG
Source organism: Podarcis erhardii (assembly GCF_964252035.2). Lineage (NCBI taxonomy): Eukaryota > Metazoa > Chordata > Lepidosauria > Squamata > Lacertidae > Podarcis > Podarcis erhardii. Next base: position 26,872,858 of record NC_138505.1, on the reverse strand, counting down.
GCAGGTTGCGAAGAGGTTCAGACGGATACTTTGGGATAGACTGTGGCTTGACCTTTAGCATGGCAAATCCACCGCAGGGGTCTAAAGAACGTGCCTTTTTTCTTTTTTCTGTCTCCCTAGAAGGCCAGAAATGCTCACCTTTGGATCAGATTGAGAGCTCGGATTCCTACGGAGACCTCTCGGACGCCAGCGACCTCAAGACCCCCGAGAAACAGAACGCCAACGGCTCCTTCTCCTCCTGCGACATGGTGGTCGCCAAGAATAAATTGGAGTCGGAGGGGGATAAGAAGTACCCTTGCCCCGAATGTGGCAGCTTTTTCAGATCCAAGTCCTATCTTAACAAACACATACAGAAAGTCCATGTCCGCTCCCTGGGGGCCCCCTTAGGGGACTTGGGCCCTGCCCTGGGCTCCCCCTTTTCCCCACAACAGAACATGTCTCTCCTGGAATCGTTCGGGTTTCAGATTGTCCAGTCCGCCTTTGCCTCCTCCTTGGTGGATCCAGAGGTCGACCCACAGCAAATGGGGCCGGATGGAAAATGAGGCCGGCTCCCACCTTGACATAGCGGCTGTCTGCTTTGGGTGTCTTAAGATGGCTGTGGGCAATGTGTGGGAGCTGACAAAAAAATCCAGTTTTGTAGTGGGGAGATTTTTCTGTTTGAATTCCTTTTAGGTCCTCCCTTCCTTCTCCCCGAAATCTTCCCCGGGGGGCAGAGAGTGTGTGTGTGTGGTGGGGGCCAGCTGCAGGGTTATCACCTGCACGGCAACGAATGGAGGGGCAGCCTTTGAGGGCTGCACCCCATGGCAGGGCAAAACGGCGCCAAACACCCAGAAGGTCTGTGGGCGACCCCAGCTTGGAACCCCGCGGATGAAAACTAAACACCCCAAAGGCTGGTTGGGGGAATGTTAAGAAACCCTAGTTGATCTGGCAGAGAATTAGATGTGTGTCTCTCCTATCCTTTTATTTTGGTCCTTCATCCTTCTCTGCCTCATGACCCTTTCCTAAGATTCGCATTGTTAGCATCGTCGTCTGCTCATAAAAGCACATACCTGTGAGGTATCTAGTAGGTAGAGGTACCATTGTTCTTTAGGAAGAAAGGAAGAAGAAAAAGAAAAAAACCACCAGAAAACGCAACTTACGAAAGCTTTTATTTTCTTTTTTGAAGAAGTCGAGGATGCTGTGCCAGAGGCAAGGGAGTTGAGGGAGGGTGCCCGCTGTCTGGCCCCACCAGATTCAAATCAGTCCTTGGGTGCAACCAAGCAGCAAAGTTCTCCTGAAAGTGGTGGGTGGGTGTGGGGGAGGTCAGGCAGGTGAGGCCACCCAGGAGCAAATCTCTCGCTCATTCCATTGGGGCTCCTTCAGGAGAATTTTAACTCAGTTTTATGCTGCTTTTTTTCCTAACTCGCTCTCGATATTCTCTCTCTCTCTCTCTTTCTCTTATTATGATTCTGATTATTACATTTATGATTTTAGGACCTGTTGTAGTGATTTGCTACTGAGAAGCCCTTCCGAGGGAATTATACAGAGAGCTCTTAAAGCAGCTGTCATGTTAGGGTTAGTATTAATTTTTTTTTAGATGTATCATAATTAATAATAAACTTGGCTAGTTGATTGTTTTTAAGTCTATGGGATAATATAGTTATGCAAAATGGAAGAAAAGGGGAAGGGGAAGGTTTTAAAAAAAAAAGTAAAGGCAAGAGCCAGAGCCACACACTCGGTTGGCTGATGCATAAAGACCCCAAAAGATGAAATTGATCGGCAAAAACGATTAATTTTTCTGTACTACCAACCTGTTTAGTGCAAATGAATTATAGAGTTCAGAGTGATTAAAAAAAAGAAAAAAACAATTTGATTGGACTGCATTAAAGAAGTTAGAATGGTTACTTTATGCCCCTTCTTTTTGTCTGGTTTATTTTATTTTAATGCGGGCAATGTTTTGGTGAGGCATATGGAACTTTTCACTTTGAACCTGCCATTAATTTCACAAGAGGAAAGGAAACCCTCCCATCAAGGAAAAGGGCACTGCTTTTCGGAGGCACTTAAGCTGCGTCCAAATCAGGTGTTGGGTTCAGAAGTTGGTTGAGCAGATGTAATATTGAGGGGTGGGGAGGTGCATGATCCTGCTTGAGTCAAGCAGTTCGAATCTCCAGGGAGCTGACTGGTCAAAGGGGCAGTGGGTTAGGTAGTTTATATGCCCTTAACTTCCCCACTGAAATCAATGGGGACATAGAACTGTTCTAGTTTTGCTACATCACATTCCCAATAATCCTAATGGGTGAGTACTGTATAGCAAAAAAACAGTCACCACCAACCCCTAATGATATACTTGTCTCCTTGAGATGCAAATAATAGGTCCTGCTGCTGTTGTTGTTCTTAACTGGATGATATGAAGGTGTTCTCTGTTTCACAAATAATAGAGCTTTGGCGCGGATAAAAGGTCACCGAAATGGTGGAGCGTATAGCTGCCGTTTTTGTTAGAATCTGCACATTCAGGTTGCAGCACTTGCTGGTAAAATGGTTTCTCCCCCCCACCCCCAGAAGTGGGGATCCTTGCTAGGGCAAGATGCCAGGCATTTCTGTAAAAACATGCAGTGATAGAAAGTAAGACGAGCTTGCTGGATCATGCCTAACACCCACCTAGTCCATTATCCTCTTCTCACAGTGGCTACATAGATGCCCCAATAGGAAGCCTTCAACCAGGACCCAAGCAGAGTGCAAGAGCCCTCTCGCCTCCTGCGGTTTCCAGCAACTGGTATTCAGCAGCATTAAGAACAAAAGCGGAGGCTGATGGATCAGACCAATGGTTCATCTAGTCTTACATCCTGGTCACACAGTGGCCAACCAGATGCCTGAATGGGAAGCCTGCAAGCAGGACCCTAGAATAGAATTGAATTGAATTGAATTGAATTGAATTGAATCTATTATTTATACCCCACCCATCTGGCTAGGTTTCCCCAGCCACTCTGGGCTGCTTCCAACAAAGTATTAAAATACAGTGGTCTTTTAAACATTAAAAGCTTTCCTAAAGAGGGCTGCCTTCAGATGTCTTCTAAAAGTCTAGTAGTTGTTCTTCTCTTTGACATCTGATGGGAGGGCGTTCTACAGGGCGGGTGCCACTACCGAGAAGGCCCTCTGCCTGTTTCCCTGTAACCTCACTTCTCGCAGTGAGGGTACCGCCAGAAGGACCTTGGAGCTGGACCTCAGTGTCCAGGCTGAATGATGGGGGTGGAGATGTTTCTTCAGGTATACTGGACCGAGGCCATTTAGGGCTTTAAAGGTCAGCACCAACACTTTGAATTGTGCTCGGAAACATACTGGGAGCCAATGAAGTACAGTACCTAAGCATAAGAGCACTTTCCCCTCCTTCCCACAACTGTTACTCAGAAGCATTTCTGCCTCCAACCCATGGAGACAGACCAGAGCCATCACAGCTAGTAGCCATTTATAGCCCTTCCTTCCACGAATACGTCTAATCCTCTTAAAGCCATCTAGTTTGAACGGAGGGGTTTATGTGTCTGTCTTGTGGGTACTATGCCACAGTACTGCCTTAACAGAGGTGTGTGTGTGAACAAGTCCACAAAGGTTCTAGATTCAGGTAGGTAGCCATGTTGATCTGGCACAGTCGAAAAATATAAAAAAGAATTAAAAGTATCTGAAGAAGTGTGCATGCACACGAAAGCTTATACAGTGATACCTTGGGTTACAGACACTTCAGGTTACATATGCTTCAGCTTACAGACTCCGTTAACCCAGAAACAGTACCTCGGGTTAAGAACTTTGCTTCAGGATGAGAACAGAAATTGCGCGGCAGCGGGAGGCCCCATTATCTAAAGTGGTGCTTCAGGTTAAGAACGGACCTCCAGAACAAATTAAGTTCTTAATCCGAGGTACCATGTACCATGAACAAACTTTGTTGGTCTCTAAGGTGCTACTGGACAAATCCACAAAGGGTTAGCAGCGAGCCCAGATCTTCTGGGATACAGGATAAAACTCCAGCTCTCCCAAGTTCTAGTCAGATACCTTATTAACCAGAAACGGTGCTTCCAAGACGGCAGTCGAACCCAGCAGTTTTGATAACATGCCGACACATATTAGTATAGTATAGCTTTTCCCAACCTGGTGCACTCCAGATGTAGGCTACAGCTGCCATAAACCTCTGCATCATGGTGCCACACCAGCTGGGGCTTGTGGTACTCCAAAACATCTGGAAGGCTGGGGAGGTAGTGGTTGAAAGTTGCACACAGGAGCCCCACCGGTCTGCATCTCCTGGACAAACTGCAAAACTCTCCTGCACTTACACCAGCAGTCTGAGCTACATTGTCTGGTATCAACAGAGACCTGGACAGGGCCCTCGCTATGTGCATCGTAATGGCTACAGTCTGGGAGAAGGGATCCCAGATCGGTTCACTGCTTCCGTCTCTGGGAATAGTGGCTATTTAACCATCACTAACATCCAGCCTGAAGATGAGGCTGACTATTACTGTGGGCTTGGTTTGGCAGCACTGCTGGGTTCCACAGTGATCAAATCTGATGGGGAACAGAGACAAAAACTTCTCTTATTTCAGTGCAATGAGCTGAGAACTGCTACAGAGTGTTTTATTTGATCGTGTCTTGAGCTCTTTGAACAAGAGAACCAGGTACAAGATATTGTAGAGAAACTGGGGGTTGACTTTTTGCTGCTCAACTCCCCAAGGGACTATGAGTCCCCTAAGTCCATGATCAGTCAGAGGAGAATGGATGGAGGCAGGTTCCAGTCATAGCGAGGCAGATATATTTTTTTCTGTGAGCAGTGGAGTGTGTTTGGTGCTTTTCAGGTGTTTCAGCCCTTAGCCTTCATCCAGTTGCTTTCCAGAGAGTAAATTCCCCTACTTCACTCATTTGCCAAAGATCCTTCTGAGCTGCGTCACTGGCAGAAAGAACCCCGGAAGATATTATGTCCAAGGAAACTAACATTGTAAGCATGGGTGGGGAACCGCAGGCTGGAGGGGGGGGTCACATAGTAGACTTAAATGGCCTCCCTATCCAGCTGTCAGAATTTTCCAGTGCTAGATTTATGAATAGGCTAAGTAGGCAGAAGCCTAGGGCCTCTAAATCTAGGGTTGCGAAGAGCAAGGCGCATGGTGCACAGGCCGGTCCCTCCGATTCCAATAAAGACGAATAGAGGAATCAGCTGTGATAAACAGAACGTTTTGAGATCAAAAGCCGAAGTTGAAAACTGGAATAAGTCACCTAAGACAGCGTATGTGGGAGAGGTCAACTACGAATGACACCAGATTCAGGTGGAAAGCCATGTTGATCTGTCATAGTCATAATAAATAACAAGATGAAAAAATATTTTTTAATAATTCCAGTGGCACCTTAAAGATCAACTCAATATAATTTTTCAAGGTATGAGCTTTTGTGTGTAATGCACACTTCATCAGATACTTCAGCCTTACAACTGTTGAAGACTGTTATGGCCAGTTGGTTCCACGGAAGGGCAAGGGATTCTTAAAGGGATAGCTGACCAAAATTAGCTTCTAAATGCATTCTATACAAGATCTTAAAGTAGCTGCCTTATTGCAGAAGAATTTTAGAAATACACTTGCAAGGGAAGTTGCTGAATTACAACTCATTACCAAACTAAAAACTATGGAGAGACCTGGTCTGAATGGAGATATTGGATTCATGTCCCATTATACATACTAAAGCTAAATTACTGGAATTATTAAAAAATTTCTTTTCCTATTTCATCTTGTTACTTGTTCCGAATGACATCTGCACACAAACAAGCAACTTCCTTGGGCAGACAACGTCTGCTCCCAGGTTGCTAACTAATGCTTTTTAAGTCTCCTGCTGCAATTTTTTTTTATGAGAGAATTTCTAACCTGCCTTTCTTCCAAGGATTCCAGGGGAATATAATATAACACAATAATAAAACCGATCCAACACTGCTTATACAAAACAGATAAAAGCAGAGCACGCTCCATGAACCACCTGGACTTTCATCTGCAGCAGCAGCAACAAAATTCCCTTCACCTTCCTGCCCACCCAAAAATCCCAGGCAAACAGGTTCATTTGCACAGGATAGCAATGCAGATGCTGTTGGAATCCAACTCCCATGGGCATAGCCAACGGTCAGAGATGATGGGAGTTGGGCCAACAAAATCTGGAAGGCACCAAGTTGGGGACGGCTGCTACAAGCCTCTTTGCTGGGTCTCTAGTAATAATAATAATAATAATAATAATAATAATAATAATAATTATACTACCTCTGGAGCACAGCAGGTCGTATTTTATTCAGGTTGTGCTTTGAGATGCAACACTTAAAGAAGTGGCAAAAGCTCTGCCCCCAAGGAGCTTGGAAGGGTGCTTATCAGCCTGGCCCAGCCAGGCCACCAGTCCCTGCCACTGGGTCCCCAGACACTCTTCAGTGGCAGTGTCACTTCTGAAAAGAAGCCAAGAGATTGGGATGAGTGGGCAGGACAAGGAAGCCTCAGCAGAACAGCTGGGCAAAGACGCTAATGTCTCCTCCCAGTTGCTGGGAGAGTCAATTTTCTCCTTTATTGCAAAGAGAGGAAATGAGCTTGCAAACAGCCTTCCCATTATTTTCAGCGCAGTCAGGGTTTTAGTTTAGATCAGGCTTTGCCATCCTGGTGCCCTGCAGATGTTTCGGACAGCAGCTCCCATTGCTGCTGTGCTGCCTGGGGCTGATGGAAGCAGCAGTCCCACTCCCAACACATCTGGAGGCTGATTGAGACTCTTCCTGGTGTTCTGTTTAAGGGAGGGGTGTACTTGTGCATGTACCATACTTGCTGGTGCCAGAGTTGCTGGCTTAGTTTTGGCTTCCCTCCCTTTTTCTTTTAAAGTATTCTTTTTTCTGCTAGCATGGCCCAGCAAGCTTGAAGCAAGAACCAAAGGAAACCCTCCAGAGCTTGAATGAGTTAGTTTCCTCTGTGCAAGGCAGGCCAGGCCCTGGGGTGCATGAAAATATGGGCCCTTGTTTGCCCTCTCTGCAGCTCCACCACCGAGAATGGAATAAGGAGCCCTGCTTTTGAGGGACCTGCGTAAAATGTCTCAAATGTCCAGAAATCTTTCCAATGGCCTCCCCTCACCTGTCCCGCCCCCACCTGAAGTTTTAGACTGCATCATTCCCAGCTAGCACAAACCCTCTTGTCTTATTCCGGCATGGCTGGGCTGCCTAAGGCTCATGGGAATTGTAGTCAAGCAAGATCTGGAGTGCTCCAGGTTCATCCAAGCTGCCATGAAGTAATGCAGAATCCAGGACTGGGTAAACGGGCCCTCCAGATATTGTCAGACTGCAACTCCCATCAGCCTCAGCCAACATGGCCAATGGGCAGTGATAATAGGAGTCATAGCCCAGAAACATCTGGAGGGCCAACACCTGGTATGCATTCGCAAAACTTCACATGCTATTCTGTGGACATCAAGAACTAGGTTTCCTGGAGGTTTGATTTCAGGGAGCGTCAGGTGCACAGATCGCCATAACCTAATATTTCGGTGGTAGAACACCTGCTTGGCATGCAGAAGGTTCTGGGTTCTAAGCCAGATGCACGCACAGCTTGATTCAGCTGAACCATCACAGGCTTTCTTGCCTCCACCCCTTTTCAGCCTTTTGGATGGAAAAGAGTTGCGGCTTAGCAGTGTTTCCCAAACTTGGGTCGCCAGCATTTTTTTGGACTACAACTCCCATCATCCCTAGCTAGCCAGACCAGTGATCAGGGATGATGGGAATTGTAGTCCAAAAAATCAGCTGGAGACCCAAGTTTGGGAAACACTCTGCTAAAGGATCTGCTTTGCATGCAGAAGGCCCCAGGTTTAGTAGCCAGCATCCTTATGTAGGACTGGGAATGTCTGAAACCCTGGAGAGATGTTGCCAGTCTGTGTAGACAACATGGAGCTACATGCACCAAGGCTCAGCAAAAGACAGATTCGCATGTCCCAAAAAATGGGAATCTAGGCAACACCTTGAGTATGTGAGGGGAGTGGGTGTCAGTAGCTGACACCACCACCTTCAGGGTTGTGGTGGCTAAAGCCTGATCAACTTACTGCTGCTGCTTTTTTTTTAAAAAAAAAACTTTTTACATGCCAGAATAACAAACATTTACTTGCTGCAAGCATCTGGAGAATTGAAGATGTCTTTGTTTGGGGGGGGGGTTTAAAATTAGAAGTGGAAACCTAGAACAACTTCTTGGGATAGGAAAAGGAAATTATTTAGAGGGAGGCATTATGCACCCAACAGCTAAGAGACCTGCAGGCCGTGCCATGTGGCTGGTGAATCCTCCTTACACAATCTCTTGTGTGTGCCAGCCAGCCAGCCAGCTCTCTCACACACACCCCTCCCGCAGGCTTCAGATTTCAGATAACCTGCATGGTTTCAGATATCCAGATGGCCTTGCAAGGGCCAGCAGACACCTCTGGTTCTGGTGAGGAATACCTCAACTTTGCAGACAGTTCGGGACAAGTGTCTTGTCCGTTCAAGGGCACCCTCTGGCCTGTGTGCCGTGACGCAGAGGTGGGTGGCTGGGAGTGTGGCATCTGAATATAGACTGTATTTTTAATCAAGGCTTATATTGGCTTATATTTTGATCGATTCCTAAATTCACCAATGTTTCATGCCAGGCAGAGAAAAGGCCTTGACAATTCCTCCTTGGCAATTCCTCCTAGACAAGGGGCCCCTTTGATTTATAGCAGAAGACAATTCTTAAAGTCGTAAACAGGGAATTACAGGTCAAGAGTAAGGTTACATAGACCCAACATAATTAAGAGTCGGTAAATAGTAAAATAAAACCGTTAAATTTGAGCCACAGGACAGAAGGTCAAGAGCAAAGGAAGAGAAAACAACTGGCTGGAGAAGGAGGGGAGTGTAAACAGGGGAAGAGACTTTTTCCTTCACTTTTTATTTTGAGGCTGTAAACTGTTCCTTCCTTTTACTTTGAGGAGATTTATCCTTCTAAAAAGCTATATATGTTATGTATGAAATATGCTGGCTTAAATGTAATTATGCAAAGGATCTAGAAAGAAAGAAATGCTAAATTCTTATTTCATAGAGTCATATTGCTGTGAGACCAGAGGGGCAAAACGAGCCCAGCTCCCCTGCAAGACAGAAAGACGCCAGCAAGCACTCATGACAAATGGCTGTCAGGCATTTTGTTTAGAAATTCTCAAATGAAGGAGATCTTTCAATGTTGATGTGAACTCAATATCCTTGACATATGTTTAAGATAAAAATTTAAGATTAAACATTTGTTTTAGAAGGCAATAGGGCAATAGGGCAAGAGGTGAGCTGGTAATTAAGATTCCATGTAAGATATATTATTACTTATATGTCATATAGGATAGCTCTTTGTCTCCCTTATAAGGGCAAGGAACTGGGTGTACCTTTTGGGGGTGTATCTATTGTGATTGGTTATAACAAACAGCCAATAGGAATTTCAACCAGGCTGATTGGACAGAGGCAGCCACAGGAGGAGCAAAGGGGGCTGGATTAAGGGAATATAAGTGCTGGCCAGGATGGCAAGAGGCCAGGCCAGAGCTTGGTAACCATGTACCACTGTGCCTCTTTATTTGTCTGACAAATAAATTACTATTTTAATTTCTCTATTGCTGCGTTGAATATTTCATTCCAGCTAAGCGTTAACCACAAGCAGGGTGCTACATTTTATGGTGCCTGCGACTCGGATAAGTGGTCTGCTGGAACGCAGCCCCTTCGCCCTATTGGACAGGGTACAAGAGAGAGGATCTTTAAACTGCTTCCCAGCGCGCACTGGTAACTTTTTCCAGGGGGAACGCAGAAGTCTCGTCTGTTTGGTACCCTGCTCATTGGCGGCGACGGACTGGGGAAAACAGGGAACCAACCAAGGGTAAGTGCACAAAGGGGTTTTGGCCCTCCAATTAATTGGGAGGAAGAGAAGTCTTGATCAAACTTCTGCGTCTCAGTAAAGGGGAACTGAGTACGCTAGGTGGTTGGGTACATCAGATGGTGATCTGGTGTAGGAAAAAGGGAAGATTGGGAGGTAGAGTGTGGTTGAAGTATCTAGCGCATTGCATGTGTGAGAAAGTACAATGTGTAGCTGACCTAAGTGTGGAGTGAGTACTACTTCGTTTCCCAGTAAGGTGTGTGTGTGAGTGACTGAGAGGATACTTCACAGGGCCATACAATGGGAGTTGGGGGTTCAAAGGGGGGAAATACACCTCTTGAATGTATGTTGAATAATTTTAAGAAAGCCTTCTCGGGGGCATATGGAGTCAAAATGACGCCAGAGCGCTTGAGAACGTTATGTGAATTAGAGTGGGAAATATTTTTAATACTGACCGTCATCTCCAAGATAACTTTCCTTGGAAGATCCTAATTGGGATCCAAACAATGCAATTCACCTGGCCAGGCTTACTACCTACCGCCAGACGCTTGTGCAAGGCATCTGCAGGGCATGCCAGAAGACCACTAATATGTCTAAAGCAGGGGTGTCAAACTCAAATTCATCGGGGGCTGCATCAACAGTTTGGTCACCCTCAAAGGGCCGGTTGTATCTGTAGGACTATGTGTCCACTCTTTATTTGTATGGTGCATGTATGGGGATATATTTATACTACTGCTGGCATTATATTACTCCGTTTCTCCTCTCTTCTACAATGGGAATAACCATGGCCTACCTCCTAGGATTGTTGTGAGATCACATTAAGTGTGTGCAGTCGGGTACTGCTGCTGCAAGGCTGAAAACAAGAAACCAGCTCCCTAAAATACAAGCTGGCAATAGCCCATTATGTGGGTCAGAGGCGGCTCTGGTGCAAGTTCAGCTTTTCTGCGGAGCTCAGAGAGGCATTTGCCACCCTAACCCACCACGCTCCGTTGGCCCCAGTGTCTGTTGCGTGTGCCCCGGGGGGGGGGGGGATTATCGCCATGAGGCTTCCGGCAGGTGCTTCACCCAGGAAGGAGAGGGCCCAGCCTGCCTCCATCTCTTACGGCCCTGCACCCCAGGGACCAGGCCGGGCTGTGCCAAGCCTGCAAAGGAAAAGCACAGGCTGCTTTAATATCCCCATGTGCTTGCTGACAACCTCCCACTCCACAGCACCAACAACCGGCCCTTAAGGTGGCACGGGCCAGCAGCAGCAGCAGGTGACACAACTTCGGCTGCCATCTCTCCAGCAGAGCAAGGCGCCGACGCCGACGCTGCTCGGCTTCCTCCGGCCAAGCTTCCCCTGGTGCGCGGGTTATGTTTTCGTGCTCTCTTTATTTATTTATTTTTTTTTTTTTTGCAGCAGCGACCTTGCTCAGCCAGCACCCGTTGCACGTGGGTTGCTTGGAGGGGGGCGCGCACAGAGCGACCCGAGCGGCTTTCCGAGCCAACCCTCCTCAAGCCCACCTTAACAAGGGCCTAGGCTTGCTAACTTTGCAGCTAGACCTCGGTGTTTGTACGCACTGCAGAAAATGTGTAGGACTTTAAAGGTGCAGGGACCGCCCCGCATCCAGCCTGCCTTTCTGGGAGGAGAGGGAGAAACCCGAAAGGGCACCGCGCGGCTGGGTTGGGTTGCAAATCAAGCGTGTGAAAGGGTTGCCTTTTGCAGAGCCGGACAGGCGCGGAAGGAGCGTTCCTGCCTTTGTCATTGATAAAAGGGCTTGCGGGGGAAGCGGGGGCGGCCCTTACAGACACCAGGAATTGCTGGCTACACGGGCCTTGTGCTTGACACCCATGGTCTAAAGTCTCAGGAGGGTAGATGTGTTACCCATAACACTGTTTCGTGTTCGGTGTGCACCCACAAAAAGACTTAAGTTGTCACCTTTTGAGCTCCTGTATGGGAGGCCGCCCTCCTTTGTTCAGGATATTCCAACTGACCTCAAACAAATAGGAGACCATGTGACACAGGGACAAGTGCAATCTCTCCCGTGTTTTTGTCTCTCTCCCGTGTTTGTTTGTTTGTTTTTTGTTTTTTTTATCTTAACAGGTGGGCCCTCAAGCACACGCCGTGCAGCATTGCCAAGCCGATTCATCAGCTCCAGGCTGGCATAGCGTATGGGTGAAAGAGTGGAAACGTGATCCACTTGCACCAAAGTGGCGTGGACCTTACACCGTCTTGCTCTCTACTCCAACAGCGGTGAAGGTAGCTGAGGTGACCCCCTGGATTCATCACTCTCGTTTGAAGAGGTCTGAAGGCAGTTGGACGTGCAAAGGTGACCCTTCTAATCCTTTAAAACTAACTCTCTCCAAAAACCCCTGTATCTAGCCCTACCGGGAACGGGCTAGGTCACGGGCAACATTTGACGACCGGCCTGCTGCAGCCACAACCTGGAAGCTGGCTAACCTGCGCACGCCTGAAGCTTGAGGAGCGTCTAAACCAGCGATTGTGAACGGAAAGATTCTCTAATACAATTGATTGACTGCCCCCCTTTGTGGAACAATTATCAGAGATATTACTCATTGGGGATCCTCGGGATATATGTTTTGGTCTTGGTGGTTCCCCATTTCTGTCACTGGGGGAATTATATTGGGGCTAATAATTATTTGCTATCACAATAAGGTAATCTTTTGTGGAAGGAATGCATATACTAGACATCAACATGATTTTATTATTAATCCTGATCCCTTGGGAAGGGGAAGGGTCCTTGAATCTGACCAAATTGGCTAAATATGGATTCAGCCATGACCACAATATGTGGGTAGGTTTAGCTGAAATGGTAGCCAATGTTGCAAATAGGACCAATTGCCTTGTTTGCTCTCTTGGACCAGATGATTCAGAGGGAGGTATGCCCTTATTACCGATACCATTAGATCGGTAATAAGCGAAATGCCACACCAAACAGAAATACAGAATTTCCCCGGATGGAACTCAACTAAACCATTACGAGTTATACCTGTACAAGGGGAATTCTGTGTACATAAATCATCAGATGCAGCTGATTCTACCATGATAGGCTCTTCTCATTGTCACTATACTTGGGATTATGTTAAGAATAGTCAAACCTGGGCAAACGGTACTACTACCTATCGAACTCGGAATACCTTGTCCTGTGCACCTCCTTTTATTCATGCATGGAAAGTGGTATGGAACATAACTGTGACAGAAAAAGGCAATCTAACATACTGCACTGTGAACTCTCTACCCCTTTTGATATTTCGCCTTCTGTACTCCACGTACCAAAAACCTCAGACCCGATGGTTGTGGTGAATATGTGGAGAATGGGCATACAAGAAACTCCCTTCCAAATGGAGTGGGACTTGTTTCTTGGGTTGGGTATTACCACCAATGTGGATTATGCCCACCAGTTCGGCCAAGCGTACACGAAGGAATGCTGATATTTCTCATATAGCAGGAGGAAGTACCCAAAGTTGGAGCGGTACTGATGATTGGCCGCCAGAGCGCATTATAGCCTATTATGATCCTGCCTCCTGGAATCCTGGTGAGCTCATACAAGGGGCACGGGATCCTATTTATAATCTAAACAGAATAATTCGATTGCAAGCAGTAATGGAACTTGTAACCAATGCAACGGCCCAGAGTTTGAGACTTATTGCACAACAGTTGGATGAAAGTAGAGCCGCCATTTTGCAGCTGAAAATGGGAATGGATTATGTACTTGCCAGGCAGGGAGGCCTATGTGGAGTCTTGAACTTGACAGGGAATGCCTGTTGCTTTAACATTTTTGATAATGGTGAGGCAATGTCACAGGACTCAAAGGGATATTATTGTCTTGCTTGTTTTTCTTGACAGTAGTAGTATTGGTTTTATGTATGATGCCATGTATCATTTCATGTTTTAGAAGTACAATTAGCAAGATGGTTTCAAATGAAACTTTACCTCATATCATGGCCCTATACAGAGCCTTACCTCAGGAATATGATGAAAATCAAGCTATCAAGGACGCTTGGTAGGCAAGGTCCTTGAGCTTGAAAGGGGGGAATGTGGCATCTGAATATAGACTGTATTTTTAATCAAGGCTTATATTGGCTTATATTTTGATCGATTCCTAAATTCACCAATGTTTCATGCCAGGCAGAGAAAAGGCCTTGACAATTCCTCCTTGGCAATTCCTCCTAGACAAGGGGCCCCTTTGATTTATAGCAGAAGACAATTCTTAAAGTCGTAAACAGGGAATTACAGGTCAAGAGTAAGGTTACATAGACCCAACATAATTAAGAGTCGGTAAATAGTAAAATAAAACCGTTAAATTTGAGCCACAGGACAGAAGGTCAAGAGCAAAGGAAGAGAAAACAACTGGCTGGAGAAGGAGGGGAGTGTAAACAGGGGAAGAGACTTTTTCCTTCACTTTTTATTTTGAGGCTGTAAACTGTTCCTTCCTTTTACTTTGAGGAGATTTATCCTTCTAAAAAGCTATATATGTTATGTATGAAATATGCTGGCTTAAATGTAATTATGCAAAGGATCTAGAAAGAAAGAAATGCTAAATTCTTATTTCATAGAGTCATATTGCTGTGAGACCAGAGGGGCAAAACGAGCCCAGCTCCCCTGCAAGACAGAAAGACGCCAGCAAGCACTCATGACAAATGGCTGTCAGGCATTTTGTTTAGAAATTCTCAAATGAAGGAGATCTTTCAATGTTGATGTGAACTCAATATCCTTGACATATGTTTAAGATAAAAATTTAAGATTAAACATTTGTTTTAGAAGGCAATAGGGCAATAGGGCAAGAGGTGAGCTGGTAATTAAGATTCCATGTAAGATATATTATTACTTATATGTCATATAGGATAGCTCTTTGTCTCCCTTATAAGGGCAAGGAACTGGGTGTACCTTTTGGGGGTGTATCTATTGTGATTGGTTATAACAAACAGCCAATAGGAATTTCAACCAGGCTGATTGGACAGAGGCAGCCACAGGAGGAGCAAAGGGGGCTGGATTAAGGGAATATAAGTGCTGGCCAGGATGGCAAGAGGCCAGGCCAGAGCTTGGTAACCATGTACCACTGTGCCTCTTTATTTGTCTGACAAATAAATTACTATTTTAATTTCTCTATTGCTGCGTTGAATATTTCATTCCAGCTAAGCGTTAACCACAAGCAGGGTGCTACAGGAGCTCCCCACTTTAGGCTTTATCTCACAAACAGAGACCGTTCTTGTTTTCTCCTTTCCTCCACCTGGGAAATGGATGCAGGGAGTGCCTTGGCTCCAGGCAAAAGGCGCATGATCACATTGGGCGCTGTGTTGATCTGCCGCAGACCTGCTTCCCCAAAGCCAAACAATGTTCAGCCAAGCCCAGAAATTATTGACAGCTGGAGCAGAAGGTGTGGCAATTCCTTGGCTGGTAGCACTCTTTTCCCTTCCTGCCCTCCCCCTGCCACAAATATATGGCACATTTTGATCTCTTGGTGGAGAGGGAACAGTCTGAACCAGCCTGCCTTAATCTGCTGCTCTCCAGCTGCGAAAAACACCCTGCCTGGAGAGCTGCTGCCAGTCAGTGCATACAAGACTGAGTTAGATGCACCAGTGCTCTCTGACTCTATAAAGCAGTTTCCACTGTTCCTTTTAGGGTCCATAAGAGTCTTTTTTTAATATTATGTGTGATAGGAATTTTGAGGTGTTAGATATATGTTAAATGTTCATAAGTGTACCAACCAAGCACGTACATAGATCAGCACAGGAAGAACGACCTGGAACCATTTTGATTTTCAAACTGTCCCAAACTGACCAAATGTTTTCTCTGCAAGGTCAAAGGAAAATGGAAAAGCCTCCCCATTGTCTTTTCCTACACAAATCCTGTCTTAAGGGGATGTCTGTGTTTGAATAGGGTGTGAGCCTGTGACCTGGTTCAGAAACTAAGTATTTATCACTACAAAAGACTGGCCAGGCTCCCCAGGCAATCCAATCAAGTAACCTGCCAAACAGGAGATAAACAACAACAGGAGAAAAACAACATTCAAATTTCTGTTTAGACCGCCTTTTCTGTGATGTAGGTATGTGAGGGGTGGTCTTAGGTTACACCCCTTCTGTGATGTATGTATGATGTTTCTGGGGGTGGTCTTGATCTACAGGGTGGCAATTTCAAAAGTCTTTATAAGACCTTGCGTGCCATTTTTCTGGGTCCCTCCTCCTCTCCTGCAGGTGAGGGGAGCACCCTGTTGCAACAGATCAATAAAGATCAAGCTTACTAGCTGCTTTGCTTCTCAATATTCTCTGGTTGGCCTCTGTTATTCTCTCCTACCAATAGGGAACCTATGTAAGGACTCTATATGGGCTCTTGGATACACCATAAGGGAAAAGGGCAATTTTTGTTTATGGCCAAAACTTGTCGAGCCTTTGCACCACCTTTGTCATCAGAGAGTCAGAGGCCGTGGCTGGGCTATCATGCGTTTGTTACAAAAACACAAACCTTGGAGATAAAAGAGAAGGAAAATAGCAGCAGACCAAGGTCATCCGAGGAGGCAAACGGTTGGAAGAGCCAGAAATAGCAGCCTTTCGCCATCCAAGGTCTTGTGCTTTAACCACAAGACCCAACCTCTGAAGACTTTTAGCGCTGGCTTTTAGAGAGATGTTCTCCTATTCAGAATGAAGTCATCTCTTCCCCTGACGATGAGAGGGAAGATCTGTCAGCTGGGTGTGGATGCAGTATCTAGCTAGCAGCTTCCCAATCTGCTCACATCATCAGCAGGTGGTGCTTTATGGTTCAGTAGTAGAATCGTCACCACCACGAAAGCAACAAGGCTCCCTGCATCACAAAACTTTCTAAATTTCAACTGGGGGGAAAGGGAAAGGAGCGATGGGCCTCCGTTTTTAAGAATTAAGGGGAATGAGAATGTGCATATCTGCAATTCTAGTGGTTAAGGGCGTCTTGGACTAAATACTTGCAAAGTCTCCAGTGCCCAATTTGGTTCTCAGTGCTGTATATTTAATTTATTTGCTTTTTATTTCGTAAAACTGATACACCACTCGATTGCAAAACCTCAAAGCAGTTTACAAAGGGACCGCCCCCCAAAACAAAACTTCAAAGAGGTTTACAAAAAAAAAAAACCAATAAAATTTTCAATGAGTATAATAAGCAATAATTTAAGACTCATTTGAGTTGGCTGTTCTGTTCAGAGGTGGAACAGCAGCTAGGAGGTCATTGCTTTGGAGTTCTCTATGGTACAGCCACATTACGAATGCTATTTGTAATAGGAGCACTACTGCAATTTTTTTTTGGGGGGGACTGTTTATGGACCCACAAATGGGCTTAAATGACATGGGGGAGACAGAGGTTTGGGGCTCAGAGCCACGTGAGGTTGGGCCTTCTACGCTGGAAGGGCAGCCCTCCTGATACTGAATTATGTAAGTATCAGGAAATCCTCCAGGTACTTTCCAGGGATGAAGGGCAGGGCGCTTTATCTGTCAATTTGATGGAATGTGGATACACCCAGCACCTTCTCAATTATTTGTGACAGCTGTCCTATTGCATGTTGCTTGAACTGCAATTCTTCCGTTTGCTTTCTCCCAGGTTTCAGGAATGAAAAGTTGTTCCTGGAACCTGGGAGAAAGCAAAAGTATTGCAGCCCAAGCAACATGTGATTTTCAGCCCCTCCCTGCTTTGTTGGCCTTGTGTAATGGTGGTACCCCTGGACAAAAACTGTCCAAACTTTTTCTGAGATGCACTCAATTCCCTAGGAGTTAGATGTGTCTGTTTCCCTGCTGGAGTTACTTTGATTTCAACCAGGGCTGGGGAACCACTTTTGCCCAGCTGGATAGATCAAAATGCACCCACTCTTCCTCAGGACACTTTTGACAGATGGTCACATCGGTCCACTTTTAAATCACCTGCTTTCATGGAATGCCAATTTTTTTAGTTGTATCTTTCTCTCTGAATGAAGGGACGCGGGTGACGCTGTGGGTAAAACCTCAGCGCCTAGGACTTGCCGATCGTATGGTCGGCGGTTCGAATCCCTGCAGCGGGGTGAGCTCCCGTCGTTCAGTCCCAACTCCTGCCAACCTAGCAGTTCGAAAGCACCCCTAAGTGCAAGTAGATAAATAGGTACCGCTTTATAGCGGGAAGGTAAACGGCGTTTCCGTGTGCTGCGCTGGTGCTGACTCGCCAGAGCAGCTTCGTCACGCTGGCCACGTGACCCGGAAGTGTCTCCGGACAACGCTGGCCCCCGGCCTCTTAAGCGAGATGGGCGCGCAACTCCAGAGTCGGACACGACTGGCCCATACGGGCAGGGGTACCTTTACCTTTACTTCTCTCTGAATAGTACCATTTGACTTAAAATTCCTTTGCAAAACCTGTATCTGAAAAGTGTTTCCATCTTGTACTAGAAGGAAAAAACTGGTGTTCTGATAGTCAAACGGAGAATATAACTAGGTATAGATCTGGTGTAGTTTGATAGTGGTATACATAGAATCATAGAATTGTAGAGTTGGCAGGGATCCCCCCCAAGGTTAATCTAGTCCAATCCTCTGCAATGCAGGAATCAAAGCTAAAGTATCGCTCGCAGATGCCCATCCAACCTGAGTTTAAAAACCTCCCAGGAGAGGGAGTCTGTTCCACTGCCAAACAGCTCTTGCTGTCAAAAAGTTATTCCTAATGTTTAGTTGGAATCTCCTTTCCTGTCATTTGAATCCATTGCTTCAGGTCCTACCATCTGGAGCAGCAGAAATCAAGTTTGCTCCATCTTCCATGTGACAGCCCCTTCAGATTGTCTTAAGATGGCTACCATATTTCCTCTCAGTCTCCTCTCTCGCAGGCTAAACATACCCAGCTTCCTCAACAAGTCCTCATAAGGCTGGGCTTCCAGACCCTTGACCCTATTGGTCTCCCTCCTCCACATAATGATGAGTTTGGCTTTTTTCTTCAGCAACTACATTTGGAAGTGATTGCCCATCTTCTTTTAGATGTGATTTCCTATTTGCCTTTTAGGCGCACATGGATTTCAAGCCTGAGTTTCTGAACTAAATCCTTACCGGAGCTGCAGGAAGGATATATACCTCCAGGAACTCTGGTAGCTGAGGTTTGTTTACAGGACAAAAAATAGCTTGAACTCCACCTCTATGTCACAGGCCTGTGCCAAAAATATGCCAGTCTGCCAGAATATGCTCACGGCCCACACTATGCCCTGACGTGCTTTTCTGGCAATTTCCATCTGGAAAAGGCAAGCAGCAATCTGCAGGCAGACATGGGCACACCCAGAATCTCATTGCAGCTGTGTTGATTCTGTGTGAGAGAGACATAACATATTATCTAATGTGGGAATTTTCCTAACCTGGTGCCCTTCTGGACTACAATTCCCAGGGCTGATGGGATCTTCTGTACCATCCTTCTGTAACCAGCTGTTTTGCACTCCCGTCTCTCTTCAGCTTCAGGAATGGGGAGCACGGATTGTTGCTGGATTGGAACTCCTTTTTGTCCCAGCCAGCACAGGGATGATGGGGGCCCAACATCTGGAGGGACAGATGCCCCACTCCTGGTTGTAATTTATACATTACACTTTCCCAGCCCTACCACGAGATGCCAGGGATTGTAAACCATATTGAACATTACGTTTGGAAAGGCAGTAAATAAAATGTGATATTTATTTTGAAGATGAATGCTCTGCCTCAGGCTGTCCTCAGGCTTGCAGGATCTATTTCTATGGGGCGTATTTTTTGCCCCATAGGGCGCACCGCCCTATAGGACGCACCTAGTTTTTTTTTGGGGGGGGGGAATAAAGAAAAAAAAATTATTTCCCCCCCAGGCGCGGGGCTGGTGCGGGGGAAGCCTGAGCTTCCCCAGACCCCAGCCCTGAGAACAGCCTGCTATCCGCAAGCCTAGGGAGCCTGGCAGGAGGTTGCGCCGGTCTACCCAGGCTTGCGCAGAGCTGCGCGAAGCCCGGGACTGCAGGCAGCTCTGCGCAACCCTCGGGAGATCGGCGCGAAGTCGCACCGGTCTCTGAAGGGTTGCGCAGAGCTTCCTGAAGCCTGGAGAGCGAGAGGGGTTGGTGCGCACCGACCTCTCTCGCTCTCCAGGCTTCAGCGAAAGCCTGCATTCGCCCCATCGGAAGCACACACACATTTCACCTTCATTTTTGGAGGGGAAAAAGTGTGTCCTATAGGGCGAAAAATACGGTACTTTGTTGTTTTTTTACTAGAACTCTATGTGATCGACTGACTGTAGCCTGGTGCAGAAGACATATGCTTAATATTATCAAATTCTCAGGCTAGGAATTTGTTTTGAGCATCAGAACAAATGGAGGCTTACGCACACGCACACTCGCACTCGCACACACACAAAGAACAACAACAACCCATTGCTGCTGGTTACTGCAATATTTCTTAATGTTGGAAGTAACATTTAGGGCGTTGGTATTGTTTTGCAGTTGCTTTTGTGAAACTAGCAGGTCTCCAGATATTATTGACCTGCAACTCTTATCAGCGCTCACCACTGGATTGGGGAAAAATGTTAAATATTAGCACACAGTTAGTTCTACCTATGGTGGGTTCTGTGGTCACACCCTGGTAACAATACCCTGTTCGCTGTTTTAGCCACAGGGCGCAGGTGTAGGAGCCAGAGTCTGTCTTGGGCAGCAGACAAGGGAACTAATCAATGAAGTGGTGGAGCAAGAGAGGAAGGAAAATGCACTTGGGTGATGAGGAAACCTCAAAGTGGGTGCTAATTAAGAGGTGGGGAGATGATGGCAGGGTGGGCACCAGAAGAACCTGGCTGCAACCTCTTGGGCTTACTGATCGGAAGGTCGGTGAGTGAGCTCCCATTACTCTGTCCCAGCTCCTGCCAACCTAGCAGTTCGAAAGCACACCAGTGCAAGTAGATAAATAGGTACCACTGCAGCGGGACGGTAAAACGGCATTTCCGTGCACTCTGGTTTCCATCACGGTGTTCCGTTGCGTCAAGAAGCGGTTTAGTCATGCTGGCCACATGACCCGAAAAGCTGAAAGCAAGATGAGCGCTGCAACCCCATACAGTGGTAACTCGGGTTACATACGCTTCAGGTTACATATGCTTCAGGTTACAGACTCTGCTAACCCAGAAATAGTGCTTCAGATTAAGAACTTTGCTTCAGGATAAGAACAGAAATTGTGCTCCAGCGGTGTGGTGCCAGCAGGAGGCCCCATTAGCTAAAGTGGTGCTTCAGGTTAAGAACAGTTTCAGGTTAAGAACGGACCTCCGGAACGAATTAAGTACTTAACCGGAGGTACCACTGTAGTTGCCTTTGACTGGACTTAACTGTCCAGGGGTCCTTTACCTATTTTTTTTACCATGCCCAAGGGGGTGACAAGTCCAATGGTCTGTGTCCACAGTGGCCAGGAACAGCAGCAGCCCACTTCCCGCCAGTGGTTCCTGGCAAATAGCATTCAGAAGCCTCTTGCCTCCCAAATGGCTAAGTCCTCTGTTCACACTGCGGCCAGCCAGGTGCTCCCAAGGAGTAGCCAGGTGCGTGTCCTCATCTGCTTGCTTTGGCTCGCTGGCGGGGCGTCCTCGCCCTCTCCTGCGTGCAGGTCAGCAGAGCTCAGGCGGGTAGACTGCGTCGGAGGCGGGAAGCTCCACGTGGCGCGCGTCTTCCTCGCCTTCCCGACTTAGGACCCTGCAAGCGCCTCGGGACCAGCGGAGGAGGCGGCTCCGGGAGGCGGAGCTGAGCTCCTTCAAAGGCCCGGCTTGTTTACGCCGCAAAAGCTCCGCCGAAGCAGCAGAAGGCAGCGGCCGCAGCAACAACCCAGGCAGCCGATCCGCATCACAGCGCCTCCTCCTCTTCTTCGTCTCCAGGCCGCCGTTCCTCATGGCGTCTCGGTGGGCGATTCTCCTGCTCCTGCAGCCGCTGCTCTTGGGCTTCGGCTCGGCTACGGAAGGTGAGCGGCGCTGGCCGGTCCTAGCCCCGTGCCTCTTTCGCCCGCCCGCCCGCCTGCCTGCCTTTGCAGCGGGGCGGTCTTGCTCGTTCTCCTTACGAGAGCAGCTCCGAGGGGGGCTCCGGTTCCACCTGCGATCGACGCCCGCGAGGAGCCCCCGACCCCCCTCCTTCCCGCGAGTTCCCCCCGTTCACACGTGCAAGCTCCCCTTCCCCCCACGTGTCGAGTCTGCACGTGTGAAGGCAGCTCGCACCAGTCTGCTGCGAGCGGTGCAGCTGAACCCTTGCAGGGAAACTCCGCGGTGCCTGCTGCCGGACCCCACGCTGGCTTACTCGGGAGCAAGCCTCCATGGGCGCAACAGGGGCTCTGCGGAAGAGAGACTGAGGCGGGGCAGGCGCACTCTGCACGTGCTCAGATGCACACCCGGAGGTGGGGGGCAAGGGCGCACCCTCGCTGACTAGTGCACGCATATAAGCGTCTGTGATGGGGGCGCTCGATCCTTAGTGCGCATGCTCCCTCTTCTCCTGCCTCAGGCAGAGAAGGGAGGGCGGTGACGTATCTCTTTAATTCCGCTCCGCCGGCTCCTCCCTCTACCCCCCTCGCTATTGGTCCATGTTGTCTCCAGGCCTTGAGCTCGTTTCCTATTGGTCGCTGCCTTGGGGTGATGTCATCCTTCAGCCGCAGAGACCTTGCGGGGTAAACAACCCAGCCACCCCCTTTCGGGGAGAACAGGCTTAGCCACGCCTTCCTGCACGTGGGAGCCCCTTTTGACCCTGGGAGGGGGCGTGGCCCCGAGGCCCCTCCCCCTACTGCTGGAGGGCATGTTCTGTATCTCCATGGGGGGGGGGAGTTTCCAACCTGAAATGCGCAGGAGCTTCTCCCTGTTACTTTCTTGCGCATGCTTGCCTAGCTCAGCAAGGACTTTGCAAGCGGGGCTGCCAGCCAGTGAGCTGCCAGGCGGTGTGCGCTTAGCTGGGAGTAAATGCCATTTACCTGAATGGAGCTTACTTTTGAGTAGAGATACATGTAGTCTTGGGAGTCAAATTGAATCCCTCCCCCACTTTCTTTTTTTTCTTTCTCCTCCTGTGATGAGGCTGCATTTTAATGTTTTAATGTTGTATTTTAATCATGTTATTCATTCAACTTGTTTTTATTATTGCTTGTTAGCCGCCCTGAGCTCGGCCTTGGCTGGGGAGTGTAAATAAATAAAATTTATTATTATTAGTCTTAATGATTAAGATTAAGGTTTTAATCAGTGAATTAAACGTGCAAATGCATAAAACACCCTTTGTTCTCATAGGAGGCAGAGCGGTGTGCTAGCAGATGTCTGCTGCTCCCACTAGACATTTTCGCTGCTGGCTGAGGGAGGGGAAGCTTCTCAGGGTGGCGCTAGTTGCATCAAGCCAAACAGGGGTGATTTAGTCTAGCATCTTGTCCTCACAGTGGTCAACCAGATATGCACATTATCAGATATGAACAAGCAGGACCCAAGCACTTGCGACTGATATTTGGAGGCATTTATTGCCTTTGACTCTGGAACTCATGGCCACATGGCCGCTATGGCTGTTAACCCTTAATAGCCATATCTGCCAGGGATTTATCTACATTACCGGGCTTTAAAGACATCCAAGTTGGTGGCCATCGGTACTTCTTTGTGGGTGCAAATTGCAGGAACTGGTTTTTGTTTTCAATACTGTATTTTAATTGTTGATACCTGCCCTGAGACCTTGGGGTGAAGGATGGGTGGTAATATTATTACAGTGGTACCTCGGTTTAAGTACTTAATTCGTTCCAGAGGTCTGTTCTTAACCTGAAACTGTTCTTAACCTGAAGCACCACTTTTGCTAATGGGGCCTCCAGCTGCTGCTGTGCCGCCAGAGTACGATTTTTGTTCTCATCCTGAAGCAAAATTCTTAACCCGAGGTACTATTTCTGGGTTAGCGGAGTCTGTAACCTGAAGCGTGTGTAACCCGAGGTACCACTGTATTAAAAATAATAATTCAAAACTATTTCATCATCAAAACTTTCATTGGCATTACATACAGACATCCGTAACATAACAGTACAGAGTTACCGCTTTCCCTGTGGCACAAAACATTTACCAAAAAAAAAAAAAAAAAAAAAGGAGAGGCAGAGCAGACTATTGTCACATCTCTAGGTCCCCAGGGAGATCAGTCCAACGTGTTTCAACAACAGAATACCAGATAAAGATATTTGCCACTACCTTGGTGAACTCCTAGGGACGCGGGTGGCGCTGTGGGTAAAACCTCAGTGCCTAGGGCTTGCTGATCAAAAGGTCGGCGGTTCGAATCCCCGCGGCGGGGTGCGCTCCCGCTGCTCGGTCCCAGCGCCTGCCAACCTAGCAGTTCGAAAGCACCCCTGGGTGCAAGTAGATAAATAGGGACCGCTTACTGGCGGGAAGGTAAAAGGCGTTCCGTGTGCTGCGCTGGCTCTCCAGATGCAGCTTTGTCACGCTGGCCACGTGACCCAGAAGTGTCTGCGGACAGCGCTCGCCCCCGGCCTCTTGAGTGAGATGGGCGCACCAACCCCAGAGTCTGTCAAGACTGGCCCGTACGGGGAGGGGTACCTTTACCTTTACCTTTACCTGGTGAACTCCTGGTCGTTCCCCAATAGTAGAAAGTGCATGACCTCCAACTCTGGTGTCCATTTGGGGATGCAGAGTTGCTTTAGGAATTGCTGGCGGAGATCAGCATATACTTTACATTTAAGAACCACATGAGTAAGAGTTTCCACCAGGTGGTCAACATCAAAACTATTTGGAAGGGTGTGTTTTCTGTTGGCAGCAAACAAGGCTGGACACTGTCTTTCCTTGCTTTAAAAAGAGCATCCATTCCTTGAGCACACATGGAAGAGGGTCAGATGTGGGCCAGGCTGTTCCATCTCCCTGATCTGCTGTTGCAATCCTTTTTTTAATATATATATTTATTAAGATTTTGGAAATTACAAAAAGAAAAAAGAAAGGTTAAACATACAAAGACAGAAACAAAAACAAAAACACTACATAAAACATTAAATTAACAAAACAAAACAAAAACAATTAAAAACACTTCCAATATTTTCGATCTTAACTTTCATACACTTGTTTCATTGACTTCCTCAACGCCTCCCTTTTTGTATTCCACTTCAATTAACTATTTCAGCAAGTCCTTTCCATCTTCATCTATCTTCTGTCTTATAGTTAATTTTAACATATTGTAACCTAGTTTTTTCCCTTTTAATGCATTAACAATCTATCTGTACCTAGTTCCTTCTAACATTACTGCCAAAGCCATATAGCTTCATTCCACCTTTTTTCTAAAGCTCCTTAATTTCACAGTATTTCTGTAAATAATCTTTACATTTTTTCCAATCTTCTTCCACCGACTCTTCTCCCTGGTCTGCTGTTGCAATCCATGCCCCCCCCCCAATTTCTGCGTTGCTCCCAATTTAGTGTGGCAACTCTGACTATGCAGAACTGGACAGATTAACTGGGAAAATTAGATATCTTCGAGACCAAAAGTTCATCGAGGACTGGGGGAAATTTGTCGAATATCTGAAAAAACCCTGTGATGTGCAAACAACGCTAGTGGGGTTTCAAGAAGCTTTGTGAAAGTTGAGATATATTGTTAAAAAGAAATAGAAGTGGGAGGGAAGTTTAATGGCAATATAAACAGAAGAAATGCGTAACTGAGAGGTAAATATGGATGATTGTCAGAGAAGCTGAAGGAAGTCCAAATAGAACCAAATTTGTGGAAATTTCGATAAGATTGTTTATTTGTGTTGGAAAATTAATGAAGATTATTTTTTAAAAAAATTTAGTGTGGCAACTCTGGAACTCCCTGTCTATTGACACCAGACAAGCACCTTCACTGTAATCTTTAAGGAGCCTGCAAAACAGGTTTTTGTTTAGACAAGCCTACCCAGACACATAGCATATTAATGTATGTTTTAATCTGTTATTAGTTTATTGCTGGTTGTTTCTTTTGAACGTTTTAACGAGTTGCTTTTACTGATAATTCTATTGTTCTTTTTGTAAAGCACTTTAAGGTCTCTCTGTGTGTCTTACAAACAAGTGTCTGCATAAATTTTATGAAATAAATAAATGAGTGAAATAGCCATATGCTGGAGTCTTGAGTTCCAGCACTGGGGAAAAATACACCAGCACAAGAGATTTTAAAGCGGCCTGATGCAGGGCTGGTTCTTGGGGCACACATGCTCTTTTGAACGGCCCCTTCTTACTGTGAAATATTTTGATGCTGACAATCATTTTCCTGTCCCCTCCAGATGCAACCTCTGCCGTCTCCCTGGCTCTCACAGTCAAAACGGCAGCGACCGATCAGGTTTTCGAGCCTGCCAACAGCTTGCCATCCCGGAGCGAGGCGGCTGCAGTCCAGCCCGTTGTCGGGATCGGCCAGAGGGTCAAGATGAGATCGAACGAGAAGAAAGACTTGGGCACGTTGGGTAAGGACTAAAAGACTCCCTAGGAATGTCCTTGCAGCAGCTTTGTGTGTAGCCTGCTTCGTTTCAGAATTGCAACAACGAAAAGAGTTGGGAGTGGTTTAGTTCAGGCTTCCCCCAGTCTGGTGCCCCTAAAAGGTAAAGGTAAAGGGTTCAGTCGTGGCCGACTTCGGGGTTGCGGCGCTCATCTCGCTTTATTGGCCAAGGGAGCTGCTGTACAGCTTCCAGGTCATGTGGCCAGCATGACTAAGCCGCTTCTGGCAAACCAGAGCAGCACACGGAAATGCCGTTTACCTTCCCGCCGGAGCGGTACTTATTTATCTACTTGCACTTTGACGTGCTTTCGAACTACTAGGTTGGCAGGAGCAGGGACTGAGCAACAAGAGCTCACCCCATTGTGGGGATTCGAACCGCCGACCTTCTGATTGACAAGTCCTAGGCTCTGTGGTTTAACCCATAGCGCTACCTGCATCCCTTGTGCCACCTGGTGCCCCTACAGATGGATTAAAACCCCCTCCTAGAGGGGCACCAGATTAAGTAAAGCCAGGTTTCAAAGGAGGCTGTAAGAGCCTTTTGGCAGGGGAATGTTTTTAAACAGAGGTTAGATGGCCAATTCTCAAAGATTCTTTAGCTGTGATTGCAGTGGGCGGGACTAGATGACCCTCGGGGTCCCTTCCGACCTTACAGTTCTATGTTTCTGTGAGGCCAGACTCCACTACATCTGTTGGGTGGGTGGAGGAAATGGGTTCACTCAGCAGGAAGTGGGTAAGGTGTGAAGAGCTGGCATCCTGCGAGCTCTTTCTGTAAACAAGACAGCTGTTTCCTGGGGCAGGGTTCTGAGAATGTGAGCCATCGTTTTAAAGCCCTTTAAAAAGTCTTTTAAAGAGTTTTCTAGCTCAAGAGGGAAGTGTGTGTGCAGTACAGACCTACAGAAGGGCTAGTCATACAGCTTCACTCTGCATTCTGCCCTTTCTAGCTGTTTTTTTTTTTTTTTTTAGATGGGCCACCCTGCCATTTATATATTATATTCTACCTCACATTTTCCTTCAAGGAGCTGAAGGTGGTGCACGCGGTCCGGTCCGGTCCGCCCCCCCACCCCCCATTTTCTCCACGCAACAATCTTGTGAGGTTGGTTAGGCTTAGATGTAGTGACTGGCACCCCAGTGAGCTTCGTGGCTGAACATGGATTCGAACCCAGGTCTCCCAGCACTCTTAAGCACTACACCACACTGGCTCTCATTTTTTGGAATGCCTTGGGTGCAGAAAGGCCAAAAAAGTGTATGCATATGTTACTGCTTATTTATTTAAGTGTTCAAAACCTGCACTTTCTCAAATGTGTGCTAAGGCGGTTGATGCAGCGTGCAAAGTTATAATTGGCAAAAGCATCCGTTGTGTTGCTTTATGCTGCAGGGTTTGGGGGCAGACTGCAGCGGTGTGCTTAAAATGTGTTGCATATGTCCTCGTTTCTTCCCCCCACAGGCTATGTGCTGGGCCTTCTGATGATGGTGATCATCATTGCAATCGGAGCAGGCATTGTCGTGGGCTATGTCTATAAGAGGCAAGTGAAGGGCCTTTGCATTGATCGTTTGTATGTTGTTATCTTCTTCTTCTTTTGCATTTATTATACAGTGGTACCTCAGGTTACATACGCTTCAGGTTACAGACTCCGCTAACCCATAAATAGTGCTTCAGGTTAAGAACTTTGCTTCAGGATGAGAACAGAAATTGTGCTCCGGCAGCATGGCAGCAGCAGGAGGCCCCATTAGCTAAAGTGGTGCTTCAGGTTAAGAACAGTTTCAGGTTAAGAACGGACCTCTGGAATGAATTAAGTACTTAACCCGAGGTACCACTGTATATCCCTATTTTCCTCCAAGGAATTCTCTGTGGGGTACCCTTTAATCCTGTGAGGCTGAGGGAACACAGTGACTGGCCTAAGGTCACACCAATGAGCTTGGTGGCCCAGTGTAGATTTGAACCCTGGTCTCTCAGGTCCTAGTCCAACACTCTTAAACACTGCACCAACCACATCAGCTGTCCCTCATGTAAAACATTCTCAGCAGATCCCACCCTTTGGAACTCCCTGTCTATTGACACCAGTCCACTTTTCAACGCCTGCTAAAACATTTTTTGTTTGGGCAAAGCCTATCCAGGCATTTAGAACGTTGACATTTTTTTTAATGTGTTTTTTAGCTTATTGCTGATTTTAATTTTTAAAAAAATGTTTTAAATAGCTGTTTTTCATAGAATTGTGGAGTTGGCAGGGATCCTGCAAGGGTCATCTAGTCCAACCTCCAACGAAGGAGAGTCCACTACCTTCTGAAGCAGTCTGCTTAGATTCCGAAAGTTATTCCTACTGTTAGAATCTCCTTTCTTATAATTTGAACCCATTGGTTCAGGTCTTACCTTCTGGAGCAAGCTTGCTCGATTTCCCATGTGATGACCTTTAAATATTTGAAGCTGGCTACCGTATCCCTTCTCAGTCTCCTCTTTCCCTGGCTAAACATACCCAGCTCCTTCAAATGTTCTTCATAAGGCTTGGTTTCCTGACTCTTGATCATCTCAGTCGCCCTCCTTTGCACTGAAATTTTACTTTTACTGATAAATTTGTTTTCTTCTTTTTGTAAATTGCTTTGAGCTTTGTTTGCTTTTTTTGCAACCAAACAGTGTACAGTGGTACCTCAGGTTACATAGGCTTCAGGTTACAGACTCCGCTAACCCAGAAATAGTGCTTCAGGTTAAGAACTTTGCTTCAGGATGAGAACAGAAATCGTGCTCCGGCGGTGCGGCGGCAGCAGGAGGCCCCATTAGCTAAAGTGGTGCTTCAGGTTAAGAACAGTTTCAGGTTAAGTACGGACCTCTGGAACAAGTACTTAACCTGAGGTACCACTGTATAATTTTATGAAATAATAAAAGAGTGTGCATCAATTTGGAACCTGCACCACCACGTCGCCTGACACCCCCCTTCTCCCTCCCTCCCTCCCTCCCTCCCTCCCTCCCTCCCTCCCTCCCTCCCCAGGGGCAAAGATCTGAAGGAGCAACATGAGCAGAAGGTTTACGAGCGCGAAATGCAGCGGATCACTTTGCCGCTCTCGGCCTTCACCAACCAAGCCTGCGAACTGGTGGACGAGAACACGATAGAGGTGCAGACGAACCAGACCCCCGTGGAGGAAACGCACAATGGCGATGCCCCACTGATGGGTCAAGCGGGCACTCCTGGAGCCTGAGGAACATGGGTGGGGGGCACCCTAGGAGATGCCCTGCTTGCACCCACAACAGCTGAGACTCCTCTCTCTTCTCACCAATGTACGTGGGAGTTTCATTTGTATTTCTGGTTTTTTTTTTCTGTTCGGGGAGGAACAAGAAGCCTGGAAGAGTCTTGACGAGGCTCTGAAGACGTGCAAGGACTGGCTCACCCATGCTCATCCATTGTTGGGGTGTTTGGGTCCCAGCTGCATGAAACTGAATGCCACTGGACGGTCTGGTGTGGCCTGAGCCTCTTGCGAGGTCCAGCTCTTCCTTCTGCCCCCGATGGAGTGTGGGAAGAGAAAATGCAGCACCTGCCTCCTGCTGTATAGACTGCACAGTCTCCCTCCAGTCAGGAAGTACCTGTCTATATCGCCTCCTCTCGATCTTCTTCCACGGAGATGGCTTCCATCGCTCCTGGTGCCTGCAAATCTGTTACAGGTGGGGAGCTGTAGTGTAGGTGAGCTTGAAAAGCAAAAAGTATTTGAACATTTGAATGTATTCTTATTTTTTCCTAAAGTGGAAGGCTGCTGTCAGAAGTAGAATGGCCCTCCCATTTATTTAACAACCACAGAGTTTTCTTTATAGCTCGGTGCTTAAACTGCCTTTTCAAAAACAGTCAAGGAGGAGGAAGCTTCCCAAATAGGAGGGCTTTTTTTTTTAGGTGAGGGTGGGTGGGCGAGCCGGCCTGTCCCTAGTGAGCTCTCTGCAAAATATGTATCTTCTGTCTTACATACTCCAGGACTTCTAAGGCCAGGGACAGATTCTTACATGCTGGGAGTTTCAATTTACAGCCATCTTTCCCTTCGTGATCTTTGTTGAGCACAGCAAGACAGCTCAGGTATGTTTCCCTCTCCCCTTCCAGCACACTTTGGGGTTTAGCAGATATGGAGATGAAAGGGATCCCCAAAGGCATTCTGCAGAGGGAGGTTGTTTCCAGAAAGGCGACTTCAAGGCAACGCTAGGACCACAGGAGGAAAGAGGGCTCTTGTGCTCGAATCCTGCTGGCAGGTTTCCTACAGGCATCTGATTGGCCTCTTAAGAGGGCAGGATTCTGGGTGAGATGGGCCCCTGGCCTCATCCAGCAGGCTTCTCTTAACATTCTTAGATCTGCCCAGACGGTGCCGGCTCAAGCGCAGAAGCTCCTTCACCTCCATTTCAGAGCCAGCCAATGACTAAGTTGGCATTGGGGTTAGTAGTTCAGGGTTTTCATAGCGCTGGGCCAGTTCATCTGTAGCAGCTGTGCAAGCCAAGTGGTGGGGTGATTTATGCGGTGGCTTTGTCAGGAAGCATTTGAGGCAGACAACCAGGATCAAGGAAGTTCTCCTGCGATGCTCTTTGTTAGGCGTAAAGCACACATACTTCTGTTCCGCCAACAAATAACTCACTTTAGCCATACTGACTTCTTTTTTTAAAAAAAAAACAACCTTCACCACTCAAGGAAGGTAGACCAGCTGCTGAGAGTGAAGGTTTCTTGTACACTCCGGTTATGCAAGACAGAGATGGGAATTTTGTTTGTTTTTTTAAATAAAGACATTTCAATGCCTTTGAACACCATTTCTTTGTAAGTGTTTTTAAATACCTCATGAACTATGAAATAAAATAAAAAAGAACTGTTCAGGCTGTATTTGTGTTATTCTGTGGAATGGTCAAGTGTTGCAACTAGAAAACTACAGCTGCCTTATTTCTGAGTCAGATTGTTGATTCACCTAGGTCACCTGCACTGACTGGCAGCAAAGGTTCTCCCAATAGTCCCAAATTTTATCCACTTAAAAAGCAATATTCCACACCTTTTCATCTCTGGTATTCCTTAAAATGGGGAGGCTAGTGATGTGGTGAAATAGGTAGGTACACAACCCCCACCCCATCAGTTGAGGAAAAGTCTTGAACCCTTTCTCCTAATCTTCAAGGATGCGAGAAGGAAGCTCTGGCCCTCCAAAATTCCACAAGTCCCAACCAGCAGAGCCAATGGTGAGGGATGATGGGGATTGTAGTCCATTGACAGCCAGGACACAGGAGGTTCCCCATCCCTGCCTTACAAGAATGCAGATGGAAAGGGTAGCTTCACAAAGCAGAAAGGTGGCCACCCTTCCCAAAATGCACTGCAGCAGTTTGGTTCCTGCTGCTCCCCTTAATGTCTGTAAGAAAAACTTGGGGGAAAGTCCCCATGGCCTCCCCTGTGATGCCCACCTCCCCGCTTTGTCCCACCACCCTTTTTATATCCCACAGCTTATGGCACATCTGCAACAGCCCTCAGAACTGGGTTTCAAGACCAGCAACAGCAAACACTGCTTTCATCCAAAACTGGCCACATTTTGAAGATGTTGGCTGTCCCTTTTAGCACAGAAGCCACTTTTGTTTCCATAGGATAAAGTTTATTGCTTTTAATTTAGTCAAAACCGTTCTGGTGTGCAATCAACAAGAGTCCAGAATCTCTTGAACACGTGATCCAAGTTTATCCTCTCTTTGCCCCTGTTTATAGAGGGGGACCCACATTTATTAAAAGAGGAAGGAGGGAGCGGAATCTTTATTGAAACGCCCTGGGCCTGGAGACCACCGCTGGGGTGGGGCTCAGAAGGCCCAGTGGCTCTTAACCCTTGGAGGATTAAGCCGGATAACTGGAGTTTAAAATGGCTTGGCTAGTAGGGACCTCATGTCTTTTTGGCTGCTCTAAGTGGGAAAGTGGGCTGCTTGAGGTCCAGATCCATGGTGCAATCTTAGGGGAGAGGACCAAAAGCCACGACGACTGCACGCCCGTCCCAAATTCATGCTAGGTTGGGTTGGGTTTCCCAAGGAAAGTGACTTTGCTGAGGCCCACCAAGAACAGGGGAAAGATCTGGCCAAGTGAAACCATGTAGTGTGTGCACCATCTTCACCAGAGAAGACAGAAGCTAGGAATGGTTCCCTTTCCATTCTTGGTATATCCTGGAAGAGTGTGTGTGTGTACAGGCCAGAACCAGTGGTGTCTTAGTTCTAAGGGAAAGAGAAGCCTGAAATGGAGGACAGAGGTAGGTGACTTAATCATGTTACAACGAGGCCTTCAGACTATCAGACCCAAATAAGAAAGTGGTCTCATTCCCTGTCAGCTGCAATTAAGTGGTGAATTGGGAAGTAGCTGTTGCTCAAACCCAGCTGTTCCACACCAAGAAACCCCCACAGTGTGAGGCCACTGAGCCCCAAACTAGGACAGTCTCACCCTTTCTGTTCCCACCGCAAAGTGGCTCAAACAGCCTAGAGCAGCTTGCTACTCTGGAGCAACCCTTTGTGCTCACTGGAGGTTGTTCTTCCCCTTCTGACATGGGGGGGTTGGTGGAAGCCCAGTTCGCAAGTTGGCTGTGTAGTGTTTTTGAACGTTTGCTTGGAGGCATTTGTAGAGATGAGGAAGAGAAGGGGGATCCTTTGCCGGAGAGAGGCTGTCTTTGAGCTGCTCCTGAAGAACTTCCCAACTCCAAGAGGAGTGGGGAAGGCAAACGCACTCCCTCTGCCTGCAAGTAACCTCTGCTGACTCTTCCATGCCTTTTCCAACAGCAGACAAGGCACCCAGGTTGGGGGCAGCCCAGCCTGCCCCTCCCAGGCAAATGTCCCAGGCTCAGGAACCTTTATAAACGCTTGCAGTCTTTTCGAGGCCCAAGGCACCACTGTGATAAAGAGATCTGCAAACAGGGCCTCACAATTTTGTTTCCAAAAGCTAGAGAGTGTCAGTACTAAAAGTCACAAGCAGGACAGGATTCTGCTTCCAGAACATGTCACAAATCCACAGGAGGAAGGTAGTCCAAGGTGAGGCGACGGAAGGCAAATGGGTGCCTTGTTAATGTCCTGTGAGGATTCGGAACATCAGCACTCTCTCTCATGCTCCTGCTACCCCACTCCCTCCCCACAGGCAATTTATGGAAAGTGTGCACAGGTCTTGAGGATTAGGTGAGGTTTTCAGGTAGCTTATCCCGAATCAGCCCATGCTGCATGCTGACGTTGTGATCCAGCAATTCCAGTTCTGACGGAAGAGGGATTCCCAGCTCTCCCAGGTACAAGGAAAGGGCTTCAAAAGAATCCTCCAGTTTGGAAAACGGGGGCCTAGGGAGAGAGGAGGAAAGGCAGTAAGTTAATGCTGTCTCTCTACAGATCAGGTCACCTATGGAGAGCAGGAATTTCCTCCAGGCGACCAGAAAGAGATGTTTAAAAGCAGCACACAAGTGACTGAAGCAGGTGTGCTAGGAAGGACTGTGGTTCAGGGAACTCCCACCAGGCCAACCACAATGGAATAAGACAAAAGAGTTTGTGCTGGCTGGGACCAATGGAAATTGTAGTCAAAGACTTCAGGTGATAGGAGGCTGATGGAGAGACTTCTGAACACCCCCAGTCTATTGTGGCATTTTAGGCTGCTCCCCTTCTTCCATCCCCTGTGTTGAGGCTCCAAGAAGGAAGGCCTTTCACATGCCCAGGGTGGTGAAGCCTGGTCTGCCTTGCACACAGGAAACAAGAGCTTGTTCCAGCCCTGGAGGGTGCAGTTTCCTTTGGTTCCTGCTTCACGCTCACTTGACACAAATAGTTCTTTTTAACAGCAAACCGCACTGGCAGGAAAAATAACACTTTAAAAGAAAAAGGGAGAGAGCAAAGTCAAAACAAAGGAAGTGCTCTGTCCTCCGTGAGGGTGGCCTGCATGCAAATATGCCCCTCCCTCAAGCAGAATGCCAGGAAGAGACTCCATCAGCCTCCAGCAACCTGATGCCCTTCGGTCGTTTCTGGACCACAGAACCTATCAGCCCCAGGCAGAATAGCACCCTCCAAAACATCTGGAGGGAAGCAGGCTGGCACCAGACCAAAAAGAAGCAGGAAGGTACAGAGCCAAGATCTCCCTTCATCCTGCTTTGATCCCTCCAGAGGCCTCACCTGCTCTCTGGCTCTAGCCTGCAGCAGATGGCTGCCAGGGGGAAGAAGGCCGGAGGGCAGTCAGTGGGAACAAACTTCTCCCAGAAGAGCTTCACGTTGAGGCCAAAATCCAGAGTGCGGGGGAGGCAATCTGGATCGGCATACACTTGTCCGATGATCTGAAACAGAGAAAGGAGCCGTCAACATCACGGAAAGCAGGACTCGGCTGTGTGCTGGCGCCACCACCTGGTTGCTGCAGGTGATAGGAAGGAGGAACTGAACCAGATCCCAGGAGGGAAGCCTGGACAGGAACAGGCCCTTAGGAGCATTTGCATGTGAGAGGAGAAAGCAAGAAGGGAGGGAAGGGCGGGCCATGGTAGAACATCTGGACTTTCAAGCAGAAGGTCCCAAGTTCAGTCTCCAGTGGCATCTCCAAGTACGGCTGGGAGAGACTCCCTGCCTGAAATCCTGGAAAGCTGCTGCCAGTCAGAGTAGGCAGTACTGAGCCAGATGGACCAATGGTCTGAGTCAGCAGAAGGCAGCTTCCCATGTTCCCAATGGGGAAAGCGGAAGGGGTGTTTATTAATGCAACACGTTTCGGAGAAAAGATTGTACACTTAGATTAGCAGACGAAAAGCAGAGGCAGCACATTTAAAGGCTGAATCTTTATTTTTCCAAGTTTCTCTGGCTAAGGACCAGGTGAGTAATAATAACAATAATAATAATAATTTATTATATATACCCCGCCCATCTGGCTGAGTTTCCCCAGCCACTCTGGGCGGTTCCCAATTGAGTGTTAAAAACAATACAGCATTAAATATTAAAAACTTCCCTAAACGGGGCTGCCTTCAGATGTCTTATAGGATAGCTGCTTATTTCCTTCACATCTGAAGGGAGGGTGTTCCACAGGGCGGGCGCCACTACCGAGAAGGCCCTCTGTCTGGTTCCCTGTAACCTCACTTCTCACAATGAGGGAACTGCCAGAAGGCCCTTGGTGCTGGATCTCAGTGTCCGGGCTGAACAATGGGGGTGGAGATGCTCCTTCAGGTATACAGGACCGAGGCCGTTTAGGGCTTTAAAGGTCAGCACCAACACTTTGAATTGTGCTCTGAAACCCTAACATGCAGAGAAGCTTTGAGGATCCTGGTGGCCAGACAGGAAGCTCAGGTACCATTTATTCATTCCTTACATTTCTATACCACCCTTCATCTGAGGATCACAGGGCGGTTTATAATATAAAAACACAAAAATACATACCATAGTAACAAACAAACACAAACAAGAACACCCCCCCCAACAGTATTTATTTTATTAAGGAGCATGGCAACTTCTCACTTCTGAAGTGGCCCAGGTTTACCTCGCATAGCACAATCCCAAAGGAAAAGATGTCCACTGTCTCATCATAGCTCTGCCCTGGAAGAAAAGAAAAAAGGGAGAGTGGCTTTATTTTAATAAAATGGAGAAAGCACTGAGTGCGATCGACAGAACTGGTGGACCAAGAGTTCGCTAAGTCCCCTCAGGCAGTAGAACCAGAGTTTCCTGCCACACAGTCTATTTTTTATTGTCTCAGTGATTACATATGATTCCTGCATGCCTAACTCAGGGCATCATTCCTGGCATTTCCCCTGCTTGGGAGCAAAGTTCAGGGCAAGAGATGGCACCTTGCCCAACGCCATTCTGTTAAGTATCATGGCTGTGGAGGGGACACTGTCAGACTTTCAGAGAGGACAGGTCTACAGAAATTCCTGCAAATCCAGCAGCTGGGGAAGGACCATGATGGCTCAGTGGCAGAGCACCTGTTTGGAATTCAGAAGGCCCTGGGATCAATCCCCAATGGCATCTCCTGGTAGGGCTGGGGAAGACTTCCTACCTGAAACCTTGGAAAGCCACTGCTAGTCAGTGTGGACAATATGGAGCTGGATAGACCGATGCTCTGACTCTGTATAAGGCAGCTTCTTATGTTCTTTGTTTGGGAAGGGCTAGAGCTCAGGGGTAAAGCACCTGCTTTGCATGCAGAAGGTCTCAGGTTCAACCTCCAGCTTCTTCAGGTAGGGCTCAGAGAGACTCCCTGACGGAATCCCTTAAGAGTTGCTGCTGCAAGCCAGAGTAGGCCATGCTGATGTAGATAGACCAAGCTCATGGTATAAGGCTGACCCGGCTTAAGACAGCTCCTTCGGCACTCTATTTGGGGACTTCCCTGGCTTTTTTCTGGCCCACGTAGGACCAGTCTGGATAGTTGGCCTTGGTGAAGATTTGACGTTTTCATCCCCAAAAAGTTTTTGATTTGAGTTTCTACTGAAATGAGGCTGCATCTTAATGTTGCATTTTAATCTTGTTTTTAAGTTGTATTTTAATCAATTGTTTTTATATCTGGTGTTAGCCGCCCTGAGCCCGGTCTCAGCTGGGGAGGGCGGGGTATAAATAAAATGTATTATTATGATTACTTGTGAAACTTCTTACCGTTCAGCATCTCTGGAGCCATCCAGTAGGGGTTCCCCACCACTGTGTAACGCTTCTTCCGGTCACTCTTGCGCAAGGTCCGCTTCTTGGCCGACGGCTTCTCCAGGGTGGGCTTCTTCCTCTCCTCTACAATCAGCCGGGAGAGGCCAAAGTCTGCAACCACAACAGTCTTGTCCTGCAGCCAAGAACAAAGCAGGAGGGGCCACTATGAGAGGCCTACTAGTCTGCGGGGATCAGAAGGCACAGTTTGCCCATGAGCAAAAATATCTATAATAAATGCCCAGGGTCAATAGCAGTGCATCCCAAAGTGAGAGGTACTACCCACTGGGGAATGTTGGGTTTACCTGCAGGGGGCAAAGACCATAAAGGGCAAAAGCGTAGTGGGGGGAGGGGGGCACCGGAGGTATAAGTGACTATTAGACTTTGAAAACCTGGTATCACTGGATCAAGTTCATAAAAAAGAACCAATTAAACTATATAGTTTTAAGTGGGTTTGGAATAAATGGGCAATTAACCTTGTTCTTTTTGAAAGTGTTTTTATTTGATTTTACGAATTCATTCACACTCGTAATCACAAATAATAATAAAATTACACAAGATTCTTCTGAATCTTAAGACTTCCCTCCTCCCCTCCATGGGTTCTTTAAGTAACTTTTTAACTGCATATTATAAGTCCATCTAATTTGCAATCCTCCACTGCATCCAAAATCTATGTATCATTGCAAGAGTTATTTAAAACCTGCAAAAGAGTTCAAGTGTTTACAGTGGTCTTTCAAGTATGATATAAATTTGTCCCATTCTTTGCTGAAGTTTTGATCCTCCTGGTTTCTGATTTTCCCGGTTGGAATAAATGGGCAATTAACTGTTACTGCTCTGAATTTTGTTGTGTGGGTCATGCAAACCACTATTCTGGTTTTTTATAGGGTATGTGGAACTGGGAATGATTTCATAGAACCAAGGGGAAGTGGCCTCAAAAGTTTGGGAACCACTGGTTTATATGATCTGGGAGAAGAAGGGAGGAACCACAGCTCGAAGAAAAACCTAACAGGTATTTTTTTTTGGGGGGGGGCAAATGCACATTGCTTAAGTCACCACCTGCTCTTGGCCTCCAATGAAAACGTCAGGCTTAAAGACACCCAAGTTCTGAGCACCCTCTCTTGCTGGGATACATTTACAGCACTAACTTGGACCTATGAGGTCTCTGTGAGCAGAGAGCCAGAGGGCTCCAACTCTCAGCTGTTTTGCTTGGTGGTGGGCGATGGGGGGAGACTGGGGAACTCACCAGCTTGATCAGGCAGTTGTGGGAGTTCAGATCTCGGTGGATGATGGACATCGAGTGGAGGTAAGCCTGTGAAAGGGAGAAAAAGGGGAAGAGAGGCATTTGAACCAACACTGTTCTCCGGTTTGAGTCTAGGCCACTTCCAACGTGGCACTTCTGGCTGAAACCACTCAACACTCCCCCTGGCCTGTCTCACAGGCTACCCAAGTGCCTCCAAGCCATTGCCCTCCTTATAAGCCAAGGTGGTTGGGGACAAAGAGAAGAAGACGCCTTCACTCCGGTATGGCTCCCCTTTAGCACATACACAGCCCAACAAGATAATGACAAAAATCCACCATCGGCATACAAATCAATATGGCTAACCTCGTCCAAAACACCCACTCACACACGAAAACAAAGACCACCACAGCCAATCACAAACAAACAACCACACCTAGGCCAACCCCAACCTCTCTCACCACCAAAGGAACACAAGTGAATAGCACAGAACCTGCACAAGCGATGCTGACACAAAACCCCACATATATTAAGTATAATAGAAACATCGCCACCCGACCCCACCCCACCCATTTCCCCCCCCCTTTCCCCTTCTTTTTCCTAATGTCTCAACAAATGAAACTGATCTGTAAAAAATGTTACTTGGAGAAAAAAAAGAGAGAGAGACATTGCACATACTTTTGTAAACTAAGAAAATCTTTAATAAAATACATTTTTTTAAAAAAGCCAAGGTGGTGGCTGGGCCTGGGGGTAGAGGAGGCAGGTCACAGGTGGTTTGGTCTGACCCAGAATCCAGTCAGACCAACTGCACTAAAAGCCTATTATGCTGGAGACCACCATGTGTGAGGCGTTCATGTGCAACCAAGAGACCACAGCTGCTGAGGATGCAGAAATGAGCCACCAGCTCCACTATGGTAAGCCACATGTGTCTGAAAACCAGTTGCTGGAAGCCGCAGGAAGGGAGAGCTGCTGCTGCTGCTGCGCTCATGCCCTGCTTTGGGGCTTTCCATTGGGGCATCTGGTTGGCCACTGTGAGAACAGGATCCTGGACTAGATGGGGCCCCTTTGGTCTCATCCAGCAGCCAAGCTCTTCTTATGTCCTTATGACGGCCCCTTTGCTTCTCCAGCAAAGGAACACGCCATCACAACCCTTTCAAAGTCATGAGCCTGGACTGGGGCTTCCTGGGCTGCAAAGCCTTAAGAGGCAAACTCCTGCGCATTGGCTGCTCATTCAGAGGACAGTTCTCATTTCAGAAAGAGGAATAATGCCACTGTCGCCCCCGCCGCTAGTGTCTGCCACCTGAGACAATTGCTTAATGCGGTCTAATGGTGGGGCCGGCTCGTTTCTCTCTCAAATGCACCTTTCAATCCCCCTTGCTCAGCATCTTGTCTTTTTGAAGCCCTCAAGATGGGGCAGGATATACAACTCAAGACAAGATTCCAGTGGGCAAAGAGTGTGTGTGTGTATATGTGAAGAACTGGGGACTCACCATTCCTGAGGCAATTCCTTTAGCAAAGCTGACCTTCTGCTCCCAGGGAAATGGATCCTGCAAAGCAAAAAAGAAGGCGCTCAGTAACATGTTCCTTAAACAAGCCACATATCTGTAGTGGACGAAAGGCGCAATGCTCTTTTCAAAGTCTTTCCCAGCGCGACATCGCGGCTGTGTTGGCTGGGGCTGATGGGATTTAAAACAGCTGGAGGGCATCAGGCCTGGGGGAGACTACTCTAGAAGCGGAGAGCTTTCTTTAGTTGCCAAGAGCCACTGCACTTTTAGGGTAAAATTTCTCCTTGCTCCTCTGACAAGCTGCCTTCACTCACCATGTTCCGGAGGAAATCCTTCAGAGTCCCGCCTTCAATGTACTCTGTGAGAAGGTTTAGCTTCTTGTCCTTGTACAGCACGCCAATGAATTTCAGGACGTTGGGGTGATCCAAGCTGCGCATCACCTTCACCTGAGAAGACAAGACAGCAGTCCAAGGGTTTGGGATGCACTGAGACCTCCTTTTTGCTGCTGCTGCTTCTTTTTTTAAAGAAAAGAAAACAAAAAGTATTTGAAGTCTAAGCAGCTCTTGCAGTCCCATCTGAGGGACTGATGCGATCCACACTTGCTCACCTTCAGAAGTGCTGTAGCATCATGACCCCAGTCAAGCTTGCAAAAATTTATCATTTGCCCAATAACAAATGTTGGAAATGCAATGAGACTGAAGGTACTTTTTATCACCTTTGGTGGACCTGCCCGAGGGTTAAAGCCTTTTGGGAAATGATCTATAATGAAATTAAGAAAGTCCTTAAGTGGACCTTTTCTAAGAAACCTGAGGCTTTTCTCCTGGGCATGGTTGGCCAATTGGTGCCAAAGAAGGATAGGATCTTTTTTATGTACGCTACCACAGCAGCAAGAATTCTTCTGGCAAAGTATTGGAAGATGCAAGAACTACCTACTCTGGAAGAATGGCAGACAAAGGTCATGGACTTTATGGGACTGGCAGAGATGACCAGCAGAATCCGCGACCAGGGGAAAGAGACAGTGGAAGAGGACTGGAAGAAATTCAAAATATATCTTAAAAATTGTTGTAAAATTGAGGAATGTTAAGATGTCAAGGGGTAAGAAGTAGAGAATTACAGCTGTAACTAACAAGCTTATGGAAACGTAATGAAAGGGAACTAATAGACAAACTGACTAAAGGGTTGCTAAAGAATTTCAAAATAAGGATGCAGCGAAAGGGAGGTATGGGGAAGTCGGAGGAAAGAAGGTGTATGAAAATAAGATTACGAAATTATACATGTTTAAATGTTTTGTATGTTTTTGTCTTCTGTTTTGTTTGTTTTTATTATGTGTTTGAAAAATGAATAAAAATTATTTAAAAACAAAACAAAACAGAAGTGCTGTAGCATCAGGGAGCCCAGGTGTGTTGGCCTTGAAGAATATATATTCCACCCTGCCAGTACAGGTTAGAGCATCAGACTGCAATCTGGGAGACCAAGGTCCAAGCCGCCTCTCAGTCACAAAGCTCACTGGGCGGCCTTGGGCCAGTCACTACAGTGGTGCCCCGCAAGACGAACGCCTCGGAAGACGAAAAACTCGCTAGACGAAGGAGTTTTTCGTTTTCTTAGCCGCTTCGCAAGACGCATCTCCCTATGGGCTTGTTTCGCAAAACGAAGCTTGCCCCGCAAGCTCTGGGGATAGCGGGGAAGCGCAGCGCGTCTTCCCCGCTGTCCCCAGACCTCTTTTGAAGCAAGGGGTGGCAGGGAGAAGATCGCTTCTCCCCGTTGCCAGCCCCGCAATCTCCGGGGGCAATCTCCGCGCCTTCCCCTCTCTCCCCGGACCCCTTTTGAACCAAGGGCGGCAACGGGGAGAAGCGATTCTCCCCGCTGCCCCTTCCCTTGCTTTAAAACAGGTCCGGGGACAGAGGGGAAGGCGCGCGGCGCTTCCCCTCTGTCCCCGGAGATTGCGGGGCAGGCAACGGGGAGAAGCAATCTTCTCCCCGCCGCCCCTTGCTTTAAACAGGTCCGGGGACAGAGGGGAAGGCGCGTGGCGCTTCCCCTCTGTCCCCAGACGGTCTCCATAGGAACGCATTGATTGATTTTCAATGCATTCCTATGGGAAACCGTGCTTCGCAAGACGAAAAACTCGCAAGAAGAAAAAACTTGCGGAACGAATTAATTTCGTCTTGCGAGGCACCACTGTATTTCTCAGTCTAACCAACAGGGCTGTTACGAGAGTACAATGGGGAAGCAGAGAACCGTCTATGCCACCTTTGAGTTCCTTGGACAAAAGGTGGACCGTACATGTAATACTTTTTAAAAAGAAAAGAAATAAAAATGTAAATGAAATATAAACATGCAAGAAAGTAAATAAACAAAACCGGGTGGAACTGTGGAGTGGTAAGTTTGATGGGAAACAGGAATTGGTGTCTGAAGGGTGCAGCAAGAGGTTTAACAGTTTCATCACTGGCAAATGGAGGGGCACTGGGGCCTCACTTCAAGAAGCAACATATTTCTTTTTTATATATAAATTTATTTATTTGTTTTTTCAGATTAAAATTTTACAGTCACATATCCAACATACAACATAGAAACAAGATTCCAAAGAATCTCCTGGACTTCCCTCCTCCCCCCTTTGTGTGTCCTATTGTCAATCATTTCCTCCTGCATCTTTTATAATAATCCATTGTGTCCAAAATTCACCATTAAACTACAAGTGTTATTCCAATCCTACTAATGATTTTAACTGTTTGAATGGTTTTTAAGATAAATTATAAATTTCCCCCATTCCTTATTAAAATTTTT
The DNA here is from genome assembly GCF_964252035.2 of Podarcis erhardii. Lineage (NCBI taxonomy): Eukaryota > Metazoa > Chordata > Lepidosauria > Squamata > Lacertidae > Podarcis > Podarcis erhardii. The sequence continues at coordinate 26,830,514 of NC_138505.1, read as the reverse complement.
GGTCATCCCGCTTTCTGATTCTTCCGGTCATTTTAGCCATTTCGGCATAATCCATCAACTTGATCTGCCATTCTGCAGCAACACATTTCAGCCCAGCTCTAGCTCTCCAGAGCGATGTGCAACATTAAATGCAACCCAAGTCTTGGACATTATCTGCACAGCTTAAAAGCCAAAGAAGAGCAGCAGATGACATAATGTTCTTTTGCTCTCTTCTAAGTGGGCAGCCATGGGGTGATCTTCCTGAGCCCCCAATCCTATCGAGGCTGCTGTATAGCAGGACAGCTTAATGCACCTTTTTCAGGACCCGCTTGAAAAGGCTGTGCCTACCTCTGTCAAGAAGGTCTTCTGCGTTTCCTCGTCACAACGGATCAGCTCCTTCATCACCATCACTTTCCCTGTTGCTTTGTGAGTCACCTGAACAGCAAAAGTGAGAAGAACTTAACACAGTGCTTCCAAACCGCTGCACGATCTCACTGACCCTTGCAAGATCTCCGTAAAGGTTCACTGGCAGCAGAGTGGCTTCCCCAGGCCTCTTAAGGGTTGCACTTGGCAGAATCAGGAAGGAGCTTTGCACTCCCATAGACCTTCTGTCCTCCTCTCACACTTGGGAATTAACACATTACTTGATCCAAGCAGGAAGTAATGTGTGCGCACACACAAGGAGGGAGCTCATGGCTTATTCCTGTACCTCCAGCCCAAGGTTTAGAGGGCTGTCTGAATGCAGTCGGCACCTTCTTGTCGGTTCACACCTGTCCGCTGTGCTAACAAGATCGCTCTCTGTGAAGCAGAGAAACTGAACACCCCACTTTTAGGCCTGGAAAACCCAAAAGAAAGCCTCCTGTTTTAGAGAGCTCATTTCAGTCTATCTGCTTAGAAAGAGAGATGATGTGAACAAGGCCTGTAATGAACAGACTGAAAGCAAACCAAAGTGAGCAGTGAAGAGCCGCTATATTGTCATTTATGATCACTATCATTTTTGTTACTGTTGTTAATAGTATTATTTCAGTTCATTACCTACCCTTCACCATAAGGTCCCAGGGCAGGTTACAACAATTTAAAACACAACATTTAAACAACATAAAATTGCAAAAATAGGGTGGGTCCTAAAATTAGAGAGGTAGTGTGGTGTAGCATTTAAGAGTGTGGAACTAGGGTTTGGGAGGTAAAGGTAAAGGTAAAGGGACCCCTGACCGTTAGGTCCAGTAGCAGACGACTCTGGGGTTGCGGCGCTCATCTCGCTTTATGGGCTGAGGGAGCTGGCATACAGCTTCGGGGTGATGTGGCCAGCATGACTAAGCCACTTCTGGCGAAACCAGAGCAGCGCATGGAAATGCTGTTTACCTTCCTGCCGGAGCGGTACCTACTTATCTACTTGCACTTTGATGGGCTTTCGAAACCTCCCACTCTGCCACGAAGCTCACTGGGTGTGACCCTGGGCCAGTCACTCACTTTCAGTCTACCCTACCTCACAGGGCTGTTGTGGGAATTAAATGAGGGGGAGAACCATGTATGCTAACTTGAGCTCCTTGGAGTAAAAGACAGGATATAAACGCAGTAAATAAATAATGGATATACATATCAGGTGTCTGAATTAGAATATGAATTAGAAGACAAGAAGAGGAGGATGTCACCTGCGCTGGGCCTGACTGGTCAAGCACATAAAGAGGGGCAGCAACTTGTCTGAAACGTTTGACACCCCCCCCCCCGTGACTGAAACAGAAGACGACGACAACCAGCAACCGTAACCAGTTTTATTTGTAATACATAGCTTTGTTTTGCTTTTATCTAGTTTTTTTTTACTAGAGTGTTGTTTGTATTGTTATTGACTTTATGTTAACAGCATAGAGTTGCTGTTGTTTTTTTTACTACAGTAAAAGTTATTACATTTTTTGCAAGTAATCTAAAAGTCCCCTGCTTTTCCAAAACAAATGTGCAGCAGCAGAGGAGAGGAGGGTGCTAGGTTGTTGTACGTCTCCTTTAAAAGGAAGGCCATGCAGAAAGGACGTTCAGAAGACAAAGGCAAGCCGGATGTCCCCCCCTCCCCCCCGCAACCAACACAGTAGCCTTGCAGAATGTGGAGTGATGGGGCGTTGGCTGCAGCCCAGGGTGGGGGTGGGCAGCGTGCACAAATCGGAGGCCAGAGTTAGTTTGAGGGCTCTCGCCTGAGTGGGAATGCTCATCACAAGGCATGCTGCAAAGAGAGCATTGGGCTTACCTGCACCTGCTACGTGCCTACCCACAGAAGAGGAAGGAGAAGGAGAAGAAACAGGTTCATTAGTAAGAAAAGGTAAAGAGGAGCTGGAATGTGGCATGTACCCAAGGATGCAGGCTAAAACAGGGCATGGTTAGAAGCCCCTTCATAAGAGCTTGCTGGATCAGGCCAATGGCCCATCTAGCCCAGCACCCTGTTCTCACAGGGGCCAACCAGATGCCTGTGGCAAAAAAAGCAGGGAAACAATCACTAGAGCCCCCTCCCCTCCTGTGGTTCCCAGCATTGGGGATTCAGAAGCAGTGCTGCCTCCAGCTGTGGAGGGCAGAGCATAGCCGTCATGGCTGGTAGCCGTGGATAGCTCTCGTCCACATGAATTTTCCTAATAATCTTTTAAAGCCATCTTGGTTGGTATCCTTCACAGCCTCCTGTGGCAGCGAGTTCCACAGGTTAATTGTGCGCTGCATGAACTAGTACTTTCTTTTCTCCGTGCTGAATCTTGCTTCCACATTGTGCCAGAGTCGAAATATAGGACAGACTATCCCCAAATCAGAACTCCAGGTGTTCTGGAGGATGGAGCAGGGCCACGGATGAACTCAGCCTGAGAAGCTGTGGTCCAACAGGGCCACCTTTTTCCTAAATAGGAGAATTGGCTCAAGCACAAAGTTTTGACAGAAGATGAAATGATTGGCAAACAGAGCATCGGTGCCGAAGAAGCTTAGGTACGGCTACTCAGGCTACTCAGGCTCTTGCGCCCCAGATCAGGAGATGGGGAGAGCCAACTTAAAACTCTGCAGTCAGAGATGTGTAGGAAGTTTCCTTATACTGTGTCAGACATTGGCTCATCTACTTCAGCACTGTCTACACTGACTGGCAGCAATGGCTTCAGGGCTCCAAGCAGAAGCCTCTCCCAGCCCTACCTAGAGATGCTGGGGATTGAACCTGGAACCTGCTGCAAGCAAAGCAGATGCTCTAACAACCACTGAGCTATGGCCCTTTCCCATTCAGTGTCAGCTGCACCAACTTCAAGGACAGCAAAAGGAACAGTGAAGCAATTGCTGGGAGAAACCTGATGGGACAAATGACGATCCTGATTAATGAAACACCATTAACATGAGAAGCAGACAGGCCCCGTTCCTGGGGGTTCTGTTGGGAGAGAAAGGTAAGAGAGTATCTGTGACAGTTTGCTCACCTTGATAGCCTGGCCGAAGAAGCCTTTTCCCAAAACCTCACCGTGGATCAGATCACAGGGGCGGAAGATCTGCTGGGAACCACTTGTGGATGAGCGGAGCGATTCGGAACGGCTGATATCCCGGCTGAGGAGGAGCGGTTCCTTTGGGGAGCTGGGGCCAGGGGACTTGGAGATGCTGTTGCTTCGCCTGGAGTGGAAGACGCAACCAAAGTTAGATCTTTTGCTGGAAGTCCAAGCTGCAGGCTCCCTGTTCTCCAGCTCATTGGGATGGGAGGAAGAGATGCACACGAAGCACACCTAGGTTCGCCAGACCAAGCTCCATAATAAATGAACATGTGTAACAACAGTATAAAAGAAGCCACACTGTGATCGAATTCAGGGCTGCATTTAGTACTCCACACAAAACCAAATCAGATTGGATGCACTGTGCTGTCATCACAGGAGGGGGGGACTTAAAAAAAAATTATTCATTTATTATTATAAAAAATAGTTACATATCGCTGTTTCATAAAAAAACGTACCACAGTGGTTTACAACAGTACCCTGGACCCAAGTTGTTCAGGGCTTTGTAAATCTATACAGGAACCTTGAATTTTTGTCCTGGGGGCACTCTTGTCAAAGTTCATGTGACTTATGTCTAGGTACCAAACTTATCCAATATTGTCCTTATTTATCACATTTATAAGCCACTGTATTCTCCAAGGAGCTCTATGTGATGTACTGTCAGGCTTGAGGAATTCTCTCCCTCCCCCCAATGATTTCAAGAAGCAGGGAAGAAATAAGAAGGCTCTTATGATTTATTCAGTCATTACAGCAGAAGACAAAGATTCCAGTCCTTCTGCCATGATGGAAGGCGGAGGAGCCAGAGGGAGCAACTCCCTCTTTCCCAACAGCATCTGACCCTATAATGGCCCCCCCAGGGTCAGATGCCTCTGTGTCCGTTGCTCTTGCACCCTTAATGAACGTCGCGTTCTAGGGGATGGCAGATCATCTATGCTATCTAATTGGCATGATGACTTCACAAATTTGTGGTCAGGAAAAATCCATGCCAAATTGCTGTCCTATGAGATCTCGCCCACTGAATTGCTCAAACTGGATCTAAATGTGGCAAAAAGGTGTATAAATCAAAGGCTGGATGATGCGGAGCTATACCAAAATTTCGTAGCTGGTGGTGGAGCCTGCTCGTCGTTAAATTTCGGCATAACCCCTATCTACCGCGCTCCGTCCTACTTAACATCGCTTATGGCCGCGTCTCACCGATATGCCTTCATTAGAGCTAGGTTTAATGTCTTTCCAACAAACGTGCTGAGACACAGATTCACTAAGGGCCAAGTCCCTTCAATGTGTGCTTGTGAAATGAAAACATCTCAATCTCTACATCATGTTATGTTTATCTGCCCTTTGTACAGTTCAGCCCGTGCTAGTATACTAAACTCCATAATCCAGCCAATGGCTGACAAACCAGTAGACCTACAGCTTGCCTGGGTTCTTCAAGATGTGGATCCTTATATTACCCTACAGGTTGCTAAATTCCTAACAGCCGTCCTCTCGTTCAAGAGACGGAATGGAATGTTAGCTGATTATTGATAGTTATAAGAATTTTCTATAACGACATCAGATATTGATTTTAGTGTAGTGCAAAAAAAAATTAATTTTAATTTTAATCTTAAACTTTTCTTATGAATGGCTAATATTTGTCCTTGTGAGTTGTGAACTGTGTTATACTACTTGTGGCTTGTACGAGTCCGCTGTTTTATTTGATTTGTTTTGTTTTGTTGTGTTTCACGATGGGCGTAAAACCGAATAAACATTTTGAGTATGCTATCTAATGAAGTGTCCACTGGCTCCTCTGTCTCTCCCCCTGCTTCTCCTAACACCTCATAACTTGGCTGCTTGCTTGTCTCTGATTTGTTAGCGCCCTCATCGTTTGGCTGCAATTCAACACAGCCTCCCTCTTCCCTGTCAGCTAAAGGAGAAGAGGGAAGGGGTGATCACCACCATTCCTCTTCCTCTTCATTCCAGTCCCTGACATGTACATAGTTCTCCCTCTCCTCATATGATACCACAACAACCCTGCAAGGCAGGTAGGACTGTGAGGCAATGACTGGCCCATGGTCACCCAGGGAGCTTCATGGTTGAGAAGGGATTCATACCCTGGTCTCCCAAGGTTCTAGTCCAACTTTTGCACTGCACTGGCTCTTAGTAGTCCTCAGTAGAAAGTAAGGCAGGAGGCAGGATACACCCATTAGAGTAGCAGGCCTTCCCCAAAATGGAATCTTCCAGATGTTTTGGTCTACAACTCCCATCAGCTTCAGCCAGTGGAGAATACTGCAGTTCAAAACCGCTGGAGGGTGCCAGGTTGAGAGGAGCACTGTGTTAGAGGGGTCAGCCTAAATTCCTCTAGTCCAACCTCCTGCAAAGTGAAAAGCTATATAGCCAAAAAAAAAATGCTAGTTGGAAGTCAGTAAATATTTTGGAGGTAGCCTCCCCTGGCCTTGGTACCTGAGGGAGCGACGCCGCAGCGTTCCTTCCAGGTTCTCCTTCAGGTCCAGAGCTGATATGGGGCAGGGCGAAGAGGGCTTTTTCATGCGCCCGGGCATCCGGGCATCCAGACGCAGTCTGTCGAGGCGCTGAGAGACGGGGTCATGCTCGATCAACAGCTGGAGGGTTTGGCTCGTCTTGCGAATCAGGTCCTCTACCTGAGAAGTGAAACCAGGAATAAGGAAGTTGCACAGTGAAGGCGAGAGAGACCTCCAAGGGAGCATCTCCAGGGGTCATTTAAACAGAAAGTTGTTGATAGCACAGACATCCTGGCATTGGTAAACTTAGCTCACACAAAAACCTCAACCTTTGCCTCAATTCAACCTATAAGAGGTTTAAAGGTAAAGGTAAAGGGACCCCTGACAATTAGGTCCAGTCGTGACCGACTCTGGGGTTGCGGCACTCTCCGGGTCATGTGGCCAGCAGGACTAAGCCGCTTCTGGCGAACCAGAGCAGCGCACGGAAACGCCGTTTACCTTCCCGCCAGAGCGGTACCTATTTATCTACTTCCACTTTGACGTGCTTTCGAACTGCTGGGTTGGCAGGAGCAGGGACCGAGCAACGGAAGCTCACCCCGTCGCAGGGATTCAAACTGCTGACCTTCTGATCGGCAAGTCCTAGGCTCTGTGGTTTAACCCACAGCGCCACCCGCAAATCAGGACGCAGGTTTCTGTGACTGTCCACAGGTAATTATGTAATTATGGCTGTCTCTGTACTCTCTACATTTCTTCTCCTCACTGCTTACAATCCTACACCAAACCATGTGTGCATATATGCCTGAAATATGCTGAAATACAGCTGTACTTCTCCTTTACATCTGAAGATTTGGCAGTGGATGTGCTGGACCATTGCCTTGCCTCATTAACGGACTGGATGAAAGCCAACAAACTGAAGCTCAATCTAGTTTAAGACTCAGGCACTGTTAGAGGGTGGTTTCCTAGAATGGATGGATTGGATATTGCCTGCTCCTGATAGGGCTATGCTCCCTTTGAAGTACATAGCTTGGGGGTACTTCTGGAACCCTTGCTGTTGCTTGAGGTTCAGGTGGCCTCAGAGACATGGAGTGCCTTCCATCCGCTTTGGCTGGTGGCCTAGCTGTACCCTATTTGGACAGGGATAACCCTAACTTCTGTCATCTATGTTCTGGCAACCTCTGGGTTAGATTACTTCAACAGGTTATACATAGGGTTGCCTCTGAAGAAAGTTTAGAAACTTCAGCTGGTGCAGAATTTGGCGGCCAGGCTGATCGCCAGTGGAAAACAGTTTGAGCATATTATACTGGCCTGACTGCACAGGCTGCCAATTAGTTCATGGGCCCAATTCAAAGTGCTGGTTTTGACCTGTAAATCCTTTAACAGCTGGAATTTGTGCAGTTACGGGCACCACATAATACCAATTCTGCATTTTTAAGAACTTGATCTTTTGGCATGACAGCACCTACACTTTGGAACTCCCTGCCTATTGACACCAGGAAGGCGCCTTCACTCTTTTTGGCACATGCTAAAAACATTTTTTGTCCAGGCAAGCCTACCCAGTTGTTTAGAAAGCTGATTTGAGTTTTAACCTGTTTTTAGTCTACTGTTAATTTAACTTTTCGAATGTCTTGAATTATTGTTAATTCTTCTCAAAAATTTTATTGCTTTATCTTTTTTTGTAAATCGCTTTGGGGTTTGTTTTTTACAATCGAGCAGTGTATAAACATTACAAAATAAATGAACAAACAAATAATGTACCTGACAAAGTTGCCCTTAGTCCACGAAAGCTTATTATGCGCTAATAAATTTTGTTAGAATCTTGCGGCACCTTAAAAACCTACGTTGTTCTAACTGTTTGCAGTAGCCCATATTCTAGTGAGGGGTCTTGTATTTATGCCACATACAAAAGAGAAGGAATTGCCCACAACTCACAAATGTGAGAACTTTGCTTGCACCTTGAGATACATTGAAGACAACTGAGGGACCAGACTAAAGGCCCAAGTGGCTAAGAAAAGACAACAACTCTGCCTTATACCCAAGTCTGTCTATTGGTCCATCTATAGCGCAGAGTTGTCTACTCCAGCCTTCACCAACTCCCATCAACCATACGACACAGGGGCTGATGGGAGTTGTAGTCTAAAACACCTGGAGGGCACAAGGCTGGCCGACTGATACCTGCTCTCCAGGGTTCCCAGCAGAGATCTTTATAGCAATGCCATGGATCAATCCTGAGCCCTTCTGCATGCAAAGCATTTGCACCAGCCTTGAGCTATTCTCTCTTCTCCATTCTGTTCTATTTCTCAAATCACCAGGAGCAAGAAGTGAACTTAAAAAATATGTCCAGGCTGTACCTCTTCTGTTTGTAGTGTGCGAATCGGGGTCCCATTGATCTCCAGGATCTTGTCTCCAGGGTGAATAGCATTCTGGACATCAGGACTAATATGCAGTCGGTTGACTCTATAAACAAAGAGGGAGGGTCATGTGACAGCAGAACTATTTTTATTTTTCCGGGTCTTCAAGGAGTAACAACATGAATTGCACTACTCCAAAGACTATGGAAGAGTGAAACTTCCATAAAAGTGCGTAGTCAGTGTTAAAATTAACAAATAAATTACATATTATCCTTAAAATAATCGAAGTTTTGCTTATAAAACAAATAAACATGACTAAGAGAAGAAAAATAGAGAGAGGGGACATTAGAAGATTGTCAGGATACATTTAGTACTCTGATGTCTTCATTTCTCCATGACAATTTAAGGAAATAGAATCCTAGAATTGTAGAGTTGGAAGGGACCGCAAGGGTCATCTAGTCTAACCCAAGACTATAGTCTGCCTATAGTCATCCCTGGGTGGGCTCTTCCCTATTCTCTATTATCAGTCACATCCTCCAGTGCTGGTTCCTCAAAGACACAGCTTCTGCCTTGGACTCGTTTGCCATTAGATCTCCCCCCATTCTATCATACATTCCATTTGTTCAAATTGAGAAAAAGCTTTCTGATATTCCACTGTCGTAGGAAATAAGTATTTTTTTCAAATTGGTACTGAAGTTTTACACTAGCTAACCATTTCACTGTTCTTGAGGATGTGAGGGCAGTTGTATCAGTTTGTATTCCTACGTCCAAAACTCTTATCTGGATAATAGTTCTGAAAGTTTTGCAGTGAAAGGTTTCCTAGATTGCTTGATCTCTGTTCCTCTAAAAACATATCAGGAAACCTGTCTTTCATCAGCTGATTTCTACTACACCAGTAATTTATCACCCTGACATAATTTAGACCAGAAACTGTTTCCATGCCTGATTCTGCTCTAATCAAATAAGCTGGGGTAATTTTTGAAACCCCTAAAATCACACACACAAACAAAATGGCTCTGAACTCTCAATTTTAGTAAAATCTGCAATGCCCCAAATTTTCACAGCAAGAATTCATATCAGTCTCATTGTTGCTTTTAAAAAATGGCACAATGACTATCCCTGGTTATTAAAAATTCAGCAGTCTGTTTAAAGATTTAAAGCAGGCTACCTGTTTTTCTTTATTTGTAAAGTCCAAGGTGCTGAGGCTGAGAAGGTTATGATAAGGTAACTGGGAGATTTCATCAGCTCTGGCTCTTTAGAATTAAACAGTTACTCGTGTTTAGTTTTCCCCCCTTGACTAAAAAAACTTTAGATTTGACATTATTAATGACTAAACCATTTTCTGGACTGTCTTAATCTTCTCAGGCCCACTTGAGGTGTCAAAAGGAACATATCTTCTCAATAAATACTGTGCATTTACCAGTCTCTTAAATCTTTGGGAACATGATAACTCCAATTGTGCAGAGTCATGACGATATAAAACCAAAGTTAAAAAGATATATATACAGCCTTGAGGGAGACCTTTATATGTCAACATGGCGAAGAGGGAAAAGGAAGAGCTAAAGTAATACGATACAATCATTCCCTTTGATCTCTCAACCAGAGTCTCTAAGAAGGACAAACAGTATAAATGTCCATAATTAAAATAGGCAATTAAACAACACAGCAATTTAATATTGTATTGTTTAACTGCATATTTTATCTACGAGCGTTTATACTGTAATGCTTGTGTGATTGGCTTTTATACTTAAACTTAGCTTAGAAGCGTGTTTTGGCATTAAGCAGTATACAAAGTGATTTATACCTACTCTTTTACTTGGACGCTAGTGGCATAGGTTGAGCAGCCACCTTCGACAGCCACCGTGAATCCTCGCTTGCCATCAGTGGCCGCAGGCATGGAGATGAGGGTCAGCGTGTAGGGCAGCTGTTCACACAGGAACTCTGTGGACAACCTCTCAATCATCGGCGTCAGAACAATCTGGTTATGGCATTTGCCACTAAACAGAAGAGCGGAGAACATTATGCTGGAACTGCCGGATCCATCCCTCCCCTCTCCCCACCAATAAATAATAATAATAATAATAATAATAATAATAATAATAATAATAATAATAATTTATTTATTCCCCAGCCACTCTGGGCGACTTCCAATCAAGTGTTAAAAACAATACAGCATTAAATATTAAAAACTTCCCTAAACAGGGCTGCCTTCAGATGTCTTTTAAGGAGAAGATAGCTGCTTATTTCCTTCACATCTGAAGGGAGGGCGGGCATCACTACCGAGAAAGCCCTCTGTCTGGTTCCCTGTAACCTCACTTCTCACAATGAGGGAACCGCCAGAAGGCCCTCGGCGCTGGATCTCAGTGTCCAGGCTGAACGATGGGGGTGGAGACGCTCCTTCAGGTATACGGGATCAAGGCCGTTTAGGGCTTTAAAGGTCAGCACCAACACTTTGAATTGTGCTCAGAAACGTACTGGGAGCCAATGCAGATCTCTCATGTGGTCCCGGCGGCCACTCCCAGTCACCAGTCTAGCTGCCGCATTCTGGATTAATTGAAGTTTCCGGGTCACCTTCATAGAGCGCATTGCAGTAGTCCAAGCATTGGACCCCCCTGCCTGCATTCCACCCCCTGCTCCCCACAGTTGCAATATGGGCGTCTAACTTCCCCTTACCAGTAGAGGGCAGAGTGCTGCACCAATGCATACGTGTCGCCATCTTCAATTATCACCTTGCAGCTCATACACGCAAAGCATTCTGGGTGGTACTTGTATTCACCAGCCACCTGCAGAGAAGTGAGGTTTAAGCCAAGGTGGAGAGCAGACAAAAGCAAAGCAACAAAGGTGCTTTCAGACCCAGAAGAGTCCAGAGAGAAATCTCAACTGTACATTAGCCACATCAACCCTTTTCCTGAAACGGGACGGCACACCGCAGGGTCAAACCAAGGTTTGCAATTGCTGGCTGGAGGGGCATTTTGTTGCTTCGGGTGCTCCTGGAAAAGCAGGCCTAACTTAAAAGCATGTGAGAGAAGGGAGGAAGAGGAGGATGTTGCAAGGAGTGTGGGTGTTACCTGTCTCATGTGGGGGCTTAATAGTTAAGCTGTGGAACTCGCTCCCACAGGAGCCAATGATGGCCATCAGCCTATATAGATTTAATAGAGGATTAGACAAACTCAGGGTGGAGAGGGCTGTCAGTGGCCACTATGCTCTGCCTCCACAGTAATGCTTCTGAATACCAAGCACTGGAAGCCACAGGAAGAGAGAGGGCTCTTGTGCTCAGGGCCTGCTTGTGGGTTTCCCACTCGGGCATCTGGTTGGCTTGGATTTAACTTGTGCCATTTCAATCAGCCTGCCTGGTTGAAGACAGGCTGGTTGAAATGGCACAAGTTAAATGTGTATAATTGGGATTGTACTGTAATAGCATATACTGTACATGAATACAGGACAGGTATTTGGGGCTGCGCTTCCCCTAGAATCCACTAGGGGTCTCAAAAAGCATTTTTTAAAATATGAACACAGCCTCTTGCTAGGGGAAATGAGCTGCTGGCCTGCAGTTTCCCCTACAGCAGTTGTCTTCAACTTTTCAAAACTCGGGACTCCACCTTCAGCCCTAACATGAATTTGGGGACCTGTTTCTTAACTTTCTACAGCATCTCAGATTCAGAGCTAAGTGCTGTCTAGTCTAGTGGCCCTAATAAGCTCTAAATCAAGACATGGAGAGTTTCGCCTGCAGTGAGAAGAAAGATACCTTCACTTTGTTCTGAATAATTTTATATATTTACCGTATTTTTCGCTCTATAAGACGCACCAGGCCACAAGACGCACCTAGTTTTTGGAGGAGGAAAACAAGAAAAAAAATATTCTGAATCTCAGAAGCCAGAACAGCAAGAGGGATCGCTGCACAGTGAAAGCAGCAATCCCTCTTGCTGTTCTGGCTTCTGTGATAGCTGCACAGCCTGCATTCGCTCCATAAGACGCACACACATTTCCCCTTACTTTTTAGGAGGGAAAAAGTGAGTCTTATAGAGCAAAAAATACGGTATATTAATGTACTGCATTTATATCCTACCTTTTCCTCCATGGAGCTCAAGATGAAATCAGACTGATGCTTTAACCACTACACCACGCTGGCTCTCAGTCCCACACTTCAGTGCAGACTCACTCAACCTGGTGCCCTCCTGCCATTTTGGACTACAGTTCCCACCAACCCCTGCATCATTCAGCCCAGAGGCAATGCTCTACAACTCTGGCCCAATCCTGCGCACAGATATGTTCACACACACAGAGGTGAGTGTGAATGACAGGAAGTGTGTCCTTTCTGCCAGCAATGGATGATGCAGAACCAGCATACTGCAGTGGTGGTTAGAGGGTCAGACTGGGACCTGGGAGACCAGGGTTCAAATCTCCACTCAACCATGAAGCTCACTGGGTGACCTTGGGCCAGTCACTACAGTGATACCTCAGGTTACATACGCTTCAGGTTACAGACTCCGCTAACCCAGAAATAGTACCTCGGGTTAAGAACTTTGCTTCAGGATGAGAACAGAAATCATGCTCCGGCGGCACGGCAGCAGTGGGAGGCCCCATTAGCTAAAGTAGTGCTTCAGGTTAAGAACAGTTTCAGGTTAAGTACGGACCTCCAGAATGAATTAAGTACTTAACCCAAGGTACCACTGTATTTCTCAAGTCTACCCTCAAAAGGCATTGGGTACATGAAATGAGGAGCGGAAGTACCATGTACATCACTTTGTGGGAACATAGAAACACAGAATCGTACACTTGGGAGGGACTCCAAGGTTCATCTAGTCCAACCCCCTGCAATGCAGAAATCTCAGCTAAAGCATCCATGGCAGATGGGATGTAAGTGTAAATAAATAAACTGACCATATCACACGACATAGGAAGCTGTTTTAGACTGATTCAGATTCTTGGCCCATCTAGCGCAGTATTGTCTACACTGACAGGCAGCATCTTTCCAGGGTTTCAGGTAAGGGACATTCCCAGCTGTACCTAGAGATGCTGCTGGGGACTGAACCTGGGACCTTCTGCATGCAAAGCAGGGTCTCTACCACTGAGCCATGGCTTCCCCCTGGAAGTACCATGTACGTCACCACAATTGTGCTCCTTGGATGAAGAGTGAGATATAAATGCAATAGCAATAACGGAACTGTTTGGGAGCAAAAAGAATGCTCCTTTGGGTTTTTTTGCAAAAGGATACACCTCCCACTGAAAAAATCTTCCATTTGCCAAACCTGTTGAGAGGTTCAATATCGTATTACAAAGACAGGAGCCTGAGTCCCAAGAACAAAGGCGAAGTGCCTTATGGCATGCACAGCCTGGAGGCCCAACAGGAAACACTTTTGTCTTGTGCTCCGTCCCAAAACATTTCACAACAAAGCTGCTGCTCCTTCCTGCCAGGCCCTTCCCAGAAGACACACTTTGTGGGGGAGAATACAGCCTGATGTCATCATTAGGGCTTTGGATCCTAACCTTGCTCAGTCACTGTATTACAGAATTGGAAGGGCCTCCAAGGGTCATCTAGTCCAACTCCCTGCACTACAGGAATCACAGTTAAGGAATCCCTGGCAGATGGTCATCCAACCGAAAACCTCTAATGAAGGAAAGCCCACCGCCTTCCAAGGTAGTCCGTTCTGCTGTGGAACAGCTCTTCCAGTCAGCAGGTTCTTCCTAATGTTTAGTTGGAATCTCCTTTCTTGTAATTTGAATCCACTGGTTTGGGGTCCTACCCTCTGAAGCAGCAGGAAACCAACACAGAGTAACTAGTGGAGGTTTGCAGTGGCTTCGGATGCTGAGTTTTCCCTATCCTGCATCATCATCATCATCATCATCATCATCATCATCATCATCATCGTCATTATTTGTATAGCGCCCTATACCCACAGGTCTCGGGGTTGTTCACAACGTAAAATTCTGGGGATGCTCAGAATGGGAAGCAGAAACAATGCCAAATCCTTACCATGACTGGCCCAGTCATCAGCAGAGAGCAGCCGTGGCAAGACTCGCCAAATTTCCTCCAGTAGTCCTTGTGGCAGTAGAGTTTCCCATCCTTTTCATAGTACCAGTTTGTGAGGAGGTCCTGGCACTCGGAGCAACTAGGAGGCAAAACAAAGGACGGGAGGTAAGACCTACATCTGCCCACCTGCAACCTGCCATGCTATGGAGTAAAGGGAAGTCCCTTTGGGGTGCGCTAGGCGTGTCCAAAATCCATTTCAGGGGCCTAATCCAGCCCACCGTTCAGCTTAATCCAGCCCATATGGCAGTTTATTTCCTGGGGTAAAATCCTAAAAAACCTCAACAACTTCAATCCTAAAAGAAGCTCAACAACTCCAACCCTAAAAAGTTTGGAGACCACTGCTCTATGCAGTAAGCAATGAATAAATGCAGTAAATAATACTAAGAGGCATTCAGCTTGCCCAGAGCAGACCCACTGAAATTAATGAGCCTGTCCATTAACTTCAGTGGGTCTACTCTGATCAGGTCCAGCACTTAATACCAACTAATGATAATACCAGTAAGAATATGGGTGGCTACTGCCTGACATAGATACCTGTTTTTAAACCTAACATAATAGCTAAACTTTGCAATAGCTCTACCAACTTTCCATTTTTTAGTAAGACTTCCCTTTTCTCTATACACTAATACACTACTCAGCACAGAAATAAAAAGCCTGGAAGGAAGCCAGAAGTCTCCAGACAAACTTCCCGGACCCAACCTGGGGAACTCTGGCTGTTTTGGACTACGACTCCCATGAGCCAAATGCCAGCATGACCATATGGTGCGGGGGCAGATGGGAAGAGTGGCTCAGACCTGTGGAACACTGGAGCTGGAGGATGTTGTAGTCCAGAGCGGCTGGAGGGCACCAGGTTGTACAAAGGCTGTCCCAAAAGTGATCTGCGGATGGGTGGATGAATAGAAGGTACTCCTCTGAGGCCGGCAAGAAAGCAGCGTGGAGAAGGAAGCCTGAATGCTGAGGTGGTGGTCACTCTCCAGGACAAGAGGACGGCCTCTGACCCTCCCACTGCAAAACTCATGATGCTTGGACCATTATGAACATAGCACCAAGGCCAGGTGTCCATGCACACAGAACCAAGGTCCCTAGCCCATAGGGCCAGGAGGCAGGTCAGACTATAACTATCTGCCCAGTGATTTGTAATGCTATTTCTAAGGCAGGTGCATGTCTCTCTCCGACAATGGACACAACATCACCAGGCTCTGCATATCACCACCTCCCAGGTACGCAGCCTGAACTACTCTCTTGAAAACCCCCCAAGTCCTTCTCACAGGAGAGAGCAAGCTTCCTTTGCCCATCTGTTTCAGGACAATTGCTTCAAACTGTGTTTCATTTTCTGGTGGTACAAGGAGAGGGGATCCCAAATGATGACTGGGCTGTTGAACACTGCTTAGCATATACAAAAAGAAAGCAATTTTCACACCTCTGGAATTTACTCTCGGCAAGACGTAGAAATGGACACCCACTGAGATGGCTTGAAAAGAGGGCTAGACAAATTTCATGAAGAAGGATGCCTATAGCCAGCAGCCACAATGGTTACAGTGGTGCCTCGCAAGACGAAATTAATTCATTCCGCGAGTTTTTTCGTCTTGCGATTTTTTCGTCTTGCGAAGCACAGACTTTGGAAAAGCTTCAAAAATCACCAAAGTCTTCAAAAACCTCAAAAAAGGCTACCACACTGCATGCTATGAGTTGCTCCTCGAAGTGAATGCACGGTTTTAAGAAAAAGGAAACAAACTTGCAAGACAAAGGAAACAAACTTGCAAGACGTTTTCGTCTTACGAAGGAAGCCCATAGGGAAATCCGTCTTGCGATGCAACTCAAAAAACGAGAAACCCTTTCGTTTTGCGAGTTTTTCGTCTTCCGAGGCATTCGTCTTGCGAGGTACCACTGTATATGCGATGTTCACTGCTGGAGGCAGTATGTCTCTGAATACTAGTTGCTGGAAGCTACAGGAGAAAAACTTGCTGCTGCACTCAGGTCCTGCTTGGAGGCTTTCCACTGTGGCATCTGGGTGGCTGCTGTGCGGACAGAGGGGCACCCTTTGGCCTGATCCAACACTCTTCTTATGGAACCTCCAGGGCCAGAGGCATCTATCTAGATTCCTAGGTTCTTTGGGGTGTTTAGTCCCTTTGAGAAGAAGATGCTAGACTATATGGTCTTCCTTTGGCCTGATTCTCCCAGGCCGCTGCTTACGGTCTTAAAGCAGCCTCCCCTAAGCTGAATAAGGAAGGGAGTGCTTAGCTACCGGTAATTACTAAGGTGTTTTTATACATAAGCCAGTGGGCCCTGCCCAACTTTTACCCAGATAAGCGAGCTAACCCTACTATAGAAACGCCGCCTCTTCAGCATGCAGCTGCGTGCCTGGAAGCATCAAATCTTGCCTCTCCTTCAGCTTCTAGCCTGTAACTTAAGTTGATAAGATTGACCTGGCAAGTGGGACCAATGAGCAAGGAGGTGCCTATCTGTACAGCGGCAAAAAGGATCTGGAATTGTTAAATAGCTGAGGTCTTTGTGCCTGTCACTCTTGAGAGAGGCAAGGTGCTCTACTCTTGGCACTGCACCAAATAAAACAACAGCAAGACTTGGGGAAAGAGAAAGCAAGTAGTTAAGATTCCTACTGGCCTGGATGGTTTGTCCAAAATATTTGCTCGTCAGCATGCAGCGAACCCCGGCAGAAATTCCAAGATTTAGCTACAGGTTCAGATGCTGGACCTCTGGGCAAGGTCTTGTTTGGGGTGACGCACATGCCATCAGTCACATTCCAAGTAGGAACACGCTTCCTGCAATGACCGGGCAACCATAAACTCTGCTCATCCCTCCACCCCACCCTCCTCCCTTTCCTTAGAAGTGGGGAAAGCAGCTGACAAGCTGGTCCTAGAGGTCTGGGTCAGCCACCCCCAACCTGGTGCCCTCCAGATGTTTTGCACAACTCCCGCCACTAGCCCCAGTCAGCAAGGTCATGTGGGACAACTACTTCCACCAACCCCAGTTAGCAAGGCTGAACAGGTGCTTTTTTCAGTATGTGCATTGAATTTCTATCTGGAGAGAGTGAGTTTTGGCTAGCCCTGTCGTTCAGGGCTCTCCCTACCACTTGTGGGCTCCAACAGGGCCACTATGGCTGCTGGTGCTTGCTCTAGCACCGGGTGCCGAGCAGCCTCCTGAAGGTGCTTCAGGTTCTCCTCCACACTGATGCTGGTACCCCTGGTTGTCACACTATTGGGAATCCTCTTGGCTGCAGAGCACCCTGGGGGTGGTAGTCCAGGTCTGGCTGCTCAGCCTTTGCCCATCCTAAGTGCCATTCAGATGGCTCAGACTACAACTCCCATCAGCCCCACCATAATACGGTTGTACTGGCTTAAGCTGATGGGAACTGTAGCCCAAAACACCTGGAGGGCACCAGGTTGGGGAAGGTTGCTCAGGACACCGGAAGCCAAAGGAGGAGTTCCAGAGCAGCTCTTGTCCACTGAGCGAAATTCTAGACATTGCAATCTGCTTTGCCAAAGCTGGTTACCCTTCAGTGCTGCTTTATCTACAGAGGTTGCACGTTACAAATTCTAGGAAGCTGAGGAAAGTTGAAAGGGGCTGCTGCTGCTGCTGCTGCAACACAATTCTGGGGGAAAGGTGAGGGGCTGAGGCGCGTTAAGAAAACCCGTCCCTTGAGACGTCACGGTAAACAAATCCAGGCAGGGCAAATTCACAGAAGTCCGCCCAGGCCTGCAGAAGCCCAGTGCACATTCCCAAGGCTGCTTCAGAATGTGAGTGAAATTCTGGCTCAGAAATAACAAGTGCTTTAGTTTCACACACAGCTATGCGCTGCATAGAATCACAGAGCTGGAAGGGATCCCAAGGGTCATCTAGTCCAACCCCCTGCAATGCAGGAATCCTTTGCCCAATGTAAGGCTTGAACCCACAACCCTGTAAGAGTCTCATGCTCAACTGACTGGGCAGGATTATTTTTATGGGGCTGTTCCTAAGCATTCAGAGCACACCATGTGAGTATTTCCACAATCATGACAGTCACCATGTTAAGGCAGACCCTATTTCAGATGGGAATGAGGAGTGGCTCAGAAATGATAGCTTGCCTAAGTCCACACCCTCACTCAAGAAGCTCATGGCTAATATTGGTTTAAAAAAAAAAAAAATCTAAGTACTTGCTCTCTTGCAGATTACAAAGTCATAGGAAGTTGCCTTATCCCAAGTCAGACCATTGAACCATCTAGCTCAGTACTGTCCACACTGACTGGCAGCAGCTCTCCAGGATTTCAGGCAGGAATCTTTCCCACTTCTACATACAGATGGAACCGGGGGCCTTTTGCCTGTGATGAAATAAATGCTTCTGAGTCTGTCCTGTGTCAGAAGCACATTCCTGAAGCAGCTGCAATTAAAGTGGGGGGAGGAGATGAGCAGGCACACAAGGGGAATGGGAGGCATATTCTAACAGACACTGGATAACTTTTATGCTAACTGTGTAAGGGCACGCGTGAGAAACTAATGCCCACCTGACTGCTCTGACTTGCAGAACTGGCACTGCTGCAGGTGCTCCATAGTATTTGTTCCAGGTCTGTAAGAAATCGATCCATTAGAACTCACTGTCTAGTGACATCAGGCGGGTGCATTCCTTTAGGTGCCTGCTTAAAACGTTTTCATTCAGGCAAACCTATCCAGACATGTTGGCATGTGTTTTAAACTGTCTGTCAGTATCTTGACTAGTTACAGATAGGTAGCCGTGTTGGTCTGCCATAGTCAAAACAAAACAAATTCCTTCCAGTAGCACCTTAAAGACCAACTTCCAGTAGCACCTTAAAGACCAACTAAGTCAGTTCTTGGTATGAGCTTTCGTGTGCATGCACACTTCTTCAGATACACGTGTATCTGAAGAAGTGTGCATGCACACGAAAGCTCATACCAAGAACTGACTTAGTTGGTCTTTAAGGTGCTACTGGAAGGAATTTGTTTTGTAGTATCTTGACTGTTTGCTTTAATTATATTTTGAAAATTTCAAAATACCTATTTTTAACTTTGCTTTCCGTTGACCATTTTAATGTTTGTTTTATTTGTTTGCTTTTTTGCAAACTGCTTAGGGGTTCTGTTTACAAATCAGGTGGCATTTAAATTGTTAGGTGAATAAAATGAAACATATAAAGTAACACACACACTTCACAGGGAGGGATCAAGTCCTAAAAGCAGATTCCCCAAGTTCTTCCTAATCATTTGCATGTCTGCCTTGTGGCACCCTATTTTTTTAATGAGAATCCAACACAATTTACCCGCCTCACCACTAGCCACAAGTTTCACTCGCTTCCTGGTGGGGAACAAACCCCTCAAGGTGGGAGTTAAGGGCTTGGCGCCTGGTGCTCACTTGAAAGACAGGCTTAAAACAAGCAATAATCCAGGAGGCGATGGGGCTGCTTTGGAAACGAAAGAGGTTTATGGAAACCCGGCTCAAAAGCTATACAGTACTCAGCTCATCCACGCATCTGAAATCCGATAGGTATGGCACCAGCTTGAATCCCTCCTACAGTCTCTGAGTTAAACTGGCCCCAAGTCACCCAGCAAACTTTATGGCCACAAGGTCTCTGTTAGACGACTCCTGTCATCATTTAACACACCACACCGGCAAACAAGACGTGAGGCTTCAGGTGCTGTAGGTTGAAACACAACACACACACACACACCCAAATGAACCTGCAAACGCTGCTAGCAAGCTATCACGTCTCACCCCACCTTAAGCAGATAAGAAAGCATACAGACTGTGCCCTCCTACTTGAAAGATTTCTACCAGGCAGGTAGGTTACTGGGTAGAAACACACCTAAGAGCCTAGGAGTGGGGCGAGGGGTGGTGGAAAGGAAGCTGCCCCCCACCGCCCACATACTGAGCATGGCTTACCGAAAGGGCTCCTTTGGAAGGAAGGAAGGTGGAGCAGACAAGTAGCTTCCCATCTCCGGAGTGCTGGCTAGACCAGCTCAGATGCAAACCTGTTTGACGGCTTCTACCATGCAGCCAAGACGGCCATGGAAAAGGGTTCACTTTGCCTCCTGCCGATTCGGGTGCCTCGCTGCTGCTGCTGCTAGCGCAGGGGAGTGCAAGGTCCTGGGCGGGTTGCTCTCCGCTGGGATTCCCCTGGCTCTCATGGTCTCAAGGGGAGCAGCAGCCTTAGGAGGAGGCTGTTTCAACTGGGAGCCCCTCAAGGGAGAGCAGTGTCATTAGCCTTGTGCCCGCCCAAGGCTAAAGCAGTTGTTGTCATGCTTCCTCCTCCTCCTCCTCCTCCAGTTCTAGCCCAAGGGTAGAGGGTGGAGGGAACAGGAGGAGGAGCTCCTCTTTTCAGGAGTGAGGTAGATAGTTAACATGATTAGCAGGGGATAACAACACTCATTTACAAAAGGTGGAATCCACGGACCTGCAAGGCACAAACCTCCCTCCTCCGCAAAAACAATCAACCCACCACAGCAGTCCAAAGTTGCAGGATCGAGCCAGTAATGAGAGCTCACTGTCAAGTTGACTCTGTGGTGGCAATAGTGGCTCCTCAACACCATCTTCACCTTTCCCAGCCAAGGAAACGGGACATAACCCTCAGTAAAGGTAAAGGTAAAGGGACCCCTGACCATTAGGTCCAGTCGTGGATGACTCTGGGGTTGCGGTGCTCATTTTGCTTTATTGGCCGAGGGACCTGGCGTACAGCTTCCGGGTCCTGTGGCCAGTATGACTAAGCCGCTTCTGGTGAACCACAGCAGCGCACGGAAAAGCTGTTTACCTTCCCACCGGAGTGGTACCTATTTATCTACTTGCACTTCGTGCTTTCGAACTGCTAGGTTGGCAGGAGCTGGGACCGAACAATGGGAGCTCACCCCATCACGGGGATTCGAACTGCTCTGTGGTTTAACCCATAGTGCCACCCACATCCTTCAGTAGCATGCTCCAAAAGGTTTGACAGAGGCTTGCAAGACACATCTACACCATATATTTAAAGCATATGGTTTCCCCACAAGAATCCTGGGAGTTGTAGTTTGTTAAGGGTGCAGCTCAGTGTGGGGGCAAACGGCAGCTCCCAGGATTCTTGGTGGGGAGGACCCACATGCCTCACATGAGCACTGAATGGTTGGTGTGGATGTGACCAATCACTTTTGCCACTGAATACCATGGCTAATGCAGAGCAGCCAAAGGAGGTGTCCGGACACCACCTGCCTCAACTTTGATGCTACGACTTTCACTTCTTATGGCTTGAGGAGGTGGATAGGATGCTGACCAACAAGTGCCAGCCTTGTCCCTTTTGATTTATTGCATGTAGCAGGAGCCAGCTGAGCTTCAGAGATGTTAAATGCCTGTCTGGGAAAGTGTGTGGTGGGGGTGGGGTCCCAGCTGTGACATGCCTGCTCCTAAGGAGATCTGCCTCAGACACAGAAGAGGTGAACAGTTATCACTTAGCAGATAAAATTTCCTTCCCAGGCCAGGAGCTCTGGGAGTGGTTGCCAACACTTTATGATTTCCTGGATCCATTTCAAGTGGAGATTTAGGCTTGGTTTGGGCACAGGAGCTGCCTCGGTTACCCTTTGCTGGAAGACCAGAGGCATTAACACTCCTTGACCTCTCTGATACCATCCACCATAGCTATCTTCTGGAAAAGGTTATGAATCATGGGGTTGGAGGAGCAGGGAAACAGGTTCTGTATATTTCCCCTCCTTATCTGAACGTCCGATCCCAGGTGATAACAAGGGAGGATTTCTGCTGAACTTTTGGAGATTTATGCTTGGGGGTCCCACAGGGTTGTGGGTTCAAGCTGCACGTTGGGCAAAGGTTCCCTGCACTGCAGGGGATTGGACTAGATGATCATCATGATTCCTTCCAGCTCTACAGCTCTATGATTCTACACTGTGAGATAGGTTAGGATTTGCATTAGTGACTGGCCCAGGGTCGCACAGTGAGCTTCACATGACTGCATGGAAGTTTGAACCCTGATCTCCCAGGTCCTAGTCCAACACTAACCACAGCACCGCACTGGCTCTCAAGGACCTTGCTTCCCACATTCACCCGCCGGTGACGTCTGGGAAACCCACAATCGGGGCTTGAATGTCCTCCTGTCGTTCCCTAACAAACCATAGCTCAATCCCCTTACACAGATTTTAGCGCTGGGAGGGAGAGAAAGATCAATCAGGTATGCTTCTCAAAGCTGCCTCGTCTTGCAAAGTTTCCAGGGAACAGAGGGAGAGAACTAACCAAGGCTAGTGCTATGCCAGGTTTTTTTCTTTTTTAAAAATCGTACAAACCTTCAAGTTCAAGCATTCTTCTTCGTTAGCCAAAAAGGAAAGGCAACTGGGGAAGCATATCTAGTTGTGAATGCAGTTATGTCACCACCCATGCCTGTGAACATTTCTGTTCTGATGGTGCTTCAACAAGGGAGCCCCAGGCTCAAATGCCATGATGCCCACAGAATGGCCTTGGGCAAGCTGACAGCTCTCAGTCTTGCAACCTGCCTCAGACAGGATGCAAGGATAAGAGAGATACATGGCAACATCCCGTAAGTCCTTGGGACAGGGCAAGGCAGGAAAATCTCAATGTGTGTTTTATAAAAACTAAATCTGTATACTGCTTCCTTGATTTAAAATTATTTAAGTGAACTTTCTTTATGTATGCCACAACAGCAGCAAGAATACTTATTGCAAAGTATTGGAAGACACAAGATTTACCCACCCGGGAAGAATGGCAGATGAAGGTGATGGACTACATGGAACTGGCGGAAATGACTGGCAGAATCCGAGACCAGGGAGAAGAGTCGGTGGAAGAAGATTGGAAGAAATTTAAAGTTTATCTACAGAAACACTGTAAAATTAAGGAATGTTAGAAGGATGTTGGAATGAAGCTATGTGGTTTTAGCAGAAATGTTATAAAGGATTAAGTAAAAATGGATTGGTAATTAGTGAAAGAGGAGAATGTAAAATTATAGTATATCAAGATAAATTTTTAGGATAAAAACAAAGATGGAAAGGACTTGCTGAAATATCTAATTGAACTAGAATACAAAAAAGGGAGGTGTGAGGAGGTCAAGGAAATAAGCAAAGGAAATAAAGTTATGTAAAGGTTGGATTTGTGTTTTTTTGTGCTTTGTTTGTTTAACTTTTTCTACTTTTCTTTCTGTAACCTTCAAAATTTTAATAAAATCTATTATAAAAAAATAAAATAAAATAAAATTATTTAAGTGATTTACAAAGGATTATGTATGTTCCCCAGTGCTCTGACCCGTTGTGCATTACATTATGTTATTCCCCAGAAAATGTTGCCTTGTTGAATATACAGTGGTACCTCGGGTTAAGTACTTAATTCATTCCGGAGGTCTGTACTTAACCTGAAAGTGTTCTTAACCTGAAGCACCACTTTAGCTAATGGGGCCTCCTGCTGCCGCTGCGCCGCCTGAGCACAATTTCTGTACTCATCCTGAAGCAAAGTTCTTAAGCTGAGGTAATATTTCTGGGTTAGCGGAGTCTGTAACCTGAAGCGTATGTAACCCGAGGTAACACTGTAAAGGACAATGACTTCTAGTTTAACCCCATTGCTTTTCATATTTGACAAGGCAACATTTGGGTGCCCAAGATGGAAAAGCCAAACAGTATCTTGAGGTGACATGGGCTATGATGTACCAGGAATTTCTCCTGCGCAAGCCCCCCCTGAAATCATCGTTGCCATTGTTTTCATTCATTTCAGTGGAGCCTGCACAGAAGAACTTTCTGCTGGGGTTGCTTCTGCCTGCTGCACTCTGGCACCCAAAGCCTGCTGCTGCAGAGTCTGTTGACACATTAGGGCTATGAAGTTGAAATCCAGATGCTGCAGATTTTTTAAGAGGTTTCCTTTCAGGATAAGGGTAGGCTTGGCGGCAGAGAACAGAAGCACATTAGGTGCTGGGTTGACACCTGTGGCTAAAGTTTCCTAAGAAATGGAGTTGAATTGCAAGGCATGTGTGTGTGCGCACACACATGACAGCCAGCCACATTTATGGAAAAATAACCTCCGTAAATTGCCAGGATCTTCCACTTAGCTGGGCTTTTAAGCCGGCTGTAAAGTGCAGAGTCAGTGACACCAGGGTCATAAATCCTGACACAGTCCATCTGTTTCAGGAAGAGGGAGTCTTTCCTCCTGACCATTTGCACAGAGCTCCACTGGAAACAGAAACAATGCAGTGAGTTTGCGTCTAGGAATGCACTCCTCTTTTCCATGCCCTCCTCATATCCCAGCCCCTTTTGGATTATTAGTTCCATACCATGAACAAAAACTGCCACGGAATAATTGGCAAGTCCCTTATTGGCTTCACATCCTCAACTTTTTTGGGGTGGGGGGAGTAGGCAGGACAAAGAAAGAACAGCACAGAGTATTTGCCCCAGTGTTTGATTTCATGAACTGAAATTTGCCCCCACTTGATCTAAAAAGATCCATATAGATAATCCTCAAATCTAAATTTATGATGTCCTGCCGTGTGATTAACAGCAAACAGCACTTCTGCATGAGAGGCCAACTTGCAAGAGCCCAGCGTGAAAACTATAAGAAACGAAGACAGCTAAAAGCCCTGCTAAGAGATTCCATTTGGAGTGTTGGCTTCATGAGATTCTCTATAAACAGGAAATATATTTATCATAAAACTTGATCTGCTTTTGAAGAGAGACCTGCAAAGCAGCTTCCATACACAAATTTGCACACACAGCAGGAAGCAAGGAAGATAACACTTCATTGCCCAATAAAGAACAAATAATCAATTTAGTGTGATTCGACATGTCCTACTTTGCCTTTTTTTAGGTGCCACAAGCTCTTCGTTGTTTAGACATTGATTAGTACACTGCTTATAGATCTTCTAACATTTCTGAGTCACTTCCAGAAAGATTAAGCTTTACCAACGTAAAGCTAAGAAGCTTCTACAGGTGTCATTTCAAGGTCCCTTTGCCTCCAAACACTTATCGTTGCTTCATAAGGTGCTCAGATTATCATCAGTTAAATAAACTCACTTTTAAATCATTGGGTCTTGCATAGGGTCTTACATTTCTGCTCTCAGGCTCTTTTTTCATGACTGGATGAGTGCAAAGCTGGCATACATTTGCTTCCCATTTGTTCTGCATTATCTGCACAACTCCCTTTAGGTTGTGTTTCTCTCACAGGGATGAAGCCCTAAAGGGAGTTGTGCATACTTTAAAAGCACCCCCCTCCCCAAGAATCCTGGGAATTGTAGTTTGTTAAGGGTGTTGCAAATTGCAGTTGTGTTAGCAATAAACTACAGCTCCCGTGATTTACTTTTTTTGCTGGGAGGGGAATGTGTTTTAAGTGTGCTTTAAATGTATGGTGTTTACACAGCCAAAACATATTAAAAGAAGCAAGATAAATGTACACGGAAACAGTGATTCTTCTCCTGGGTAACCTGTTCATTGTCGCTGTGATTCCTTGGTTAAGCATGGCTTCAGCCTGCACCCCTGTGAACTTAGTGAACATAGAAAGTTGCCTTACATGGAGACAGAACCTTGGTCCATCTAGCTCTGACCGGCAGTGGCTCTCCAGGGTTTCAAGATAGAGTTCTCTCTATCTTAGGGATTGAATCTGGGACTTTCTGCATGGTCTACCACTGAGCTATGGCCCTTCCAGCAAACTCATTGCAGCTCTTTTCAGGGAGGGACAACACTATTTGACAGCACAGAACTCCAGCACGGTAGAGATCCTGCACCTTTGGTTTAAGAAGCTGGAAACACTAGCAAGGCCTTTCCCCCTCAATTCCTGCCCCAAGGATTGGTGATTATACTAGCTGAGGCAGTTCCTGCACTTGAATGCACAGCTAGCCAGGCAGCTAAGGATGGGGAGCCAAGGGCAGTCAGGAATGTGCCCCTAAGCTATTGCCATTGAGTTGCAAAGAGCTGAAAAATGCAAAGACCACCTCCAGATGCCTCAGGAGAAGAGAGACCCCAGGCACATTCCTTGCAGTTCCTTTGGTGACACATTAACTGTTGCCCAAGGAACAGGCTAGACTGAACCCTACCCTTCTCTCACAAGAGAAAAGCTTCTGTACGTACAAATTCTTTTGTGTGTGTCTGGAGGGGATGGGGGGGTTATCAACATTCTTTATTTATATATATTTAATAGCACTCACTAATAAAAAAGAAAGAAATCTCCAAGCTGTTTACGTATTATATAACGATAATTCAAAAACCAATATAAATATTCACATAAAAATAGTTTAAGGGTGCTGGGATCTGTAGCTCTTTGAGGGGTAAACTGCAATTCCCAGGGTTGTTTAGGGAAAGGGGTATGTGCAAAAAGACAAATCCTTTTAAAAGAAACAGAAACAATGATCAGCGAAAGAGCATAGGAATAATTAAATTCCTATGGAGCATGGATGCGTGACCCATTAAACTGAGGCAGGGGCTATTTGACAGGAAAGGGAGGCAGAAGCAGAGATTTTTTCCAGGCAGGAGACGTTTTTGAAGTCAGCGTTCACCCCACTGCTGCCAGACACACACACCCCTGCTATATTCATGGCAAAGACGATAGATTTGACTGTTGTGGCGAGAAAAACTGTGAAGGGAACAGCAGAATAAACCAGTAGACTGGTGCCCTGCAAGCTAGCTTGACCAGTCCTACCCAAAGCGGCAGACGTGGCAGGCAACAATGCCACCCCCAAATAATAATAATAATAATAATAATAATAATAATAATAATAATAATACCAGGTCTTCACACACACTCATGGCAGGGGCAGAGCTGGCCAGGAAACCGACAGCAGACTATCAGGGAAGTGCAACAAGAGCCAAGCCCTCCAGAGCACCACAGGTTAAAACCGTAAATAAGATCACCCCAGAGGCCAAGCTGGCGGCAGCCAGGAGCTCTGCACCCGCTTGCATTGTTAAAGAGAAGAATGCACGCACCAGGAAGTTCAGCTTTTGAAGTGAGTGATTATGAGCAATTACCCCATTATTTTTTAAAAAAAAATCACATCCCAACACAGGCAGGAAGCATCTCACGTGGGACACCCGGGGCTTATCTTGAAAGGGTGTCAAGCCGGCAGGGCCCACCTGCCCCAGAAGACAAAGGCAGAGAAAAGATTGTAAGGCAGAGCGACCCAGTTTGCTGTATCCCAGCTTCAGCCTTACCCAAGCTGGTGCCCTCCAGATGTGTTGGACTACAGCTCCCATCAGACCTAACCTGACCTGTGATTGGCAAGGTGGGTGGGCATTGGGAGTCAGAAATATCCTGAGGGTGCCAGATAGAATCATCGCATTGTGGAGTTTGAAGGCACCCCCAAGGGCAGGCTTCCTCAAACTCAGCCCTCCAGATGTTTTTGGCCTACAACTCCCATGATTCCTAGCTAGCAGTACCAGTGGTCAGGGATGATGGGAATTGTAGTCTCAAAACATCTGGAGGGCTGAGTTTGAGGAAGGCTGCCCAAGGACAATCTAGTCCAACACCCTACAATGCAGGATTTGCAGCTAAAGAACCCCAGACAGATGGTCATTCAACCTCCACGTAAAAACCTCAAATCAAGGAGATTTGGGACAGCTGCCAAACAGAGAGTGCAGAATAGGGTGAGTGGACCCCTCCCCAAATTTGCTTTTTCAGTCTAAAGTTATTTTTCCTTCCATCAGGAACTAGTTCTGGGCATGGCATCCTACTAAGAGCAGGCAGGGTTACAACTTCTCCTCCTTATGCACCCCCAACCTATCTCACACCACAGAAGTTCAGTTGCAGCCTAATCACACTGAGTTTGGCTCTCAGCAGCTCAGCAAAACAGACCTTCTCCTGCTCCTCCACCTGCAAGCGGCTCGTGAGCGCTCGCTTGTTAGCACAGCTCATGGGGACACAGGGGCGCTGCCACTTGGCAACCGCTCCTAGGAGGCACACCCAACAGATTATTAGCTTGCAGGAGTTCCAATCTGTCCCTGGGGGCACATCAGGTGGAGCTCCCTGTAGCAGCCAGAATCAGTCAAAGAGGGAAGGAGGGGAGAGGAAAGTTTTCTTCTGCTGCCTTACATTCCAAGGCTCTGTACAGATACCGCACAAAGTGTTACGCCGCAGTTAAGTAAACCACGGCTTATAGCACTGAGTGTGAACCCTGCCTGGCAGGTTAACTATGGTGTGTCTGCTGACAACAAACCATGGCCCAAATTCATAGAATCATAGAATTGTCTTTATCCTTAGACCAGCCTTCCCCACCCTGGTGCCCTCCTCCAGATGTTTTGGACTACAGTTCTGATCACCCCCAGGTAGCATGGCTGTCTGATGCTGGGGCCAATGGGTCTTGGGAGTCCTGAACATCTGGAAGCTGTCAGGTTGGGGAAGGCTGACGTAGGCGGATTCACACACCACAGAGGTCTGGCCCCAAGTGGCACAAACAATGTGCAGGGCAGCCCTCTGGAACAGAGCTAAGAAGCCTGGCAGAAGGGGCAGCTAACATATGAGTGTGATTCCGCGCCAGGCCAAGAAGTCAGCTAATCCCTCCAAGAAGCCTGTCAACAGCCTCCACTCGAGTTGCCGGAACTTGCAGCTACGAGCTGCCAAAGGCTTTCCACTGCCAGCAGCAGCCTCTTAAAAGTTTGGCACGGGAATGTTCAAAGCAAGCAAGAAGCATAGAGAGGGAGGGAGGGAAAGGGGGAATCCGTGTGCTAAAACAAACAACCACCCATTCGCCGCTCTCCTCCAAGCAAGGAAAAGGGTTGTGCTTTTGCTTTCCGGGATGGGGAACATTTTCTCTGTTGCAACTGTTGAACACAAACTGTGAAGTGTCCTGAGTCCTTTTCAGAGAATAAAAAGGAAAGCAGAGATTGCAGCTGGCAGCGGGATGTTGTCTAACTGCAGGGCACACGGATCCCTGGGCTCTAGGACTTGGCAGGGATTTTTCTTTTCCCGACACAACCAGGTCTTCTTCTTTTGCAGAGTGCGTTAGAACTCGATGCAACCATAAGGAAGTCAAGGACAGGCGGAATTGAGTCATTTCCACTCAAAAGACATGAGGAGTGTCCCCTGCAGCGGCTACAGCCCCTGCAAAGCCCTTCCAAGGGCTCCTTCGGCTACACATAAAGGACAAAGCAGTCCAGACAGTTGGAAAGGAGGACTGCCATTTTTTTCTCCTCCCTCTCTCGCAACACTGGAAGTTGTGGGGATTCAATGAAGTTGTAAGATTCAGGACAGATAAAAGAAAGAACTTCTGCATGCAAAGCATGGTTAAAACTATGAAAACTGCTCTCGTAGGAGGGAGTGATGTCTTTAAAAGAGGATTGGACAAATTCATGGAGGATAAGACTACCAATGGCTACTAGCCACAGGGACTATGCTCTGCCTTCACAATCATTATACAGCACCTAGGTGCTTTGTAAAATAAATATTACTGCAGAAAATATCACTTCAACCACTGGCCAAGGAGGAGGAAGTCAAGCCAGCCTGCTTAGCTCCAAGGGTTTGGAGACCCTAGCATCCATCACACCACCAGTTGCAAATAAAGTTAATCTATTATAAATTTACAACTCCCTGAATGTTAGGGATCACGTACCCTTATATGCCAGCTTGATCACTGAGATCATCTGCCGGAGCATTGCTGGTCATGTCCCAAGCTTGCAAGGCTCATTTAACAGCAAGAAGAAACCAAGCCTTTAGTGTCAGAGACCCAGCTCTATCAATAGAGATTAAGCAGGCACCTTCTCCTTCATAATCCTTACATCTCTGCTGGAAATTTTTCAGTGTTGCCAGGCTTATGTTGGTAATTAAGAAAATATCTATCTTTAGTAACTAGCTATGGGTGGCATGATGCATAGGTCCCAAGTCCATCATTTATCTAGCCCATAGCACAATCTGGGCTGCTCATCACATCTCTGCTCTCACAGGCTCCCATGTGAAGACGACTACACACCCACCAACTGGAGAAGGGGCTACGACTGCTTTCAGCCTTCCAATTTACAGTTACACAAGGGAACTTTAACATCACCCTCACAATAGGAAACCTTAGAGGTGCAAAAGGCAAAAGCAGATGGGGGAGGGAAAGCGCATACCAGTGCCTGACTCATAAGCAAACACAGATATAGTTCCTTTCAACATTATCCATTTTTGCTCACTGTAGCTGGAAAGTCGTGAGAGCAAATGCATTTCAGGAGAATTCAACGGTTTGCTTTTTCACCTTCTCAGAGATGTGCAGCGTTTCAATTTCTCCAATAATTTACATTTCTGGTGTTCAGAAGGTCCATCGTCCTTTCCAGCTTGGAGCAGAACAGGGAAGCACTGCAACTTCCAAAGCTCAATAAAACTGTTGTCACCACCCTCTTCCCAGCTCCAAGCTGAAAAGGAAGGTGGGGCTCCCCAGAGGGTGACAGCAGCATTCACCAGGGTGAGCAGAAGGTAGAGAACAAGCTACCAAATTATTGCTGGTTTTGCCAGAACAGCAAGGAACAGTTTGGTCAGCCCACTGTCCGCACCTGAGTGGTCAGCAAGCTGCATTTAGTTTCATTTTTAATATTTTAATATTTTGACCACACTTTTCTATTAAATCAAAGTGGCTTAGAATGATGCAAAAATACAAAAAAGCAAAAAAGAAGATAAAAGCACAAACTCAATTAATAACATAATTAAATCACAGTAAACACTAAAAAAAAAAGCAAGCAGATGGGACAGGGGAAGCAGAATAAATATGAATAAATCCACAGATCAGGTCTTAAAGGAAACTCAAAAAGAGAAATGTTTTCTCCTAGACGGGAAAACAGGGAGGACGGGCCACCCAAACTCTCCTGTAGGCAGGAGCCAGAAGTCATCTACTGCTTCTAAACTTCTGTAACAGTTTCCAGAGAGGTTGCAGCAAAAAGAACAAAGTGTGTAGCAGCCCCTTAAAGATGAAGGGAATGTACCGTATTTTTCGCCCTATAGGACGTACTTTTCCCCCTCCAAAAATGAAGGGGAAATGTGTGTGCGTCCTATGGGGCGAATGCAGGCTTTCGCTGAAGCCTGGAGAGCGAGAGGGGTCGGTGCGCACAGACCCCTCTCGCTCTCCAGGCTTCGCGGACCTCTCCGCAAGCAGCGGGAGCGCTCCCACTGCTTGCGGAGAGTTGCCTGCATGCCGAAGCCTGCGCGCGCTGAGATCAGCGCATCCAGGCTTCGCAGACCTCTCCGCAAGCAGCGGGAGCCAGCGCTGGGCTCCCACGGCTTGCAGAGAGCTGCCTGTTTGGGGGCTGGGGTCGGGGGAAGCTTGGGCCTCCCCCGCCCCCACCCCGTGCCTGGGGGGGAAAATAATTTTTTCCCCTTTATTTCCCCCCCCCCAAAAAAACTAGGTGCGCCTTATGGGACGGTGCATCCTATAGGGCGAAAAATATGGTAGACAGACTCTGGACTCATTCACACCATACTTTTAAAGCACCGTGTTACCACTTAAAAAAATTATGACTTCTCCCAAAGCATTCTGGGAGCTATAGTTTGTTCAGGGTGCTGAGAGTTGTTAAGAGACTCCCATTCCCCTCCCAGAACTACAATTCCCAGAGTTTCCTGGAAAGAGGGATTGTTAAACCACTCTAGGATTTAATTGTAGCTCAGTGGGGGACTGATGGATGGACAGGGGTCTCCTAACAATTCTCAGCACTCTTAACAGCAGTTGCCAGGATTCTTTGGGGAAGCCATTACTGTTTAAAGTGGTATCATAGTGCTTTAAATGTAGGGTGTGACTGTGGCCTCTGTCCTAAAGTCAATGGACTTTTTGACTAATTGAAGTTCAAGCATGGCTTAGCTGGATACAACCCAAACACCTTTATCATGGCATAATCTTTCATGGAATCAAGCCCACCCATGCTGAGAAAGTAGGGTCAGGCTTCCAAGAAAGGCAAGGTTCCAGGGTTGAGTTCACCTACCGGAAACAGGAAATGTGCCATGCCTCATTAACAGTCCTGTAGAGTCGCTGGCCGGCTGCAATGCTGTCCCCACATCCCAGGCACCGCCATTCCTCTTCACCTAGGCACAAGGGGAAAAGACGTATTAAGGACATAAGTTGAGGGAAGAAAAGGCTATGCTGCCCATCAAGTCCAGTGCCCTGCTTCCCACAGTCGCTCGCCAGATGCCCACAAGCAGGGCATAAAGGCCTGCTCCTACTCTTGGCTCCCTGGCAGCTGGCCTTCTGACACATAGTGCATCTGAAGCTGGAGGTTCCATAGATATTTATTTACATTAGTTGCCATGACACATGACCAAGGAAGTCTCAAAGCAACAGAGAGTAAAATACCAAAACACAATGCACAGCAAACATATCCATTAAAACTATAGTGCACACTAAAAGTGTTCTATCTACAATAGTCTGCTATAAAACAAGAACGTGGTTGTTTTATAGATGCTCAGATGACTGGGAGAATGAAAACACCTTCACCTAGACCCCAAAAGACAACTGTATAGGTGCTAGGCGCGTTTTATTGGAGAGGGCGCTCCGCAAGTGGTGCAGGCCCATTGAAAAGGCCCATTCTCTTCTTCCCAGTGTCCAAACTTCTCTTGGAAGGGGACATGCAGAGAAGTACCTCATAGCCTCCACTGACAGCTTCCTCCTCCCTGAATTTGACTAGCCCCATCTTAAACCATCTAAGCCACTAGCCATCAACACATCCTGTGGCAGTATCATAAAGCCAGGTAAAAGCAAAATTCAAAGTGCAGAGGTTCCCCCAGTGGTATTTGCTAGGGAAGAAAACCATACAAACTTTTTTTGATCAAGTATAGGGAAAGTAATCACCCAGGGCCTCAAATGTACTGAGACAGCAACAGATTTCAAGTGGCGCCAAAGCTGAGGGGGAACTTCAGATTTCGGCTGGTGACCAAGGTCTGTCAAAATATGTGGACCCCTATTCCTAATGCAACTTCCAACACACGCAAGTCTCTATAGTAGGAGTGGGCAGACTTTAGGCTTGCAGGAATGTGCTTGGAAGCCTGAGACCCACCAGCTTGAGCCAAATGCAAAATGTACAAACTTAGGACTAAAGGACTCTTAACCTGGGGATTTGCTTTTGAACTAACCTCACAGGCCTTCCACACAAAAATCTACTCTAGCTACCCCATGACCTTTCTTCATGTCAGAAGTGTAATTTAGAGGGGGGCATTATTTTGGCATTACAATTGATTTTATTCATGTATTCTGATATTGTGAGCCACCTTGGAAGGCCTTATAGCCTTTAAGGTAGAATATAAACATAATAAATAAAATTGCTAAGCAACTGGGAGTCAGAGGTCCTCACTAATCTACTTCAAATTGCATAGTAGATCCCTGCCTACCTCATCAAGCTCTATAGAGAAAAATTAGATTTTTACTGTGCAAACATAGCAGCCAGCCACACTTGCCTAAACTGCCGCCTGAGCTCAGAAAGAGGTTCACTGCTTTCCGGAGATTACTCAGAAGCATTCAACAGAATAACACTGGCATTTGCCCCAGAATGCTAACTCAGCACACATGAATGAACTGGATTCCCAGAAGAGAGGTGGGAGGGCAGGAGTTTCTTTTGTGAAGAGCCAGCCCCTGAATGGCCAGCCACTGAACTACATTAGTCCTGAACTTTTGCTTAAACTTCTTGTAGATGATGCTCAGACACTTTTTATTAAATGGGCTTTTTAAAGTAGCAACAAAAGTATAACTTATCATGTTATGCTACTTTATGTGATATGATTTTGTGTGTGCGTGTACTGCATTGGAAACTCTGCTAAAAGGGCAACATAAAAAATATTTTAAATAAACAGATATTGTTCAAATCTCTGTGATGAACTAATTAAATGGGCCAACACAAGCCATGCTCTCTCAAGCCTTGGCTGTCTCAATCTGCAACATGGGAATAACAATACTGGCCTACAAGATTGTTGGAAGGGTTACCAAGAGAATACAAGAAGCATTTTGCACACCCAAGTGTTTTATAGGAACTGTGTTGATTATTCCTAACACAAACCTATTTGGAGGTTTCATGCACTAGGGCAGGGCAGGACACAGAAAGGAACCCCAATGTCTTGCCAGTGAGACTTCTGAACCCTCAGAAAAGGGCTCGAGAAATGAACCCTCCAATCCCTGGCAGAAAGGGGAGGTTGCATCTGTTCAGGGTCACTCCAGAGTGCTGAATTTGCTGTACAAAGTCAGGACAGGGTGGGGTGTAGCTACTAGGCAAGAAAAGAACTTATTGCCCATTGTATATGAAGTCACCACTGAGCCACCTCCCAAAGATTTTTGCCTAGTCTTGGGTTTCAGATGTTTATCTTACTTTGCTGTTACCATACCTTCTCTTAGGAATGGAAGAAGAGCCTGTCAGATCAGCACCCCATCTTGTTTTCAAAGCAGCCAACCAGAAGCCCCAAAAGGAAGCCCACAAAAAGAACTTGAGCAAACCAGCAGTCTCCCCACTTATGATTCCCACAACCGCCTGTAGAGGTGGATGTTTTTAATCTTCTTAAATATTTCAAATAGGTTTTTGCTTTAATTGTACTTTTTTAACAATTTCATTTGCCACCCTGGGCTCGTTTGGGAGGAAGGGTGGGACTGAAACGTAAGAAATATTATTAGGAGAGAGCTACTGTGGCTTGTAGTCATGAATAGCCCTATCCTCTTATCTAAAAAGTTCACTGTGCCTTCTCATGCAGAAATGGTTTTCAAGTTCAGTGCCACACCCCTAATCAGTTCCTCTCTGTTTTTTGCAAATACAGTGGTGCCTCGCAAGACGAAATTAATCCATTCCGCGAGTCTCTTCGTCTTGCGGTTTTTTCGTCTTGCGAAGCACGGCTATTAGCGGTTTAGCGGCTATTAACGGCTATTAACGGCTTAGTGGCTATTAACAGCTTAGCGGCTTTAAGAAAAAGGAAACAAAGAACTTGCAAGACGATAGGGAAATTCATCTTGCAGAACGACTCAAAAAATGGAAAACTCTTTCGTCTTGCGCATTTTTCGTCTTGCGAGGCATTCGTCTTGCAAGGTACCACTGTACCCTTCCTATTTATGGAAAACATTTGTAAAGAAAAGAAAAGAGCAAATCAGTATGGAGAGAGCGAGAGAGAGTACCAGTCTGGGAGACCAGGGTTCAAATCCTTACTCTTCCATGAAGCTCACCAGGTGACCTTGGGCCAGTCACTGCCTCTCAGCCTAACCTACCACACATAGTTGATGTGGGAACTTCTATATCACCAGCTACCTAGGCTATCAGATCCTATACTCTTACGCAAGAACAAACCCTCCAGAAAGCAGTTATTCAGCATGACAGAAAGATCTGCTGCCTGTTTAGCTAAACTAGTGGTGAAACTACAAGCTTAACACCTGCTATTAGGGAGACACTCACAGATATTCTTAAATATAGCCTTAAGGAGCCTGGGAATTAAGGTCTATCACAGCCTGGATGGCAGGAGATGTAGCAATATTTAGGTGCCCAGTGGTCACAATGCACCTCTCCCCAAGCTCATTTTTAGGGTCCAGTTTCTTTCTTCTTCCATCCACATGGATTGAGGAGTGTAAGGGGAAAGTTTGTGTTTAAATCATCCAGTATTTTTCATTGGAGCTGTGAAGTTAAAAGATCAGCAGCAGAACTGCCGCTTAGAGGTAATAGTTAAGGTCCCCATTCCTGCTACTTAGGACATTCCCAAAGGGGTGATGCCTTCCTCCAAAGAGGTGCAGGATGCAGCAATGCCACACAAACATGCCCTGACAGCACATGCATGCAGAAGGCCCCAAGTTCATTCCCCAATGGCACCTCCAGGTAGAGCTGGGACTGTCCCCTGCCTGAAACCCCAAAAAGCCACTCCCAGTCAGAAGGCAGCTTCCTTTGCTCCTATAACATCACTGATCAAATATCCATTAGGGTAAAGGGAGGGGGAACCTGTGGCTCTCCACATGTTCCTGTTGGACTCCCAAGTGCCCCAGACAGCATGGCCCCACTAGTAAGGGATGATGGGAGTTGTAGGAGTTCATTAACCAACCTTTGGAGGACCACAGCTCACGTCTGTGTTAAAGCTTATTTCAACTGACACAGTAAATGGGAATAGCAGGCAATTTCTTAGTTTCAGACATACCTAGTGCAATTCAAACATGTGGCCACCCACTGCATGACTCTGCAAAAGCAAGCTAATCCACATATTTACAATAATTCTGTTTCAGCCACCTCATTTCTCCATTGCTTACTGACATTCCTTTCATATAAAGTAGCAGTGACTGCAGTGCAAAGGATTCTGGGGTGTGTCCCAGGGAGTCCGTCTGGTGTGCTAGGCCAAGGATGGGGGAACCTCTGCCCATATGTTGCTGGACTACAACTCCCCCAGGTTTCCCAGCCTTGAGATAGGCAGACCTGTTGAATCTGTTCCAACATGCAACTCCATATGCCTGCACCAGCTTCCCTCAGCAGCTGTTCATTATAAGGGGACACTTATGGAAAAAATAATTTTCAGGAAGTCTGGCTTCAGTGACTGGTGCTCTCATTAGACTGGTGAAGACTGCAGCCCAAAACATCTGGAGGACACCAAGTTGGCCAACACCACCACTGAGAAATATTTCATCTCAAGGCCCCATTTCTAGGAATGCAGCTTGAAAGCTTCTTGGCTGAAGCAAATAATACTTTTAAGTGTTGCAAGCAACAGCTTCACCATGGCTGTTGCCAATGATACCACAATCTGATGAACTGACAGAATACTAGTAGCACAGCCCTGATAACCTACATTCTAGAGATAAGCACAATTAGAGAGCTGCCAGGATGATGGTAATAACAATAATTGCAGCTTCCATCTAGAGAAGCAGTTCTGTCACATCAATGAATACATCCTGGTGAGAGATGTTGGTCAGCATGACAACAGAGAAAGGTAACAGAAGGTGTGTATGCAAAAGGTGAACTGCCCTGTGATCTTTAGATGAAGGGCATTATACAAACTTCTTACAATGGTACCTCGGTTTACAAACCTAATCCATTCCGGAAGTCCGTTCTTAAACCAAAACCTTTCTTAAACCGAGGTAAAGTTCTCAAACCAAGACACTATTTCTGGTTTTGCGGAGTTTGTAAACCAAATTGTTCTTAAACCAGACTGCTCTTAAACCGAGGTACCACTGAAATAATAAGCACATAAGTTTAGCCATTCAGAAACACAGATAGGGAGAGTAGCAGTCTACATTTGCTAGCCCTAAAACTGTATTAACTGAGGCAACAACCCCCAGGCCAGCTGAGCTGGAGCTATGACATTTGAGATGCAACCCAATGCCTATTTGAAAGTCAATGGCTGAGCACTCATCTGTTTTAATAGAGTGGGATTGCAGATTTAGCTACTTAAATTCAAGTACACTGCCAGCATATTTACAAGTCAGGTGTAAGTGAACTAAAGATCAGCCCAAGACCTTTTAATTGTCTTCAGCATCTATTTTGGTGTTGTTGCTTAACCTAGTATAAAATTTATCACAGGCAGGCAGAAATAAGAAGCAACTGTCACCCTTTCACACCTCTGCTTGGGAGCAGCTATAGAGGCCTGCATGGATGCTGTCCAATAAAAACTACATGCAGCTTTGGAAATTCTCAAGATTAAGCATACATCCAAAATAACCTTCAATTGAAAGCAACTAAGTCAAACTCAGAGCAAAGCCAACGGATCCAATGGGCTTCAGTTACTCATGTGCACAGATGTCAAGGAGTCTACTTTGAATAGGACTCAGGGCACAGCCACACCGTACACAATCCTGGGAACTGTAGTTTCACCCTCACAGAACTACAGTTCCCAGCATTCTCTGGGAGAAGCGATTTACTTTAAACATGTTGAATTGTGGTATTCAATGTACAGTGGTACCTCGGGTTAAATACTTAATTCGTTCCGGAGGTCTGTTCTTAACCTGAAGCATCACTTTAGCTAATGGGGCCTCCCGCTGCCGCCACCGGAGCACAATTTCTGTTCTCATCCTAAAGCAAAGTTCTTAACCTGAAGCACTATTTCTGGGTTTGCGGAGTCTGTAACCTGAAGCGTATGTAACCTGAGGTACCACTGTTGGACAAAACTCCTAGCTTTTAAAAAACCCAACGTAAACACAATCATTTATTTAAATAACTTGCTGTTTGTACCCTCTTTTGTACCCCTGCAAAAGTAGCAGGAGAGGGGAAGAGCTCGACCGCCCCCCCCCCCGGTTCACACGATCCAGCCCAAGCAAAAAGACCAGCAGGTCGGTGGAGGCCTTGCCTGCCTTCCTGCCATGCTCGCTTACTAGGAACACCTGGCTGTCCTTCGATGGAAACAGGGCGCTGGGATCCAGAGGCCCCGCCCACCCCGCCCCGCCCCTGCTCACCTCCGCCCTTTCCCTCCCCGTTGCCCGGCAACGAGGCTCCGGCCCCGCCCACCCCGGCCAGGATGAGGCAGCGCGGGCGCGCCAGGGAAAGGCCGGGCTCCTCAGCAACTGGCTTCTCTTACCCGTTGCTGCTGCTGCCGCCGCGGCTACGAGCCCCCCGTCCATCGCCCCGGCCGGACAACCTCCTCCAAGCTTCCCCTCAGCGAAGCCCAGCCGAGCAAGCAAGGGTGACGTTATCCGGCCCCTACGGAGCGCGGGGTGGGCCACATCTCCCTCCGCCTCAGCGAGGACACCGACGACGACGACGACGCACCTGGACCTTCAGGCGGCACCCCGCCCCCTCCCCCCGGCGGAGCAGGGCCCCGCCTCTTTCCCCCGCAGCGACCAATCGCTTGCCTCAGCTGACTTCCCCGCCCTCCCCCGGCTATCATTTCTAACCAATAGGAGCGCCGGACTGGGCCGTGGCCGCCCGCCCCAGTTCTGTCTTCGCTCGCTAACCCGCTGGCTCATTTCTAACGCCCGCCCCCTGCCGGGGACCAATCAGAGCCATCCGATCCTGCCCACTTAGCCGCTGCACGTGCAAGAGGATCCGTCCGGTGATGTCATCGCTAAGTTTCCCAGGAAGGGCGGGGGTCGGGGGAGAGCAGGGCAGGAGGTGGGGCGGTTGTACGATGAATGGTTGCCTAAGGAAGAATTCCGGGAAAAGCTCAAGCTTGCACAGTATTTTCTTGTGGTATTTAGGGTGGCCTAACAAGGGCGTTACGCCAATGTTGCATCCCTTTACCCCCCTTTTGTAGCATCCTTTTATCCCAGGCCCCATTTGCACCATAAATTTAAAGCGCCATGATACCACTTTGAACAATAGGTAAAGGTAAAGGGACCCCCGACCCCGACTCTGGGGTTGCGGTGCTCATCTCACTTTATTGGCCGAGGGAGCCGGCGTACAGCTTCCGGGTCATGTGGCCAGCATGACTGGTGAACCAGAGCAGCGCACAGAAACATTTACCTTCCCGTCAGAGCGGTACCTATTTATCTACTTACACTTTGATGTGCTTTCAAACTGCTAGGTTGGCAGGAGCAGGGACCGAGCAATGGGAGCTCACCCCGTCGCGGGGATTCGAACTGCCGACCTTCTGATCGGCAAGCCCTAGGCTCTGTGCTTTAACCCACAGCACCACCCGCGTCCTTTGAACAATAACTTTGAACAATAACTTTCTCCAAAGAATCCTGAGAAGTTTAATTTGTTACAGGTGCTGCAAGTTATTAGGGGAGCCCTGCTATTTCCCCTTCCTAGCAGTCTAGCCGGCAATCCTTCTTCCCAGGGAACTCTGGGTATTGTAGTTTTCAGGGGAATAGGGGGGTCTCCTAAACCCTCAGTACCTTTAACAAACTACGGTTCCTATCATTCTCAACGGAAAGCCATGTGCTTTAAAATGCATGTTGAATGTACATAATGTGAGGAAGTCACCTCAAAGAGGAAGAAGTCAGGGAACATTCACACCATACATTTAAAGCAGAACAATAACACTTAATCAAGCTTTCCCCCCAAGAATCCTGGGATATCAGAGTTCTTAGAATACTATATTCTTCCCCAGAGCTGTAATTTCAAGAGTGGTTTAACAAAGTCAATCCCTCTGCTCTACGAACTCAAGAGAATTGTAGTGGGGTGGGGAATTCTCCCAACAACTCAGAGCACCCTTAAAAAAACTCCAGCTCTCAGGATTCTTTGCGGCAGTTTAAAGTGCTTCCAATGTATGGTGTGAATGTGGACCCCCTTTTTAATTGTTCTAATGGGATTGTTTGTTTATTTTTAATTATGTTTGTCTGTATTTTAACAGTATAACTGGTTTTTATATTTTGTAAACCACTTAGAAGCTTATAGCAAAATATAAATCAAATAATAACATTCCAAAACTGCTATTATAATAAGGGGGAAAAATCATGGTGTGCTGATTTACTCCACTGCCCAGCTCATCAGGGTGCCACTTCCCACGGGTCTCTCCAGTCAGCAAAAGAAGACATCTCCAGACAAGTCAAAGAAGCAAAGCAGCGGCGCCCCAGCGTCCTGGGGCGACAGGATAGTCAGAGGAAACAGTACGATACATGGTATCCACTTATTGCTACAATTTTATAGACTGCTTTTCTGTGCCTCTTTGTTGTTGTGTATGTATGGTGCTTGTGTAAAACGGTCATGGTTCTGACCTTAGTTTGAGGCTGTGGTGGGGACTTGGGATTTTTGAGGAGTCGTTTAAATGCACACCCCACCCCTGATTTTAACAACAATCATCTGTCATACTTGTAATGGTACATACTTGTTCCTGGCACACACGGAAAATAATAAAAAATATAATTTAAAAATCAGCACTATGGTTTAAAAAAACCACCCAGAGTTTAAACTATCATAAAAAGAATTTAAATGACTGCAGGGCCTCTCAATGAAATATGCCAAGTTGAGACCACTTTGTTCCAATTTGTCCCACTCAACTGTCACCTAACAGCAGCCACTTAGCCTTCCTAAACTTGGTGCCCTCCAGGTGTTTTGGATTACATTTCCCTTCAGCCCCAGCATCAGATAGCCACGCTGGCCAAGACTGATGGGACTTGTAGTCTGGGACACTGCATCATGCTACAGCAGAGATGGGAAGAAGGCTCCTCCAGCAACCTTTTGGGCTCCTGATCCGTTTTCCCATTCCAGCTGGTATTTTTAGGAACTCTGTAACTACCGTAACAACTCTGATGCCTGATCTTTTTTACCTGGAATTTGCTGCCACAAATTCATTTGCCTACAAATTGAGAGAAGGTTACCAGTGGCAACTATGCTCTACCTCCATAATTGCTGGGAATCTTAAGTGGGGAGAGTTGCTCTTGAACTCAGGTCCTGCTTGCAGGATTCCAGTTGGGCAATCTGGATGGCCACTGTGGGAACAGGATGCTGGAGTAGATCGGCCTTTTGGCCTGATCAAGCTGAAGGGCTCTCACTTCCCCCACCCACCCCACTTTCAAAATCATTTCATTCACAAGACCTCCACCCCTTCTGAAGTTCCCTCAGGGGCAATTGTGATAGTAAAAGGTAAAGGGACCCCTGACCATTAGGTCCAGTCGTGACTGACTCTGGGGTTGCGGCGCTCATCTCGCTTTACTGGCCGAGGGAGCCGGTGTACAGGTTCCGGGTCATGTGGCCAGCATGACTAAGCCGCTTCTGGCGAACCAGAGCAGCGCACGGAAACGCCGTTTACCTTCCCGCTGGAGCGGTACCTATTTATCTACTTGCACTTTGACGTGCTTTCGAACTGCTAGGTTGGCAGGAGCAGGGAACGAGCAACAGGAGCTCACCCCGTCACAGGGATTTGAACCGCTGACCTTCTGATCGGCAAGTCCTAGGCTCTGCGGTTTAACCCACAGCGCCACCCGCGTCCCACCATTGTGATAGTACCAAGGTGCATATGAGTAACAACATTATTACGCTGATTAGACTTAAGAGGCCCCAAATATCAGCAGGTGTATAAGCAGAGCCTTTACTTCAAACAATATGGCTGACTTACCTCTTCAGCAACATTCCTATGGCTGCAGGTGACTAAATGACAGTAACAAGAAGAATTCCACGCAGACGTAAGGTAATGTAAAAATGTGTTTATTCTAAATTACTTTCACAACAGTGAAAATTAGTGAATCACAATGGTGTTGCACAGTGGTGCCATCTTTTGCTAACCATAGGCCAAGTACAATCAATACATGATTTTTTTTGGGGGGGGGGGGAGAGAAAGAATACAAATACCAAAAAAAACCAAAAAAAAAAAAACCAGCAGGGGAAAGGGGAACTCCAGAGGCCATTTCAAACCCACAAGTAAAATATGACATTCCAGAGGGGAAGCCGTGTTTGTATGTAGAAATTCAAACAGCAGAATGTTTTTCTGGCACCTTAAAAAGCAGGTTAGACTGCAAAATCTTCTGCCCCCATTAAAGACAACTCCAACAGATGCAGGCAACAGAGTGGGGCTGTAGAGTCCATGAAAGCTTACACTACAATAAACTTGCTGGTCTTTAAGATGCCACAAAACCCTTTGCTGTTTCAGGAAAATATG
Source organism: Podarcis erhardii (assembly GCF_964252035.2). Taxonomy (NCBI): domain Eukaryota; kingdom Metazoa; phylum Chordata; class Lepidosauria; order Squamata; family Lacertidae; genus Podarcis; species Podarcis erhardii. The sequence goes on along the minus strand of NC_138505.1, from coordinate 26,787,900 downwards.
GAGACTGGACCGTTTGAACATTAAGTATACAACCCACATGAGCCATTATCAGTGGGACTCACCCCAATCCAGCACCTTCTGAATCAGGCTAGGTACTTTTGTGGTCACCTTGGTTGACAGATCCCCTTCTGCTCAGGTAGCAGCTGGCAAAAATGTAATACTCCACATGTTTAAAAGGTCCAAGGCAGTTAAATCTGCTTTAATATTTTAAATCCGTAACAATTTTCTCTTTCCCAATTGCCATAGATTTTATTCTTTAAAAAAAAAGAGCTTTACAGCAAACCGTTTAACAAGATTGCTTTCAGAAGGGCAGCTTTAGTTCCATGGTACTCATTTTCATGAACTGTAAAAAGAAGGAAATGCCAGAGATCCCTTATATATTATGATGGTATTCACTTTACCCTATCAACAGTAGGTGGCACCATCTTTCCCCCTAACAAAACAAATCTAAGCTATGCAGGTTCTAGGAGGCAGCACAGGTTACAGTCTTTTTTATGTCGCTGACAGGCCCTTGAGCACTTTTTGGAAAACCATTGACAGAAGGATTATACATTTTTTAAAAAGGGAAACGCTCTCACTGTGACTACTGGGGATGCAAGGTCAACCACCCTGGTTTCTACTGTGGGAATGACTGGTTTTTACTATGCTATCAGACCTTAGTCAAAAAAAGAAGCCCCCTTATGCAATTTGTTCTTTTCAGTATTGCTGGCTATGATTTGTTCAGCAACTCATAAAAAATGGCTGCTACAGAAATTGGGAAAGGAGTAGGGAGAAAAAACGAGATCAAAAGCATTGCAAAACAAGAGAGAAACCCAGGAGTCTTTGAGAAGAGACCCTTAGATTTACAAGGAAGTGTGAGGTCAGGGAGTGAGGAAGGTTCATTTTTGGTCCTGTGAATCTCCCAGGATTCAGCAGCAACAGTTTTAAAGCAATATTCCCAGGCTTCTTCGACTCCTGCAAAGGAATCCCTTGTGTAAATAGTTCAGATCCATTTAAGTGGGATGCTCTTCCATGTGGGTCCCACTGAAATGAAGAAGACAGCTCCCCCAACCTGGTGCTCTCCTGAGATTTTGGATTACAAATGTGGGGAACCCTTGGCTCTCCAGATGCTGTTGAACAAGAATTCCCATCATCCCTGGCCATTGGTGATATGCATTGTGGCTAAGAGGGGCCGCAGGTCCCCCACTCCTGGACTACAACATATGGAGAGAGAAGGCCAGGAAAGGTGGAAACCGGAGCATGGCTCTGATTTGTTTCAATGGGGCTTGTGTAGGAGAGCTTCCTGCTGGCTCATGCTCATCATCAACCCTTCAAAATCTTTGGTCATCTGAAAAAGCGCACGCACTAAATAATGACCCCTTGGAGCTTGAGAACAAGCCCCCAAGTTAGGCTGTTATTCTCACTATGCAGAACCTCTTATGGGGGAAGAACAAAATGCTCAAAAGAAGATTGGCTTCCACTTTTCCCAAACTAACCATTCCAAGAAGTTGGGGGACGGGGAGACAATTTTGGATTCATCTCAGGAAGGAGCAAATGAGTGTCAATGACTACAGTAACCAGAACTGTCTATATCCAAATGAAGAGCTGAAAGCTGTTATACAAGTTTTAGGAAAACAACACTGCTTTCATCCATGCGGAAGTGTGCTGTGCAACAAGCCCAGAGGGGACCCCTCTAGTGTCCAACATCCCCACCCCCAGCCCTGAGATGAGAAAACCTGCCCCATCTGGTTCCAGGAAGTTTAGGTATTTTATTCTTTCAGGGTGAGAGAGTCTCTTATCCCTTAACTTGTTTAAATATCCCTGGGAAAAGGTCAGCCAGGGGGGAAACAGCAGGAAGAGAATACTCCTAAGGTGACCTCACCTGCCGCCTGATGGTCTTCCCAAGTTGTACTCACATAAGAAGATAATTTCCAGGAGCAAGTTGGGTTTCGGTCAATCTATGCAACTGGATTCTGAAGCAGTAGGTCCATTGATCTCCTTCCCTTCAGTGCTGTTGGGTTGCAAGGCTCATCTGAGAAACAGGGCAAGTGTTTCCATGCCTGGCCTTGCCACCCACTCTCCCTCCAGGGCCAGCACCTGGTTTAATGGCTTGGCACATGATTTCAAACAATGCTCCCTCTTGGCATGTGGAGCTCAAAGCTAGGTTCACAGCCTTAGCCAGTTACCTGTTGCGTGACACATGGCTGGACTTTAGAATGCTTTTAAAGAGAGACCTTTAATTCCATTTACTCTGGCGTAATAAGCAAGAGTCCTCCTTCCACTGCAGCAGACATCAGGGCTTGCGGGAGCCCATGAGCTATGGAACCAGACACCGAGAGGCTGGCAGTGGGGCACGGAGAAGAAGAAGCAGTCGTCTGTGACCAGTTCGGAACCCCACAAACCATGGTACAATACAGGGCAAGGTTAAGCGATCAAGAGCCAGAACATGATCACCAGGGCCACAAACAGGAAGAGGCGGGACAGGAACTGTTCGTCCACATACTGGGGAGTCCCTGGAACCGCTGGGAAGACAGAAAGAAAAGGGAACCTCTCTCAGCAAACAAAAGCAGTGTATTTCCAGATCCAATAGCAGAAAAGCATGGAATCAGCCGCCATTCTGCATCTTCATTATAAGACTTCCCTAGGCCCTTTCAACTGTCCCAAGTTATCTGAAGGATTGCTTAAACCCATATCAACAATGGCAGCCTTCCTCATTTGCTCACTGCCTCAGTTAGTGAAAATGGCAGGCGTGACAGGGCCTTTTCAGTGGTAGCACCCTGGATCTGCAGTTTGCTGCCTGTCAACATTCAAAAGATCAGCACACTGCAGGCCTCTGAAAAGGCTCTGAAGACTCTGTTTCACCAAACGATACATTATAATTTTGCTCTGTGAAATGGATAAACCGGGTTGTTTTGGTTCTGGGTTGTGTATGTGTTTTATTATTACTGGATCATTTCACTTTTATAGTGGCTCAGAATTTGCTGAAACGTTGTGTTTTGTACTGCTGTTACATTCTGGAAATGTATATTACATAAGCCACCCTGGGGAACTTTGCTTAGAAAGCCAGCCTGTGATTTTTTTAAAAAAAATAATAATAGTGATATCCCCTATTGGGACGCAGGTGGCGCTGTGGGTTAAACCACAGAGCCTAGGACTTGCCGATCAGAAGGTTGGCGGTTCGAATCCCCGCAACGGGGTGAGCTCCCATTGCTTGGTCCCTGCTCCTGCCAACCTAGCAGTTCAAAAGCACGTCAAAGTGCAAGTAGATAAATAAATGGCGGGAAGGTAAACGGCGTTTCCGTGTGCTGCTCTGGTTCGCCAGAAGTGGCTTAGTCATGCTGGCCACATGACCTGGAAGCTGCACGTCAGCTCCCTCGGCCAATAAAGCGAGATGAGCGCCACAACCCCAGAGTCGGCCACAACTAGACCTAATGGTCAGGAGTCCCTTTACCTTTACTAGTGATGTCCCCACATCGTGTATTGTTGTGACTCCCTGCATATAGCCAGGGCTAAGAAGGACAAGGCAGCAGCCGCAGTGTCCATGAAAAAAGCAGAAAGGTGATCAAGTAAGGATAGTGTGCCTGTCACTCAAAACACCCAGCACATTTCAAGTTGAAAGCGTTGGTTTTAAGAAGTCTCTGTTAGCAAATGGCAGAGTAAAAAATTAATTCTTAAGTAGTACAAACCCACAAGGGTTTTCAGATTTGCTTTCAAATCTTGACATAAGAGACAGGAAACTTAATATATTCGGTGGTGGACATGAAATACATTTACGTCAAAGGCCACCGAAGCCCCGAAGTTATGTCAAAGGCTTTGGCTCATGAACAAAGGAGGGGGCCTGCTCAGGATTCAGGGCCACCGAAAGTGACTCAACTGGTTTTACTTCATATAGAGAGCACTGATGCTAATCAGCTTGGAGGCTGTTCCTTGCAAACTACCAGTGAGAATCACTTCACGGGTGAACTGCTAAGCAGAAATGTATTGTTCTCACTTTGTACTTTGAAAGCAAAACAAAAATGGAACAGAAGATAAGCAGCACTCATCTGATTGAAGTTTTAAAAACAGAATAGCTTATCTGTATTTAAAGGGTTCTAAACAAATGAAACATCAGGACTTACCCCTGGTTACACAAACAGCAACGTAAGTACAATGGACAAGTGCCAGCTTTTTTAAAATCTGTCAGTCCTATAATTATGGTGAGTGCAACCAATGATTTGCTGGCTTGCTAGGGCTTTTTTTATTCAAAAGTGCTCCTTACCTGGCGGAGGCCGACCGTCGTTTATGTTGAATGCTGTAGCGAATATACCAAAAGGAAATGCCCCAATTCCAAACGACATTTGAAAGCCTCCATCGCCAAACCCAAAACCCTGGAAGCCCTGGGAAGAACCACAAATGGGGGAGGGAATAATGAAACCTTCCAAGCATGCTAGTTTACGAAGTGAAATGCTGACCTGTTTGCCTTCTCTATGATTTACTATGACTGGCTCCTGGCTGTGTGCCATGATTTACACACACACGCTCCTCTCTCATGAGCCCAAAGTGTCCCCTCACAGAAGAGCCTGCTCACTATCTCTGCACAATTTCCTGCTCTCACCTCTTTCCACTTAGCCTCTGATGGGGAGGAGGTCAACTCTTCATTATCTCTGATTCAGGGACGTCTGGATTGCCCTGTCACTTCTGAGGCAGAGATGCAGCAAGACACCTGCTCTTAGAGACCATTACCTCTTTGCATCTTTATAAATTACAAGGCCTGCCAAGAGAAGCTGCAACACAGGCAGAAACATAGGGACCCAGCTCCTTTTCTTCTTACTACACTCTGAAAGGAATCCTTTCTGAGGTGGAGGAGTTTATTTCCAATTTAAATCCAGGAAATAAGTGTGACACACCTATCAAGAATGTGGGAAACATTGCACCAAGATTACACCAGCCTTCCACAACCAGGAGCCTTCCAGATAGTCTTGGACTACAATTCCCATCAGCCTCAGCATCATATATGCTGGCTGGGGTTGATGGGAGTTGCAGTCCAATGAGAGAACTTGCCACAGCTGAGCCCCTCTCTCTCTTCACGTGGGACAGGCCACATGGCTTGTACTACCAGCTGCTGGCCACCTGATCAGAGACAGGGCATTCTGTGCTGATCCTCAAGGCCATGCCAGTAGAGCAGAATGCAAGCAAGGCCTTTTTGCTCCATCAGTCTTAGTGCTGGCAGCAGCATCTGCTAAAAAGGTGCTCTCAAGTTCAGCTGCTGATTTAATAAGGCACCACCAACTCTGCAGGGAGTGCGGAGAAAAGAAAAAGGCTTCTTAATGACACCCAACAGAGCTGTTTGTTTGAAGCAATGAGGCCCACAGGTAGACCCTGGAGGCTCCAAGCTGCCTTGCATGGAAAAATGCAATTATTTCATCAGGTCAGGTGTGCTCCCCAACTTCATGCTAGGAAATTCTGCAGCCTGTCCAATATCTCTCAACCCCACACAGCCGGCTATTTATAACCCCCATGTCTACACACACTGTATGTTTACACATATCAATCTTCATTCCCCAGTAGCACAGACTTATTGGAGACCAACTATAATCAGAGGCTGTTTACATACACGGTCCCCACAGGCTTTCAAAATCCACATTTTTATAAAATCCTACAAAAAGGAAACATGGTTACTAAGAGCCAGTGTGGTGCAGTGTTTTCAGCATCAAAGTAAGAGACCTTAGGAGGCCAGGGTTCAAACCGTTGTTCAGCCATGAGGCTCACTGAGTGAGCTCTGGCCATTTAATCTCTCTGCTTAACCTACCTCACAGGATTGTTGTGAGGATGAGGAAGAGTGGGACAGCTGATCAGTGCTGTCTTCAAGTGCCACTTTTGGCAGGAATCGGCTTTGTTCAGGACCTCCGGTTTGGGAGCTCTCAAGCAGAATCAATCCCAGCGACACTGAATTTAAGAACTGTGTTTGCCAAGAAACTATTCGGAGCACATTTTAAGGCTTCCAGTTGTTTCTTTGTGGCTGTATTTTTACTTGCTCCACACCTGATGCAATATATTATGACATGTGAGGCGGATGGGTGTGGCTTGAGGGAAAACAGCCTCATGGGCCAAATTAGGTCCACGGGCTGGAGGTTCCTGACCACAGGGCTAAAAGAATGTACAAGGGGCCAACAGGTGTCCAGAGGAGAAGGAAAATCATTCTCCAACCCAAGGAAAAGTATGGGAGAGTGGCAGGTCACCCAGACTACTGTCTCCTGTAGGTTTGCCCTGTCTGGGGCCTTCCAGATGTCTTGGACTACAGCACCCATCAGCCCCGGCCAGCAGGCTGGCTGGGGCTGATAGGAGCTGTAGTCCAAGACATCTGGAAAGCACCAGACAGAACAAGGCTGTTCTGATGCTTTGGCTTAAGCTTGTATGTTGCTCTTCATAGCCCTAAGGGTGAGCAACATGCCTTTTTGTCTCATTTGTACTTCTGGGAGATACAGAAGTAACCCCCAAAGGCTGCAAATCATAGCTTACTCACCCCTCTGTTTTCCGGCTCAGGTCTCTGGCCTTGAGGCCGTGGTGGTGTCTTCTCTCTGCAAGAGACAATTCATTCAGTCAAGCCCAGCCCAGCTCTGGTCAACTCTGGGACCTGATGAACACCACCTGGACCCAAGAGTTCCTTTCTTTCCTTCCACAGAGGTGTTTCCATGCCTAACTTCCTCTTTAATTGCTGGCCTATGTTGAAACTCTTATCATTATTATTTGAGAGAGACAGAGAGTGTTGCATCAGTGTGACCATCACAGACTGTAAGAGGGTGGAGACCTTTCACAATAGTGGAATATAGGAAGCTACTTGACATCAAGTTAGACCATTGCTCCACCTAGCTCACTACGGTCTACTCTGACTGGCAGCAGCTCTTCGGGGTTTAAGGCGGGAAGTATTTTCCCAACCCTCCCTGGAAAGGCCACTGGGGACTGAACCTGGGACTTTTTGTCTGCAAAGCAGATGTTCTACCACTGAGTGACAGCCTGACACTATACTGAGTCACTCCACTGACCCATCCAACTCAGTATTGCCTACCCTGACTGACATCAGATCTCCAGAGTTTCAGGAAGGAATCTTTCCCCAGCGTTAACTGGAAATGCCAAGGGTTGAACCTTTGCATTTGAGGCAAGGGGGCAGCAGCTGGGTGATGGAGCTGCAAATGACTATCAGACTTCAATAAGCTGGTAGTAGTAGTAGTAGTAGTAATAATAATAATAATAATAATAATAATAATATACACCACCCATCTAGCTGGGTTGCCCCAGTCACTCTGAGAGGCTTCCAACGCACATAAAAACATAATCAAACATTAAAAACTTCTCGATACAGGGCTGTCTTCAGATGTCTTCTAAAAGTTGTATAGTTATTTATCTCCTTGACATCTGATGGGAGGGCGTTCCACAGGGAGGGTGCCACTGCCGAGAAGGCTCTCTGCCTGGTTTCCTGTAACCTCACTTCTCGCAGTTAAGGAATCACAGAATTGTAGAATTGGAAGGGACCCCGAGGCTCATCTAGTCCAGCCCCCTGCCAGGCAGGAATCGAGAACATTTGATAGTCTAGTATATGAGTCACAACACTTTTCACTGCCACTTTTACAGTTTACAGCAATGCTTCATAGCATAATGAAGTGTCTTTTGCACTGATGTGCCTATTGGGGCTGATGTTATCAGACTGGTTTCTTTTAAAGAGCAGCTCAAGTTACTTATTCCTATAGATACACGTTGCATAATTCTTAACCTCTGCTTCCAGAACTCTGAGTCCAGAAGCACTGAGTACCTTAGAAACACTCAGGATCTCAAATGCATTTTCATGAACAGTGTTGCCCAGTTCTCATGCTCTAATCAGCCTTGTCTATCAGCCTGCAGTGAAGGGGAATAGCAAAGTTCTCGTACACAGGCAAATGCTCCAATTCCAGCTCCCATTACTTCCTCAGGTTAACAAATTAAACTAAATAGTTTTAATTGGATTTTGGATTAATGCGCAAAGCACCATTCTGTATAATGCTTTTTTTAATAGTGTAGTACACTACGGGGCATTGGGGATGAGTTTATGGAACCAAGAGGGTGGCAGCCCAAAAAGGTTTGGGAACCACTGCCACAGACAGTTCAAGCAGGAAGGTTTTAAAAGATAAGACTACAGATGGGTGAAGGCTTTGCAGACATTTGGCAACAATATCAGCTAAACTTTCCAAGTTCACTTCTGCAAATCCCACTCCATAAGGGCTTGTGGCTGCCACAAAACAAAGGCTGTTTTTGTAACACAGGCATGGGGCACCTTTGGCTCTCCTGATGTTGCTGAATTACAACTCCCATCATCCCTGACCATTGGCCATGTTTCCTGCAGGCCAGATGTAGTTCAGCAACACCTGGAAGGCCGCAGGTTCCGCACCCCTACAGCTGTAGGAAATGGCTTCCAACATTCTTACCTGGGGTCCTGCTGTCCGGTGCTGCCCCTTCCGTAAAGTGGGATGACCTTGTCGCGGCTGATACCTGCTTTACATACAGGACACACCTGCCGATTGGGCCTGGTCTCTAACCACTGGAAAGGCAGGAAAGAACGAACAAACCTGAGCAAGAGACTAGAGATGTGCCTTGCATGAAGCCCACAGGACTCAGTATTGTGCAATTCCCTTCCTAGAGAGGCTAGGCTGGCTCCTTCTTTATTATCTTTCCATCAGCAGGCCAAAACCTCCCTGTTCAGAAAGGCCTTTGGAAACGAGGTGCAATCAGTATTTTAATGCTGGTTCTGAATGTGCTTTATTTTATTTTAAATATGGTTTTTAACTAGTTTGTTTTCATCCCTTGTTTTAGAATGAGGTTTGTAAAATGCTGTAAGTCTCCTTGAATCAAATTTGGGAGAAAGGTGGGACTTAAATACATTAACAAATCAGAATCATAATACCACCACCGAAAGCATATGCTAAGTGTCATCGCATGTGCCATTCACAAAATCTTCTGGGCACAAGGAATCATCTCCACCTCTCCACCACTGCCAAACATCTTCTTATGCTCTCAGCACTTTGGGACCATTTTTACTGCATGGTTCTGTGGCAGCAATTTCCCAATCTGGTGCCCTTTAGATATTTCAGCCAGCATGTACTTCAACTCCCCAGCATAGTACAGCTGAGCTGGCTGAGGCCAGTGGGACCTCGAATCTACAGCATCTGGAGGGCCCCAGGTTGACAAAGGCTTTTGTGTGGCATGCAGACTCTTCTACCACTTTTGTGGCCTGACCCACACTTTTTCCTCGGCATCCCTTAACATACAACAGGCCACAACTCTTGCCTCAGGCCTTTAAGCTGCACACTAACATATGGCCTCTCCCACCCCAGTATTTGGAAGTTGGTGCAGGGCACAGAGATGGAAACTCCTCACTTTTGCCAGTGTCAAAAGCAGGTGACACTGACGTAACCTCATTTTCGTTTTGATACTGACCTACCTTTACAGAGCTGTTGCACCAAGACAATGTACAAAAGTGCCCTGAACTCTCAGCCACCTCGCAGATACTTATTATTTATCTGTGCCGTCTCACTGAAACCAATAGAAGCTTCCAACAAAGAACAATCACCCCCACAGAAAAAGCTGCAGATTACAAACTATTGCATGCAAATGGTTATTAGCAGATTGGGTTGCCCTAGAGCAGTGTTTCCCAACCTTTTTTGGGCAAAGGCACACTTGTTTCATGAAAAAAATCTCGAGGCACACCACCATTAGAAAATGTTTAACAAATTAACTCTGTGCCTATATTGACTATATATAAAGTAACTCTCTTTAATAGGAATCAAATAAACACAAAGAAAGTATTTTATAATTACTTTATTATGAAATAGTAAGTAAACAGAAATATGAAAAATTATAAAATACTTTATTCAGTGCGCCTTTTGTCCCTCTCCTTGAAATGCTCCAACTCAATGTTCCTCTGCGGGCTGGCCATTGGAGAGCCGTGTCGCCCACACCGCAGCCCAATACAATATGAACCCTCCCCTCGCAAGCGGCAACCCCTCCACACTCCCCACCTTAAGCCTCCACACGCGCCCTGCCCAAAGAGACGCCCGCGCGCGAGGGGATCCTTTACCTCAGCATCCCGCCCCCCCCCAAAAAAAGAGGGCGGGAGACTGCGGTCCCTCAGAGGCTGGGCGTTAGGAAGAAGCAGCCGCCTTCATCCAAGCAGGAGCAGCAGCAGCTGTAGCTGTAGTAGCGCCAAGCTGTGCCGGGGACTCCGTGCCCATGAGGGGAGGGAGGGGAGAGAGAGGAGAGGCAGCAGGTCGCCCTCTTAAGTCACGCGCGCGCAGGCACCACCACGCATCCCTCGTGCCCTCTCGCAGAGCCCCTGCTCAGCACCTCCAGCCTCGGGGACGCCCGTCATGAGCCGCTGAGAGGCCGCCAAGCCTCCAGGCTGCTCCCATTCAGCCTTAGGCGCGCGCCCGCCTCGGGAAAAGCGGTGCTGGGAGGCGGAGAGAGAGAGAGAGAGGACGCCGCTGGCCGCGTCCCACCCTCAGTCAGTCGGCTCGGAGCTACTGAGGAGAGGGAGGTGGGGACGACGGCGCGCGCGTCTGTTCCGCTTGGGGCCAGCGCGCCCCCGCCCCCCTCTCCAGAATCCCCAACTAAATACGATGCGCTAAGGGAGGGGGGAGAACCCACCCACAAAGAGGACGCCTTTCTGCAGGGCGCCTAAGGCCTCTCGCCGCCCGACTCCCTCCCACGGCACACCAGGCAACGTCTCGCGGCACACTAGTGTGCCGCGGAACACCGGTTGGGAAACACTGCCCTAGAGATCTCTGGTGCACAGGCACCATTTAGAAACTGAAAGGGATATTGCACCTTCTCAGTTCCCCCAGAGAGCTGAGGGGTTGACTGAGCAAGAGGAGCTGATGAAAGACAAAGCAAAAGAAAAGCTGCCTTACCTGGTGTAAACAAGGCCAACTGTTGAGAATCCCAGAATGATTTGTTCACAGGGCAGCAGGAGAGCAGCGGTGGAGGCAGGAGGAGAAAAGGGAGAGAGATCAAAATACACTGAGCAAGCAGTAGACTGGAATCCAGCCCTGCCGGTTCCACAGTTGGGTATTAAAACAATAATATTTAAGTAAGAAAGCAGCTAGGGGTGGTTTTTTTAAAAAAAAATTGCTTCACTTCCAGATAATACAGTTTGCTTCTCTTCTAGGTAGTACCAAGCCTTATGCAGTTGAGGGAGTTGGATATGGTTAGCCTGGATAAGACTGAGATATGATATGAAAGCCATCTTCAAATATCCAAAGTGCTGTCGCAACGTTGCTTGGAAGATGGAGCAAGCTTGCATTATCCTGTTCCAGAGGGTGGGACCCGATCCAATGGATTCAAATTACAAGGAAGGTTAGACCAAGTAAACATTAGGAAGAACTTTCTGGCAATAAGGGCTGTTCGACAGTGGAACATGCTCCTTCGGAAGGTGGTGGACTCTCCTTCACTGGAGGTTTTTAAACAGAGGTTTGGTGGCAGTCTGTCAGGGGTTCTTTAGCATTCCTGCATTGCACTCAGATGGCAACTGGCCAGCCGGCAGATTTCCCCAGTGCATCAGAAATTCCTGTTCATGCATTATTTTATTTTAAGTAATGACAGGAATGGAGGGAGAAGGGAAATCTGGCCTATGCAGCTGTCCTGGGCACACACTCTGAAATGGGCAGAAGGCAGAGGGGTGGAGAGAACCATCCCAACTTTACCTAGGCACAGCTGAGCTTTACATTCAAGCAGCCTCAGAAAAAGAAAAACCCAACACAGTGAAACTGGAGTATGCAAATGGAGCATGAACTAACAGGACCACACGAGAGTATTTTGGGCTGAAAGTTGTTTCCCCACAGGCGTGGCAGCATCTAGAACTGGCTTCCCACCAGCGCTGTGGAAAAGCAAGCCAAAGGCCTTCCTCAACCTGGCATCCCCTCCATATGACAACTTTGCCAGTGTTCAGGGATAATGGAAGTTATGTTCCCAATAAGAACAAGAATAATGATGATGATTTTTCCATAGCCGCTTTGTCTTATGGCCGATTTTATCATACGTGTTTGAATACAGTGGTGCCCCGCAAGACGAATGCCTCGCAAGACGGAAAACCCGCTAGACGAAAGGGTTTTCCGTTTTGGAGGTGCTTCACAAAACGAATTTCCTATGGGCTTGCTTCGCAAGACGAAAATGTCTTGCGAGTTCCTGTGGGTTTTTTTTCCTTTCCCCCCCTTTTTCTAAGCCACTAAGCCGCTTATCAGCTGATCCGCTAAGCTGCTAAGCCGCTAATAGCACTAATCCGCTAAGCCGCTAATGGGCTTGCTTCACAAGACGAAAAAACTGCAAGACGAAGAGACGGATTCTTTTCATCTTGCGAGGCACCACTGTACACACTCATTCATCACTTAAGGCATTCTATATTAAACAGTTTATACATTCACAATCAAATATGTAAAACAGCAAAACTGCACTCATGCCAGTCCCCAGGCTCTGCCACCCTCAAGGTTTACCACAGCACTGGGGGCAGGGCTCTCTAGGTAAAGGTGTGGCACTAGGAAAGCAGGTCTTACAGCGGCTCTCATGGAGTTCCATGAACAAGTGCATCCCAGACCACAGCAGGAGCCTGATCCTAGCACACCTGGCATCACTGTGCCCACAACTGCACCCCTTTCATACACCCTCATGGGATTAAATGGCTGCCATTCATTCCTATGGGAAGAAAGCAAAGAGCCGCATGGGGGGAACTGAACTTCACAACTAACACCTGGCTTGCAGGGGCACTGCCAAGGAGAGAGATGAGTGAGGGGCACAGACAGGGGTGGGAGTGGAGAAGCAGCATTTGTTTGAGGGTTGTTTTTTTTTAAAAAAAAAACCCCACATAAACTTTTCTAACATTTATGTAGGCAACTCAAGCGCTTGGCGTAGAAAGCAGATGGACAACTGGCCAAGAGCACCAGGATACTGACCAGAAGAGGTGCCCGCATAGGCTGATCACAGCATCCTTGGCTGTATCCAAACAGATGTTGCACTCGAAAGTGCTGTCCTGGCTTGCCCCGTCCCCGCTGCTGCTGTTGCCACTGGTCCCGCCAGCATTGTTGCTTTCAGTGGAGGTAGAAGCTGCTGGCCCTTTGCTGGCCATTCTTGTCACACCCAGTCAGGAAACTTTTAATGCAATTGAACTCTGAGAAAGAAAGAAAGAAAGAAAGAAAGAAAGAAAGAAAGAGAATTTAGGGGACACCATTATATTATTTCCCTAATCCAGACCCAAGGAGGAGATGGTGGCACTGCCATATGTCTCCAACCTGGCACCCTCCACAGGTTTTAGAGTAAAGCTGGGCTGGCTAGTGCTGAAGTACAAAACACCTGGAGGGCACCAGATTGAGGAAAATAATACTCTATAGCATTTATTTTTGCAGCGAAAGCCCTCAGGCCATTTTTTATCGTAGTCCAGAGAAATCTTGGGCAAGCTGAGCAACAACCTGGTTTTAATATACCCTCATGACTGGCACTGATGGGACCAGAGCAATCTCTAGGCCTCCCAGTGAGTTCCCTGCTTGTTTCTTTTAACCAAGCCCTACAACATTTAGCATAGCAGTTTACAAACACTCCCTGAAATTCAGTCCATGATAATATTAATACAACCAAAGCCTTTTTTGGTTTTTAAATTCATGGCACTTCCCAGTGGGCTTGGCACAGCTAAGGCTGAGGATGGTTTTAACAAAGATGCATGGATGCACAGCAGAACACTTTTGAGAATGAAACAGAATATGCTAAAAAAACCAAACTTTTTTAAAGAGACTTCTTTCTCAATTTGTATTCATTCAATTAATCTTAAGATTCTTCATTTCCAACTTAACAAAATCCACAGACGAGCCACCATATGTCTACAACTCAGGGTGTAAAAGCAATATACTGGCCCACTTATTGCAACAACATCCACCCTAACATTCAATTCAAAAGCTAAAAACAAGCACCAACAATTAGCAAAGACAAAACCATTGATTTCATTTGGCATCTCCATGTTTTATGCCTGAAAAAAATGACAGCAATTTAAACTGAGGAATCATTTACTCTTTAACCAACTACTCAATGAATTTATTAAAATTCAAAGGTATCAAAGAAAACACAACCTGGAATTTAACAAACAGGACCCTCCCGCTCATTGTTGAAAGAAAGGTTCTTCCTCTCATTCCTGCCACGTCAACAAACCAGAACCTATAAAGTCTCACAAATTAAACATGGGTGTTCTTGAAAACTCAACTCACCAATTATAATTTATTTGCTGGCAAATGACTAATCAAACTTTCATAGATTACCCTACTAATTAAAGCTTACAGCACTTGTAAAACCCAGCAGTGTGTAAGCAGCTGAGAAGTCCACTTCTTACACAAGGGGACCCCCGTCTTAATACACTATGCGGCTCTTCCAAAAACAGAATACCCTCCCTGCTATCGTATCACTTTGCCTCGCTTACCTGAAGCGAATTCAGCCCCTCTCTGCTTCCTTTCCTTGCAAAAACGCCAAAGGAGAAAGCACAAGTACTGAACCGGGACCTTATCCGCATCGCCACTTGGCTCCTGTGAAATGGTGCTTTTTGCATGAGGGAACGCAGCTCCACAGTGGGTCCAGAGCAGCTTAATGCCCACATCACCAGAACTTGGCAAGTGGGAAAGAGGAGGCACCTATTTCAACAGAACTCTTTTCATTCAGTTACATCATTTTGCAGGGGGCTCCCAAAGGGCAGCCTTGCAATCAGCTAGCAAGCTTTAATAGATGCAGCTTCTGAGCTCTGCAGATTTTTCAGTAGTTCAGCCACTGCTAGTAAAATCATGCATGCATTTCAAATGAAAAACAGTGGCAAAACACACACACACACACACACCTTTATTAAGCCAGGCACTTCTCATGAAACATTAAGCTGCAAGCTGCAAGTGGTTTCCTGCTTTGGTGAAAAGTTATCTAATCTGGCCGTTACCCATTTATATAGGTGTCTGCACCTAGGATATACATACACCTTGCTTTACATGTTGACTTCTCAAGGCTCTATTTCCTATTCTACTATACTGCCTCGGACCTTTGCTCCAGTTTTGCAATTCTCAGCCATCCTGAGCCTTCAAGCCACTTTGACAGAACAATCCTATCTATGCTTATTTGGAAGTAACCCCAGTTTGTTCAATGGACTTACTCCATAGTAAATATGTTTATGATTTTTATTTAAATAGTCTTTAAATAAAATATTGTATCAGCATTGTAACAAAGTCTGGTCATCTGTGACCACAATTTTTTTTTTTTTTTTTTATTAATTATGCACAGATCACTAGAAGCAAACAAGCTAACATCAAAAACAAAATAAAACCAATGCCTGTGGAATAGGGTTGGAAAAATCTCAGGTGGTCACTCATCCAGGCAGCTAAAATTCGTATTTTGACACACATGATTTTTCAAATATTTCTTTGTCTCTTTGCAGGGCTGAACATTAGAGGCCCAAAGCATTTTTCCAGACCAGGTGATTAACTGGATAACT
Source organism: Podarcis erhardii (assembly GCF_964252035.2). Classification (NCBI taxonomy): domain Eukaryota; kingdom Metazoa; phylum Chordata; class Lepidosauria; order Squamata; family Lacertidae; genus Podarcis; species Podarcis erhardii. Next base: position 26,772,416 of record NC_138505.1, on the reverse strand, counting down.
TTGGGAAGGGCTGCCCAGATCACCTCAATATGATCTCCTGCACAGATGTTCATTTCGTTTCACGCTCTTAACATACTAGTTCCTAAGAAAATAAAAAAAATGTCCAGTAGCACCTTAGAGACCAACTAAGTTTGTTCTTGGTATAAGCTTTCGTGTGCACATGAAAGCTTATACCAAGAACAAACTTAGTTGGTCTCTAAGGTGCCACTGGATAATTCGTTTATTTTTTATATATATTTCGACTGCGTCAGACCAACACAGCTACCTACCTGAATCTAGTTCCTAAGAAAACATTTAGCATGCATTATTCCTTTATTCTGGGAAAAAATATATATCCAATTTAATCTGTTAGATCATGCATGTAAATTATCTCCATGTCTGGAATAGTTCTGCATTAATACATTTATAGTAAAGTCTTTTGACTTCATCCTTAAAGGCACACTCCTCCATTGTCTCCCGAGCCAGATGGATTCCAGAAACAACAAAGTAAGGTCTGTATCTGCACATGCCCAAGCATGGTGGTGGTTGTTGTTTTAAAAAGGCAGCCACCATCCTATGTAACTGAACTCAATGGCACTTACTTTTGGGAAAATATTTGTGCCATTTAACTGAGACACACAAAGGCCATTCTTGAAAATGAATAGAGGAACAACATCAGAAAATTCCACAAGTCAAATGCACCTTCTACCAACAGTCTTTGCAAAATGCTCTGGTTTTGAATGGGTAAAAAATGAAGAAACCCAAAGGAATAAATCACCAGCACTTACACAGAATTTATAAACAATCTTAACAATGAACAACACTAATTGAATGGAATTAAGACCAGTTCACTCAATATTTTTCATGTATCAGTTAAGAGTTTTGCACGATGCCTGCACCAAGATGTAAAGGCCTGGGGCGACCCGAGAGATTCAAGATAACAGCAAATTTTTGCCTATACGACCTGATACAGGGGGAAATGGAGTCTTTGGGGAACACACAAAAAACAAGCCTTTTAAAAGTTTAGAACTGAAAGCTATGGCTACATGCTATTAAAAAGCATACTGACAGCAATCCTGGCTTGGTTACATTTTGCTGGATATATTGCTAGTCTTTTAATCTTGTAATCTGTTCATTACAAGAAGAGGGTTCATTTTCCGAGCTGCTACTCTATTCTATTTTATTTCAGAATTTATTAGCCACTCTACAATCAGAGAATACCCAAGTGATGCACAGGAATTCAATATAAAACCCAAGAGGGAAAACTGCAGGAAAAAACACTTCAATCTGATAACATGGAAGTCTACACACTATTCTGAATCCCAAAATCTTTGATTTTGTTAGGCCTCCCTGTAACTGATCACCGCAGGAATGCAGTGAGTGGGGAGGGGCACCTATCTTCCTCACTCTGCACTACAAGGCAAGAAGTACATTTTAAAGTTTAAAAAGTAAAAGAGGTAGTGTGCTGGGCTGTTGGTTCATCTAGTCCAGTATCCTGCTTTCAAACATGGTCACCTTGGTGCTTTCAGAAAGGACATGAAGGTGTGTACTTTCCTAAATACCAGTAAAGTGTATTTTTTAAAAGAACTTGAAGTTGACAGCTCATCCCCCATACCCTATAGCAACTGATATTCAGAGGTAGATACTGTCCCTGAACATGAACATTTGCTACCATGGCCAATAAATGTCTGCAGACCCCTCCTCCTCCTTGAATGCATCAAATCTTGCAATTCCCGTTGCAGACCATTTACAATCATAGAAATAAGGAGGGTCCAAAAAGAATACATCTCGAGTGTGAAGATTTTGTGTGAGTTTTAATCTGTTTTTAGTTTTTCAATGGTTCTATTTTTAAATGTTTTAAGCAATTGTTTTTAACAATCATTTATATATGGAGAGAAAGAGAGTAAACTGCTTTAAGGAATTTCCCCCTTTTTTTTTACAATCAAACAGTATACAGAGTCTATAAAACAAATAAAAGCCACAGTGCAAACATGCCAAGTCTTCAGCATAAGACCGCCAGTATACCACAGCAGCTACTGCGTTGGACCAGGACCTGGGAGAGAGACTAGGGTTCAAATCCCACCACAGCCATGAAGCTCACTGGGAGACCTTGGGCCAGTCACTGTCTCTCTAGTCCTAACCTACCTCACAAGGTTCTTGTGAGGATAAAATGGACAAGGGGAGGAACATGCCAGACAGAGCTCCTTGGAGAAAAGGTAGGATATAATAAATAATAGCAATACAGTGGTGCCTCGGGTTACAGACACTTCAGGTTACAGGCGCTTCAGGTTACAGACTCCGCTAACCCAGAAATAGTACCTCGGGTTAAGAACTTTGCTTCAGGATGAGAACAGAAATCATGTGGCGGCGGCGGGAGGCCCCATTAGCTAAAGTCGTACCTCAGGTTAAGAATAGTTTCAGGTTAAGAACGGACTTCCAGAACGAATTAAGTTCTTAACCCAAGGTACCACTGTAATAATGTTGGGGAAAATAAGGTTCTGTTCGGCTACAACAACAACAACAACGTTGAGGGAAATAAGGCTGTATTCGGCTATCCTACCACTGATAGGCTCTCCCTCCCTACCCAGCTGGATTGGGCCAAGCTGGGATCCATGGAGATCCCAGTACAGTGGTACCTCGGGTTACATACGCTTCAGGTTACATACACTTCAGGTTACAGACTCCGCTAACCCAGAAATAGTGTTTCAGGTTAAGAACTTTGCTTCAGGATGAGAACAGAAATCGTGTGGCGGCAGCAGGAGGCCCCATTAGCTAAAGTGGTGCTTCAGGTTAAGAACAGTTTCAGGTTCAGAACGGACCTCCGGAACGAATTATGTACTTAACCCGAGGTACCACTGTATTCCGTTTCCAACAGCGGTCCGCCAGACGAGCCCCCCCCCCCCCCCGAGACTTTACATGAGGGGATGATGAAAGACAACATACTGAGCCTGACCAGCAGCCTCGACCCCCATACCCCCCCACCCCACAGAGAGCAGGAGGCACCTGCTCCCAGGACGGGAATTCTCTCCTGACAGGCCCCCGGCCCGGCCAAGGTCAAGCTCCCCCTTGGCCGACCTCGGGGGGCCTCCCCCTTGGCCTCCCGCGGGGCTCTCACCGGAGTCGGCGCGGGCTCCTGCGGCTGGCGCCTTCCGCCGCTCGCGGCCCTTCGCTCTCTCGAACTCCACCTCCGCCCGAACGGCAACTGTCACCTGATTTCTTCCCCTAGCCGGAAGCCCGGCCCCACAACAGGAAAGGGGGTCCCTTATCCCAAGGGCACACGCCGTCCCTCGGCGCGAGGGTTCTCCCTGCTGCCCCGGAGACAGCCGCGACAAAGGTTCCGCCTGCCAAAAGGCCCGCCGCTCTACGGAGGCGGCTGTTTCCTCGGAGCCCGGGCCTAGCTCTGTGAGAAAGGTGGGGCCGAGCCCAGGGCCACGTCACTTTTAATGTATGGAAATAGACGAGGAGGAGGAGCATGAAGGATTCATGACACGGTGTGGCAGCATTTGCACTTTGGAACTCCCTGCCTTTGATGAGGCGCTGCTGCTGCTGCTGCTTCGGACGCCTGCTATACATTTTTATTTCGGCAAGTCTGTCCTTAGCAGCGTGAGAGCAACACAGCATGCCATGAAACGTTCCATGTTATAGTAATATCATTAAACTAATAAATGGGTGAGACAAATATTGAAATTTATGTGTAGCCAAAAAGTCTGCGAAGTTGAGATGACATATGCAAGATATGTGATGAGGCGCCTCAGGCCAGTGGAGAAAAGCAGTGTCAGTATGGAAACCTTACAAATTCAAAAGACTGAGGAGAATGTCACCTATGTGATGGATGGGCGATCTAAAGCTAACAGCAGGGCTTATATATAATATAAATTAAGTCAAACCCGCCTTTCTTTGTTATTCTTCTTATCACTCTCTGACGGTGAATTAAGTGTTCTGTGTTCTGTATTCCACACATATGCTGACCAGCCCAATGAAGACATTTAGGGTCGTTTTCTCCATTCAACAGTTTTGGACTACAACTCACATCAGCCCCAGCCAGAACAGTAATGCTCCAATCGGAGCCAGCATCATCTGGCTATGCTAATGGGAGTTGTAGTCCAATTCCGAGGGCACCGGGCTAGGGATGTGGGCTGAGCCATGAGGTCTGGACCACAGCCCCCAGGATGCACTGCGACCGATGGGGATTTCCATCATGTCGGCTACCAGGAGAGCCAGCAGCAGCAGCAGCGAGGAGGAGGAGGATTTGGGGCGCCTCCGGGAGGCTGCCTGGGATCCGGTGTTGCAGCGAGCAGCAGCAGCGGCCCTGCTGGTGCCCAAAGGCGGTAGGGAGAGCCCTGGCAGCACCTTCCTCTCACTAGATAGAAACTTTAGCCATCCCAAAAAAGCCCTGCAGAAAATCTTTTTGTGTGTGTGCCAGAAATAGGGCTGTATCCAGTTGATCTCTTAAAACCAGGAATGGGGCACCTGCAGCCTCCTTGGACTGCAACCCCTGTCATCCCTGGCTGGGGCTCATAGGGGCTGGGCGCTCCAAAAGCCAACGGCCACATATACCTGCCTTAGACTGATGGATGGATAAGAAGCCTTTAAAGTCAATTAAAGATTGGCTCGAGGCACGTGACTCAGAACAATGATCCACAAAGGTTTTGATGCTTTTTTGCAGCACCAACAAAAATCTGTCAGAAATCAATCTTTTAGTGTAGCACAGGGGTCTGCAACCTTTAAGACAAAAAGAGCCACTTGGACCCGTTTCTGAAGAAAAAAAACTGGGAGCTGCAAAACCATTGCAACATTTAAAGCATTGCCTGCCGCTGCCCTCCGATCTGACAGCGGGCGGGAAGGGGACGGTGCGTGACTAACGCACGCACCGCCCCCATGCGACGTCACAGCCAGTACAGCGCCCACCACAGTGGGGAGTGTCGGGGTGCACAATGCGCCTCCTCCCCTCGCTAGTATCCGCCCCGGACCCGCGGCAAAGGTGTAAAAGAGCCACATGCGGCTCCGGAGCTGCGGGTTGCAGACCCCTGGTGTAGCAGCACCTACACTCTGGAACATCACTGTATTCTTACTCTTCGACACCTGCTAAGAACATTTTCATTTAGGCAAGCCTACCTCAATATCTTGAACGCTGATGTGTTTTTAGTTTGTTGCTGGTTTTAATTTTTTAAATAATTGCTTTTGCTAATAATTTTATTGCATTATTCTTTTTGTAAACTGCTTTTGTAAAGGGCTCTCTAATGAATTTGAACTAACTTCACTTTCATGTTGGGCCTAATTGTTAACTTTTTGCAGGGAACTTTAAGAAGAGCAAGTTGCCATCCGCTGAGCCTAGCATCAGGTAACTTTGCTTTTTTGAAAGTTTACTGAGCGTTGTGTTCTGTTCTACTAGAAACTAATATTTGAGCTCCATAGCCATAAGAATCATGTGGTACATTTGGCCTGCCTCCTTATGTGAAGGTTTGGTTCTAGGGGTCTGCACACAAAGGCAAAATTGTGCAAAGTCAAGAACCCCCAGAACCCCCGGTAATAAAGTTTTTATTGAGGATAAAGAAATATAATAAATGTAATACTATCATAAAACACCCAGAACAAGGGAACACTCTATTCTACAACCTTTTCCATTCTTTTTGACATGTTTTAGCCCCAAGAGGCTCTCACCAGGCATGCTGGTCTAAATGCATCCCTGAGTCCTCTGCCAGAAAGCTGGTCATAATTCTAGGTTTAATTATGCTTTTCTCCAATTTACCCAGCACAGGGGTAGGATAGCAGGACTGTACTTACCTGGATCTTAAACAAAAACAAAAAAACCTAGGTGAGTTATAAGTCTGTTTCTCATACCTCCATGTCATGTATTGGACAACCTGAATTAGTGCCAAATGTGTTTATATAAGATATTTGGTCTCTCTGCTTGGCATTCTCACTGAGGCCATAACCCAGATCTTTCATACTGCACATCCCTCTGGCTGGCTCATTACAGTTTTCAGGATCTGATTCCAGCTTCTTCTTTTCAAGGCAAAGGGAACTGTTTGCTACAAACTTCCAAGATAATTTAGTAGTTTGTTCTCTTTAAACAGAGAGAAGGTCTCCGATCACGGGCAAGATGGGAATGAGCTACAGACCACTCCAGAATTCCGAGCTCATGTTGCAAAGAAATTGGGAGCAATTTTGGACAGGTATATGTTCTCAAAGGTGTGACATTGATGCTCCTTGAGCCCTTCCCTCAGAGAAAAGAGGGTTCATATTTTTTGGAGAGTTCTAAGTAGAAATTGCTTTGGTGCAGGAATTCTTAAGGACACATCCAGTGCTCCAGATTAAAGGCAGATGGTAAAGCACTGGCATAGCATGACCATGAGTTTTTAAAACCATTTTCAAAGCCAGCCCCAAGTTTAATGCACTTCAGTCATCAAGGTCATGGATAACTAGCATATTAAGGAACAAATAAAAAGCTTTTTGAAAAAAATAAAAAAGCAACTTTGTAAAATTAAATAAAAGCACCTGTCTTAGAACATAAACTCCTGTCTTTTTTACTTTTGTTTGAGGGAGGAAGGGAGGGGCAGGTCATGCAGTCACAGGCATGCTAAAATCCTGGACTAAAAAATTACTTCCACTCCAGGTGAGAGGGAAAAATAGCTATGAAAGAATCCAGGAAGTCACTACATCTAGAATTTACTGTCTCTGTGGGTATTATTGCTGCTTCCTGGTCAATCCTAGCTGACTGCAGCAGGGAGTTTCCCCATAACAGGTGGGTGGAATAATACCTGCACATTTCAGCTCTGGTTTTACAATCATAGAATTACAGAACTGGAAGGGATCCAAAGGGACATCTAGTCCCTAAAGACTTGCTTCTTTAAAAACAAAAGCAAAAAACAAGCATGATAATGAAAACTGGGAATCTGGGCTGGCAAATGATTACCAGATTGTCTGGCCAAAACCCAGGGAACCAATGAGTCTCCTAGGCTTGCCGTATCATTTGTGTCATGCCAGTATTTTAACATGACCCCTGGTTTCCCTTATCGTTGTGCAAATGTAATTCTTTCTTTTAGCTCCATTACTATTTTGAAGCATTCTCCAGGACCTGCACAGGACAATCTGCAGTCCTCAGAGACTGAAGACGATGGTGAGTGGGTTCTCTGCATAATCTAAAATGCTTTATACCAACTTAAGTGTTGCTTTGATTCTGTGTGTATATGCATTCTAAACTTGCTGTATCAGGAACTCTGGAGTTTGAAGCAAGGACCTTGGGGCCTGAGGCTGTGTATCCTCAAACCTCAAATATTTTATTGTTAGGTTTTTGTGTTTATTAGTCACATTTTTGTAGTTGGGTGTCTCAAAGCAACTTCCACAATAAAAATAGAAAGAACTAATACATTAAAACCAGATAGAAAAACAAGAATACCCCCAACTAAAATACTAACCCAGCAATATATTTTAAAAGAACAAGTCCTTTCCTGCCCCACTTAAAGGATGAGGACAAATCTCGTTAAGTACCTTCCCAATCAAAAATTAAAAAGGCTTGGTAAACTAGTGTCTTCTTGCCTGTTGCCTAAAGACAGACAACAATGGCACCAGGCATTCTTCCCTGGTAAGACCATTACAAAGGTAGGGAGCCACCACTGAAAAGGCCTGTTCTGTGCCACCACCCTCCATGCCACAGAAGACTTGGCCTCTGATGGCAAACACAGTACTCTGTGGGACACACTTCAGGCACAGTAAGGGATAGGTATTTGCAACACCAGGCTCTCAGATTGACAGGCAGTATGAAGCCCCTGGTTTGTTGAGGCCTGGTAGAATTCTGAGAAGCCATACCTGCTGCCCTGCTGGTCAACAGAGCAAGGCCCACTTGCGCTCCCAGCCTCTCGCTCCAATACAGTGGTACCTCTGGATGCGAACGGGATCCATTCCGGAGCCTCGTTCACATCATGAGCAGAACGCAACCCACGTCTGTGCGTCTGCAGGTCGCAATTCGCCGCTTCTGTGCATGCGCATGACGTCACTTTGAGTGTCTGCGTTTGCGCGAGCGGCGAAACGCAGAAGTAACCCATTCCGTTACTTCTGGGTCACCACAGAACGCAACGTGAAAACGCTCAACCTGAAGTATCTTTAACCCGAGGTATGACTGTAGTCTTTATTATTATTTTTATTAATTATTAACTTTATATACTGTCTTTCATCGAAAGATCACAGGGCAGCTCACAGCACAAAAATACAAAATGAAAACACAAAATGCCTTGTTGAGTTGGAGAACTTGCACTCCTACATGCCCTTTGGATATATGGCCCTGGTCTGACTCCAACACAGAGGGTACCCTAATAACTTTCCCGCTTTTCTTCCAATGTCTTAGGCTTCCGCCTCTTCTCCTCATCAGTGCCAGGAGACTGTGGGGAGCTAGAACCTCAGGGTGCGGGAAAGCGGTGGCAGCGGTACTGCAGCTCCAGGTGAGATGCTGCTCTGGCAAGTGTGCATGACAGAGGTGGAACTGGCCAGCCGGGCAGCTGGCTTGGAGGCTGCAGCTGATGGCAGGACTCATCTCTGATGGGGAAGTCCAGCATTTTACACATGTTGCAGCAGGGGGTGGGGATCCCAGGCCATCCACCCTGCTGTGTCCAAGCCTTGCGATGCTCCCAAGGCTACCCCCTCCCTTCCCCAGCACTTGGGATTCCCAGTTGTGTCGATAGTGATTACCATATTTTTTGCTCTATAAGACTCACATTTTCCCTCCTAAAAAGTAAGGGGAAATGTGTGGGCGTCTTATGGAGCGAATGAAGGCTGCGCAGCTATCCCAGAAGCCACAACAACAAGAGGGATTGCTGCTTTCACTGTGCAGCGATCCCTCTTGCTTTTCTGGCTTCTGAGATTCAGAATATATTTTTTTCTTGTTTTCCTCCTCCAAAAACTAGGTGCGCCTTGTGGCCTGGTGCGTCTTATAGAGCGAAAAATACGGTAATTTATAATAAGCATGGCTAGTAGTCATCCATACCCCTCTTCTCCGTGAATTGGTCTGATCCTCTTTTTAAAGCCATCTTAAATTGGTGGCTGCTGCAGCATATTGCATGAGCGAATTCCAAGGTTTTAACTCTACCACCATTTTGCCTGTAACTTTCCAGCGAGCCGGACAGTGACGAAGAATGGCAGAGGTGCCAGGAAGCCACGGTGACAGCAGCAGACATCCTGAAACATAGCGGCCTCCCAGCGGCGCTCCAGAATTCCAGCCAGGACCACCACTGCCCGGCCACAGAGCCCAGCCAGAAGAAGAAGAGGAGGAAAAAGAAGGCAAAAATGAATGGAGAGAACAGCAATGAGCAGGAGGCCAGAGAAGGAGCACATCATGGGACTGAAGGGCCCTCGGGCTTCGATGGAGCAAGCAGGAGAGGAGAGAACGCAAGTACGGAGGATATGGCAGTGAAGAAGAAGAGGAAGAAGAAAACGAAAAAGAGGAAAGTGGAAATAAGGATGGAGTGATGTTTTACTGACACTTGTTACTAGGAAGAGTTACCTGATGTGGCTCTTGATTGGCCTGGCCTGCATTTAAGGAAACACAGTTGTTGAATTTTATATTTTACGGAATCAAAGAGCTTAGTTTGGCACTCCCTGCCCCGAGGGATACCCTGTAAAAACGCAGGGGAAGCTCCCCATGTTACAGAGGATGAGGACTTGTTGGAACTGCTTACTGGACTGCTCAGGTGGGCAGTGGGTGGATAAGACATCCGTGGATGACTCTCCTGGGTCCCATCTTTTTTTCTTGGGCCTGTGCAGCTTGTGACCTCCCAGGCTGCCCACTAGCCATGGATCCAGTTCTCCCAAGTGCTCGACAACTCTTTCAACTTTTATATTCTCAAGCCACAAAACCAAGAGGTTCATTGGGGCCCCTGCTAAGCTCAGCTGCCCTATGTGACCAGTGGGCTATGATCAACTTGGTGGGCAGGCTGAACAGAAGTCGTCGTCATCAAACACTGATAATGGCAGTGGATGGGTGCCTTCCTGCCAGGCATGTCACAGTTTGATGCAGACTGATTCCATCTCCCCTGTAATGTTGTCTCAGGAATATTTCTTTTTAATAATAATAATAATAATTTTTAATGATTTTCTTTTTCTCATAACAAATATCCAATATCAATAACATTCATTTTCCAATTTCTCCCCTCCCTATTGACTTCCCTCGGCCTCGATTTCTGGTTTATTACGTCAAATGTTACATTCTGCTGTTTGTATATAGTACTATGTTGTCACATTATTAAATTTCTTGTTCTCTGTAAATAAAGTTGTAAATGTTTATTTAAATCCTGCCAGTGGGTCCTTTTTTTGTTGTTTCTGCAAATATGTTGTAAAAGGTACCCACTCTTTTTCAAAATCACTATTGTCCTTTTTACGCAGTTTATCCGTTAACTTTGCCAACTCTGCATAATTCATCAGCTTTTCTTGCCATTGTTCTTTTGATGGTATTTCTCCAGTCTTCCAGTTTTGTGCTATTAAGATTCTTGCTGCTGTTGTAGCATACATGAATAATGTCCGTTTTTCTTTCGGCAGCTCTTGTCCTAAAATACCTAACAGAAAAGCTTCTGGTTTTTTACAAATGTTATTTTAAACATTTTTTTCAATTCATTGTATATCATTTCCCATTTTTAAAAAGTAATCTTACAATCCCACCACATATGGTAAAATGTACCTTCCCCTTCTGTACATCTCCAACAGTTCTTTTGTTCTGTTTTATACATTTTTTGCTAATTTTGTTGGTGTCACATACCACCTATACATCATCTTCATATAGTTCTCTTTCAACAATATACAATCCGTAAATTTCAAATTCACTTTCCAAAGCCTTATCCAATCCTCAAATTGTATATTGTGACCTATATCCTGTGCCCACTTAATCATTACTGATTTAACTTCTTCATCTTTAGTTTCCCATTCCAAAAGTATATTATATGCCTTCTTTAATAATCTATAACATCCTTTTGGAATTTGGAAACTCTGTAAGTGAATCCTCCATTGTTATCCTCTTTGAAGATTTCATTGTAATTGTCTGCGGGTCTCAGGGATATTTCTGAACATGAGCTCCATGGTGTAATTTTGTCTGCAGATGCCCGGCATTCAGAAGCGGCTACTTCAGCTTCTGGTGATGAAATGACTGCTGAAAATGTCCTTGCTCAAGGGCCATCAGAAGGGCATGCACAGCTGAGTTCACAAATGTTTCTGACGTTCCAGTTAGTGTCTGCTGCAGCTACAGTTTTGCTGTAGCACGTACAGAATGGTTGAACCCTATGCACAATTAACTTGTGGGATTTCAGCTGCTTGCAGTTAACCTTGCGTGGGAAAGGAGTTTTAGCTCTCTGCCTTGCTAGAGGGGCAAGACCCACTGAGCACGCCGGTTCTGGGATGCTGTTGTGAGATCTCGTGGGGCTGTCAAAAGTTCCCATGAGATCTCACATGACCATCCCTGGCCTTCCATAGTTGGTTCTGTGTACTTCCTGCCCACCGACCCATGATCAAATTTATTTTTGTATGATATTCAATCTGCTTGAAGTGCGGTCAAATTTAACCAGAGCCACCTCTCTCGATCTCCTTTCACAGAGGTTATGCTTTTTTCTTTTTTCTTTAATCTACCTTCACTGCGCTTGCTCTGACGCCTGGTAGCTAATGCAGGGCAACTTTTCCAATGGGAACTTGGTTGTCCTCAATATCATAACCCACTTAGAAGCAGCAGGGAGGCACGGTGACAATTCTGAGGGTTTCTGCAGAGCTGGCCCTACTGTTTGGCAATGGCCTCAAGCTGCAGGTGCTGCAGAGAGAACGTGTTTGAGAGCAGAGCTGTGTGTGCCCTGCAGCCCTTAAGCTAGCTTGCTCCTCTTAGGGAGAATGCTCCTCTTAGGGAGAGAATTGTAGAGAGCTCTACTATTCCATTATTATTATTATTTGTTTGCCAAGTGACTTACAACAAAGAAAAATATACAACAACAACAACAGCAACAACAACTTATACTCCATCCATCTGGCCGGACCTCCCCAGCCACTCTGGGCAGCTACCAACAGAATATTAAAAACATGATAAAACATCAAACATTAAAAACATCCCCAAGCAGGGCTGCCTTCAGATGTCTTCTAAAAGTCAGATACTTCTTTATCTCCTTGACATTGTGATGGGAGGGCGTCCACAGGGTGGGCGCCAGTACAGAAAAGGCCCTCCGCCTGGTTCCCTGTAACCTCACTTCTCGCAGTGAGGGAACCACCAGAATGGCAGTTTCTATGGAGAAATTATCTGAATGCTTTGGCGTTGAAATCACACGTGTTAGAGGGAATTATAGGGACAGAACTACCTAAAATATATAGAAACTTATTCATGTATGCAACTAAGCAGCAAGAATGTTACTTGCCCCAAAATGGAAAGAAGCAGAAGTCCCGGCAAAGGAAGAATGGATACAAAAACTAAGAATATTATGAAAATGATATACAGGTGGTACATGACACCAGTCAAGCTTGTAAAAATCTATCATTTGCCCGATAATAAATGTTGGAAATGTAAAGAAAATGAAGGTACATTCTTTCATCTTTGGTGGACGTGCCCAAGGATTAAGGCTTTCTGGGAGATGATCTATAATGAAATGAAAAAGGTATTTAAATATACCTTCTTGAAGAAACCAGAGGCCTTTCTCCTGGGCATGGTCGGCCAATTGGTGGTAAAGAAGGATAGAACTTTCTTTATGTACGCTACAATAGCAGCAAGAATACTCATTGCAAAGTATTGGAAGACACAAGATCTACCCACCCTGGAAGAATGGCAGATGAAGGTGATGGACTATATGGAATTGGCGGAAATGACTGGCAGAATCCGAGACCAGGGAGAAGAGACGGTGGAAGAAGATTGGAAGAAATTTAAAGACTATTTAAAGAAATATTGTAAAATTAATGAATGTTAGAATGATGTGGGAATGAAATTAAGTGGTTTTTAGCAGTAATGCTATAAAGGAGCATGTGAAAATGGATTGTAAATAGGCGAGAAAGTAAAGCTATGATATATTAAGATGAAGGATTAAGATAAAAACAAAGAGGGAAAGGATTTGCTGAATTAACCAACCGAACTGAAATACAAAAAAGGGAGGTGTGAGGAGGTCAGGGAAATAAGTAAATAAAAGAAAAGCATGGAAAGATGGTTTCATTTTTAATTGTTTTTATTTTTTCTGTATTTTTTGTTTATTTTTTCTATCTTTTTCTTATTTCTGTAACTTTTTTTGAAACTTCAATAAATATCATCTAAAAAAAACTTACAGAATATGCAGAAATGGCAAAACTCAGTGGACAAATAAGAAATTGAGATAACAAATTTTTAAATAAAAGAATGGAAATGGTTTATTGAATATTTACAGATAAATTATAAACAGATTCAATTCCTATAATCAAGGGGGCAGCAATTTTTAAAGAATGGCAAAAAGCAATTTCAAGATACGGTATGTCTGGCAGGGGAAGAAACCGAGAATACAATATAAATTATTAACAGATGTTAAAGAAAGAGGGGGCTTCGTCCTGCCAGATTTGAAGTTGTACTTTGAAGCAGTATGCCTCTGTTGGTTCAAGGAATGGATGCTGTCAAGAAATACAGATTTGTTGGATTTGGAAGGTTATGCCAATAGATTTGGTTGGCACACATCTATGATATAATAAAATAAAAATCCATAAAGGATTTGGTAATCACATATTTCGAAGATCTTTATATGAGGTATGGGACAGGTATAAAAACTTATTAGAACGTAAAACTCCATGGTGGTTATCTCCATTAGAAGCTTGTTGTTGTTGTTGTTTAGTCATTTAGTTGTGTCCGACTCTTCGTGACCCCATGGACCAGAGCACGCCAGGCACTTCTGTCTTCCACTGCCTCCAGGTAAAAATTGGTTTACCTGTGAGAAATTGTTGGGGGGGAGGGGAGGAAATAAATGGAAAATGAAACCATATGAAGAGGTTAAAGAATATGTAAATGATTGGTTGCACTATCGCCAAGTGAATGAAATATCTAAAGAGGATTTAAAGGAAAAAGGATTTGGTGACAAAAAAATCAAAATTTGAAATAGAAATATTAAACAATGAATGTAAAACAATGTCTAAAATGTACAAAATACTGTTGGAATGGCATTTGAAAGATGAGGAAGTGAAATTGGTAATGATACATTCGGCAAAGGACTTTGGATATAATATACAGCTTGAAGAATGGGAAAGGTTGTGGAATGAAAGGATAAAATTTACAGCCTATAATGCTTTGAAAGAGAATATGATGAAAATGATGTCTAGATGGTATATTACACCAGTGAAATTAGCTAAAATGTATAAGACAAATAATTAATGTTGGAAATGTTAAGAAAAAGAAGGAACATTTTATCATATGTGGTGGGAATGTAAAAAAGTAAAGAACTTCTGGGAAATGATATATAATGAGATGAAAAAGATGTTGAAATATACATTTTTTTAAAAACCAGAAGCATTTTTACTTGGTAATATTATAGGACATTAATAGGGAAGATGTTAAATTGTTTTTATATGCAACAACTGAGGCAAGAGTATTGTTAGCCCAGAAATGAAAACAAGAAGAAATTCCGACGAAAGAAGAATGGCAGACGAAATTAATGGACTATGCAGAATTGGACAAAATGACAGGAAGGATTTGAAACCTGCGGGACCAGAGATTTACAGAAGATTGAAAGAAGTATATGAATTATTTGAAGAGCAACTGTAATGAACAAATTACGCTAGTAGGACTACAATAAGTTTTGTAAGGATAAATATATGAAGTGTTACAAAGTAGAAAAAGATAGAGATATTGGTTATGAGTTTGAAATGTAATAGGGAAGATAAGAAATGCATACTGAGAGATTAGATTGGAAAATTTTCAGACAGGAATGATGGAAGTCAACAATTTGAATAAGATGTAAAAGTATGTTTAATTACTGTTGAAAATGATATGTTAATTTATATATATAAAATAAATGAGTAAACATAACTAAGAAAATAAGCATAAAAGATAAGGAACAATGATCTGGAAAGCAATTAAGTGCAAGATGTAATCTGAATGATATGGTACAAAAAAGATAAGAAAATAAGAGCATGTAATTAAAATATTTTGAAATTAAGGTAAAATAATGTAAGCAGAAGCAGCAAATACTTAAAGAACCAGAAGGGGAAGTCGCTTGGGGGGGGGGGAGAATGGGATTTATGCATTCTTGTTTTTTCTTGTTTATGACTATTTTGATATAAAACTGTAAAACACAATAAACAAATTTAAAAAGAGAGAAATTTGATTCATGTGGCAAAAAGTTCCGGCCTCCTTTGCTTTTGCCAGTTTCTGTGGAATCAGTTAAATGATGCTGCCTCCAAGGTGGCAGTTATGGAACTGTGTGAGAATGGAATGCTCAGGAATGCTTCATTCCCAGCAGCAAACTGATGCAGCCATTACCCTCCAGAACCTTCCTTCCTTACAGACCCTCTTAGGTGCTGCCTCTCGGTAATTTTTCCTCCCTCAGAGGCTCGCAGTGGGGCATCCCCCAGGGCAGGGCCTTCTCTGTGGAGGCCCCTAAACGGTGGAACTCCCTCCCCAAAGAGGTATTCCTGGCACCTTCCTTACACAGCTTCCAGAGGATACGGAAGACTCACCTCTAGAACCCGGCTTCTGACATCTGAGGTGTCTGTTTTTAGGACCTGGCTCATTTTTACGCTTGTAAGGTAAAGGTAAAGGGACCCCTGACCTTTAGGTCCAGTCACAGACGACCCTGGGGTTGTGGCACTCATCTCGCTTTACTGGCCGAGGGAGCTGGCGTATGTGGGTCATGTGGCTGGGTCATGTGGCTGGCATGACTAAGCTGCTTCTGGCGAACCAGAACAGCGCACGGAAACGCTTGTAGGTCGTTTTAATACTGTGTTTTAATGTTGTATCCCAAACTGGGACCTTGGAATGAAGGGCGGCAACTAGAGAGGGGACTTGGAATAAGCCCCAGGCCACAAAATTCCATGATTACACAGGAATAGTAGCCATGCAACGCCCAATTCAAAGAGGTGACATGGTAGAAGTTGTAAGAAAGGGAAATGTCACTTTTCTGTAAAAGCAAAGGTTCTCAGAAAAGTTGAATCTGGGTAGAAGGATTGCAAACGGTGAGGTAATTGTGAATTAGAATGCTTCTACGGCGGTACCTCAGTTTACGAACAGCCCTGTTTAAAAAATATTCGGCTTACAAAGTCCACAAAACCGGAAGTAATGTTCTGGTTTGCGAACTTTACCTCAGACTACAAACGGAATCCAAACGGTGGAAGGGCACCGGTGGCAGGAGGCCTCATTAGGGAAAGTGTGCCTCGGTTTAAGAACGGATTTGGTTTAAGAACGGACTTCAGGAACGGATTAAGTTCGTAAACCTGTTTTCAAAACCTCCACCACTTTCTGAAGGAGCCCCTTCCACTGTCAGACAGTTCTCACTATCATAAATTTCTTCCTTGTGTCTCTTTCAGAATCCCCTTCCTTGTAATTTGAATTCATTGGTTGGGGTGACCCCCTCTGGAACAGCAGAAAACAAGCTTGCTCCATCTTCCATGCAAAAGTCTTTCAGTTATTTGAAGAAGGCTATTTTATCACATCTCAGTCTTCTCTAGGCTAAACATCCCCAACTTCCTCAACCCTTCCTCCTAAGGCTTTGTTTCCAGACCCTTGATCATCTTGATTGCCCTCCTCTGCACACCTTGCACCTTGTCAATATCCTTCTCAAACTGTGGTGCCCAGAACTGGACATATGACTCCAGGTGTGGTCTGGCCAAGGCAGAAAAGAGAGGGACCATTACTTCCTTGGATTGGGGCACCAGACCTCTGTTGATGCAGCCCAGAATAATGCTTCCCCCCCTTTTCCTTCCCCCTTTTTTTCTGCTGCTGCTGCTACTACAGCTGCATCACACTGTTGATTCATGTTAAGCTTGTGGTCCACCAAGGCCCCTAGATCCTTCTCTAGGTGTCCCCCATCCTATATTTGTGCATCTGGTTCTTCCTGCCTAGGTGAATAACTTTACATTTGTCTCTACTGAAATTAATTCTGTTAGTCTGGGCCCAGTTCTCCAATCTGATAATGTCATTTGGAATTCCGATTCCGTCTTTCTGTGGCATTAATTAGCTACCCCTCCCAGTTTGTTGTCATCTGCAGATTTGATGAGCATCCCCTCAGTTCTTCATCCAAGTCATTTATAAAGACGTTAAACAACAACTTGCCCAGGACAGAACCCTGCGGCACCACACTTGTCATGTTTTTCCAGGATGATGAGGTACCATTAATGTGTACTCTGGGTTTGGTCAGTCAACCAGCTACAAATCCACCTAAACAGGTACCTCGTTCAGCCCATATTTTACCAGCTTCCTCATGAGAATATCATGAGGGACTTTGTCAGAAGCCTGACTGAAATCAAGATACACTACGTCCAGAGCATCCCCCTGATCCACCAAGCTTAACTTTGTCAAAGCAGATATTCTGCCACTGAGCTATGTCCCTTCTCAAAGGGCCTTCAGGGGTGTGAATGTATGTTTGGATTCTGTTCTTTCCAAAGGAATTGATCTGAATATGGTTTGCCTTGGATTACCAGAAATTCTCAGGCAGGGTGGGTGATGGGGGGAGAGAAAAGATTAGGATTGGCTCCACTTTGACCCTGGTTCCCCCCTCCCTTGTTTTTTTGCAACAGTTAAAATGGAAGAACAATTTGAGGATGGGAACCTTGTGCAAGACCTGAAGGAAGATCCTGAGGAGCGAGACCTGGCCTCTAGCCTCCCCGATGGAACCCTTGCTCACAGCAGCCCAGAGACAGGAATTGACCTATGGATATGGGTCCCGTATTTGGAGGGTGAGGCAGAGTCCAGACAGGGTGGGGCGGATGGACTGGTTGGTTCAGAAAACATGGGGTGGGAGGGTATTTGAAGAGAGGAGTGACGCAGTCACAGTGACTGGAGAAGGCAGAAGGGATCTACGCCTGTCCACACTTAGCCAGGTCCTGTGTTCCACCAAGGGGGCTCATATTGAAAACAGATATAGGAGAAATGAAAAAAGATCTAGGTGAAATGAAAAATGAAATGAATGAAAGGGTTAAAGGACTAGAAGAGAAATTAGACAGAATGGAACTAAGAATGGAGGCAAACTCAAAAGTCTCAAAAGCATTTGTCGGGCAGGTGAATGAGCTTACAGTACAGAACAAAGAACACTAAAAAAATACAAGAAATAAAAAACAAGGCTCACGGAGGAAGTTGCAAAGAAAATAACAAAAGAGAATAGAGAACCAAGGAAAGAATATAATAAATTAAAAAAATAGATGAGTTTAAAATCAAACAAGAAGCTACCTAGGATACACTTGCAATTCTACAAATGCAAAGTACCGTGGTACCTCAGGTTACATACGCTTCAGGTTACATACGCTTCAGGTTACAGACTCCGCTAACCCAGAAATAATGCCTCAGGTTAAGAACTTTGCTTCAGGGTGAGAACAGAAATCACGCAGCAACAACACGGCAGCAGCGGGAGGCCCCATTAGCTAAAGTGGTGCTTCAGGTTAAGAACAGTTTCAGGTTAAGAACAGACCTCCAGAACGAATTAAGTTCTTAACCTGAGGTACCACTGTAGAGAGAAAATACTGAGATTTTGAGGGATACCTGAGGAATCTGGGGAAAATTTACAGAAGAAAATAATAGAGAATCTAACCACCTGGTTAGGATTACAGAAAGAGGACGTACTCAGATACACAGAAAAAATATTTAGGGTCAACTCCGTGAAAGCGAAAGCTAATAAATGGCCAGGAGATTGTATTGTAAGGTTTACTTCAAATTGGATTAAAGATAAGATACTAATGACAAGTAGAGAAATGAAATAAAAAATCAATGGAAAAGAGATAATAATTTTAAAGGAAATCCCACCCTGTCTGCTTAAGAAAAGAGACAAATTTCAATTTCTAGCGAAGGCATTAAAAGCTAAGTCTATTGATTTTAGGTGGGAATTTCCAGAGGGAATTTCTATTTCGAAGGGAAAAGAAAACGATTTGAAACGGTAAAGGATGCTAATATCTTCTGGATAAAATACTGGAAAGAACTTGGGGGGGGGGGGAGAGAGACACACAAACAGCCCATAAATGGAGAATCCAAAAACAAACGATATATCCGAACCGGAAGAAGATAGTGAATAATCAGCTGATGAACAATGAAAACACGACTGACTGCTAAAAAAGTAGAGTAATAATTATACTTGAACCTCAACCTAAAATATATTTCCCTCCCTCACACTAGTAAGTAATGTAGCAGAGCAGATGCCCCTCAATATAGCTGGAAGCTAGTTTGCAGGTTCGTTTTAATCTCTTAGTTAAGTTTATTTCTGGTGTTCCCTTTTGATCCCTCTTAAAAGAATAACGACACAAGAGTCTTTCTGAGTAAAGTAACAAAAAGTTGACACATTTCAGTTTGCGATATGATCCCTGAAAAGCAGACTTTGCTTGATAGATACACAAAGAAACTGTGTGAGTTTGTCTCATATGGAGACTGAACTCGTGCTGCTGGCTGAGAGCCAGCAGATAGCAAAATTACATTAAGATCACAAAATGGCTGCAGGTGAGCAGTGTGGCAGCAAAAGATCAGCAAGCAAGACAAGAGAAAAACAACAACTGAGAAAATGGCTGCATGACTCGGCTCTTTTATGGAGTCAGCCAGAGCCAGGCGCATCCTCCAGGTCACATAAAGGAGAAGATCCAGACCAGTGGAACAGACAGTTACACTGACTGGATGTCCCACTGCCTGTGCCCCTCTAGGCAGTGGCATAGCAAGGTCAGGTGGCACCCGGTGCGAAAATATTTTTGTCGCACCCCCACATTGAAGTTTCCCCTCCCTCCCTCCACCCTCATCAAAGAATGCCATGCAGGCAGCTATCTCACGTAGATCTCGCCTTCTCCTCTTCCCTCCCGCCACCCCCGTCAAATAAAACCACGCCCTGCCCTCCTCCTGCAGCATATATAATGGATAAAAACAGCTACGCAACAATAAAAACAACCCAACAATAAGAACAGCATATATAATCAATAAAAACAACAACCCAATAACCCCCTCCCCATAATAGAACACCAAACATCAAAAACTTCCCTATACAGGGCTGCCTTCAGAAATAATAATAATTTTCAATGTTTTATGTTTTAGGGAACGGCTAGTCAAACTATTTTAACTGTTATGCTGTTTTAATGTACTTGTACATTATATATTTTAATTATGTATGTTTTATACTTGTTGTTTTACTGTAAATTTTAATTCCAGGTTGCTGTGTTTCTGCAATCGGTTTGAGTGTCGTTTTGCTGTTGCCCTTTCTTAAGATACTATCTCCGTCTTGCATGGGGTTGGTCTAGATGACTCTATGAGTCCCTTCCAACTCTGTGATTCCATGACTCCTTGACTGTTTTGGTATTTCTTCTTGGAATGAAAGTTGGTACCTAGATAATCAATGAACAGCAGCATGGTGCAGTTGTGTAGCTGACAGCTTTGCATGCCCTTTCTCGGTAGGACCCAGCTGGAACAGCACCCCCTTGCAAGACCTGGAGCGGTGCCTGAGGGAGCTGCCCCAGAACCGCCCCAGCCAGCCATGGTTAGCAACCGCCAGCTCCTCCGTCAACAGCGCCCCGGAGAGGCAGCAGCCGTGGACCATGGAGGAGGTGGAGGCCCTGAGTTCAGCCCAGGAAGGTGAGCCTCTGGGGTTGCACCTCTAGCAAGGCAGTGGGAAGGGCAGGCAATGGTGGTGGAGGCAGGTGATGTCATCTGCCCTGCACCTTCTTGGTAGGGCAGGTGTACATTTAAATCAGAGCTTAATAACATGGCACCAGTGCCTGGAAAACCTCTGAGCACCTACATCACCCCTTTAGTTGTGAAGGGCTGAGGAGGTTATCTTTTTTCTCTCTTGGAAAGTAAATAGAGCTGAAGGAGTAAGTGGGGAAGAGAGGCACTCTTTCCCACATCCTGATTTTCTCTCTCTGAGGTTTTTAGGGCGCAGGTTCTATTGGATCTGACTTTGACCCAGATCCCTTGGAAAAGCTCAGTTTGTGTGCAAATAATAATAATAATAATAATAATAATAATAATAATAATAATAATTTATACCCCGCCCATCTGGCTGGGTTGCCACTTCCATGTGGTTCACAACAGAATATGAAAAACACGATAAAATATCAAACACTGAAAGCTTCTCTAAACAGGGCTGCCTTCAGATGTCTTCTAAAAGTCAGATAGTTCTTTATCTCCTTGACATCTGATGGGAAGATGTTCCACAGGGTGGGTGCCACTACCGAGAAGGCCCTCTGCCTGGTTTCCTGTAACCTCACTTCTAGCAGAGAGGGAACCGCCAGAAGACCCTCGGATCTGGACCTCAGTGTCCGAGCTGAACAATGGAGGTGGAGACGCTCCTTCAGGTATACAGGGACGAGGCAATTTAGGGCTTGAAAGGTCAGCACCAACACCTTGAATTGTGCTCAGAAACTTACTGGGAGCCAATGTAGGTCTTTCAGAACCAGTGTTATGTGGTCTTGGTGACCACTCCCAGGCACCAGTTTAGCTGCCGCATTCTGGATTGGTTGTAGTTTCTGGGTCACCTTCAAAGGTAGTACAATGTAGAGCCCATTGCAGTAGTCCAAGAGGGAGATAGCCAGAGCATGTGCCACTCTGGCAAGCAGTGTGTTGGAGAACCATTGCTGCCAGCTGATGTAGTCTTTCTCAACCTTGGGTCCCCAGCTGTTGTTGGACTGCAACTCCCATCATTGCTAGCTAGCAGGTCCAGTAGTCAGGGATGATGGGAACTGTAGTCCCAAAACAGCCGGGGCTGAGGCCTCAGAGAGGAGAGGAGAGGCATCCCATCCCTCAGCGCCTTCAGTTGGAGTGTTTTTGTTCTTCCTAGACACGGAATCGAAGGTGGATTGGACTTTGTGGCAGAAGGGGACAGAGTTCAGGCCTTGGAGCGCCTTGCTCACTCCAGAGGAGAAAAGGGGGCTTCCTTCCGCCCGAGAACCAGAGCTTGTCACCATGGGCAGGCGAGCTTCATCAGCCTCCCTGCTCCCCATCCTAGAGAGATTCCTGGCCAACATTGCCATGAGCCAGCTGCTCCTCTCCAACATCCCACCTGGTAATGCCAAGAGTCCGGGCAACGTGGCACCCAGGAGATCCTGGCAAGGGATGGTTGGCTCACATCCCACAAGTAAGTGAGGCTGTGGGTAGCCCTTTATGGCGGTAGGTTTGACTCGGGACCTGCACTTTGCTATTAATTCATTCATTAGTACAGTATGCTGTTCATCCTCCATAGATCTCAGCGGGGTTCACAACATAAAAATACAAGGTAAAAACCCACAATGTATCCAAACCAAGCCTCCTCCTCAAGCCACGCCCACTGACCCTCTGGACCGCCCTGCAGCAGGAGAGGCGGAGCCAAGCAGAGGAGGTCCTGGAGGATCCCCCCACGGAGGTACGAAGGAGAGAGGGAACCCCACAGTCCAATTCAAAGAGGTGACATGGTAGAAATCGATGCCTGGTATGGAGCGAGGGGATAGAGTTTTTCTCCCCTCTCCCACTGGCGCGCAGGGATGTCCCGTGAAGCTGAAGGTTGGAAGACTCAGGGGAGATAAAATGAAGTCCTTCCCACAGCACAAAGTTGAGCTGTGGAACTCCCTGCCACAGGAGGCAGTGATGGCCAGCGACTTGGATGGCTTTTAAAGAGGGCTAGACAAATTGGTGGAGGAGGAGAGGGCTGCTGGGGGCTCCTGGCCAGGATGGCTCTGCTCTGCCTCCACGGTCGGAGGCAGCAATGCCTCTGAATTACCAGTTGCTCAAAATGGCGGGAGGGGAGAGAGCTCTTGGGCTCGGGTCCTGCTGCAAGGTTCACTGCAAAAATCTCTTTGGCCACTGTGAGAAGGGGATGCTGGACTAGAAAGGCCATTGGCCGGACCCAGCAAACTCCTCTTAAGTTCTTACGTTTATTAAAGGTTAGGGAAAGAGTTCTATAGTCCTGGCTGTCTGGTTGGAGAGACAAAGAAGGCGGCCTTGCCCCTTTCTTCTCAGGAGGCAGATCCAAGAGGACCTCTCCCCCTGGAGGTCCAGATTAAGAATAGGAAGAGGAGCAGGGAATTGTAAAGCTGGATGCAACCTCAGGTTTCTCCCTCTAAACATCAAAGAGATAAGAGAGGATGTCAGCATAAAGAAAGTGGTCCAGGGGAGCTGGGGGTCCCCCACTCCATTAACCCATCAGGGCATGTTGAATTTCTTCAGCTTCCAGCTTCCAAAAACAAGGGGTGCTAAAAGTTGCAACGTGACTTGGAAACTCAACAGATATTTTGTTTAAATTAATACAATTTAGTTTTGCTTGGTACGTAAAATGTTTGCAAAATGGCATAGAAATCATTAAAAATGATTGCCAAGTACTTGCAGTTCTAGGATAGTTTATTATTTATTTTTTAGCATTTAGCATTACCTGACATTTCCTGAAGGTAGAAGAAGAAGAAGAGTTTGGATTTGATATCCCGCCTTTCACTCCCCCTTCAGGAGTCTCAAAGCGGCTAACATTCTCCTTTCCCTTCCTCCCCCACAACAAACACTCTGTGAGGTGAGTGGGGCTGAGAGACTTCAGAGAAGTGTGACTGGCCCAAGGTCAACCAGCAGCTGCATGTGGAAGAGCGGAGACACGAACCCAGTTCACCAGATTACGAGCCTGCACTCTTAATCACTACACCACACTGGCTCTCAATTAAAATTAAAATTTGTTGGTTTTCCGAAAATGCTTCATGTGCTTCTTTGTCAAATGTAGAGTGGCCAAGCTAAATGTTGTCCAATCACAAAAATAATAGCGGATTTGAATTCCTCATATCCCAGAAACATATTTTTAAGACACTTCACCGAAGAAATGAACAACAGTTAAGTTCCACCTCCTAAAATGATGCACCCTGTTACCCCATGCAAACCCCTCTCAGAGTTGCACCCAGATTTATTTATTTGCTTTTTCAGATTCAAAACTTTACAGTCACATATCAAACATACAACATAGAAACAAGATTCCAAGGAATATCCTGGACTTCCCTCCTCCCCTTTGTTGGGTGCTGCTGTTAATCATTTCCTCCTGCATCTTTTATGATCATCCACATCTTTTACAGCTCCATTGTGTCAAAAATTCACCCTTAAACTGCAAGTGATATTCCAATCCTACTGACGATTTTAACTGTTTGCAATGGTTTTAAGATAGGTTATACATTTTTCCCCATCCCTTATTGAAATTTTGGTCTTCCTGACTTCTGATTCTTCCATTCATTTTGGCCATTTCAGCATAGGCCATCAACTTGATCTGCCATTCTTCTCTGGGAAGGACTTTATCTTCTTCCCATCTAATGGAAAGAGCTACACCTGAACTTCCAGCAGGACAGCCCAAATGCTGATGCAATGCATTCCTTTATTTCTTTTGTTTCAGCAGAAGCTACTGCAGATCCCGGCCACCAACCTGTACTAGATTCCTGGAAGGAAGAAGAGCAAGGTTTGTAAACTTGGGAAGGAGGAGGTTTGGGACAAAGGAATGGACCTGTTCTCTAGGCTGTGGTCTGTGATGCTTGTTCCACCATCGAAGAGCAATTCCCGTCAGAAAGTCGTTTCTGTGATTGAGTCAGAATCTCTTTCCTTCTCTGTTTTCATTTGATTTTTTAAAATATAAATATACAACAAACAACAATTCAAAATCCAAATACTGAGATTACTCTGAATCTCCTGACTTTCCCCCATCCCTTCCATGGGTCCTAATGAAAATCATTACAACTGTATATCAATATTTATCAAAATAGTTTTCCTGCTGAATTGTCCATAGTTTCCTTTACATTACAAGTGTGTTTAAAATCCTGCCAATGTTTTTAACCTGCTTGCAATGGTCTCGTATATAAATTATAAACTTTTCCATTCTTTTTTTAAAGTTATTGTCTTCTTGATTTCTGAGCTTCCCAGTTAATTTTGCCATTTTGGCATAGTCCATCATCCTGATTTGCCATTCTTCTCTGATCGGTGTTGTCTCTTCCTTCCATCTCTGGGCCAGTAGCATCCGTGTGGGTGTTGTCGCATACATAAACAATCTTTTCTGATCCTTTGGAAACTTGGTACCTGTAATTCCTAATAAGAAAGCTTCTGGTATTTAACAAAAGTTATTTTGAACCTTTTTTTCATTTCATTATACATCATCTCCCAATTTTTCTTTACTACTTTACATGTCCACCACATATGATAAAAGGTACCCTTTTCTTTACATTTACAGCAAGTATTTGTACTCATTCTGTACATTTTTGCTAATTTAACAGGAGCCAAGTACCTCTGGTACATCATTTTCCTGTAGTTTTTTTTTTAGTGAACAACATGCCATGAATTTCAAATCTGTTTTCCATAGCCTCTCCCAATCTGTCCTCTCATTTGAATCCATTGGTTCAGGTCCTGCCCTCTGGAGCAGCAGGAACCCATCTTGTTCCATCTTCCATGGTGGGACAGCCTTTCAGATATTTGAAGACAGCTGTTTGGGGGGCTGATGGGAGTTCTAGTCCAAAACATCTGGCAGGGACCCTTTGGGACGCACGAAGGCTGACCTGTTTGCACTGCCCCTCTGGATAGCGGTGAAATTCCTGAGTCTTCTTCAGCTTCCTTTCCCAGCCTGGCTTGGTGCCGCTTCCCCAAACAATGACTGGCTGAGCACCC